>NC_060120.1:267893075-268528518 GCF_021461395.2 Schistocerca americana | reverse complement strand
CATTACAGAGGCTTATCTCCCACATAATAATTTACTTGGAAATTACAATACAAACAATAAACGTTCTTAAACTATGTTCTCAAAATATTTCTCCAGGTATTTCGATCTTGTGTGTCCTCTTCTTCTGCGCCCATTCTCCTCATTGTGTGCTGTACATTCTGGAGCCAGGTGGTCATAGGTCGTCGTCTTCTTCTTCTCCCCTCCAGTTCCCACTCCAGTATCAATTTTGGTATTCTGGCTTCCTCCATTCGTCGTACATGCCCGTACCACTGTAATTTCTTCCTATCCATTACGTCATATATTCTTTCTTTTATTTCCATTCTCCTTATTACTTCGGTGTACCTTATCTTTTCTTTCCTGGAGATTCTTGCCGATCTTCTCCAAAAGTCCATCTCTAGAGCTTGTAAATTTCTAATGTGCTTCATGTTAATTGTCCAGGTCTCCGTTCCATACAGAACCACACTCTCTTATATGGATTTCTATATTAATTTTTTTAGTTCTGCTCATTACATTACTGCTCCATAAGACTGAGTTAAGCATCCCAATGACCCTCCGTCCGCTACTAATTCTTTTATTGATTTCTGATTCTCCCTCGATTTCTAAAATGGATCCCAAATAACAGAAAGTGTTTATCTTTTTGATTTTCTTTCCTTCAATGTATAGCTCATCTGAATCATTAGTCAAGTATTCTGTTTTTTGGTAATTAATCTTCAAACCCCAAGTTTTGTATGCTACTGGTAGTTGACTGCACATATAGTTAGCACCCTCCCCATCTTGTGCTACGACTACTTGATCATCAGCAAATAATAAATGATGTAGGTAAACTCCATCTCTTATTTCTAATCCCATACTATTACATTTACGAGACCATGTTCTAAGGCTAATATCTATATACATTTTAAATAATGATGGTGACATGGGACAGTCCTGTAAAAGGCCTTTCTGTGAAAGTATATTACCAACTTTCACTTGGCAAATGTTATCTTTATACATCTGTTGTATTATTTTAATCAAGGAAGGGTTTATTTTTGCCATATGTAGTACTCTCCAAAGTAATTTTCTAGGAACAGTATCATACGCTTTTTCTAGATCTATGAAAATTAATCCTATATTTTTTGATTTTTCCCTATGTTTCTCCAAAATCCGTCGTAATGTGAAAATATGGTCTACACATGATCTCTCAGCCGTGAATCCACATTGTTCTTCTTGGGTTCTAAAATTTGTTTCCAGTTTGTTTTTAATAACTTTCGCAAAAATTCTCATTAATATGTTTGTAACAAAAATTCCTCGATAGTTTGAACAAATTTTGCGATCCCCTATCTTAAATATTGTATCAATGTAACCTAGCTTCATCTCATTGGGTATTGAATCTCCATGTATCATTTTATTGAAGAGCTGTGTTATCAGTTTCACAATTTTGTCACCACCATATTTCAGACACTCCAGATTGATATTGCCTGGTCCCGGTGATTTACCATTCTTTCCTGTTCTCAATGCCTGAAGTACTTTTTTATTTATTTATTTATTTATTTATTGTTCCGTGGGACCACATTTAGGAGAAGTCTCCATGGTCATGGAACGAGTCAATACATGAAATTATAACACGATTGTAGAAACAGATAAAATGAAATATAAGAAACATATTCAGGCGACAAGTCGTTAGTTTAAATAAAGAAAATCAAAAATGTACACTGGAATTTGCTTAATTTTGTATCTCTTCCAGGAGCTCCTCGACAGAATAGAAGGAGTGAACCATGAGGAAACTCTTCAGTTTAGACTTAAAAGTGTTTGGGCTACTGCTAAGATTTTTGAGTTCTTGTGGTAGCTTATTGAAAATGGATGCAGCAGAATACTGCACTCCTTTCTGCACAAGAGTCAAGGAAGTGCATTCCACATGCAGATTTGATTTCTGCCGAGTATTAACTGAGTGAAAGCTGCTAACTCTTGGGAATAAGCTAATATTGCTAACAACAAACGACATTAAAGAAAATACATACTGTGAGGGCAATGTCAAAATTCCCAGACTATTGAATAGGGGTCGACAAGAGGTTTTCGAACTTACACCATACATAGCTCGAACAGCCCGTTTTTGAGCCAAAAATACCCTTTTTGAATCAGAAGAATTACCCCAAAAAATAATACCATATGACATAAGCGTATGAAAATATGCGAAGTATACTACTTTTCGTGTTGAAATGTCACTTATTTCAGATACTGTTCTAACGGTAAATAAAGCGGCATTTAGTTTCTGAACAAGATCCTGAACATGGGCTTTCCACAACAGCTTACTATCTATCTGTACGCCTAGGAACTTGAACTGTTCCGTCTCGCTTATAACATGCCCATCCTGTCTGATTAAAATGTCAGTTCTTGTTGAATTGTGGGTTAGAAACTGTAAAAACTGAGTCTTACTGTGATTTAGCATCAAATTATTTTCCACAAGCCACGAACTTATATCATGAACTACATTATTTGATAATGTTTCAATATTACACACAAGATCCTTCACTACCAAGGTGGTGTCATCAGCGAACAGAAATATTTTTGAATCACCTGTAATACTAGAAGGCATATCATTTACATAAATAAGGAACAGCAGTGGCCCCAGCACCGACCCTTGGGGAACGCCCCATTTAACAGTGCCCCATTGGGACTGAACATCATTACCACTCTCAATATTGCGGAGGATTACCTTCTGCTTTCTGTTCTTAAAGTAGGAGGCGAACCAATTGTAAGCTACTCCCCTTACTCCATAATGTTCCAACTTCTGCAGTAATATTTTGTGGTCAACACAGTCAAAAGCCTTCGTTAAATCAAAGAAAACACCTAACGTTCGCAACCTTTTATTTAATCCGTCCAAAACCTCACAGAGAAAAGAGACTATAGCATTTTCAGTTGTTAAACCGTTTCTAAAACCAAACTGTACATTTGACAGCAAATTATGTGAATTTAAATGCTGCAGTAACCTTGTATATACAACCCTCTCAATAACTTTAGCAAACACTGATGGCATAGAAATAGGTCTATAATTGTCAACATTATCCCTGTCTCCCTTTTTATAAAGTGGCTTCACTACCGAGTACTTTAATCGGTCAGGAAACCGACTACTCCTAAAGGAAAAGTTACAGATATGGCTAAGTACTGAGCTAACATACGTGGAACAATACTTCAGTACTCTGCTAGATACCCCGTCATATCCATGAGAGTTCTTGGTCTTTAGTGATTTAATTATTAACTCAATCTCCCTCTTGTCAGTATCATGGAGGAGCATTTCAGGTAACAGTCTCGGAACACTTTTTTCTAAGAGCGCTATATGATTCCCTGTTGGGACTAGGTTTCTATTTAGTTCACCTGCTATATTCAGAAAGTGGTTATTAAGTACTGTACATATATGCGACTTATCAGTAACACGGACATCCCCACTACGCACTGATTCTATATTCTCGACCTGTCTCTGCAGACCAGCCACTTCCTTTACGACTGACCATATGGTTTTAATTTTATCCTGAGACTTAGCTATTCTATCTGCATACCACATACTTTTTGCCTTCCTAATAACTTTTTTAAGCACCTTACAATACTGTTTGTAATGGGCTGCTGCATTTAGATTTTGACTGATTCTAACGTTTTGATATAATTGCCACTTTGTTCTACAAGATATTCTTATCCCTTTAGTCAGCCACCCAGGCTGCCTGTTTGTGCTAGTACCCTGTTTTGAACGTTCTAACGGAAAGCAACTTTCAAAGAGCACGAGAAAAGTCTTGAGGAAAGCATTATATTTATCGTCTACTGTATCAGCACTATAAACATCTTGCCACTCTTGTTCCTTGATAAGGTTTACAAAAGTCTGTACAGCAACTGGATCAGCTTTCCTAAAACGTTGGTAACTATATTTAACATGTGTTGCAGCACAAAAAACTTTTAGACTTAAAATTTGTGCATCATGATCTGAAAGGCCATTCACCTTTTTGCTAACAGAATGCCCTTCTAATAATGACGAATGAACAAAAATATTGTCTATGGTTGTTCTACTGTTCCCTTGCACTCTCGTTGGAAAGAATACGGTTTGCATAAGATTATATGAATTAAGGAGGTCTACCAGCATCCTTTTCCTTGCACTTCACTTTCTAAAATCTGGATCTCATCATCTTCATGTCCTTTATCTTCCCCTGTTCCTTCTTCTAGATATTCTTCTCTGTCCTCATTTAATAATTTTTGGAAATACTCTTCCCATTCCTTTTTTGTTATCACTTGGAGATTAGTTTTGCTTTTTGTATCCTGTCGAAGCCCCTTCAGTACTGACCATGCTGCTTTTGCTCTCCCAAATCCTAATTTGCCATTCACCTGGGCACATGTTCTTTCCCATGCTTCATTTTTTGCCATCCTTATTTTTTTCATCACTTCATCTTCTTTTCCTTTTATATTGATCTTGTTTCTTCTGATTTATCATTCAACCACTGAAGGAACGCATTTCGTTTTTCTCTAACGAGGACCTCTCGTTCCTCTGCTGCACGGTTATCGTTGCTATCTTTTTTACCCAACACCTCCGTTGCTATGATTTTCACATTAGCTTTTATATAGTCATATATTTCCTTTGTACTTCCTTCAAATGATTCAACCAGTTTCCTTTCCATCCTGGCCGCAAAGAGTGTTTTGATACTTTCGTCTTGTAGGCTGTCAATATTAAAAGGTAAATTTTCATCTTTCTCAGTCTGGTTCGTTTTATTTATGTTATTTGTATCACTCCTTGCATTCTTCCATGGCCAGAAAGACTTCATTCTAACTAGATAGTGGTATGAGCCACACTGGGCTTCTCTATAAGATCTGACGTCAACTGCTTTGAAACTACTTGTTTGCCTAATGATAATATAATCTATTATAGAACGAAGTTCTTTGGTGTTCTGTTGCCAAGTATATTTATGAATGTGCTTACGTTTGAAAAACGTGTTGGTAATTTTTAGATCAAATTGTTCACAAATTGCAATCAAGCGTTCCCCATTGTCATTATGTTCGTCCTCTCCAAGTTTTCCTACTATTCTACAAGATTCTCTAATTCCTACCCTTCCATTCAGATCTCCCATGATAATCAGTTCCTTTCTTCTTGGGATTTTTTCAATGATCTCCCTGAGGGTGTCTCAAAATGTATCTTTCTCCTTATCTTTTGTGTCGTTCGTGGGTGCATATACGCCAATAATCACAACTTCCCTACCAAATAATGTCACTTCCACAGTTATAATTGATTGATTGATGAATGTCCAATTTGTGGTTCTTTCTTTCCATGATTTCTTTATCATAATGGAGACTCCTGTTTTGGCTCTTACTGCTTTTGATACCCCACTCCAGATATGTACATAATTATCCAGTTCTTCTTCTCCTTGGCCTTTCTTCTTTGTTTCAGAGAGTACGACCACATCCATGTTGAACATGTCAAGTTCTGCTGGTAGTAAATTTACTTTAGTGGAAATACCTTGCACATTCCACCATCCAAAGATCATTTTCCGTTTCTCATCCCCAGTTCGTCGTCCAAAGTTCCAATTTTTCCGAGGCATATTATTAGGTTTTTTAGCATTTTTATGTTTTTATGTGATTGAGGAGCTGGCCCGCTGCACAACCCTCAACCCGGAGGACCAGGTAATTTTTACTGAAGGTTTTCTTCCTTTAGCCTTTGATAAGCCAATATCATACTACAAGGCAGCAGTTGCTAGTTTTGGTCCACCCCGGGTATTGTATTTGCCCGGTACCCACCATATCTGGTGAGCATTCCCCTATCAACCACCTGGGGAGGCGCCAGATGGGGGACAATTTTTACTCAAGGTTTTCTTCCTTTAGCCTTTGATAAGCCAATATCATACTACAAGGCAGCAGTTGCTAGTTTTGGTCCACCCCGGGTATTTTATTTGCCCGGTGTTCCCCTACGCTCTGTAAAGAAGCATGGGACTTCATTTCCATTTCCACCCACCATATCTGGTGAGCATTCCCCAATCCACCACCTGGGGAGGCGCCCGATGGGAGACCAGCTAACTCCACACGGGAGTACGAGACCTACAAATAAGAAAATAACCGTTTATAAATCCACTCACAGCGCCGCGGCACGGTGGCGGACGGCGTATGGCCATTGGCTGGTAGCTGCTGTGGGGCAAAGGAAACTCTAGAGCGAAAACTGATGTGTCTCGACGCAGCAATGAGCTTCCACAACACAGATAACTTTAGCAAATATCCGAGTTGATGGAGCTAGGGAATGGGGTAAACTCGAATGCGCTACCATACGTTTACAGAGCACAAAGTTTATTCAATCACTGAGGAGAAGTGATTGTTTTTGACATACTTAGTTACTTCAAAAAATGACTCAGGAAAGACTCATGTGTGTCGTGTATCATTTAGGGAATCATTTCCTGAGACAAACGTTATGGAAGCTGTGGACATACTAAGGTGAATCTGGATATGAAAAACGTATTGAGCAGCAGAATTGGACGCTTTTTCATGTCTTCCTTTTTGTATCTACATCGGATGCGATACATTTTCCTTGTAAATATACGTTTTGATTATTGTGTGATATGGTTGAAGCAATTCACGATTGTACTGAAGCGAACAGTTCTCTCTCATTACATAAAACTTTCGTCGTAAGATGGATACAATAAGTACATAACTCAACTCCATTTTCTGATACATTTCAATCATGGTGAGAAAATATATACGTCAAAGATTCTCAAGCAATTTTCTGCACGTGCAGTGGCCACAAAGTAACTTCGCCATCACTGTGCCTAAATTTTATGACACTTGCGTTAGCAGCTATTAAGTTCTCACACTCTCCCACACACAGCATATCGCAAATAAGCAGATCTGATGAAATCTAGCACAATACTTACTGTGTCACTTTCAGAAACCTTATGTTCTTATGTGTCCAGCACATGTAAACATTGTTTCCGAATAAATCTGTCACTCTGTGACAACTCTTTCATGCGTCATGAACTGCTTCGGACATCGCTGTCTTGTTTGTCGGTGCTGGTCTTCTGTGCCTAATAATTTTCTCGATCTCTGCCCATAAGTGCTCCATGGGATTAAGGTCAGCACTTTTTGAGAGGCCAGGCCAATAACTCAACGTCTTTGTTCACCTCAAACCAGTGTTTTACACACTTTTCTGTATGGACAGGAAAACGGTCATGTTATTAGATTAATCTGCCACCGGAAACTCTCTAAAGAACAAAAGGAAGCATTACGGTTTCCATTATTTCGCAGTAGTAATGACTGCAAAAAGGACGGTCCAGTTCCCACAGAATGCCACAACCATTTGCTGCGAACAAAAAGTCGCTGTTTTGGGCCACTGCTTCTAAAAATGACCTAGAAGAATTAAATATTTCCTTCAAGCACGAGTGTAGCAGCAGCAGAATGAAGAAGCCAGTAGCGACAATGGCAGTATTTGCTAACTTCATGCTCATGAACAGTGTTTATCAATCTAAGAGATTCCTTGAAACACCGAAAATTTCAAAATAGCGTCGAATCGAGGCTAAGATGGCTAAAATCATCATTTTATCCGGCTGATATGTGGTTAGCATAGTTTCCGTGTCAAGAGCCTGCTGATAAATAACTAGTTAATACAGAACCTAATTGTTTCACCGTGTCTATTTTGTAAACTAAGCGCATAATGCGTTAAGACACAAGCATGACTGTAATAACTGTGGGATTCAGAGGTCTGGAGTGTTCATCCCGATTTCTAGTTGTGAGATATGGGTTCGATTCTCACTACCGGCCTTTATTTTAAAACACGCGAACAGATCTCCGTCAGCTCTAGTAATGCCAAGTGAAGAACTCCAGGTTGCACCATCGTTCAGATTCAGCGTTGTAACCATCATACAGCTTCGTTACCAAATGGGGCAGAGCCGGATTACGTTGTGCCATAACAGAAGCGGAAGTCACAGAAAACAGAAACTCTGTTGGCAGTGAGCTTCCTTACATCTGAAACTTTATTTAATGAGCCAATGGTCATTTAATGTCACAGAGCAATTTTTTATTAGAACTTATGATGTAGAAAAATTTTGTGCTGGACTGAGATCCGAATTTGAATCTCCTCTTTCGTGGTATCTAACACACACAGTCCGACATAGTTTGATCATTTCGTTGTCTTCCCCAAGTTACAAACTCCGTTAGGTCTCAACGAAAGGCACTTATGTAGGTTCGAATTCTGGTCCAGCACAAAAACATCCTTGGTTTTATTTAAAGCCCTGTCGTATGCACACCAAACTACTACTGACAAAGAATTTTCAATTTTAACTAACGTCAAGTGTTGTCAGCAAACATGTACACATCCCTTACTGCTGAGCAAACAATTCGTGGACAGAAAACAATGGCCGCAGATGTCGGATTCGATTCCCGGTCAGGCAAAAGAGTTGACTCCTCATTTGAAATGCAGACGTCTCACTGCTAGTGAAAAATTCGATCTCTAACATGTGATTTTACTTAATTAGCAGTCTGATTACTTGCTAGGTTCGAGACCCTGTCACATAAGTTTAGATCATCGCACTTCGTTTTAAACATGTGCAAACTTTGTCACTTACTATACTAAACGCTTTTCGTAGTTAGTTAACAGTGAGATACTGGTCTGGACAGGATTCCAGGCAGGTATTTCACGACCTTTTACGCTAAGTCACCAATGCTGAACGTTGCTATGATCTAGTCTCGGTCAGGAACAATAGCTTGGCTTACTTCCAGTGGTTATGAGTGCTTGGTTTCAATACAGTTACAGAAGAAAAAAGTTCATGTCGTTTAAAGCTCAATTATGTGCACAAATATTTGCTCAACCATGAATACAGAAAAATTGCTGGTCAAACAATTGTTATTTTTGTCGTTTCCATGGGGTATTTGCTGCTGTGAATCGCGTTGCTTTTAACTGGTTAGCTCAACATTCAATTTATTTTAAAGCACTCGCATCAGATACGTCATTACACAGACGCCGATATCCTTTTAAAGAGGAAAAACACTTCAAATTGTCGTAGAAAAGTCCAGGTATTGCCTCATAATCTCTTATTCATAAAAATATTTAATTTACTAAAGACTGCAGGGATACCTTACGTGACGTAGCTAGTTAACTCAAATTCCAACGAGTGTGGTAGAGATTTTTAAATGTCACTTATTGTTGTGGAATTGAGTTCACAAGCGTTACGAACCGTCTCATCTCTAAGAAAGCATTTCCTAGTAACTATAACATATTGGTTTTGATTTACATCTGGGCTGGTTACATTAAAGAGCAGTGTTCTCTCTTGTGATACCTATTTTGTACTGCAAAGAGATTAGAGGACCTGCAAGACAGCTACGTTCTGTGCGGTGCATGAAAATACGGCCGAAACGCAATTCAGGTCGTTCAGATGCTTTTGGGTGTGATAATATATCTCGTGATGTTAAAACTAATGAATATTTCAAAGCAATCTCGAGATAAGTGACTGTATTACGAGATGACAGTTATTATCCTGCGATAAAGTCACTGGTACCTTTTACTCGCCAAACCCGTTTCATGTCTTCAGGAAAGCGACATTTGCAAAAGCGAAATTGTTGAATTGAATCGAACGAAAATGAGGTAGTTATTTCTGGATTATGCAGATTCTTTATATGTGTTTTGCCTTTACACGTGTTAGATCGTCACCATGACATTCTCCCTGCGTTGCGTTTTCTGATATGCTATAGAACGCTTGTGTCATATGGCGTGAGAATATTCTCAAACTTCTGGTGAGATATTACTCAAGTCTCCACAGGAACTGAAGTGATTTGCAGTTTTTCTAGGCGCAATGCAAACTCTCCTCGACCTCTACTCAGAAATACGTCAGGCACAACATGTGAGGAACTTTTAAGCTAGAAGTTTCCAGAGTCAGCAAGTGGCATCAGACTACTGTGTCTTCGGCTAAGGAAACGTGAAAGAAACTGTTTCAGGAGCAAACTGCGCCTCATCCCTCTGAATGCAGTCTACCAAGCCTTTACGGTGCAAATCAGATGAAGCAAGTTTTCCCAGAATCCCATTTGCCGAATCCAGTGCAGCTGCGATGCGTTTGGCGGATTCCCTACAAAATATAAGTGAATATAAATTTCAAACTTTTTATGGTAAGACACTCAAGTCGTTTATTGTACCAAAATCTCTTCGGCTACGAATTTGCAGGAATTTTTCCTTTGATTTCAAGTAATACCACGTTTTTCATCTATCAGACAATCATCATTTCTGATAAGGCTGCCGTGTAATGTTTATTTGTAAATTTGGAACTGTGAGGTATCATAATCGCTAGGATTCTTCTCACTGCAGTCAATGGTATTAATATAAAGGAAAACATGGTCCATACTATGCTGTATTAGTCATTATTAAAAGTGTGGTCGGTCGAATTCGCCGATTACATCATTTTCAAACACCTAAAATAAAACACCAACGTGAAACACACTATAAAATCAGTACAGCATGCTGGAGTAACCGTGGGTCAGAAACTCCTGTTAATCAGTGGAACGAAAAGCCAGTCCAAAGTTATCTGTATGAGATGTAACTGTTTGTCGCACTTTTTGACAAAGTTTTCATATTTTCGGAAATCCCATTTTCGACTATCATACGACGATTTGAAAATGGGTCTCATCGAGTGATTAAAAAAAGTAAAATTTGCAAATCTGGTCTGGTTCTGCGTTCTACTGATGATACTCCACTTCCAAACTGACGCTTCGTTTATCACATTACCGTTAACCTCGGTTATATGTCTATATATCTGGATGGGTCGGACGTTAAGTGCGTTTAAAAAGCGGATAACATTTCGCACCTCACACTTGATAGTATCGCCAATTTTGTCACACATTTTAAAGTCGCGCAGCTAAGCAGTAACCAACCGTATTGGAATGCAGCTGCCACCAAACAGAAGCGGATGAGTACCTAGGTCACTGGTTGGTTGGCGCTGGTTGTAGGGGGACGTCGTGATATGTCAAAACAAAACGTTCCTACTTTCCTAATGTTCCTCGTATTTCATTCGTTGTATCGCAGCTTACTGCGCTTCTCCGAACAGATTGAAACCGGCGAAATAATCTGCTCTAGGACGAAACCATCACGATTTCCTATCAACAATGGGCTGCTATCCCTGTAAGCAATCTGTCTACCATCTGTGACGTCTTAATTGTCAGTTATTTTACTCGACATAATCTCAACAACTTGACTAATATAAAGTTTGGTGAGTCCTTCTTCCCAATTGACTCAAGCATGACGAAAATTTTATTATGTGTTTATTTTACAAGTATTACAATTCCCGACGCAGTACTTTATAGCTACCCCATTTCATGGAAGTGGAGGAGAACACGCTTCTGCACCTGTGTCGTTCCTATCATTTAAAATGCGTCTTACATCTATTTAAACTGCTAGTGTATACAGACGGCGCCTTTTTCAAGGTTCGAGGAGCCGTGTTGGCAGCTGCAAGTGGAACCTTTTCCGGTCACGTCAACATATTACGCCAGCATGTCCGCCAGCACATCAATTCTTCAGGCTTTCGGAAGAATGGAAAACATGGCTCCTAGTGCGTCTCGGAATTTTTCCGACCCGCTACCTTTGAAATTGACTTGGAAGGAAACGACTTATTTGATTCTAACGAGAGTTTATATTCGGGAATGATTGTGGGTACGGAAATATAACAGCACTGTCACATCTCGTGTGGCTCTGCAAATAAACAAAGCAACGTGTCTTTGTATTTACGGAAAGATATAACCGCCATTTGACTGTAAGATATGCTTTATTACGCGATCTAGATATCAGCCTTCGACCATTTTCAAATTTTACGACTGGAATAAATGCACACTAAAAGTACAAATAGGAGGAAAGTATGAGAAAATCAGGGCAAAATATATTTAATGTATGGATTACATGATCTGTTTTCTTACTTAAACGGCAAAAATCATTTGAGTTGTTTAAAATATATATCTTTGGTTATACTCTATACACCTGATGTTTCACAAGTGAAAGTGATAACATTTTTGTGGTATGTTAATTGGCTGGTGACTTATATGTCTTATTAACAAGGCCGTAAAGTAAAACTGATGAATAGATCACAGTTTCATACTTCGTTTCACTGTTTCTAAGCAGCAACCAACATAAACGTAACTGAAACGATCGTCAAAGATCGTCACAGAGACATCAAAGTCTGCACCACGCAATCTATGGTGCTCCAGGGAACCAGGCAGTGGAAATATTTACTTAACAAGCTGGTTACATTATCTCTGCTATAGGTACAAGATGCCAGAGTGTACAATATATGGCACGGAGAACTAACTTCACAAGGCCGCGACATAAACCGTCATCATTTAAGAGACATACAAATTCAGCCTTGCGAGATAGTTAAGTATTTGATAAATTGTCGGTTCAAAAATAGTTATAAACATAGTTAAAATAACATCTCCTTATACAACAGAATTCTGATACCTGGTTCATAATATAAAACAAATTGTTATCAACATCGTTAAATGCTACAACCCTCTTTACGTAAAAGCCTTAAAGATTCGTATAAAAGACCAAGCATTCAGGAAGAACAAAGGAAAAAGTTGGGAAGGGGGGCATAGTGGGCGAAGATAAAGTGCAGGTTGCAGTTAACTGAAATAAGTATAGTGGGCAAAGGTAAAGTGAAGGTTGCAGTTAACGGAAATAAATCACAAGTAAGGCATAGGCAAGGGATGGAGGATTGTGGGAGATGTAGAAGGTGGCGATTGTGGTGGGATATTATGATTAAGTGGATGGAGAAAACAGTGCTGGGGAGGGAGGGGGGGGGGGGGAATGAAGGAGGAAATCAATGTACACAATATTCTCAGTGTGACACAGATATAGAATTTATACTTCAATGTTGAGCATGAGATAAAAAGTAAGCCTCTTATTGTATGAGGGTTAACAAATGTAGTAAATGAACTAAAACTGAAAGCATAAAATGAATGGGACAACTCTTCATTTAGAAATATAGGAATGCAGTATGAAACACCAATTTTGAATCAATAACATCATTATTGGCGGCCGAAGACTTTCGGCTTAAGAATTCGTCCTCATTCCACCAACGGCCTTGTCTAAGAAGGCGGAAGAGCGGACAGAGTTTCAGGGCTCTCTCTTGCCTTTGGTGTGAGGATCTACCACTAAAGATGGAAGAATCAGAGACGATCAATTCCATAAGGATGCAGTAGCCAGTGTAAACTATTGCATTAAAGACACCATGCATATCCATAGGACACGTGTGGTGTAATTGCAGACGTTTCGTGATCTAACCACTAGAAAAAAATTCCTGTACATTCCCCAACTCGTATCTTCGTGAGGAGACCGCCTAGGGGGAGGTGACCAAGAGAAAAAGATTGAATACCATCGAACGGAGAAGGTTTTATGAATCGGGGTAGGCAAGCTAGAAAATCCGAAAAGGTAAATTCAAAGGCTCACTGGAGATATCGTGGGGGTCAGAGAAGTGAAAGGGAAAGAAGACAAGGATTTCTGTTCAGATGAGTATAGGGTGGTATCAACAGCAGCAGAAAATGGTATAACTGAAGAACGATTCCTTATAAATATGAAGGTACGGCAGAGAGTGTTGCTGTAAACATTTTAGTGATAGGGTTGTTCTCATCAGAATCAACAGGGAACCCACACCGACAAAGATAGTTCAGGTATACGCGACGACGTCGCAAGCTGAAGACGAAAACTCAGAGAAAGTATATGAGCAAATTGAAATGATTATTCGGTACTTAAATGGAGATGAACATCTAATAGCCGTGGGGTACCGGAATGCGGTTGTAGGGCAAGGTGTAGAAGAAACGGATACAGGAGAATCTGGGGTTGGTAGTAGGAATGAGAGAGGATTAAGACTAACTGATTTATGCAATAAATTTCTGCTAGCAATAGCGAACACTCATTCAAGAAACACAAGAGGGGGAGGTTTGCTAGGAAAAGTCCAGGAGGTACGGAAAGATTTAAGTTATATTACATCATGGTCAGGCAGGGATTCTGCAATGAGATATTGGATTCTAAGGCGTATCCGGGAGCAGATATTAATTCAGGTCACTATTCAGCAATGATGAAGATCAGACTGATGTCTAAGAGACAAATGAGGAAGAACCAATAGCAAATAAGAGGGATACGGAAGTAGTGAGTAGTGAGGAAATACGCTTGAAGATCTCTAAGATTATAGATACTCTGATAAAGAGTAACACAGCACTCAGTTCAGTTGAAGAAGACTGGGTACCCCTAAGGAGGGCAATCACAGAAGTTGGAGAGTAAAACATAGGTACTAAGAAAGTAACAGTGAAGAAACATTGGGTAACAGAGGATACATTTCAGTCGATCGAGGAAAGAAGGAAGTACAAAAATGTTCAGGAGAGTTCAGGAAATACAAGTCCCCTAGGAAATGCAAGTTCCTTAGGAATGAAATAAGTAGAACTTGTAGCGTACTTAAGATGAAATGGCTGCCTGAAAAACGTGAAGAAATCGAGACAGAAATGATTGTCGGAAGGACCGACTCAGCATATACGAAAGTCAAAACAATCTTCGGGACGGCCGGTGTGGCCGTGCGGTTCTAGGCGCTTCAGTCTGGAACCGCGTGACCGCTACGGTCGCAGGTTCGAATCCTGCCTCGGGCATGGATGTGTGTGATGTCCTTCGGTTAGTTAGGTTTAAGTAGTTCTAAGTTCTAGGGGACTGATGACCACAGATGTTAAGTCCCATTGTGCTCAGAGCCATTTGAACCATTTGAACAATCTTCGGTGAGATGAAAAAGAAGTTTGGTAACACTAATACTGCCATGGGAATTACACTGTTAAATGCAAAAGAGAGAACGGATAAGTGAAAACAATACATTGAAGACCTCTATGGGGGGTGGGGGGAGGGGGGAAGATTTGTCAGATGTGATAGGAGAAGAAACAGGTGTCGATTTAAAAAATTGTTGTGGGAAGTAGCAACGAAACGAATATGCACTTTGATGTGTACAATGTATGTCTCACGATATACCATTTGACTTACGGAAGAACATCATCCACACAGAACAGGGGATAACAAGAGCTGACAAATACACAATTTGCTTAACAACTCGTGCATCCAAGTTGATAATGGACGTAAGACCAAAGGAAAATCAAGAGATGTTCATAGAATTCGATGACCTCGAAAAGGCGTTCGCCAATGTCAAATGGTACAAGAATGTTAGAAATTCTGAGAAAAGCAGGAGTAAGCTATAGGGAGAGATGGATCCTACACAATATCTAAAAGAGCCAAGAGGGAATAATAAGATGGGCGACCAAGAACGAAGTGTTCGGATTAAAAAGGCCGTAACACAGGGATGTAGATTTCCGCCCCTACTGTTGAATCTGTACACCGAAGAAGCAATGAGAAATAAAAAAAGTCTCAGGTGTGAAATTAACGTTCAGGGTGAAAGGATATCAGTGACAGGATTCGCTGATGACATTGCTATCTGTTGGGACAGACCTCAAGATTTTGGGACAGTGTCATTAAAGAAGCCATTGAGATTAAGGTCACAGATAATCTAATCAAACGTTACTCGGGATACCAACTCAGCACTGCCTGGAATCTAGCACTTGAGCTTGTGAAAACTCAACGCAGGACACTCCGGGATTCTACGAGAAATAGACGCGGAGGCAGAGAAAACAGCTGTGAGACAAGGTGTCGGACATTAGAGACCAGATCTGACACATCCCAGATCATGAACTCGACTTCAGTAGACGGCCAGGCCGGGCGTGGACGGCGATCGAAAAACCGGCGACCAGAGAGGACCAATGTAGCCGCGTATGGCGGACGCGGACCACAGACGGAACACACAACACGTCGCGGACTGATTATGGAGCGCCCAGCACGAAAAAGAAGTGGAAATCATAGTAACTGTCATGAGACAGAGTACCCAGCATCTCAGATCGGGTCTGACACACCACAGATGACGTCCACAACCGGTGGGGACGGCCAAAACGGGCGCGGACGGCAGTCGGAACATCCGCTACTGGAGGGGTCCATTGAAGCCGAGTTTGGTGGGCGCGGACCACATAGGGAACACTCGACTCGGGGCGGACAGAAGACGGAACGCCCTGCTCCTTCCAGGCATAAATACTGGACTCGACCGACCCAAGGACCACGCACACACGACGCACGCACTCCGAGTTGCGATGTCAAGGCGAAAGGACGTGTTTGACGATCGAGCGAAGGGTGTGGCGGATCGCTGTCCGCGGGGTCAGCTCAGGCGACTGAGTTGCTCCCATCGGCGGCCCCATCCGGCCCCCCACTTATGATGAACCGGCGCCGACTACCTGACAACTACTTGGATGACTCTTCTGGTGACGTTTCTCGCGCCCAGGAGCGCATGCTCGTGCGAATGCACAAGCTTGCTCATGGGGGCGACTATCATGGTCGTGAGGATGACATAGCAGCCGTCCTTGCATACTGCAGGATCCGGAAGGCTGCTGCACAGCCGGGCACGGGGCGACAAACAGCAGGTGAGCCGGCGGGGGCCTCGCCAGGTGCAGTGCAAGAGTCTGCGTCCCTGGCGACGGCGGTCTCACTGGGTGCGATACAGGGGCCGTCCGTGCAAGAGGTCGGTTCGCTCGTGGTTGCCCCTACGGCCCTGCGACAGCAAGAGCCCGTAGTCACGCCAGTTTCTGCCCGCCCTGCGCGAAGGGCACTACCGCGGTCAGGGCGTGTGCAAAGCCAGCTCAAGAGGCCGCCGTGATCGAAGATGACGACGAATTGCCAGACGCAAATCTCGCTGAGGCAATTGCCGACGCTGACAGACGTGACGCTGACGATGCCCGTGCACTCCGGAAGCACCGGGCTGACACGGCTGAGGACTCTGACGTCCGCCCCCAAGCCTCAGACACTGCTCGGCCGCGGAAGATGGCCCCTAAGGCCTCTCGCGCCACCGCTGCCACTGCGGCCCAGACGGTAGCGAAGAAGCCGCGCGCGAGGGAGCAGCAGTCCACCACAGGGCCTGCTCCCGTGCGCCACCCTGACGAGGACGGGTTCATCACCCCTGCCAGGCGGCACGCGGCAAGGGCGGCTGTCCTACAGCCTGCTCTGCCACTGCCGACAGCCAACGCGTTCCAGGATGCGTCTGATGACGTCACTGATGACGCCGGGGCGCCCCCCGGAAAGCACCGCCGCGCCCGCCACCGATTGTGGTCCAGTGGGACGGCCCTTATAAGCGGTTCGAGCAGAAGATCACTCGGGTGGCGCCCACTGCCAGCGTCAGGACTGCCAGCAATGATCTTTACCGACTCTCCGTGACCACTGTCGAGGACTACCGTGCAGTAATGGATGTCATCTGCAAAGATGGCCTCCACTGCTACACGCAACCGTCGGATCCGCTCAAGGCTTTGGAGGTGGTGTTCCGCTGCCTCCCCCTCCAGTTTGGGGCGGATTACCTCCGTGAAGAACTGGAGGACATGGGTTTCTGCATCCGCCACATGGGGCTCATGAACTCCCCGTGCACCCACTGCGCCATGCCGCTGTACCAGGTCGTTCTTGTCGACAACCTGGAAAATTGCAAGATCTTTCAGGTGCGGCAGGTGTGGTGGGTGGAAGTGGAGCCACTGCGGGCCAAAGGCAAGAGGACCCAGTGCATCTCTTGCCAACGGCACGACCATATGTCTCGCTACTGCTCAATGCAGCTCTGCTACGTCAAGTGCAGGTCCCAGCATCAGAACAAGGAGTGCACACTCCCCTGAGAGGACAAACCGACGCATGTCGCGAGCTACCGAGGGTGTCCAGCCTTTCAGCGTGGCCGACTTCAGCACCGTGGCCGGGCTGCACTTCCCACGAGGTGGAGCCTGGCACCAGCTTCGCTAATACCGCCAAGGGGGGAGGGGGGCGCCCGCCCCCTCTCCCCAGCGGCCTGCTGCATCCGATAGCACAGCACAGCAGCGGCCTACCTCATCCGAGGCGTCTGCTGCCCCTTCACTCACGCCTACCGAACAAGCTACCGCCCCCCGCAGGTATCACCGACGACCGCACAGGGTCGCCCCCGCGGCGGATCAGCCGACCACTGGTGCCCCATTGGCGCAGCAACAGTCCGCGCCCCGGGCTGAGCTGCCGCGGCGACCGCCTCCTGTGGTCCCTCCCCAACCTGCTGTTCCTGCCATGGAGGCTGCCCCAGAGGCCCCCACGGCCCACGATGCGGCTCAGCTCCGTTCGCTCCTGCGTTCGTTGAGCCAGCTGCTCGAGCAGTTCCCGGTGCTCGTCACCGCCGCCACGTCCGCCCTCCAGGCTGGCGTTCTTCTTGCTGCCCGCCATGGATAATGCGCATGTCCATGGACTCACAGTGTGTAGTTTTAACATACACAGTTTGATTCCTCAACAAGGGGAATTCCGCGAATTCCTCCGTGACGAGGCAATAGACATTTGTCTCGTTTGCGAGACGTTCCTGAAACCTGGTGTGGACGTCAGGGTGGCGAACTACCGCCTCCGTCCTGAAAGGTGTCGGGCACTTTACGTCGGCTACCATCCGATGCGCCCTGTCCTCTGACCACCTTCCGGTGATCTACCTGCCGACTGACCGCTGCAACTTCCATGGCATTGACGAGGCCCGATTTCGGGCTGAATTGCTCGATCGCTTCGACAGTGCTGCCGACCCTGCCCTGGAGGGGGCCGCTGCTGCGCTGGCCTTCTTCAAGTAGCACACTCTCAGCGCTGCAGCAGCTGCGTCTCCCAGACAGCCACGGAGGCCTCAAGAGATGTGAGAGCAGCTTCCGCCACACATCCGTGAGTGGCAGCTCAATCGCCAGCCTGCGACCAAGTGCCGCCTCAATAGGGCACGTCGCGAAATCCAGGCCGCTATCGATGAACACCACAACTGTGACTGCGCTGGCCTTGTGGCCACCCTGGACACGAGAGATGGGAGTGCCTGGCGGACCGCCAAGCGCTTCCCCCGCAGCCATCAGCGGGTTCCTCCGCTCCACGTCGGTGGCGAGGTTGTCTGTGTCCCAGTTGCCAAAGCCAACGCCCTCGCCGACGTGTTCGCCAACAACTTCCGCCCCATCGCGGACGTCTTCGAAGCCGACCACGTTCGTCTCGTGGAAGACCGCCAGCCAGTTTTCCTCGCCACCAGGGCCGATGACGACGTGATCGCACCTATCACAGCCGCTGAGGTTGGACTCCCGCTATACTGCCTCAACCGCAGGATAGCGGGTGGCTCCGATGGTGTCAGGAACCGCCTCCTGAAGTTACTGCCGCCGGAACTACATCAATCGCTAGCGGACACCTTCATCTGCGTTCTCCGCTCTGGGACCTTCCCTTACGCATGGAAACACGCGGAAGTGGTGGCTATCCCCAAGGCCGGCAAGGATCCGCGCCGGGCAGAGCACTACCGGCCAATCAGCCTGCTCCCATCTCTCTCCAAGATCTTTGAGAGGCGCTACGTGGAGTGGCTGTTGCGCCACCTCACTGCCAAAGGGCTCATTCCGGAGGAGGAGTTCGGGTTCCAGAGAGGCTACTCGACCACACAACAGCTACTACGCCTAGTGGAACAGGCGATGCGGGCGCTGGAGACGCGAGAGTGCCTTGGGGCGGTACTCTTCGACGTCTCCAAGGCGTTCGACTGTGTGTGGCACGAGGGCCTCGTGTACAAGCTCCTAGTACACGGGGTCCCGACGTCACACGCCATTCTGCAGTCTTACCTCGCGGACCGCACCTTCCACGTCCGGGCTGCCAGAGGCACCTCCACCGACGGGCCGATTCGTGCGGGGGTCGGTTCTCCACCCCCTGTTGTACTCCTTGTACACCGCTGACGCAGCGCGGGTGGCGCGCGTGGAGTTGGCTCCTTATGCCGGCGACACTGCGCTGTTCATCCGCAGCATGAACGTGCTCGCGATGTGCCGCCGACTCCAACTAGCGTGCGACGTCCTGGGGGCGTGGTCCACCAAGTGGAGACTCAAATTTAACGCTGCCAAGAGCCAGGCGGTCTTCACTCGGAGACGACTGCCTCCTGCCCTGCCGCCAGTCACGACCTTGGGAGGCCCCATCCCGTGGTCACCGTCCGGCATGTACCTCGGTGTGACGCTGGACAGGCATCTCACCTGGCTGCCGCACATCCGAGACATCAGGGGGCGAGTGATTGGGCGTCTCCGGGCTCTCTACCCGCTGCTGAACCCCGAATCCACCCTCCCACCTCGGCACGGCCTGACTGTTTACTTGGCCCTTGTCTGTCCAGTGCTCGAGTACGCCGCCACAGTGTGGGGGAATGTAACCCCGTCGCAAGCCGCCATGCTCCAGCGCATCCAGAATCGGGCGCTCTGACTCGCTCTACACAAGCCGCCTCGTTAATCGACGAGTCTCCTTCACGAAGAAGCAGGCGTCCCGCTGCTGTGGGATCGCTTCAGGCAGTCTGCCAGTGTGTTATATGCCTCCGCCGAACACTCTGGCAGTCGTCTTATTCGTGGACTGGGACACCAAGTCCACCACAGGCCGACCATGCGCTGGCCTGATCTGCTGCGGGGGTAGTTTCTTCCGCAGCCCCGATGACGATTTCGACGAAGCGTCCGCTCCCACGCGGCCGCTCACTTAGGCCAATCCCACCCCTGAGGCCACAAATCGTTATTGAGGTCCACAAACAGCATCTTCGTTGCTTAGCCTGTTTCACTCCTAGTTGATGTCACCAGAGATTTGCAGTGCAGTACCGAAGGACCAGTCTCAGGTAACACCTGAAGAAGACAGCGAGGCACGCTGTTGAAATATCGTGCGAGAACGACGCTGATATCCGGCTGGATTCCCGAATTCCAAGATGTCAACAGAGCGCCGGGAAAGCGTGAAGAATTACAAGAGAGGATCCGTTTACCTTGAGGCTTTTCTCTTTCTTGTTGAAGCTTTTCTCGTGTTCGTGTATTTCTACAGCTTCTCTGAATAAGAGGGTGTGATAGTACTTCTCTACAGCCAGTACTTCCGTGTTGGCGAATTTTACTACGTGGTCGGTCTCACGCAGCGAGTGGTCTGCCACAGCAGATTTCTCCATCTGTCCCAACCTGCAATTTCGTTTATGTTCTGTAATCCTGGTGTTGATTGATCGTCCAGTCATTCCAAAATAAACTTTTCCTTATGTGCATGGTATGCCGTATATTCCTGGCATTGCAAGTGGGTCCCTTTTCTGCTTTGCCTATCAGAGACACTCTTTGATTTTCTTTGTCGGTTTGTAAATAGTCTTTACGCCGTGTTTGCGCAATATAAGGCTGATTCTGGCTGTCACTCTGGGAATATATGGCAGAAAGACCGCAGCCGACATTTCTTTTTCCTATGTGTCACATCGCCAATTGCTTGACTCTGTTACACTTCTTATACAACTTGTGGAGTATCCATTGTTCAACAGAATGCTTTCCAAGTGTTGTATTTCGCGTCTGAGGTGCTGTGGCTCACATAATCGTCTTGCCCGCGTTACGAGCGTCTTGATCATGCCTCTTTTCTGGCTCGTGTGGTGATTTGGTAGTTTGTGCATGTATTGGTTCATGTGTGTCGGTTTTCGAAACACGATGTGTCCCAGGTTTTCACCATCTCTTGTACCCGTACATCTAGAAAAGGTAGTTTTTTGTCCTTCTCTACTTCCATAGCAAATTATATGTTGGCATGAGAAATTTTCAAGTGTCTCAAGAAGTCACCGAGCTGTTCTTCACAATGGCTCCACACAACGAAAGGATCATTGACGTATCTATACCACACTTTAGGCTCACAAGGTGCCAAGTCCAATGCCTGTGCTTTGAAGTGTTCCATGAAGAAGTGGGCCACCAGAGCACTACCGATGGCGACGCCTTCCAGCTGTTCGTAGAAGTTGCCAATCCATCATAAATAGCTCAAGATGTGACATCCATGAAGAAGCTTTGTGATATCTTGCGTGAAGATGGAGCCAATGTGCTCCAGAGGGTCCCTGAGTGGCACTTTTGTAGACAAAGAAACAACATCAACGCTGACCAGGATGTCGTTTCGCGTAATTTTTAGTTTCTTCAGCTTCTCAAAGAAATGTCCTAAGTCCTTAATGTATGAGTCAGTCTTCCCCACGTGCGGCTGGAGCTGAGAGGCCAGTGTTTTGTCACCACTTTATACGTCGGTAAACCAGGAGCGCTAACAATCGGTCTTAGTGGAATGTTTTCCTTATAGATCTTACCTAATACACACAGCCGAGGCGGCAGGGCTTCTGTGTTGAGCAGGCTCCTCTGTAAGTAAGTCGGCAGAGAAGACGTCTTGATTAATCGATTCGTATTCCGTCTGATACGCTCCGTTGGATCTCCGCTTAGTTTTCGGTAAGTCGTCGGATTTAATGGGTCTCGGATCTTCTGCTCATTATCTTCGGTCTTCATTACGGCGGTTGCATTTCCCTTATCGGCAGCCGGCCGGTGTGGCCGTGCGGTTCTAGGCGCTTCAGTCTGGAACCGCGTGACCGCTACGGTCGCAGGTTCGAATCCTGCCTCGGGCATGGATGTGTGTGATGTCCTTAGGTTCATTAGGTTTAAGTAGTTCTAAGTTCTAGGGGACTGATGGCGTCAGATGTTAAGTCCCATAGTGCTCAGAGCCATTTGAACCAACCTTATCGGCAGGCAGTACCAATATGCTCCTGGAAGTGTTCTTGACACCTTGTACCTCTTCTTTCTTCAGGTTGCAAGTTCTTCTTCTCTCAGTGTAGAGCTTCAGTTCGTTCTGTGTGCTCCTGCATGTTGTTCTTTAGTGTGTGCTACCACAGCTGCTGTACAAGTGTGACTGTGGGAACTTCTTAAAATACGGTATCTCATAGACGACTCACATTAGAATCCTGCAACCAACACCTCTGACATTCTAATTTACCCTAGCTTCAGTTTGTTAATGCCAATACGCTTGTTCCATTAAGAAAGTGTATATGAGCACAATAAATGCGCTTTTTAAGAATTATTATAATCTGTTGATTTGCTAACAATACGAGCCTCTGACTACTAATCCAATCTGTGAAAGGCGCACATCAATAGCACTTTCCATTTCCACAACATTTGTGGTGCAAGCTTCAAGGACTTCTCCGTGTATTCAAGACTATACCTTGTCTGTATTTATAAAGTAACCTGTAAAAATGAATTGAGTCATTCGGATGTAACCCACGTCCCCTACACCAAACCTATGTGTAGATCGTTGCCGGTCGGTGTGGCCAGGCGGTTCTAGGTGCTACAGTCAGGAACCGCGCTACCGCTACGATCGCAGGTTTGAGTCCTGCCTCGGGAATGGATGTGTGTGATGTCCTTAAGTTAGTTAGGTTTAAGTATTTCTAAGTTCTAGGGGACTGATGTCCTCAGAATTGAAGTCGCATAGTGCTCAGAGCCATTTGAACCATTCGTAGATCGTTGTGAGCAGCAGACGTTTATGGCTTTTAGCATGGCAGTGAAAGACAAACAAATATTCTCAAACAAAAATTGTTATTAATTGTTGCATATACATTTATGCACTGAAAAGGCATGTTTTTAACTTACAATTTAAATCTACACCCGAATCACTCAAATAATTCTTACCAGTTGTTTTAAACACGTTTTCTTATAGTTGTATGTCCCCTCGTTGGTTTGGCGCAGCCTACCACGAATTCGTCTCCTGGGCCAAACTCTTCATCTTAGTTTAGCTTTTCCACCCACTTACTGAGTTACTTTTCGCTCGTATTCGAATCTTTGTCTTACACTTCCCCTAGAGTTTTACCTAAGTATCCAGCAAGTTATTCCTTGATGTCTCAACAGATTTTCTGTCATCTTGTCCCCTTTTACGTCAGTGTTCTATGTGTGCTCTGTGGACAATCGCCATATATGTCGTCACCCCATCTTATTTCCAACATCCTTCCATAGCACCACATCTCAGACGCTTCGTCTTTCTCCTTTCCAGGTTTTCCCACAACCCACGGTTTAGTTTGAGATGGCAAATCCCTGTAACTGTGACGATAAACTTTAAAGACGGCCGTTCAAACGCTTCCTGTTGTGACAATAGAAGCAGGCGCAGACAGTCGGGTCAGAGGGTGTGAAGGGCGAGCAGGGCCGCACGAGATTCGCCGTGTCATCAATAGCTGGCGGCACCCTTCGAGCCGCAGCGATTGGCTGATGCTCTGAAAATGAGTATTTTAGTACACTGGTAAGGTAAACGCATGTTCTTGCCCCCATAGGCGTGGAAACCGGGGCTTCCAGCTGTTGGTGTGGAACATGGAGGGGTAACCGTCATGGCTGGATTCAGAGTCCAGAATAAAATAGCAAATAAGACTAAATCAAATAAAACCTGAACCAATATAATGACAGAAAACCGAGTAATATGTTTAGTAACAAGACTAACGTAAGACGAGTGTGTAGGCGAAAATAGCAAATAAGACTAAATCAAATAAAACCTGAACCAATATAGTGACAGAAAATCCAGTAATATATTTAAAAACAAGACTAACGTAAGACGAGTGTGTAGGTGAAAACGAGGTTTCCGTAGGATGTGTAATTTATAAGTTATTTGATGTTGAATCTTTTATGTTTATAATTAAATAAAAAAATTATATCTCAACAACTCCTTAAGTGATTTTTACAAACAAACTATCTATGGTAACGTCTCATTGAACGCTATCGGATCAACATAGTAGATGTATTCTTTAATAATTACCTATTTTGATTAGATATAGTTAGGAATTCATCAGCATACTTATTTGAAATTGTTTATATTTATTAGTTATAGGAAAATGCAAAGTGCGCTGAGGTGACAAAATCACGAGCTAGTGATATGTACAGATGATGGTAGTATCACGTATACAATGTGTACATGCATTGGCGGAGATGTCATTTGTAGTCAGGTCTTTAATGTGAAAATGTTTCACATGTGATTATAGCCACACGACGAGAATTAAGACACAACGAGAGGTGGTAGTTGGAGCTAGAGGCATGGGATATTCCGTTTCGGAAAACGTCAGGAAATTCAATATTCATCGATCCACATTGCCAGGACTGTGCCGAGAATACCAAATTTCAAATAAAAAATGGGACATACTCGAGAGGTCAGTCAGTTCGTCCACCAAATCATGCTCTGGTAACACTTCCACGTTTATGGAATGCGATAAAGGCAGCATGGCTCTATTTCTGCAGCGGACTTCCAGTGACTTGTGGGGTCCATTTTCGGCACTATGCCGGGCAAAAGGAGCTCCGACACGATATAGGGAGATATTCCACGACTTTTGTCGCCTCAGCGTAGTGTTTACCTGGACAAAATCATTGTTTATGACAAAAAATTTAAGTTAGAGAAAAATAAGGACAGCAAAAAATAAAATAAAATAAAAACAAAAAATATGCGTGCTAAAGAAGTCACAAGTGTGTTTGTTGACTCTCGTCAATAAGATGATTTAAATAGTGATGGCAATCTTTGCACGTGGTTTTTCGGCTCTTCACTTTGCACCTGTTCAGATATCTTGGAGCGTGAGTAACGTACGTGCCGCACTAGGTAGCGTTTCGAGTGTGGTGATCTCTTTTTAAGTGTTTGTGTAGTAGATATGTGATACTCAAGTGTATCTATAGTAACTATTCCGAAATACGCGTAGTTTTAACATGTCGACTTTTAATATTTCATGTTGGGAGAACTTGTCTGACTCTAAAAGCTTATTTCAGTTATATCTGTCGGTTATCAACACACAGAATTTAATTATTTAGCGTTTGTAGAATTTACACTTTGGAATTGCAGTAAAGGAGCTTTGATTATATTTCCATAATTTAATCTGAAATTTACTGGAATGTGAATTACTGTTCAATTTCGTTTAAGTCCTGGCTAAGATAATTATTATATCAACAATGAATAGTTATGAACTATCATAAGAGTTACGTTCACCGATATAATCCTAGTTCTGTTACAAATTTAAACACTGTGAGAACTGAGCATTGTTTTCACCACAAATCCCTGCCTGCGTGTATTTGTACTTAGCGACTGGATTATTTTGGGTTGATGCCACAGCTGCATTGATTGACCTCTAGACTGTGGAGTAGCGAACACTTGAAAATCTGACCATTAATTCTGGATGCCATACATACAATGTCTTTCTGATTTACACCCTTATTGTTCAAGGGGGCTCACAAGCTGCTGACTTAAGAACAATTTTCTGGAAGCTACAAGTTTTAGCTTCTCTCTCTCTCTCTCTATCTCTCTTCATTTATTATCCGTACTGTAGTATACACTTAGTCTCGTACATGAACATTTGCCATCAATCATCTGTCTCATCACAACTAACATACTCCGAAATTACATTCACAGAAATTTCTTTCTCATATTAAGGCTAATGTTTGATACTAGGAGACTTCTTTATGTTAGGAATGCCACCTTCTGTGCTTGTCTGCTTTTCATGTTCTTCTTGCTTCGTCCATCAGGTGCTAATTGATTTGCAAGTTAGTAGAATTTATGTATTTCATCAGCTTCGTGGTCTCCAATTTTGATGTTAATTTTATCACTAATCTCAATTCTCCTACTCTTCATCACTTTCATCTTTCTTCGGTTTAGTTTCGGTCCAGATTCCCCATTTGTTTTGTTTGACATCTGCTTCTTCTTCACTTTCACAGACAAGACAGCAATGTCATCAGCGAATCATATTACTGATATTCATTTACCCTGAATTTTAATACCACTCCTGAACCTATCTCTTATTTCCGCCAATGTTTCTTCGATGTATAAATTCAACACTAACGGCGGAAAACCGTATTACCCTATAGCTGACATCTGTTTTGTTTTTTTTTTTTAATTTTGAACGTTGTGTACTACTTACTGTCGGATCCTTTTTGTAGAGCGACAAATCCTTGATACTTCTTCAATAAATAAATAGTTCCAAATCTATAAAATACCATCTCACAGGTTTTAGTTACTTGTGATGCACAAGTTTTGCGTATCTAAACATTGATTCTGATCTTACACAAGCTATAAGAATTTCATTATCACAATGCGCCCTGTACACTGTGACGTTACCTAATGGGATATTTTGGTGAGTGGCTTCTCTAATCAGAGTCCCTTACGAGCAAACCAGTTGCTATTTTGCCTGTGGTTAGCCATACCTTAACGTAATTGGGCAATTTATGGCTCCTTTTAAAAGGAATACCTGGATAACGTAGTAGGGTCAAGCCTCACACGTCTGCTTTCTTTACGAGCAGCTAACTTGCTGCACATAATTACCTGTAGCTGTCATCCTGCAGTCGAGTAGTCTATGGATTGGCTAGAACTGCGAATTAATAAACAATCTGAAATATTAAATGAACGATAAATTAATAATTAATGAAAAGGTTTCTGCCCTAATGCCTGTAGTTGATGTAGACGAGACGTATATTAACTAATGTTTATTCATGAAGGTAAATCGAGTAAAGAGAAAAGGGTCTTATGATAACATAGTTATCCTTATAAAATGTAGTAAAGTTGCGCTGAGAGCATTACGAGAATGGTAACAAAATCTCCAAGCTAACTAGTCATTCAAGACATGTGACAAACTAAATCTTTATCGTGATAACAGTACACGAAATATTAGCCCACTCAAAATAATTCAGAGTTCAGTACGATGATCTACAAAATACCACGTGAGAGATAACGAGTAGGAACTTACACCCTCTATATTCTCAATTCTGTAATGCAAGCGGATAAGTTAAAATTCTGGACCGAAGCACATTTGTTCCTCATGAAAGTCAGTGTCCCATCAATATTGAAAGTAGTGTAAGGACCGTTCACCACCCAGAATCAATTACCCAAACCATCAAATAGCCCATGTTACACAGACAGCTCTGTCTTCCACCAGATCGCAATGGAAAGTGACTAAAAGTTAAGGCTTTTTAGCAGCAGTTCCTCATCCAATATCAATTCCCCACACGGACGAAAATCTCACTAACTCACGGGCAGGTCTTCCTCCTTTAAGAACTGGTGTAAATGTTGCCAATCGTTCTGTTGAGCGCCCCACTCTAAAATTATTTGACCTGACTCCATTAGTGTTCCACCACTGGTTGCTTCTCCACTGGCTAAAGGCTGTCGCCACCAAAAGTACATCTTTCTTAAATTCTCGAGACATGGTTTTGACTCAGACTCAGACTTTCTGCCCTAAACTAAACTATTAACAACAATATTGAAATAAAAAATAGTTATAAACAGTCAGTAACATTCAGATCATTTACAATAAATATAAGTTTAAGTTTGTTCATAAATAAACTGACGGTTATTCTTACGTAAGTGCACTCACATTAAATGACAACTGCTTTTAGTTACATATTGCTTACACAATTATTGATTTCTGGTAGGAAGAAACGTCTTTTGGTACTCCTTTCAGTAGCAGTGTCAGCTAACATATGTGACCGACCGGTTTATTTTTTTTATACGGTTGTAATTATGTTTAAATTAAGTTACTGGCAAACATGGAAAAAAATATTTCTTGAATAATTACACAAATACGACAAGATATGACGTATTAATGCTGGGTTGATGTACAGGATATGATGTTTGGACAAACAACTGCATAATTAAGAGATCTCAAAACATGATAAATCAATAAACAAAGCAGATACAGACGATTGAAATTCAGGAATGGTAGCTATAGTGCAAAGCTGTTATCTGAAGTATCGTTTGTTGAAACTGCATGAACCATTTAAAAGTTGTTAATTCAAATGCTGATTGTGAAAATATTTAGTGACTGTAAAATATTACATTTTGCAGTTTTTAAGTTGTTGAAAATATTATTGTTTTACTGGATGTGCCTCATTTTTCTGACATAGCTGCTGTATTCAGATTTGCTTTATTATGTAACTGTCATTTACTGTAGTATTTCTATGAGCAATAAGCTGCCTTAGTTCAGACTCTCTTAAAATTCGCCATTTTTCCTACATCTCCTACACCAACCATGTGAGTAACCATTGTCGTCTTCATCTCCATTAGGATGTACCCATTTCCAGCAACTGAGGCTGATTGCCTTTTTATCTGAGCTTACCTGGTGAGCCCGCATGACTTCCTAGCCCCACTGACTCGCACTCAGCCATGCAATCAGGTTCACCTCTCCAAGTACCAACCCTAAGCGGCCAAATCGCTCGCCTGCGTGTGTGTAACGTTACAACAAACTAAAACAATTTACGTAAGAAATGAATGTACAAAAAGAAATCATTATACATGACACTGGGTATGCATTTAAATGAGATAAAAATGAAAATTGTAAAACCATGGTTACATATAATCAGTATAAAACACAGCATACAAATAATGTAATTTCTTATTTACAACTTGGAAAATTACAACAACTATTAGAAGAGTAAATTTTATCTGGAAATGCCCTTTGAACGAAGTAATGTCTCACAACTTTGAAATATAATTATCTCAAATCCATTTGACTATTTCGTCTACTCTTTCGGCTCTATTCCGGCAGATTTATTGTGTCAGGATACAACTTTCTAATATGAGTGCACGGATACTATATCCATATATAATTAAGCCACTTTTGAACTGAAGTATAACGAACATATCAGTGGACAGAATTCGCGTAACTGAAACAAGCAAGACCCTTGCGCTACCGTCAGATCCTCCTAAATGCATAAACGAAAGACAAAATCTTTAACAGAGGATCCCCATTCAGTTATATTTGCATAAGACAAGAATGTCAGGACTGATCTATAATAGATACCTGCACTACAGTGTTCATTTATGACGAGGCGGCCCATTTCATGTGAGTCTAGGAGACAGGTCTGTAGACATTCCATAAAATAAGCTTTACGCCTGCTGCATTGTTGTCAGGAGACCAGGAACAGAACATCAGTTCACCATTTCTGAAGTCCAGAAAGTCTGCATCTCTTCGTTTGACAGGCAAAAGTACTCAAGATGTTTCACAATGTCCAGCCTCCGTCTGCTATGGCGAAAAGCCCGTGCAGCTGCTGTGGGGCGGTGTTTCCAGATGATTTATCACAACACCAGACTTAAAGTTTCTGCACAGACACTTACCTTCAGTTGCATAACTGAGGGCGAGTGAAGAGGAATTATCTCATGCCACTCAGCTGGGTCTGGGGCACTGCAAGAGTAGGAGCCGACTTATCGCTTGCATTATAGCAGCTGCATACCCCAGAGCATCTTCGGCAGCTGCGTGTAGAGCTGTCTGTGTCAGGAACATGATGTGTATAACCAGTGTGAGGTTGAATTAGCAAGGACTTAGCAAGAAAGAGTACAGCAATGAGTGGCACCAGCTGTTGTATTTTTTTGACATACGCATTTCTCCAGCTTTGTCGTTGTGAGACGCTCACTTCATGGACCTACATACGTAAGTTTCACCCTCTGTGATGCTAGTACAATCTCAAATTACTCTAGGGGGACAGGTATGCCATAACAGCTTATACCTGTGCTATAACACATCTTCAGTTTATTATGTAAGCGCCAGTAACAGCCTGGTTATGGTACAAATGTGTCACCTGCCTCCGACTACTAGGACAGACGTAACAGAGATGCCCGAAATAGCAGCGCAACGTTTCTGAACTGTTGCGTATCTTCAGGCGCTCAGTTGACAGGCAGCCACGCTCTGGGTGTGACTCGGACATACAGCCCATTGGCTGCCGCCAGGATGATCTTGCGAGGCTCCAACGGGATTGGACTGCCAGCTGAGCGCGCGCACCGCCAGAACTCGAAGCGCGACAGCAGAGCCGCCAGCCCAGCTTTCACCTCGACCAGAGAGAACGTCTGACCTGTAGAACAGTACAACTCAACAACTTGCAGCTGTTCTACCGACAAAACGACAGGCACATTAATGTAATAGGAGACATTAATACCATAACAGATAACGAGAATTACACAAAGGAGTCTCAAAAAATTTTTAACAACAGGAGTGATTACTTAATCAGTACGTTGTGTTTTTGTAGTCTTCAGTCCGGCGACTCGTTTGATGCCGCTCACTGTGGTACTCGATCACGTGCGAGCCTCCTCATCTCCAAATAACTACAACAACATATATGAAGTCTTCACGGGTTGTCAGCCGAGTAGCATCGTCGTATCGTAGCAACGTTTCGATGGAATGCGTCTCCATCATCTTCGCCTGAAGATGGTGGAGACGCATTGCATCGAAACGTTGCTACGAGACGACGATGCTACTCTGCTGACAACCCGTGAAGACTTCATATATGAAATTCCCCGAGAAAGCCTGCACTCGCATGTAACTACAACAACCTTCTGAATCTGCTTACTGTGTTCATCTTTTCGTCTTCTTCTATGAATTTTATCCTCCACACTTCCATCTAATGGTAAACTGTTGATCCATTGATGACTCAGAAAGTATGCTATGACCGATGTGTTCTTCTAGTCATGTCACAAATTTCTGTCCTCCCCAAATCATTTCAGTACCCATGATCGACACATTCACACATCAGCATTTTTCTGTAGCACCACATTTCAAAAGCTTCTATTCTCGTCTTGTGTAAACTAATTATAGTTCACGTTTCTCTTCCATACATGGCTACGCACATTCAAATATTTTCAGAATATACTTCGTAATCTATCTTCGATACTATCAAGTTACTCTTCTTCACAAACACTTTTCTGGCCATTGCGAGTCTACATTTCATATCCTCTCTCCTTTGGCCATCAGTAGTCATTTTGCTACCCAAATGGCAAAACTCATATACTAGTCTGCGTCTTATTTCCTCAGCATCACCTGATTGTGCATTATATTATCCTTGTTGTGCTTTTGTTGGTGTTTAAGACAATGTCCATTCTGTTCATATTCCAAGTTATTTGCTGTCTCTCATAATTACATTGTCATCAGAAATTCTCAAAGTGTTTCTCTGTGAACTTGAATTCCTATTCAAATTTTTCTTTGTTTTCCTCTACTACTCACTTAATATACAGATTGAATATCATGAGATATAGGCTGCACTCTTGTCGTGCTCCCCTCTCAATCACTGCTCTCCTCCCGTCAGGTGATTATGTGTGTGCCAGTCACAACACGATTATGTTATAAATGCGTCACCAGCAAGGCACCATTAGTACAGACGTAAACAGCCCCCATTCAGATTTCCAGGTGGGAGCTACTTCTGGGGGTTTCGTCATTACAGGAATGGATTGGACTGTGGAATGTTAGATCCTGTAACCGAGCAGATATGTTAAAAATTTTAAAAAAGGAAATGGATAGGTTGATGTTCGGTATAGTGGGAATTAGTGAAGTTTGGTTAGAGGAGCAACAGGAATTCTGGTTCAAAAATGGTTCAAATGGTTCTGAGCACTATGGGACTCAACTGCTGTGGTCATCAGTCCCCTAGAACTTAGAACTACTTAAATCAAACTAACCTAAGGACATCACACACATCCATGCCCGAGGCAGGATTCTAACCTGCGACCGTAGCAGTCGCACGGTTCCGGACTGCGCGCCAAGAACCGCGAGACCACCGTGGCCGGCAGGAATTCTGGTCTGGTGATTACAGGATTATAAATACAATATCCAGTAGGGCTAATGGAGGGCTGGATTTAATAGTGATTAAGATAATAGGGATGAATGTAAGCTACTAGGAACAGTATAGTGAACTCATTGTCATAGCCAAGATAGACACACCAAACCACAGTTGTGCAAGCTTATATACTAAGTAGCTCCAAAGATGAAGGGTTTGAAGAAATTATTCCAATAGTTAAGGGAGACGAAAACTTAATTGTGATGGGGAACTTGAATTTGATAGTGGGAAGAGGAAGAAAAGAATAGTCCTATGTGTATGGCGACTGAGGGGATATGAGTGAAAGAGGAAGCCACTTGGTAGAATTTTGCACAGAGCATAATTTAATAATCGCTGATAGTTGATTTAAGGATTGTGAGCTAAGATTGAATGTTTGGAAGAGACCTGAAGAAACCAGAGGGTTTATGATTCATTCTATAATGATAAGACAGAGAATTATAAAAAAGATTTTAAAGTGTAAGATATTTGCAGGGTCAGATGTGATAAGACAGAGAATTATAAAAAAGATTTTAAAGTGTAAGATATTTGCAGGGTCAGATGTGGATACCGAACACAGTTTATTGTTTGTGGACTGTAGATTAAAACGGAAAAACTGCAAAAAGATAGAAAATTAAATAGATGGCATCTGGATAAGTTGAAAGAGCTATTAGTTGCTGAGAATACCAGGGGAGCAGTAGACACTGGTCGACTAGAATAGGGGATCGCAATACAGTAGAAGATGAATGGGGTAGTCTTGTGATATGAAATAGTGAGAGTGGAACAGGATCAAGTAGGTAAAACGGCAAGGCCTCATAGAAATCCTTAGATAATACAGGAGATATTGAATGTAATTGACAAAAATAGAAAATATAAAAATGCTGCAAATGAAGCATCCTCAGGAAAGACTGTTTACACTTACAATTGGTTTGTAACATTTCATTGTGATCGTGCTAGTTTCTACGATGAATTTCGTGAAGCTTAACCAAAATTGGGTTTTGTTGCGACGTTCATTGAAGACTGGAGACTGGAGAGCATCGGCATGTGCCTTACTACGTACAAGATGGAGTCATACGTAAACATATCTTAGACATTTGATCGAAGTTCAAATATAGCCGAATGTCGTTTGCAGTAAGGAAATTCTCATGAAATGGAGAAACATTATGTAACGCGTTAATAGAAATTTAAGCTTCACTTGGTGTTCTGGGTTGTCCAAATGAACTGAAAACAATTAAAACAGTTTCTTTGCGATGTACTTCTAACGTAATCATCGTCTGTTTCGCTAACTGCACCACACATGTGACGACCTTTGCTAGCAAGGACCAAAAAATAGTTAACTCTGAATGATATACAATAATTTGTTTGTCAGAAAGCACCAATGAAATGCGAAATACTCTCGTAATCATAGCACTTGTTATTCGTGGTTGCAGTGCTATCTGACAAAGAGCGCGTCAGACTATTAAGTGCTTGACGGAGAAAAATATCGAATTAATGCGTCATTGTCAGTATCCACATAATGTATCGACTGAGGAATTGTTTTTGATCGCTTATGGTACACAAGAATTAAGTGCATAGCGATTTTGATGACTTCAAAACCTACTGAAACCATCAAAGTACATTTTTTTTGAAGTATCAACAAGAACGTGGACGGAAAATAGTTTCCTGAAATACTACGAGGGCATGAAGAAGTTTACATCTTTTAAAGAAAACTACACTGCCTGCCAAAAACTGAAGTACTCCGAAGACGAGAGTGGATGTCAATTTTAGTGCATATACACATTATCGGAAGGTATGCAAGCGAGTAGAGTCGAAAATTTCTCTGACGGGTGGAATGGGTACCAGGCAGCTTTAGGGCTGTTCAGTTTTAGTGTTGTTACCAGACCTCGTAAGATGTACAAGGGGCATGAACGGGGTCTGATTTTGGGCTATCACTGCGTAGGAGATGAAGTCATCCCGTTCTCGCAAGAGACGGTGTTATCAGCAGGTGATGGCAATCAAAGGGGCGTCATTGTGGATCTCCATTTAGTCAGATGGTCGAGTCGTGGAATATCGAGGTGTATTATGCAAGTGTAACAGTGGCCCACTGTTGGAGTTCATGGGAACGTGAGAGCAAGCATAGTCATTGTCAGGGTTCTGGTCATCCACGTCTGCCCACCAGGAGGGAGGACCGCCGTATTGTGCGCCAGCTACATCGCAACCCTTTCACATCTTCAGCTGTCACCCGACGACAAGTAATAGACTCCGAGCAACATTCTGTGTAGCTATGCATCACTGGGTAGAGAAGAGCAGCATCCGAACTAGGGAACTTCTGCCTAAAGTGCAGGCTATCGTTCACATCAAAACACAAAGGACGGTTCTGGAGTGGTGCGTTAACTGTACGCCAGATGTGTCAGAAAATGTTTGCAAAAACTCAAGATCTCCATTTGGTGCTTGTTGATGAATAGACAATGTTACGAATAGATAATGTTCAAATGTTCAAATTTGTGTGAAATCTTATGGGACTTAACTGCTAAGGTCATCAGTCCCTAAGCTTACACACTACTTAACCTAAATTATCCTAAGGACAAACACACACACCCATGCTCGAGGGAGGACTCGAACCTCCGCCGAGATGAGCCGCACAGTCCATGACTGCAACGCCTCAGACCGCTCGGCTAATGCTGCGCGGCCAATAGATCCAGATTTGGATTGCGAGGATGGCGGTGACCTGGAAGAGGTCCCATGCTTCCACTGCTTTGAGGAGACACAGTGGTGTTATTCCTGATGTCCAAAAACCATTCAAAAGATAGGAGCACAAAAAATATTTTTCGTTCAAGACTATCAGTTTCAACAGCCTTTGCTGTCATCTTCAGTCATTACTCATCTTTTTGTAGTAAAGCATGTTCATTTTACGCTGAAACTCACGCACGACGTATCAAAGGGATAAACCTCAGCACATTATAAACGTTTGTCATCCACTTGACATCTTGTGCATAAGGTTCAGCGTAAAATGAACATGTTTCACTACAAAAAGATATTTAAGACCTGAAGATGTCAGGAAAGACTATTTAAACCAGTTGTGTTGGATACAAAATATTTTGTGCCGTCTTGGCTTTTCAATAGTTTTTAGCAACTGAAACAGATCGCCCTTCAATCCTCTTATAGTGCGGAAATTCAATACTCCTGGTGTATTTCTGTTAGGAAACGCACGATATGACTTCAGGTCACGACTGGTAGTCATTGAGGGAATGCTGACAGCACAGCAATAGGTCACACGGACATTGTGTGTCCTCAAATGTTACACCAGATGCGACAGTATTGAGCTACTATTCTTCAACAGGACAATTCTCATTCACACATGGCAGGTTCTTTATGAACTGTCTGTGTGCCTTTGAGGTACTCCCATTGTCAAAAAGATGGCCAAATATGTTCCTAATATAACGTGTCTGGCTCCACATTCGACATATATTCCATCCCAGTGCCGGTACGCAAGGTAAGAAGGTCAAATTACTACAGATGTGCATTATGTGATGTAGAAACACTTCCATAGGCGAGGATTAGGTACAACTGAAATATAGAAAGGTCTTGGTCGCACAATTCACACAAGTAAATAATGTACAGTAAAATTGATTATAGGGCTTTGTGTAAAGCATGTTAACATTTTTAATAGTTTATGTCATCATCATCATCATCATCTTGTACACTTTCCAGTCACTGGCCGAGTCTGTGTGGAACATAGGCCTCTCCATCATCTTCCGTCTTGCCACCATCCCTCTGTCTTCATCTTGGTCCGGGCTTCTCTTTTCTTCTTGATGCATTCCTCTAGCCCTTTCAGCCATCTGTCTCTCTGTCTTCCTCTTGGTCTCTTTCCTTCCAGTTCCATCTCACCGGCTCGAGTGGCCGAGCGGTTGTAGAGGCTCTCGTCTGGAACCGCGCGAACGCTACGGTCGCAGGTTCGAATCCTGCCTCGGGCATGGATGTGTGTGATGTCCTTAGGTTAGTTAGGTTTAAGGCGTTCTAAGTTCTAGGGGACTGATGACCTCAGCAGTTAAGTCCCATAGTGCTCAGAGCCATTTGAACCATTTGAAGTTCCATCTCGTGGACCCTCCTGAGTATCCTCTTCTCCTCCATTCTCTTAACGTGTCCATACCATCTCAGCCTTGATTTCTCTATCTCCTTCTGTAATGGTTCCGCCTTCATTACATCTCTGATCCTCTCATTTCTTAACCTGTCTACCTTTGTCAATCCAATGCTGTTTCTCAAGAATTTCATCTCACTAGCTTATACTTTGCTCTTCTCTCTTCCTTTCATAACGCAGGTTTCTGATGCATACGTCAGGATCGGGACATAGTGTGACCGGTACACAGGGTGGTCCATTGATAGTGATCGGGCCACATATCTCACGAAATAAGTATCAAACAAAAAAAACTACAAAGAACGAAACTCGTCTAGCTTGAAGGGGGAAACCAGATAGCGCTATGGTTGGCCCGCTATATGGCACTGCCATAGGTCAAACGGATATCAACTCCATTTTTTAAAATAGGAAGCCCCATTTTTATTACATATTCGTGTCGTACGTAAAGGAATATTAATGATTTAGTTGGATCACTTTTTTCGCTTTGTGATAGGTGGGTCTGTAATAGTCACAAACGTGTAAGTACGTGGTATCACGTAACATTCCGCCAGTGCGGACGTTATTTGCTTCGTGATACATTACCAGTGTTAAAATGGACCCTTTACCAACTTCGGAAAGGGTCGATATCGTGTTGATGTATGGCTATTGTGATCAAAGTGCCCAACGGTCGTGTGCAATGTATGCTGCTCGGTATCCGGGACGACATCATCCAAGTTTCCGGACAGTTCGCCGGATAGTTATGTTATTTAAGGAAACAGGAAGTGTTATGCCACATGTGAAACGTCAACCATGACCTGAAACAAATGATGATGCCCAAGTAAGTGTTTTAGCTGCTGTCGCGGCTGATCCGCAGATCAGCAGCAGACAAATTGCGCGAGAATCGGGAATCTCAAAAACGTCGGTGTTGGGAATGCTACATCAACATCGATTGCATCCGTACCATATTTCTATGCACCAGGAATTGCATGGCGACGACTTTCAACGTCGTGTACAGTTCTGCCACTGGGCACAAGAGAAATTACGGGACGACGACAGATTTTTTGCACGCGTTCTATTTAGCGACGAAGCGTCGTTCACCAACAGCGGTAACGTAAACCGGAATAATATGCTCTATTGGGCAATGGGAAATCCATGATGGCTGCGACAAGTAGAACATCAGCGACCTTGGCGGGTTAATGTATGGTGCACCATTATGGGAGGAAGGATAATTGGCCCCCATTTTATTGATGACAATCTGAATAGTGCAATGTATGCTGATTTCCTATGTAATGTTCTACTGGTGTTACTACAAGATGTTTCACTGCATGACAGAATGGCGATGTACTTCCAACATGATGGATGTCCGGCACATAGCTCACGTGCGGTTGAAACGGTATTTAATATCATATTTCATGACAAGTGGATTGGTCGTCGAAGCACCATCCATGGCCCGCACGTTCATCGGATCTGACGTCTCCGGATTTCTTTCTGTGGGGAAAGTTGAAGGATATTTGCTATCGTGATCCACCTACAACGCCTGGCAACATGCGTCAGCGCATTGTCAAAGCATGTGCGAACCTTACGGAAGGCTAACTACTCGCTGTTGAGAGGAATATCGTTACACGTATTGCTAAATGCATTGAGGTTGGCGAATATTATTTTGAGCATTTATTGGATTAATCTGGTATTTACAGTTAATCACGCTGTAAAAGCATGCGTTCTCAGAAGTGGTAAGTTCACAAAGGTACATGTATCACATTGGAACAACCGAAATAAAATGTTCAGACGTACCTACGTTCTGCATTTTAATTAGGAAACCTACCTGATACCAACTGTTCGTCTAAAATTGTGAGCCATATGTTTGTGACAATTACAGCGTCATCTATCACAAAGCGAAAAAAGTGGTCCAACTAAAACATTCATATTTCTTTACGTACTACACGAATATGTAATAAAAATGGGGGTTCCTATTTTAAAAAAACGCAGTTGATATCCGTTTGACCTATGGCAGCGCCATCCAGCGGACCAACCACAGCGCCATCTGGTTTCCCCCTTCAAGCTGGACAGGTTTCGTTCTTTGTAGTTTTTTCGTTTGACCCTTACCTCGTTAGGAATTTGGCCAGGTCACTATCAATGGACCACCCTGTATAACCTGTTTACTGATTTGGATTACATCCTTTCTCCATATCAGGCTTCTGACACTATTCCAAAATTCTCCTGCTTTTCTCCTCTGCTAGTTTATTTCTCTGTCGTGTTATCCATCTCCAAAAGAATTGTGCCACCAAGACGTTTCTATATTTCAGAGTTGTACTACAGACGTGTCCCATCTTGCCATAGCAGAAAATTGAAGTTCTTTATGATCCTCTTGACAAACGAGTCAGTGAATGCATCGAGTCCAGAGTATTTGCAACGACATACTGATAAGTGAGCTCATATCGCCAAGCTATGACTCGATTTTGTAATTGTTGAAATAACATCACATACCTTCTCAAATCGTGAAGTTTCATTGCGTTTCCTCCTCTCATCTGCGTGCTTCACTGTTCTTGTCAGGAGGTATAATTTCAGAAATAATACACTACTGGCCATTAAAATTGCTACACCAAGAAGAAATGCAGATGATAAACGGGTATTCATTGGACAAATATATTATACTAGAACTGAAATGTCATTACATTTTCACGCAGTTTGGGTGCATAGATCCTGAGACATCAGTACCCAGAACAACCTCCTCTGGCCGTAATAACGCCCTTGATACGCCTAGGCATTAAGTCAAACAGAGCTTGGATGGCGTGTACAGGTACAGCTGCCCATGAAGCTTCAACACGATACCACAGTTCATCAAGAGTAGTGACTGGCGTATTGTGACGAGCCAGTTGCTCGGCCACAATTGACCAGACGTTTTCAATTGGTGAGACATCTGGAGAATGTGCTGGCCAGGGCAGCAGTCGAACATTTTCTGTATCCAGAAAGGCCCGTACAGGACCTGCAACATGCGGTCGTTCATTATCCTGCTGAAATGTAGGGTTTCACAGGGATCGAATGAAGGGTAGAGCCACGGGTCGTAACACGTCTCAAATGTAACGTTCACTGTTCAAAGTGCCGTCAATGCGAACAAGAGGTGACCGAGACGTGTAACCAATGGCACCCCATACCATCACGCCGGGTGATACGCCAGTATGGCGATGACGAATACACGCTTCCAATGTGCGTTCACCGCGATGTCGCCAAACACGGTTGCGGCCAAATTGATGCTGTAAACAGAACCCGGATTCATCCGAAAAAATGACGTTTTGCCATTCTTGCACCCAGGTTCGTCGTTGAGTACACCATCGCTGCCGCTCCTGTCTGTGATGCAGCGTCAAGGGTAACCGCTGCCATGGTCTCCGAGCCGATAGTCCATGCTGCTGCAAACGTCGTCGAACTGTTCGTGCAGATGGTTGTTGTCTTGCAAACGTCCCCATGTGTTAACTCTGGGATCGAGACGTGGCTGCACGATCCGTTACAGCCATGTGGATAAGATGCCTGTCGTCTCGACTGCTAGTGATACGAGGCCGTTGGCATCCAGCACGGTGTTCCGTATTACCCTCCTGAACCCGCCGATTCCATATTCTGCTAACAGTAACTGGATCTCGACGAACGCGAGCAGCAATGTCGCGATACGATAAACCGCAATCGCGATAGGCTACAATCCGACCTTTATCAAAGTTGGAGACATGTTGGTACGCATTTTTCCTCCTTACACGAGGCATCACAACAATGTTTCAACAGGCAACGCCGATCAACTGTTGCTTTTCTATGAGCAATCGGTGGGAAACTTTCCTCACGTCAGCACGTTGTAGGTGTCGACACCGGCGCCAACCTTGTGTGAATGCTCTGAAAAGCTAATCATTTGCATATCACAGCATATTCTTCCTGCCAGTTAAATTTCGCGTATGTAGCACGTCGTCTTCGTGGTGTAGCATTTTTAATGGCCGGTAGTGTATATCGATTTCCACAAAAACAATTCGTTCTTCCTTTTTGTATACGTATTGATTGCCGTCCACTTATATGAACCACGACTTGTCTGTAATGCTAGGTCACTCACCGAGACAGGTTCTTGGTCCGGCGCCAAACGGCAGGTAGGCTGGGCGGGCGTGGCCGCCGCTGAAGCGCTCCGGGTTGAAGCGCAGCGGCTCAGGGAAGAGGCGCGGGTCGCGGTGCAGCGACAGCAGCGGCACGTACACCACGTCCCCCACGCGCAGGCGCAGGTCGCTGCCCGGCACCTGGTACGGCACAGTACACTGCCGCATTAGGAAGCCCAGTGGCGGGTACAGGCGCAGAGTCTCTGCCGAAGGGAAAACAGTCAGGGGCTTGTAATGGTACTTGAATTACGTAACCATTACGGCACCTCAGCTCAACCTCTTGATGCCAGCAATATTCTAATGTGTTTCTGTAAAGTAGGTAACGTATTTCTGAGACAACATTTTGATTTGATTTCATTAATGTAGAGGTACATTTATACATCGATATGTTTATGTTGCAATGATATTATTCTTATGTGTGTTCTTTCTTTTGTCACTATGATCTTTGACATACTTGTAACTCTAATTTTTGGGCGTGGTTATTAGAGAGTCGGACCTTGAAAAAGTAAAGTCTTGGACGTCATGTTGAAAAGATGCATAGTGTAGTCAGCTTATAGAATGTGAACTTTAACAGTGAGGAAGATGTTTTCAAGTATGTTTTATATTGTGAAGTGATGTTTTGTGTGTGACGTGATATTGCAACAAAAGAAATAAAAAGGAAGTGTAACTTAAATTCGGAGTGCTGATTAATTTTTACATCACCATTGTGCTAACTTTCAAAGGTTTAATCTTCAAGGATCGTTTGTGAAGCGCATCTACAAAACTTTCGAATTTCGCATAATAAAACCTAGGGCTCTTTGCATCCGAGCTTGGAATCATCAACACCTAGATTTTCGACGATTGAGCCATGATTTTACAACGAGACCAGCGTGGGAAACACGAAAAGGTGAGTGCCTAGTTTATTCATTAGTACATGGAATGACTTTATTAACTGTGCTCTAATGACACCTGCCACATAATAACTTTGTTGTTGCCCGAAAATGCAGTATTTAGCAGCGTGAGCAACACCACAATCATTATTAAATTTTGACCTTTGTTTTGGTAGGGTTGTTAGAGGCTCCCGCAGCTGCAAGCTCAGTGTAATTCCTTCAATGAAGTAACCAACTTTTCACACAATTATGGCACATGCGCTTCACCGGTTTACCATAAATGCAACCCTGAATACGGTACACAAGCCTGAAATGAATCAAAATTATGGTGGTTCTTATATGGCACTTTTTAAAATTTTTGATAATTTTTCATGAGATATCTCGCCAGTTTTGTTCCATTTCATGTGAAAATTAGCTGCATAAGATACGGGCTCAGTAGAATAAAGGAAAGTGTGCCCCTGGGGCTTAAAAACAGACATAATGAGAAAAGGAAGACTGCAATAAACTTCGTAAAATAATACTTTTGCATCGTAAGTTCGTTCAGTACCTAATGCGAACCGATTGTTTCGTTCAGTTTGCTTAATTCAATCTCTTGTTGTTTACACAGACCTCTTTGTTCGAGTGACGTGATGGGTAAATGGACCGCACACAGAAAGTAAGAGTAGGGACTAAGCTTTCTTTTCTTTTTACAACTTAACGTGGACTACCTCAGCGGTCTTCAACTTTTGCAGAAAGGTAGCAATCATATCACGCAGTACTTGTTCTTCAGTTCTATGGAAAAGGACCTTTTGTCAAATACAAGTTTACAATTTGCAAATGTATTAATCAACTGTACATCGAAGAATCACATTGGGCAGGTAAGGGCGGATGATTTGTTGGAATATCTGACGCTTCTCGCCACAGGAGCAGGAAAAATCCAGACCAAAATTAAAAGCTTTGTATCACAAGCGAATAGAAACTGGTCAAAACAGCATACGCTAATGCTTTGGAGATCGTTGCTTTTTGAAGAAGATAGGCAGATCCACGACTGAAAAGAAGATCTAGGGTGGTCAATGGAATCAATGATTACAATGCCTCCAATCTGTCTTTACCAATTCCGAAAAATCCTTTACGTTATTTTATGCAAATTGGATCTCGTACACTTTTCGGCTGTTAATGATAGTTGGTGAATAATACAACCAGTCACAAATACTTTTGAAATCCTTTATTTCAGTTCTATATATTTTGGGCTAATGTTTCTGTTTATTCCACCTATCTCTTGTTCTGTTCCCATGGCTACCTTTGATTCCATTATTCTCTTGAATCCAAACTGGAAACTGACAGCACCGTGAAGAAAATATTAAAAGCCTCCAAAATTTTCGATAAGGGGGTTGAACACTGTATTTCTAATAATATTTGAGTGTCTTTCTAGTAGGTTTCACTTTGGTGAGTAATTTCTTAAGCCAGACCCTTCGTAGTAGCATTAAAGTGAAAATTTTGTCAACACCAGTTCTTAAACTGAAATCTGTAAATGGCCTAACTGAGAGATAGTTGTAGTTCATAAAAGACTGCAATGATGATTTACCAAAATCGATAAAGGGAAGTAGTGTGCGCTTTAGGTTGTATCCACGTAGTGTTATACATTTCCAAGGCATAGGCACTGTAGCCAGTCCCAACACCGACTGAGAAAGCAGGAGGTTCACCAGCGACCAGGCGCTCTCTACAATGACTCAAAGAGCGAAAGTAGTAACCTTCTCTGCAGTAATTCAATAAACAGAGACTAAAATGTGAGGTAAGACTCTGAAAGCTTGGTCGGCTATCTACCGAGGAGAATGTATTCTGATTTAACATATAGTCCTTCAGAATGGAGGGCGTGCCATGTTCTGGCTGCCCATCCATAGAAAAAGAATTGGAAATCATCATTTCCTAAGAAAATGCCAGAAAGTTCTCAAAGATGGCAACAAGACCATGGTACAAGAAAACAAATTGGTGCTAAAGACAGTTTATGTATAGATACCTGGAATACATGTGGAGTTTTTAAAGCAAAGCAAACAGAACATACAGAAAATATGAAATAAAGAAAAATAAATGGTGATGTAATCACAGAAAGAGGAAACAGAGGAACAAACGGTTTACATAATTATTCACTAATTTACACTTGAGATGAACAAATGCAATTAGAAGTGAGTGAAAGAGGTATTCTTATAGATGGTAAACGGAAAAGAAATAAAGATTTTTTTTATGACTATATGATGGAAAGGGTAGCAAACGTTACATTTACAATTGGTAGAGGACATTAACACATCATAGGAGGAAGAAAGATAATATCAAGTTTCTGAAATATTTTATGACAAACTGCAAATCAAGCTTATAAATCTAGAAAAACCATTTTTTGACATTAGGAGACTTACATACAGAAACAGAAGAGGTACTGGTAGAGGATATAGTAGGCATAATGGGTTAGATGACTTTAATGAAAAGGCCTAAAAGGAATTTTTCTATGCTTACTCAACTAAAAATTACTATTACGCTCTTTAGAAGGATATACATAGAGAAATACACCTTTAGCACAAGATGCACACACTCTGTAATTGACTTTGTGATAGCTAATAAATAAATATTAGAGATAATACATGCTCTGGCCACTTCCCAATTACTAAACTAAAATATGGAAAAAACGGAGGAAACAAACCAATGTAAAGAAAATACAGGGGCAAAACTCAAAATTTTATCTTCAATGGGAAGAAAGAACTTGGAAATTACATCAAAAAAGATTTACATGCAAACTCCAAATGGTTGAAACTAATCACAGTACTGAAGGAAAACTGGAAAAGGGAAGTATCAGACCGGAAAAGAGGTCTGAAAACATGAAACGAAAAAATAGCCAACAATATTAAAGAAAAACAAAATGCTTATAATGCCTATTTACAAACACCAGTGAAGCCTAGGATATATATAAATAGGCAATAAATAGTACAAAAATGTTGATAAAAAGGCATCATGCTGAATCCAGGAACATACAGATTGCTAATGGTTAACATGAAATTTATGGAAGACAGGACATAACATTTAAACTTATGAAATGAATTAAGATACAGCAAATATTATTATAACAACAGAAAATCAATGCATAGAGCATTATGGACGTTTAAGGAATGAAGAAGATATTGAAGAAAATTAGTAAATAAAAACTGGTAATAGCACTGTGGCTTGAATAGACAAAAAAGAACTAAAAGGGCCCCTAAATGTACCAAAAAATAGGAATGCCACTGACCTGGATGGAAATAATGCTGTATTAAGCAAATATAGAGAAATCAGATTAGAATTTTGGTTTCTCAGTTTTCTGAATATGGGTTAGAAGAACTATACCTTACTGAAGTTATTTCTGTATTTAAAAAACGGTGACAGGAAAGACTCAGTTAATTGCACATGGATAAGTTTACTAAGTACATGATACAAAATGTATCGAAAAATTGTTAATCGAAGACTGCAAACTATAACTGATGCAGTAATTTCATGAGAACAATCACTGTCCGAGAAGCAATGAATTTTTGTGGAGGGATATTCACGCTATGATAACATACTCATAATAGGACCAATTATTGAGGAACTTCAGTAATTTGGCTTAGAAAGGCTTTCAGCATGTACTGATTGTGAGGAAGCCTCTGATACGGTAAAAAGACACTTTCTGCAAAAATAATATAAAATATAGAGTTTTCCTTACACATTATTAATACAATAAGGAGTCTATAGTCTATAAAAATTCGAAAATGGTTACAATTACAGGTTAAAAAATATTGGATGAAATTTTAATAAGCCAACATGTTTGACAACAGTATAGTCTATCCCAAATTTAATTGATTTAACTGTTGGTGACCTAGTTACAAGCTGAAAAGGTGAAAGAAAGGAAATAAAATACAATCTAGCTTAACATTAAATAATCTATTTGTGCTGATGATCAGATAATTGTGAAGGAAACGGTAGATAACGTAGAAAGAGCAGTATAAAAATTGAGCCACAATCGAATATACTACAGTTTAGCTGTATAATCAAACACTTCAAAGATAATGGCTTTCAGACAGAAATTCCAGTCAGTTCAGAAGTCATAATAAATGAAATTATTTTAGAACACTTGAATTACCAAGACATTGACAACGAGTGTAATAAATTTCAAGCTATCTGGAGAACAATTAGAAGGGCTTACGAAAGGAAAACAAGAAACAGGTCATAAACGTAGTTATGGCTCTACCTATACTTGTATATGGTTTCAAATACTGGACTACAACAAAAATGAAAAGTTATGTATACAGGCAGCAGAGATTAAGCTCATGAGATATGTGAGGGGTTGTAATAAAATGGATATAATAAATGTTTAAACAGATTTCTAAACCTTTTCAGCTAACGGCAAGACGGAAGAGAATAGAATGAAATGTTGATAGAATGACAGAGAACAGACTACCAAAAATGATTAATTTTCGGTCGAATGAAAGGGAGAACTAGGTAGAATTGATAAGAGGATGATACAAACCTGAACAGGTGACTATAACACCTAATCTTTGGACAGAGAGAAGAGATCGATGCAGTTCAAATGCGGGCTGCTACGTTACTGGTGGGTTCATACATCACATAAGTGTCAATGCTTTGGGAATACCTGGAGGAAAAGTACGAAATGTAGAAGTACAGAAATGGCGCTCTGGTCAGCATGATAATCATACAGTTCCTTAAAATTTACTTTTGTAGCCTCATATCAAATAAAAATTATCACAACAGGTTTTATTTTCTAGGCAAGTAATCAATGACGACGGCTGGCAGATATGTGCCTCGACAAAGTGGTCTCTGGAATCTGTATGTGCACAGTATACTATGTCACGGCACCCATTGTACAATAAGTACATATGATTGGGGTGAAAGCATACAAACTCTGAACCAACACAATGGATGGAAGTGCGTGAAACAAAATTACGTACGTTGTAAGGACTCAGACATATCCAACAACTTCCATGAAAACCCTGACATGATAGGCAAATCCAGTAGTATGTCACATAGCTCCAAATAAATCGTGACATTAAATTAACCAAAGTAATACGAGTAACAAGTGAGCAAATGGAATACCACAGACTAACACAAGAATGCCTAAATGCATGTCATACCTTCGCACCGTGAGAGAGACGCAGTTCCGAGGGGAGAAACGAGAACAGAACCGAGAGGAGAACCGTGTTATGCTAGAAGGCCCTACGATAAGGGACGGACACCCACGTCGCCAGCTAACCACCAGGACCACCCCCAGCCCATGTTAAAAGCTAGAGCCCTCCAGAAGAACAGTATAGATCTTACGATAACACTAAAAGAGCCACACCAGCCGCATGTTTTAGAATGAGACTTTTTCGCATCTGTGTCATGCTGCAAACGTTAAAAACATCACCCCGCCACGAAAAGTATAACGTTTCTCATTGGATTGACAGAATTTTTGTAGGTGGAGCTTAAGGTTAACATTGAGACCCTGATTTGTCAGATGAAAACACAGCCAGATAGTTTTTTCTTAAACCAACTTCAGTAAATTGTAGTATGGACAGGTTAGTGCAGAGCTGTTTCCGAGACAGAGAGCTGTATGGAGCTGCGCCGGCTGCCGCCCCCTGACGAACACCAACATGGTTATGAACGCATGTGACGCCGCATTTTTGAGCGCATAAGGCTTCACTCAGAACTGCAGAAGTCTTGTCTGTTACATCCCCTTTTTACGTAATACTAGTGTCGATCATCAATTGAAGCTCATGGTATTCACATTTGCTACGTAAGTTAAAATCTGAAACGCGATGATTTTTCTGTTATATAATTATTGAGAAGCCACATCAGCCAGTGTAATTTACGACAAGTTAGATAAATAATTAAAGATAATTGAGGATCACTGTAGACCATTTTGATAGTTTTCTCTTTTGTGAAACTTAATTTAAACCTAGATTATAGATGTGATATGGCGTAGGTCATCCTTCAATCCAATGTAGAACTTGGAAACCCATTCAGGGAATATTCGTTCACATTTTTGTTGAACGCAGTTGATTTTTATCATCCTGTATTAACATATTTCATTTTATCAAAGTGCAAATTATAAACAATGTTTTGTGAGTAGAATAAAATTTCCAATGGTAAACTTAACTGCTTTTTCGACGTTATTTTACCAGCTAACTAAAAATAGGAAAGCCTTCAACCCCTTCCACTAAATTTAGTTACTATTAAGATTCTTTTACAGGGAGTGCAGTGGCGTCTCCTTACCAGCAACAGGTCCCAGGTTGAAACTAGTCAATTCCCTAAGAAACACACTCAGAGCATTGTAGCACAAAAGTGGTAGGGAGATGCGACATAAAACAACAGACACTGTGCAGAATGTTAGAGAATGGCGACCCTGCCAGGATGGTAAAATACTATGATGGAAGGTCGACCACATGCCTAACTAGGGCAGAAAAATAACTTGTTGAACAATTTTTGTAACAAAATTTTTTTTCCTTAAGTTATAAATAGTCGAAAACAGTAGCTGCAGCGATAGATAGTAAGAAAGTATTCAATAGAACGTGAGACATTCTAGCAGAATTTTATTATTGTTAGAATTTAGTTTTCTCTCCAATGCATGCGCATGGGTGGCGGATAAATCGTTGACAAGTTGGTTCTGACCCAACAAGTAAGTGAATGGGTTGTCAAGTCGTATCTGCAAAAAGTTTATGAAACGCATCGGATCGTATGAGCGCATTTTGACGCGAAGTTGGGCGCGTGAATTGCTTTTAAAACAGAAAATAAAGGATTCGTAAGGATTAGCAATGGAAGATCGAGACCTTGACCGAATTGAGGTAGAGACCCAACATGAAGATGGACAGAGAATGGAAGACAGTACAACAGTTTCGCGAGAAATAAACGCACCATAACGAGGATAATGTACGCCAAGGCACAGAAAACCTAGGTCAGCATACGACAGAGGAGCAGGAAAGTAGAGAGACAGCCGATGAGGATTCTAACTTGCGTCTTGAATACGTAGAACCCATAGTACAAGTAACCAGAGCTCCCTCACCACAGAGTACAAGAAATTCGAGCAGAAACGTGTCACCTTACAGTTCAATGCAATCTGTGCAAACCAACACTTGGGCGAAAACAAAGAGCGTAGGACGTCGGGAGAAAACGCAATAGGACCCTCCGATCTGGCAGAATTATTACAATTAATGACGGAAACCATGACAAGACAAAATAAAGAAATTGCGAACCAAATTAAAATTCAGAATGCAGAAACGACGAAACATATTCCAGAAACCACGAAACAAATGCGTCCGATTAAAGAACAAAAAAAAAAAAAAAAATTCACTTACACCTAAGTCATATTGAAGACGAGGCAAAAGAATCTCGAGAAGTGATAGGAAATTTAATAACAGGTGACAATCAATTGAGAACAGACATTGACAAGGTACAAGCGGACGTATAAACATTGCGTAATGACATTCAGGACGAGATAAAAACATTACGTAACAACACCCAGGGAGAAGTCACGAAACTAGAGAAATAGATAAAAGTAATTACTAGACAAGCAGCAGGTACAGCGCGTGAAATTGTTGAAAACAGTGTGTTACGCAAACGTACCACAAAAGCAGCGCTGAAAAGATATGATAACCGCATAGTCAAAATAGAAGCGCAAACGAAGCGACAATTTCAGAAATTGCGAACAGAGTTGTTGCAAACAATTGAAGAGCGTAGTGAAAAGGATCGAACAAGCGCTGAGTCTGCAACCACATCCGTATCTGTAACAGCACCGGAAAAACAAGCAATTAACGAACATATCATGCATTTTCGATTCCAATCACAGGCGGAAAATAACATACGTGAAATCAGACAGCCTGCACCGCAACAAATACGTTTCGAAATTCTTGATGAACAAGCGGCACCACAAACACATGCAGAACCACAAATGTATGTGTCAAGACAGTTTGGATCGTGCAATGAAGCAGCAAGGTTAGCCAGACAATCAGTATCTGACAATGGAAAGCCAGGTCGCGAAGAGTACAGTGCAATGCATACAGCTACACGTTCACAACCGATGGAAGAAAATTACTGCGTACCACTCCAACGATACTACGCAAGGGCAGGCGAAAGTTGCAGTGGACAATATCCAATGGATCTACCACAACCGGAAAGAACGACGGGAGAAATGATCAGAAACAAAAATGGCGAAGAGTAGCGAATTTCATATGGAACTATGACGAAGTACGACAACGATCATTTCCTCACAGTCAGAAAATTTCGACGCTTTCGAGAAGGAATCTCATGACATCCACGAACTTTTATTTATCAATTCCGGGTAGGATTACCAGAACACTGGACGCTAGCACACAAATTAGACTTTATATCTGCACACATGTCAGGAACAGTCGCAGAAACTTTGCAGAATGTTGCAGCGACATGCCGATCGTACGAAGATTTCAGAGAGAAGTTTCTCTCACGATATTGGTCCAGCGAAGCACAGAACAGAGTGACGTACGAATTATTACAGAACCCATATTTTGAAAATTCTGGAGAGAAGAGTCCCGTGAAATTTTTCGAATTAATGGCAAAGAAAAATCAATGCTTAGATGTACCATGCAGTGACGGAGAGTTGATTAAATTACGCGCGATGAAGTTACCATTCAAACACCAGCAATCATTAGTAGGTCGCGGAGGCAATGACGTCGAAGCATTTAAAGGTATTCTAAGAGAACTAGAGTTCATATTTTCGGAAAATGACGCAAGAAAAGACGAAGCGCACGTGAAAACGAAAGCAAAAAGCAGTGGAATCCACAAGACACAGTACGAAGAAACAATAATTACGAACCACGAGATAACTTCGCACCAAGAAACGACAATAGATTTCAACAAATAACCGGTTATGGATTTAGAAGATAATACGGCAATAACTGAAATTCACCCAGGAACGGCAACAACTATTACAGAGGGAATAACGACAACCGGAACGGGTACTGGAGAACCAATAGTGCGACCAATTATCAACAAAGAAACCAATATCAACAAGCTGAACAAGAAAAGAGAATACAGATAGAAGAGATGGAGGTAAGATCACCAAACTCCGATAAACGTTCGAATTGACAGCGAAGCCCGCATGCCAAAGAGAATAACGCACCGACCCAGGACAATTGCAGCACCTTGAACAGAGAAGTAGATACCTTATCACGAGAAAAGAAGAAGGAAGAAACAAATCCGCAGGGACCAGATGAAAACGAAGACAGGAAAATAACAATATCGTGTTGGGAAGAAATTAATTGGGAGAATACTGACGAGGAAGATGAATTACCAGAGACATGCACAACGAATGTAGGAGGAAAGGACGAAGTAATGAGTATTGCAGAGCTATTTGAAATGGAAACCAGGGAAAGCGAATTCAATGAGGATAATGCGCAGTCGACAGAAGGTTAAAATAAGTTACTAGTTGGCACACAACCCAAAGTATATAATGAAGGAAGTTATGAAGCGATAATTAGCGCATTTATATGCGATTATGTGGAAGTAGCTAGGAAGAAGGAGAAGATAGACGAGGATGAGCAAAAAGTAGAGGATGTTGAAGAAAGGGCAAATGAAGGAAGAAATAGAGAAGAGGAAATAAAAGAGAGAGAAGTAGCAGTCGAAGCTTATCCTACAGAAAGTTCGAATTCACAAGGGAAATTCCTCAAAAGACTCATGTATGATTCAGTGGAGGATTCATTGATGCAAGAAGAAGAAGAACAGAACCAACCCTTCCAAATTCAGCCAATTGTGAAGGCCATGGTAAAGAATATCCCAGTCAATATTGTAATTGATAGCGGAAGTGAACTGACTGCTATCTCAGAAAATTTATTCATGCAGTGTAATGCCAATGAGGAATTGCCAGTTCTGAAAACACGTAAGATTAAAGTAAGAGGTCCTATTAGAAACAATGCTGCGGAAGTTACGAGACAAACAAGGTTAACTCTTTTGTCCCAAGGTCAAAAGGTCGAAGCCAACTTCGTGATTATACCTAAACTAACTGTAGATTTGATTATACGTGCAGATTTTTTAAATGAGAGACGAGCGATAATAGATATGGGGAAATGTAGCGTAACATTCGGGAATGTCACACTTCTCTTTGAGCAAAAGCTAAAATTAGAAGAAATACCAGTTATAAACAAACAATTAAGAATGACGCGAGATAAAGAGGATGAAGAATTAGAATGGTATGCACAAAAGGGGAAATCGCCTCAACTCTTGTTAGAAGTCCATAAAGAAATCGACGAAAAATTGCGAGACGTTCAATGTATTTTGGAACACAGTAAAAAAGAATTAGAGGGTATTTTACGAGATAAAGCAGAGGTATTTTTACCTAAGACTGGCAGTATTAAACACTTTAAGTACAAGTTTGAACTAAAACAGCACAAACCATTTAGAGTGCCACCCTACACAATCCCATTCAGCTACAGGAATAAAGTATTCCAGGAGATATCTAAAATGTTAGATGATGATATTATTGAACCAGCTACCTCCACATATAACAGCCCGCTCCATATTGTACAAACACGAGATGGGAGCATCAGGTTAGTGCCTGATTCCAGACAGATCAACACAATCATAATCACTGAGACAGATCGCCCAGAAAAATTAGAGGAATTGATACAAAACTTCCACGGTGCTAAGATATTTTCATCAATTGATTTATGGAGTAGTTTCTGGCAAATAGAATTGGCCCAGAATGTAGAAAATTTACAGAAAATTTCGTATTCGTTAGATGTTACCAGTTTAAACGATTGCCATTTGGTTCAAACATATCATCAGCAGCGTTTATTAGGGGATTTAATACCATACTCAGTCCTGAAATTTTACAAAAAAATACATTGTTATGTTGATGATGTGATTATAGCAAAACCCTCTTGGGAACATCACAACGACACATTAAATAAGTTTTTACAGATCATGAAAGAGCATGGGGTCACAGTAAATATAACAAAATCCAAATTTGGAAGGCGAGAGGTCAAATTTCTAGGACACATAATTTCAGAGAAAGGGGTAATGCCTCACCCAGAAAAACTAGCGGCAATCAAAGTATTCTGGACTCCATATAATAAGAAAACTTTCAGAGGATTTCTAGGTCTCACCGGATTCTATAAAATATTTATTTGGATCGACTCTCTCGCAACACCACACCTATGTGCATTGACTGGAAAAAACACGCCATGGGTATGGGATCAACAAGCCAATGAAGAATTTTTAAAAGTGAAAAACGCACTAACAACAGCACCGATTTTAGCACATCCTGATCTAACACAAAATTTTTGTATGGCCACTGATAGCGCGAAAACAGGTTTAGGAGTTGTTTTATTCCAAGAATAGAAACAGGCAGGGCTAAGATCATATAGAACAATTGCATTTGCCAGTCAGGTACTCACAAAAAGCGAGAAAAACTATTCAGTCACGGAGCTGGAAGCAGTGGCCATTGTATGGGGCTTCCAACGTTTTCGATACTTCCAATTCGGAAGAAAAACTAAAGTATACACTGACCACAAAGCATTAGAATTTCTGTTATCCGCCAAACGACCTCATGGGAGGCTAGCCCGATGGATGTTAATACTACAAGTATTTGACTTCACTATTACACGCATACCAGGACCAGCGAATGTATTAGCAGATGCTTTATCACAATGTCCACAGGGTGCATCCAATAAGATAGGTTTGGAAGCAGCAGAAGATCAGTTTACATTGTACTACATGAAACAAGTACCTTTCGAAAACTACATTACGACAGCATTGAAAAACATAGGCAAAGAACAGGGCAAGGATCCCGAAATAGTAGGAATCAAACACACGTGGAGAAGTAAGGATTTTCCAGACATTCGACAGCACTATCCCGCAAAAAACAATGTTTTATTTTTTAGACGAAATGTTGAAACGAATGAATGTTTAATTTATGTCCCAGATGAACTAATTAATAAGTACATGTGGTATACACATTTAAGTAATGGCCACTTTGGACCAAAGAAATGCTTTTTAAAAATAAAACAAACAAGCCATTTTCCTAATATGGAAAGACGAATTAGAACAGTATTAGTCAAATGCAAAAAATGTAAGAAGGCTAAACACGTCACTTTCCAAAGCAAACCACCTATGTTTCCAATAATCCCAAAAAAATTAAAACAAATAGCTGCAACAGATTTGATGGGGCCCCTCCCACACACAAAAAATGAATATATTTTCATATTTGTCGTTTTGGAACTTACTTCTAAATATGTTACCTTGACACCATTAAAACGGGCAACAGGTCTTACTATAAGTAAAACATTTAGACAAGATTTTCTCAGACAAGTAGGTCGAGTGGAACGAATAATTTCGGATAATGTCCTACAATACAAATCAGTGCAATGGCAGAACACGTTAAAACAACACAAAATAAAACTCATCTACAAATCTAGGTACAAACCTAGCGTAAATCCAGCAGAAGAATCTATGAAGGGCTTAGGCACTTTCAGCCGATTATATGCCGGCAAAAGACACATCACTTGGGATATATACCTTAAACATTTTCAAGAAGTAATAAATGAAATGCCACATAGCACTACACTACTACATCCAGTTACTGTACTTAAAAATATTGAATCCCCAAACATATCCAGAGAAAATGTTAGATTTCCTATTGTACAACGTAGACAGCACAAACAAGTCACAGCAACAGCAGTCTCCAACATCAGAAAGGCAGCCATAAAAGGAAAGAAAGAGGAGATAGAACAGCAATTAAAAGAACATTCTCAGAAGGGTAGAAAGTATTTGTAAAAACACACCATCTCTCCAGCAAACAGAAACACAAAATACATAAGTTTTACGCTGCATACAAAGGACCTGTCATAATTAGCCGAATTTCTCATGATAATGCTGTGGAACTAATGAACCCAAAAACAAGCAAAACCTTAGGACTTCACCATGTGAGCCATATCAAAAAGTTTGAAGATTAACTTCATTACTGGTAAATAATCAGCACAATATTTCAAGATTAGGTTGCAGATAAGATCGTCAGGAGAAAGAAGAATGAAGAGAGAGAAAGGTGGGAAAAAGAAAGTAGTTTCAATAAAAACAAAAATAACACCAATAGTACCATAGATTAAGGTGAAGGGATAAAGCGTAGATAGTCCAACAGCATGAAATACTAATGCTGAACACCACGACACTACACAAAACTAAAAAACGAATTTGAGGATTCTTGTAGAAGTTAAGACTCAAAATATCTTAGAATTGTAACACGGAAATTGTACCAAAATTTGTGAAACTTTTTAAGAAGGCGTAAGACAATGTAGGTACTAGACATATGTTGGATGATTATAAGTAAAACTTTTTGTAAGAACCATTGTAAAAACTCCAGCAAAGACCAGGTGCAACGACCCACAAGTTGCAACGCGAGAAGTATCAAGAAAGAAAAGGACATAATTAGCAAGACATGATTCCTACAAAGCAGAAGCATCGAGAGAAGGGAAAGGACAGTGAGACTAACAGAGGGCCCTTGTAGCCGAAGTGGACAGTAAATCTGCTGAACCACAGAGTGGCGGAATCCTGCTGAGACAGAACACGGAACCACGGAGTGGCGGAACACGGAACAATTTACTTGTACATAAAATTTGAAAATGTGTTAGGAATAGATTTTACTAAATTACTACATTTATAAAAATAAATATTTCTAAGAAAATCGATGAGAAAGACTCCTCACTTTCGATAACAAACTTCTTAAAAAACAAACTTCACACTTAAAGAAAGGAAATAATCAAAAATTAACAATAATAATAATAGCATAAAAATATTCTTCTCTTGTCAATATAAACATATTTTTGAGAATAATGTGGAAGAATATGGAAATATAACTGAGTAATACAAACTAGCATAGAACCAGAATAATGTAGCTGAACAGTAGGAAACAACATTTAGATAAAGGAATAATTTTTGACTGACTTAGACTACGATTCAATCATTGCCTAACTTCAGTGCAAAAATTAGGTTTCAAGGGTGGTGATATGTAAGGTGTCAGGCAAATCCAACACCTTCCATGAAATCCCTGACGTGATAAGCAAATCCAGTAGTATGTCACATAGCTCCAAATAAATCGTGACATTAAAGTAACCAAAGTAATACGAGTAACAAGTGAGCAAATGGAATACCACAGACTAACACAAGAATGCCTAAATGCATGTCATACCTTCCCACCGTGAGACAGATGCAGTTCCGAGGGGAGAAACGAGAACAGAAGCCGAGAGCAGAACCCTGTTAACCTAGAAGGCCCTACGATAAGGGACGGACACCCACGTCGCCAGCTAACCACCAGGACCACCCCCCAGCCCATGTTAAAAGCTAGAGCCCTCCAGAAGAACAGTATATATCTTACGATAACACTAAAAGGGCCACACCAGTTGCATGTTTTAGCGTGAGACTTTTTCGAGTCTCTGTTACGTTGCAAACGTTAAAAACATTGCCCCACCACGAAAAATATAACGTTTCTCATTGGATAGACAGAAATTTTGTAGGCGGAGCTTAAGGTTAACATTGATACCCTGATTTGTCAGATGAAAACACAGCCAGATAGTTTTTTTTAAACCAACTTCGGTAAATTGTAGTATGGAGAAGTTAGTGGAGAGTTGCTTCCGAGACAGAGAGCTGTATGGAGCTGCGCCGGCCGCCGCCCCCTGACGAACACCGACAAGGTAATGAACGCACAAGATGCCGCATTTTTGAGCGCATAAGGCTTCACTCAGAACTGCAGAAGTCTCGTCTGTTACATCCCCTTTTGGCGTAATACTAGTGTCGATCATCAATTGAAGCTCATGGTATTCACATTTGCTACGTAAGTTAAAATCTGAAACGCGATGATTTTTCTGTTATATAATTATTGAGAAGCCACATCAGCCACTGTAATTTACGACAAGTTAGATAAGTAATTACAGATAATTGAGGATCACTGTAGACCATTTTGATAGTTTTCTCTTTTATGATGTGACATGCATCGTAGAACTTGGAAACCCATTTGGGGAATATTCGTTCACATTTTTGTTGAACGCAGTTGGTTTTTATCATCCTGTATTAACATATTTCATTTTATCAAAGTGCAAATTATAAACAATGTTTTGTGAGTAGAATAAAATTTCCAATGGTAAACTTAACTGCTTTTTCGACGTTATTTTACCAGCTAACTAAAAATAGGAAAGCCTTGAACCCCTTCCACTAAATTTAGTTAGTATTAAGATTCTTTTACAGGGAGTGCAGTGGAGCTGACGTTGAAATCATTAAGTATTTAGTTATATCATCGCTAGTCTCACTGAACTCTTCTGAACCATACATGTCATGTGTGGTCTGGTGTCTTCTTACTAGCAACAGGTCCGTGGTTCAAACTAGTCAATTCCCTAAAAAACACGCTCAGAGCGTCGTTGCGCGAAAGTGGTAGGGAGACGCGACATAGAACAACAGACACCACACAGAATGTTAGAACCTCACGACATGGCAGTTGACAGGAAATAAGGTTATCAAAACATTCGCTATCAACGCTACCAGAACGACTGGGATTTAAATAAAATAGTCATTTGACTCTACAGCTCTTCTAAAGGGAACTAACACTACGATTTAGGATCGAGATGCCTTTTGTTGTTAACATACAGGTAAACTACCTATTGGCCGTACACATTTTGATTTTATAACAAGTTTCACCCATGAAACGCGAGCAACATCGAATAATTTAAAATCTTTTCCACTTAATTACCAGCCAGGTATAACAACTATTACGACTTATTTAAACAGGGAAACAGTCTTGGTGGCAAATCAGTAATAATTTAATAACACGTTTCATCCTTTGAGGCATAAGTAGGGAGAACTTACGTTGTCTTCGTCGAAACGTCCGTGATAGGGCGTGGTCGTATAAAGGAAATATCGCGATACGAATATTTTAAAGTTGTAGACAGAAGGGACAAAAAGTGCTAAGCCGCCGGAGCATAATCGTAAACCTTATCATGAAAACATCAGCATTCGCAGACGTAGAAGCGCATAATTAGGACCACGCTTACCAATGTTAAAAGTGTAGCATTAGTTTCCTCAAAACAGACATGTAACCATATACGTCGAATTGTAGGACAACTGTACGCTACGTGAAGTTTAGTAAGGGTAACTTCAACTTTTTGACACGGATTGACATAACATAGAGATTACTACATTTATGATATGATGAACAGTTACAATAAACAACAATAAAATCTACAAATGTTTAAGCGGAATTACAGATAAAAGAAAGAAGATGAATAAACGGAAAACATAGTGACCTGCAAGAGTCCTGGCATAGATTTTTGTAACATACAGCGTATAGAATATCATGAACAGCCAGATCAGATAAGATATTATTAATCTGCTAGGCAAATAATTTTGAGGAGGATTAAGAGTTGTTGTTGTTGTTGTGGTCTTCAGTCCTGAGACTGGTTTGATGCAGCTCTCCATGCTACTCTATCCTGTGCAAGCTTCTTCATCTCCCAGTACCTACTGCAACCTGCATCGTTCTGAATCTGCTTAGTGTATTCATCTCTTGGTCTCCCTATACGATTTTTACCCTCCACGCTGCCCTCCAATGCTAAATTTGTGATCCCTTGATGCCTCAAAACATGTCCTACTAACCGATTCCTTCTTCTAGTCAAGTTGTGCCACAAACTTGTCTTCTCCCCAATCCTATTCAATACCTCCTCATTAGTTATGTGATATACCCACCTTATCTTCAGCATTCTTCTGTAGCACCACATTTCGAAAGCTTCTATTCTCTTCTTGTCCATACTAGTTATCGTCCATGTTTCACTTCCATACATGGCTACACTCCATACAAATACTTTCAGAAACGACTTCCTGACACTTAAATCTATACTTGATGTTAACAAATTTCTCTTCTTCAGAAACGATTTCCTTGCCATTGCCAGTCTACATTTTATATCCTCTCTACTTCGACCATCATTAGTTATTTTACTCCCTAAATAGCAAAACTCCTTTACTACTTTAAATGTCTCATTTCCTAATTTAAGTCCCTCAGCGTCACCCGATTTAATTTGACTACATTCCATTGTCCTCGTTTTGCTTTTGTAAATAAACAGATATCGAAAAATCAGATATAAAATACAAAGCCCCCATTGTACGCAGACAAGTATGCAAGAACACTCTCATCCAAGTAGCAACAGAGGCAAGAAAATTAGCGAAGACAACAGTAAAAAATAGCAGTTCACTGTGGCAACCAAAATGCGCTAAATCGGTAAGTTTTGAAATTACTCATCTTTTTTCTTTTAGTGAATTTTATTTATAGTTGAACTCCGTGACTGTTCCTTTATAGGGCGGAGAAAAATTTCCGCTACCAGTCACATTAAAAGATTATTTATTCGTTACACGACCGGTTTCGGGCTTTTTTCCATCCTCAGGTGTTAATACATTCGTGTACATGTTTATATTGCTGGAGATAACTGTGTAAATACAAAGAAAACTATTTGCTAGATACAAGTGGAACAACTGTAAGTGGCAAGGCAGCATTTGCCGAAAATATATACGTAATTTCATACAGATGAGAAATCATTATTGTAATTACGCTGTGGTCACAGTTATTCCACTTGGCAACATTGCCAAGATTTATTTGTTTTGTAAATAAAAACCGTCTTTTCTTGCTGCATTGTAATTTATTTCGACCAGATATGGGTCGCGACTTTTTTTTACGCTAAGACATCTTCAGTGGGATCTAAAACTACACAGCTTCGTTTTGATATGTGTCAGTTTCAGTTCAAGTAACGTTTATTTATGTAAATATCTAGTTACCTACAGTTCTTCGCGTTTTTGGTTGGCATATACGTTTCCCCTAATATGGTCTGGAGGTCACACTACCAGTACATTTACGAAACATAAGCACTTTTTATATTCCGAACTTTTTCCTTCACACTGTTCATCCCGTTTACCCTAATTTTTGTGGTGCCCAAGTTATAGATGTTTGTTCGAAAACTGTGCTTTTAAAGGCGTAAATATTGTGAGTTCTCAGTGTCTCATCCTCTTTCGTTTGCTTACCTACATGTTGGCAATCTAACGACGTATTTGCTGAAAACTAACAACTATCCATTATGTTTGTATCTGTGTGTGTGTTTGTGTGTGTGTGTGTGTGTGCAGTGTGGGGAGGAGGCGGTTGTTCAGTGTGAGTCGTAGAGTGTTGAATACGAATGTAGCCGCTGTCTCTCTCTCTCTCTCATTCACACACACTCACACACACACACACACACACACACACACACACACACACACACACACACTGATATAAACATCATGGATAGACCTAGCTTTCAGCGTATACGTCATGAGGTTGGCGACATGTAGGTAACCAAACCAAAGAGGCTGTGAGACACAGTGAACTCAGAGTATTTTCGCATCTGAAAGCACAGTTTTCGAACAAATATTTTTGTCATAAGAGTAATTGTGCACCACGAAAAGAGGGGTTAACAAGATGAACAGTATAAAGGGAAAAGTTCGGTATTTAAAAATGTACTTATGTTTCGTAAGTGAAGTGGTAGTGCGACTTCCAGACCAGATCAGAGGAAACACATATGGCAACCAAGAATGCAAAGAATTGTAACTACGTATTTAAATTAATGAACCGAAGTAAACTGTTTTATAACCAAAAATAACACATAAGAAAACAAAAATGCATCGTTCTAGATCCCCCTGAAGGTGCCATACAGAAAAAAAGCTACCTCAGTCTTCACCTTTTAGCACCGACTGTTTGTAATGCCCAAATAGTGGTATAATCCCCGACTAAAATATAATTTTGAGCAGAGTTTCAGAAAACAAGAATCAGTAAAAGCATACTGGTGATTTTTGTAGTATACAGTCACTTATCACTCTTCGAGAAAAGCTGCAAACAGTGGGCGGACTAAGTTTCTTGTGTGCCTATTAAATTTAATAAAGTGATTCTATTTACCTTGAAATGCAGTGAATCTAAGTTTTTCATTCTTTGTTCGATTTCTACGTTTATTGCAGGACATACCACAAATAAAAACCCGGTTATTTTGAGCGAATTTAACAGCTAGGTTAAAATGGCGTGGGAAAAAACCGATATAACCTGATGTTTTAGTGATAACCGCCGTCCCTAATAAGTCCATGCCCCAATTCGTACATTTTGACGAATGCTTATTTGCGGAATACTACATAAGTTTACTCTTACGACGATTTGTAAATTATTTGTTTACTTGTTGTAGAGGTGGATGGTCGGAGGGTAGATAGAAGCCTCCTTTTCGTGTTAATATTTTTCTTTTTTCTCTTTCTCTGTTGATAATCTGATGATGCTCCAAAAGGCCGGAAAGTATTATTAAACAATCATTATTTTGCAACCAAGAGCCGGCCGGAATGGCCGAGCGGTTCTAGGCGCTATAGTCTGGAACCGCGCGACCGCTACGGTCGAAGGTTCGAGTCCTGCCTCGGACATGGATGTGTGTGATGTCCTTAGGTTAGTTAGGTTTAAATAGTTCTAAGTTCTAGGGGAATGATGACCACAGCAGTTAAGTCCCATAGTGTTCAGAGCCATCTGAACCATTTTTTTGCAACCAAGACTGTTTTGTTTTTGAAACATCAGATAATTATTGTCTTGGTGGCAACACATTCTGATGTCAAAAGCAACATTCAGTAGCACAGTCAGACTCAAACTTGTGTTTGACTGAGCCACCGAACGTTACTTTTGACACCCTAATTTTTTGCCACCAGGACAACATTTATCTATCTAATGATGCTCGGTTTGACGAGCGAATCTGGTTATGAAATCAAATTTTCAGCGACATGTGGCTGCTTTAGCTATACATTAATTCCGACGTTCGCTGTATGATCGACAGGCAAGTTCTACGACTGCTGTGTGTAATGTCGTTGTGTAAATTTTCTGTGATGTATACAGCACAGTATTTTCGAGGGGTCACTAGTCTTGATGGTTCCCAAATATTTCCTTTTGATCCGACGGTACAACCCATAGCGGAATGATTGTCATAAATATCATCCAGTACGAAGCAACCATTGTCATTCTGCCTGTCCTTGGAGTAGCTTGCTTTGTGGTCATCAGGATCAAATACACCATACGCCATTATTGAAAAAGTTCATTGTTTCATTCGGATGTGGTTACAAACCTGCTGCAGTCTTGAGATTTGTCACAGCCTCTGACCATCTGTCTGGATCCTGGAGAACTCAATTTAAGTGATGCGGTTGATGCTGGGCAGGAGTCTTTTTGCACATTTGAGTAAAATTTATTTGTCGCAGTTACAAAGAAGTGCGAAAATAATTGATGAGATTATATCCATGAAGAATCCGCCTCTTTAGTAACAAAGATTGTGTTACATTGCCAGGTGGAGGATCCATGTTGTTGTGGTCTTCAGTCCAGTGACTGGTTTGATGCAATTCTCCATGCTACTCTATCCTGTGCAAGCCTCTTCATCTCTGTGTAACTGCTGCAACCTACATCCTCCTGAATCTGCTTAGTGTATTCATCTCTCAGTTTTCCACTACGATTTCTCCCCCCCCCCCCCCCCCCTTATGCTTCCCATCAGTACAAACCTGGTCGTCCCTCAATGCCACATAACGTGTCCTACCAACCTAACACTTCTTCCCAATTCTACTCAGCACCTCCTATTTAGTTATGTGATTGTATGGTTGATTTGGGGGGGGGGGGGGGGGAGGAGACCAAACTGCGAGGACATCGGTCTCATCCGATTATGGAAGGATGGGGACGGAAGTCGGCCGTGCCCTTTCCAAGGAACCATCCCGGCATTTGCCTGAAGCGATTTAGGGAAATCACGGAAAACCTAAATCAGGATGGCCGGATGCGGGATTGAATCGTCGTCCTCCCGAATGCGAGTCCAGTGTGCTAACCACTGCGCCACCTCGCTCGGTAGTTATTTGATCCACTCATTTAATTTTCACCATTCTTCTGTAGCACCACATTTCGAAAGCTTCCTTTCTCTTCTTGTCCAAACTGTTTATCGTCCATATAGGGCTAAACTCCATAAAACACTTCCAGAAAAAATCTGTGTTAACAAATTTCTCTTCTTCAGAAACGCTTTCCTTGCCATTGCCAGTCTACATTTTCTGTCCTCTCTACTTCGACCGTCATCAGTTATTTTGCTGCCCAAATAGCAAAACTCATCTACTACTTTAAGTGCCTCATTTCCTAATCTAATTCCCTCAGCATCACCTGATTTAATTCGACTACATTCCACTATCCTCGTTTTTCTTTTGTTGGTTCATGTAATTACTCATAATGTGAGTAATACTGGCACCATTACGGTGACTGCTGTACATAACTGAAACGTTTATACTGTCTATTAGACAGCAAATGTCACACTCTCTCCTAATATACGTGCTAACATATTTCATTGACAGTGTACTGACAGAGAAGTTATCAGCCTGTGTGTATGTGGTAGACGATTAGATGATACGTAAATATAATGTTTGTCTTAACCAGACTTGTTGCTTGTGTGGGTTACACAGTGATCCTCTATAAAGAGCGTACGTTGTTCCGATGGAACAATGCGCTTATATTCATTTAATAATAAAGTGAGAACGGATTTTACATTATAGCGATAATTTTAACGTACAGCTTTCGCAGTAAGTAATTAGTTATACAGTTTTAACGAATGAGGTTAACAGTGTCATGGTTGGAGTTTAATCAGTTACCCTCAGTGTCAATATATTTCACATTTTCAATTACGTCAACAAATTACAGCAGCGTATGTAGTTTCATGAAGGAAGGGCTAGTTTAGCAGTGTTTTGTTAGGTTAAGGAAAATTCACCAGTTGTTAATCAACTCTGGAGTAATATCAGTTACCCCTTACCATGGCGTTTGCTGCGACAGTGACAGGATACCGTTATATTGCGTGAGTACTCCTGTTAGTCGGTTATCGATCAATCCTTGCCGGTCAACATTTTCATCGATAAACTCTTCGTCTTAGATTTTCACGACGTTGTGAACTCGAAGGCAGTTGCAAATTTTTGCTAGCCGAGCGGGGTAGCAGCGCGGTCTGGGCGTCTTGTCACGGTCCGCGCGGCTCCCCCCGTCGGATGTTCTTCGAGTCCTCCCTCGGGCACGAGTGTGTGTGTTTAGAGTAAGTTAGTTTAAGTTATATTAAGTAACGCGTAAGCTTAGGGACCGATGACCTCAGCAGTTTGGTCTCGTAAGACCGTACCACAAATTTCCAAAAACTTTTGCTACTTTCATTTCCCTCCTCCTATGCTACTAGCCTCAGCAGGTATCAGCTCGCTCACCTTTGATATGGTGCCTTAATGTCTTCAGAACATATTAAAGTACCTAAACCTACACATCTCCACAATTTCTAAAGAAAAACAACACTCTCCTGAATTCCCTAGTCCCCTAAACCTACCGCTACTGTAAGCAGATATCTGTATAAGAGACGCTGTTGGCTACAATTAAAGCCCTTCTTACTGTAATCGACACTGGAGTACGATATTCAATATGACGCCTGGAAACACACGTAAACCGGCTACGGTGGTATGTAGAGCTCAAATGAAATACAACGAGTTATAGAGACAAATGAGTATCGCTCGTCAACTGAGAGGAAGTAGGAAATCTGAACGAGTAATAACATCTTGCAGTGTTACAGGAATTAAATATCAGTTGTGGTCAATGACACGAAAGAGAGGAAAAGTGGAGTCAATGTGGAACAGAATAATTAAAACCAGCTACACAAACAGACGTTTAAGATTACAAACTGCGGAAGTATAGTTTCTTCTGCAGTCTAGTTATTTATGAAGTCTGCATTTGTTATCTACACACGTCTGATCGGCCCTTTATGCTGCCAAGCAAATCGTTTGTTACCAGATTGGCGACACAGAAACCAGCAGCACACCTCGCTCAGATGTTCTCCAAACAATCGTAATGGGACAATGAAACTGCATTTACTGAAGCATGTGCAGTCAAAATCTGTTAAAAACAGTTTGTGGATTAGGAATAAAATTTAGTATGAAAGAAGGCCAATGGAAGATATGTTGATGACGTTATCCACATTGAAGGTGGGAAAAAACTGCAGGATATGTTGTGTGGAATCTGTAGACTCATGAGAGTAAGACAAGTATTTCTAGAAAACCAGAGACCAATGGACGTTGTGAGTACTATCAGAAATGAGATTAGGGACAAATTTAAGATCGACATTCGGTGCGAAAGCAAGCAATTTCATTATCACGGGAGCTAATTAAATCATGGACGTAGCGGCAAAGACATGCTGTTGTTGTTGTGGTCTTCAGTCCTGAGACTGGTTTGATGCAGCTCTCCATGCTACTCCATCCTGTGCAAGCTTCTTCATCTACCAGATCCTACTGTAGCCTACATCCTTTTGAATCTGATAAGTGTATTCATCTGTTGGTCTCCCTCCACAATTTTTACCCTCCACGCTGCCCTCCAATACTAAATTGATGATAGCTCGATATCTCAGAACATGTCTACCAACCGATCCCTTCTTCTAGTCAAGTTCTGCCACAAGCTCCTCTTCTCCCCAATACTATTCAATACCTCCTCAGTAGTTATGTGATGTACCTATCTAATCTTCAGCATTCTTCTGTAGCAACACATTCCGAAAGCTTCTATTCTCTTCTCATCTAAACTATTTATCGTCCACGTTTCACTTCCATACATGGCTACGCTCCATACTAATACTTTCAGAAACGACTTCCTGACATTTAAATCTATACTCGATGTTAACAAATTTTTCTTCTTCGGAAACGCTTTTCTTGCCATTGCCAGTCTACATTTTATATCCTCTCTACCTTGACCATCATCAGTTATTTTGCTCCCCAAATAGCAAAACTCCTTTACTACTTTAAGTGTCTCATTTCCTAATCTAATTCCCTCAGCATCACCAGACTTAATTAGACTACATACCATCATCCTCGTTTTGCTTATGTTGATGTTCATCTTATATCCTTCTTTGAAGACACTGTCCATTCTGTTCAATTGTTCTTCCAAGTCCTTTGCTGTGTCTGACAGAATTACAATGTCATCGGCGAACCTCAAAGTTTTTATTTCTTCTCCATGGATCTTAATACCTACTCCGAACTTTCGAACTTTTATTTTGTTTCCTTTATTGCTTGCTCAATATACATATTGAATAGCATCGGGGAAAGGCTACAATCCTGTCTCACTTCCTTCCCAACCACTGCTTCCCTTCCATATCCCTCGATTCTTATAACTGCCATCTGCTTTCTGTGCAAATTGTAAATAGCCTTTCGCCGACTGTATTTACCCCGTGCCATCTTCTGAATGTGAAAGATAGTATTCCAATCAACATTGTCAAAACCTTTCTCTAAGTCTACAAATGCTAGAAACGTAGGTTTGCCTTTCCTTAACCTTTCTTCTAAGATATGTCGAAGGGTCAGTATTTTCTCACGTATTCCAACATTTCTACCGAATCCAAACTGATCTTCCCCGAGGTCGGCTTCTACCAGTTTTTCCATTCGTCTGTAAGGAATTCGCGTGATTATTTTGCAGCTGTGACTTATTAAACTGATAGTTCGGTAATTTTCACATCTGTCAACACCTGCTTTCTTTGGGATTGGAATTATTATATTCTTCTTGAAGGCTGAGGTTATTTCACCTGTCTCATACATCTTGCTCACCAGACGGTAGAGTTTTGTCAGGACTGGCTCTCCCAAGGCTGTCAGTAGTTCTAATGGAATGTTGTCTACTCCGGGAGCCTTGTTTCGACTCAGGTCGTTCTGTGCTCTGTCAAACTCTTCACGCAGTTTCATATCTCCTATTTCATCTTCATCTGCATCCTCTTCCATTTCCATAATATTGTCCTCAAGTACATCGCTTTTGTATAGACCCTCTATATACTCCTTCCACTTTTCTGCTTTCCCTTCTTTGGTTAGAACTGGGTTTCCATCTGAGCTTTTGATATTCATAAAAGTAGTTCTCTTTCCTCCAAAGATCTCTTTAATTTTCCTGTAGGCAGTATCTGTCTTACCCCTAGTGAGATAAGCCTCTACATCCTTACATTTGTCCTCTAGCCACCCCTGCTTAGCCATTTTGCACTGCCTATCGATATTATTTTTGAGACGCTTGTATTCCTTTTTGCCTGCTTCATATCCTGCATCTTTAAATTTTCTCCTTTCATCAATTAAATTCGATATCTCTTCTGTCACCCAAGGGTTTCTACTAGCCCTCGTCTTTTTACCTATTTGATCCTCTGCTGCCTTCACTATTTCGTCCCTCAAAGCTACCCATTCTTCTTCTACTGTATTTCTTTCCCCCATTCCTTTCAATTGTTCCCTTATGCTCTCCCTGAAACTCTGTACAACCTCTCGTTCTTTCAGTTTATCCAGGTCCCATCTGCTTAAATCCCCAACTTTTTGCAGTTTCTTCAGTTTTAATCTACAGTTCATAACCAATACATATTGGTCAGAGACCACATCTGCCCCTGGAAATGTCTTATAATTTAAAACCTGGTTCCTAAATCTCTGTCTTACCATTATATAATATATCTGATACCTTTTAGTACCTCCAGGGTTCTTCCATGTATACAACCTTCTTTCATGATTCTTAAACCTAGTGTTAGCTATGATTAAGTTATGCTCTGTGCAAAATTCTACCAGGCGGCTTCCTCTTTGATTTCTTAGCCCCAATCCGTATTGACCTACTATGATTTCTTCTCTCCCTTTTCCCACTCTTGAATTCCAGTCACCCATGACTATTAAATTTTCTTCTCCCTTCACTACTTGAATAATTTCTTTTATCTCATCACACATTTCATCAATTTCTTCGTCATCTGCAGAGCTAGTTGGCATATAAATTTGTACTACTGTAGTAGGCGTAGGCTTCGTGTCTATCTTGGCCACAACATTCACTATGCTGTTTGTAGTAGCTTACCCGTACTCCTATTTTTTTTATTCGTTATTAAACCTACTCCTGCATTACCCCTATTTGATTTTGTATTTATAACCCTGTATTCACCTGACCAAAAGTCTTGTTCCTCCTGCCACCGAACTTCACTAATTCCCACTATATCTAACTTTAACCTATCAATTTCCCTTTTTAAATTTTCTAACCTACCTGCCCGATTAAGGGATCTGGCATTCCACGCTCCGATCCGTAGAACGCCAGATTTCTTTCTCCTGATAACAACGTCCTCCTGAGTAGTCCCCGCCCGGAGATCGGAATGGGGGACTATTTGACCTCCGGAATATTTTACCCAAGCGGACGCCATCATCATTTAACAATACAGTAAAGCTGATGTAAAGCAAAGACATATAAGAACAGAAATTTGCCCAGCAGAAGTGGACATCATTCTCTAAAGAAAGAAGCTCACCAGTAACAAAGACAGAGTTCAGTTTCACGGGAATACAGATTTAGAGATGTTGTTTCAAAGTGAATGATGGATTACGGAAAAAGTCAAAGTGAAGAGAATGGATTAGTTTGTTGCCACAGAAGGACGCTGTAAATTAAGTGGACTTATAAGGTGAGAAATAAGTAGATCCTCCAGTAAATCGAGTTGGAGTAGAAGATGTGAAAAACACTGGCTAGAAGAAGCGACCGTACGACAAGATATGTACTCGACATTAAGTAAAAATTTTGTACGACGAGGAATCATAGAAGTGATAGGATAAGACACAGACTGCAATATATCTAACAAGTAATTATGCCACTCTGAGTTGAAGAAGCTGGCAGAAGAGAGGAAGACGTGGTACATCACGTTTAAACAAAACGATGACACAAAAAATAGAATAATTAACACACGATGTGTCTGTCACCGAGGCTAGGCGGCACAGAGGTGTGCTGAACAACTCTATAATTTTGTTATTCAATGTGCAGTACCAATTAATATAGTATTTGTTTGTTTTTTATGTATGTCATTCGTCTCTTTTCGCAATTCCTTCACGTAAGCTTTTGCTAGCTTTAAATATTCGACCTTTTGCAGTTTGCCTTCTCTGCTCGAATCCCAGCAGTTATTAAAACGCCAGGTATGTGAGGGTAGAGTTCATAATATAGAACCCACAGTGGGACATTCAGGATTAACCACTACTATACTAAAGTAACAGATCAGACACAGAATGCTATCTGCTGTGGGGAGGCGAATTCCTTACCAGCAACCACCATGTCCAGGTACCGCATCTCCTGGAGTGCTTCGTACGTGATTTCGCCACCGTGTCGGCTGAGTACTGCGTCTACCTCGACTCGCGCCTTGGTCTGCACTCCTGGGTTCATGGCCAGCTCGTGCAGGCAGAAGCTCATCGCCGTGGAAGTCATCTCGAAGCCGAGTGCGAACACTATGTGCAGCTGCGCTGCCATAAACTTGTCGCTGATTTCTGAAGCAGAGGGGTGTGCTCTCCATATCTCTAGTAAGCGCAACACCTGAGGGAGGGCCCTCCTTACTTGGGAGTGACACACATCGAAGGCACAGAAAAGTAAAACTCTGTGCGCAGCAGAGACTCGAATTAGGAACACCCGTAATGTGCACCAAAACCAGTCTTTAAACTGCTTACACTAAGCTAGTCCGTCCTCCCATAGAATACTTACCGCACGGAATTCAGAGAGGACACCAAACGCACAGAGGTGTCACACAAGTAAACGTGCTTTTAGTGTACTAACAACTCGATAATTCGCCACACACGCTGATGGACAGAGGGGTTCGTACTCCCACTTTCTGGAGCCTGCGCGTAAATGTTACTCAGACTGAACAATGAAATTTGGTCAAGGCTCAGAAATGCAAAGCATAAAGAAGTTTTAAGGTAGTCTAAAAACTAAAATTGGTGCAGGAAAATGGTATGAACAAACTTATGAACGTAGAAAGAAAACTGGTTAGATGCTTACTTGGCGCAAGGACGGCATAAATAGAATACAACACGCCATACCTAAAAAAGAAATCTAGGATCAGCTAGGAAGCCAAATACAACCCACTGCATAAAAATGAAGTAGAATGAATGATGACGTACTGAGGAAGCAATTATCTAGTAGGTTCTGAAGCTTAAAAAACAAGGGAATGGCTGTTACCCACACTGAATGACCTCAGAAAAGCAAATATCAGCATGATGGACACACCATACAGAATTTATTTATTAAGAAGTTCAGAAAATTTTCTTCAGGGACGAACAAGACACTAGAAGAAAACCCATAACATCAAATAGCTCCGGAAGAAGACATCAGAACGTGCGAAACGAATTTGAGTAAGTGCAACAGGACTCCATTCAGCAAGAGTTGAAGTATTGATTCAACGTGTTCTGTAAAAGACCTACTCGAAAAATTAATTAGTAGTATTCGAGGAAACCAAGTACTTATAAAATTTCGAGTTACGCCTAAATACAATAGTTACAAACCTGAAATGTTAATACTGTTTGTAATGGAGGAATGACGCGTCTTGCTGAAAACTTGTTTAACAGTTTCAGTATTTTCCAAATCATTAATCAAAGTTTTTAGTTTAGATGGAAAACAATAATACATGAAAATTCATCAAATATTTAAACTTAAGTTGTAGCTTACATACTGACGTGACAAAAGTCATGGGATACCACCTAATACTCAGTGCAAAAACCCAAAAGACGTAAAAGATGACTCCGTGAGCATTTCAGTTTTAAGCGACACAGCTCTTATTTCTTTGTTTAGCAGTTTAAGTATTTTCCAAATCATTAATCAAAGTGTTTAGTATTGATGGAAAACAATAAAACATTACAATTCATAAAACATTCTGACTTAAGTTGTTGCTTACGTACTGAGGTGACAAAAGCCATAGGATACCACCTAATATCGTGTCGAACCTCCTTTTACCCCGGGTAGTGCAGCAGCTCGATGCGGCAAGGACTCATCACGTGGTTGAAAGTCCTCCGCATAAATACTGACCCATGCAGTGTTACGCACTATTTGATATCTCGATTATGTCTCATAAATATTCGATGATATTTATGTCGGGCCATCTGGTTAACCAAATCATTCTCTCGGACCGTCAAGACTAATTGTGGGCAGGTGACATGGCGCGTTGTCATCCATAAAAACTCCATCGTTGTTTGAACGACTGCAAATGATCTCCAAGTAACGGAACATAAACATTTCTTGTCAATTATCGGTTCAGAGGAACCAGTCCACTGCATGTAAACACAGCACGCACCATTGTGGAGTCACTACCAGCTTGCGCAATGGCTTGCTGACGACCTGGGTATCTCGATAAGTGCTGTCTGAGCCACACTCGAAACCTACCCTGTTCTTATGCATTGAAATCGGGACTCATCTGATGAGGCCACAGTCTTCCAGGCGTCTAGGATCCAACCCATGTGGTCACGAACGCAGGGAAGGCGCTGCAAGCGATGTCATGCTTTTAGCAAAGGCATTCGCATCGGTCGTCGGCTGCCATAGCCCGTCAGTACCAAATTTTGCCGCAAAGTGCTAATCGATACGTCTGACAAACGTCCCACATCGATTTCTGCGGTTATTACGCGCTATAGCACTGATAACTCTATCCAAACACTGCTACTCTATCTCGTTAAGTGAAGGCCGTCAGTCACAGCGTGGTCCGTGGCGAAAGGTTATGCACGAAATATGGTATCCTCGGCACACTCCCGACACTGTGCATCTCTGATTATTAAATTCCCTAACGATTTCCAAAATGGGATGTCTCGTGCGCCTAGCTCCTACTACAATTCCGCGTACAGAGTCTGTTAACTGCCGTGGTGCGGCCATAATCACGTCGGAAACCTCTTCACATGAATTATCAGAGTAAATAGGACAGCTCCGCCAGTGAACAGCCCTTAAATACGTCACGTACGCGATACCATACCGCCAGCAGTACATCGCTATCCCACGAGTGTTAGTTATCTGAAGGCTGACGGCACTTCTGCGAGCTCATAAGTGTGACACACAGTAAAGACCAACCTATAGACTCTCCTTCCTCCGTGACCAGGAGCCCTTTCTGTTTCAGCGTCATCATCAGGTGAACTAGGTCATCGCGGAGGACTTTATTCTTCACCCTGTACTGCACAGTTTCCGCTGAGATTCTGTCGAAGAACTCCGTCACGGCCGTAGAAAAGAAGCTCATCCCGGGGAGAGCGGCAAGTGCTGGCAAAATCAGGAAGAGAATCTGCCGAAATGCATTGGTGGCCGAAGTGTCAAACACCTGGAAAAAAAATAAATACATCAATCAGATTCTCGAATTACCTTTATCAGTTATCCTAGAAATGATATCAACCAATCGTTGCGTACCCTTCCTTTGAGAAAGAAAAATAATTAGTTTTCCTGTCGGAATACAAGCTCGTAATACACTGCTGGAAAAAAGTTAATACACCCATTCAGAGTTTTGTAGTTCACTCACTATTTATTGTTGCAACTGGGCATATGGAGTATATGAAATGACTACATTTACATACCACATAGCATAAGCGGTTCTGAGGTGCCATGTATCGATCCACGCTGAAACACATATAAGAGTACTTAGTGTACCCTCGACGGGTGGCAATTCAGGCGCTGACTCTGGCATCTAGCCGATTGTACAGATGGCGAATACTGTCCTGGGATACGTTGTGACTTGCCTTCTCACCTCGTTCACGTTGTGTTGTGGTCTCCAGTCCACAGACTGGTTTGATGCAGCTCTCCAAGCTACTCTATCCTGTGCAAGCTTCTTCATCTCCCAGTACCTACTGCAGCCTACATCCTTCTGAATCTGCTTAGTGTATTCATCTGTTGGTCTCCCTCCATGATTTTTACCCTCCACGCTGCCCTCCGATACTAAATTGGTGATCCCTCGATGTCTCAGAACATCTCCTACCAACCGATCCCTTCTTCTAGTCAAGTTGTGCCACAAGCTCCTCTTCTCCCCAATCCTCTGCAATACCTCCTCATTAGTTATGTGATCTACCCATCTAATCTTCAGCATTCCTCTGTAGCACCACATTTCGAAAGCTTCTATACTGCTCTTGTCTAAACTATTTATCGTCCACGTTTCACATCCATACATGGCTACACTCCATACAAATACTTTCAGAAACGACTTCCTGACCCTTAAATCTATACTCGATGTTAAAAAATTTTTCTTCTTCAGAAACGCTTTTCTTTCCATTGCCAGTCTACATTTTATAACCTCTCTACTTCGACCATCATCAGTTATTTTGCTACCCAAATAGCAAAACTCCTTTACTACTTAAAGTGTCTCATTTCCTAATCTAATTCCCTCACCATCACCCGACTTAATTCGACTACATTCCATTATTCTCGTTTTGCTTTGTTGATGTTCATCTTATACCCTCCTTTCAAGACACTGTCCATTCCGTTCAACTGCTCTTCCAAGTCCTTTGCTGTCTATGACAGAATTACAATGTCATCGGCTAACCTCAAAGTTTTTATTTCTTCTCCATGGATCTTAATACCTACTCCGAACTTTCGAACTTTTATTTTGTTTCCTTTATTGCTTGCTCAATATACATATTGAATAGCATCGGGGATAGGCTACAACCCTGTTTCACTTCCTTCCCAACCATTGCTTCCCTTCCATACCCCTCGATTCTTATAACTGCCATCTGCTTTTTGTACAAATTGTAAATAGCCTTTCGCTCCCTGTATTTTACCCCTGCCACATTCAGAATTAGAAAGAGAGTATTCCCATCTACATTGCCAAAAGTTTTCACTAAGTCTACAAATGCTAGAAACGTAGGTTTGCCGTTCTTTAACCTTTCTTCTAAGATACGTCGTAGGGTCAGTATTGCCTCACGTGTTCCAACATTTCTACGGAATCCAAACTGATCATCCCCGAGGTCAGGTTCTATCAGTTTTTCCATTCGTCTGTAAAGAATTCGCGTTAGTATTGTGCAGCTGTGACTTATTAAACTGATAGTTCGGTAGTTTTCACATCTGTTCTGTAAATTCGTTGACGAGTCGCACGTGTCACTTCTCGTCATATCATATCCCAGATGTGCTCGACTGTCGACAAGTCCGGAGTTCGTTTTGACCATAGAGGTTGCTGCACGCCTTGCAGAACACGTAGAGTTTCACCGGCAGTGTGTGTGGGAGAGCATTATCCTGCTGGAACAACACATCACCTTACTGTTGCAAAAACGGAAAGGAACGGGATTAGCAACATTCTTCCCCTACCGAGCGCTGGTTAGCGTCCCCTCAAAAATCACCTAAGCTGAACGAGAGTTGTAGCTTGTCACACTTCAGATCATGATATCTGACATGGGGCTAGTGTGTCTCGGACGAATGCACTCTAAGAGACAGCGCTCACCAGGTCTGTATCGTACGTGAAATCGACGGTGACATAAGTGCAGCCAGAATGTGCTTTCATCGCTGAAGACCAGCGCGCGCCATTCCATCTTCCAAGCGAACCTCTGATGGCATCACTCCAGCCACGCAGTCTATGCTGTGGCATGAGTGGAACAGCTAGAGGTGTGCGTGCCCGTACTCCCACTGTTAATACCGAGTTTCAACAGTCCATGTTGACACGTTTGGGCTCATAAGTACTCTTATTTGTGCTGTGGTAGCTGCACGATCTGCCAATGCTGCTCTTACAATACGAAAATCCTGGAGATTGTCTGTGCTGGTGGACATCCAGAACCCAAGAATGTTCAAGTGAACATTGAGGCCAGCATCGTTGCACAACCGACGCATCACCTCCAACCTCTGTGGCCGAATGGAGTATTGCGCCACTTGGACGGCCACAATTTTTGTTCTTTCCGACTCACCCAGTTGGCTGTAGCAAGCATGAGTGGATCACCGTAACATGGTTGTCTGCTTTCTTCACATGTCTGCACCACACTGAGCCTTCTGGCTGTGAGATTTCCATTTTGAAGGTAGACATAGATGGCGCTCTGGTAGCTGTACCAATTAGCTCTCTGATTGGCGGACCACTTTGATACCATTATCACTACATCTACTAGTCCCCATACTGGCATGCACCGCCATCGGAACAAAATCCACGTCGTCTTTCCCAGTGTACTAATTTCTCTTTCCGGCAGTGTATCTTCTGACAAGAAACTGTAATGCTTAAACTACAATGACGAACTATGCTATGTATATGACAAATGGAAACCGTTGAGAATGTAAGTTCTGGTGAACTACGAGTAACAGTGCAGACTGATCACATATAATTTCAGGTGAACTTTCAGTAACAGTGTAGATTAGTCAAGCAGTCACGACTGCAACATTCAGAATGATAAGACACCCAAAATGTGATAAAATCAGATAAGTATCATATCTCCCCAGTCATAATGAATTAAGATATTCGCCTGCAGTAATGATTTCTTCGTCTTTCAGTATTAAAATTACCGATGAATGGTATTCCTATTTCGGACACGGCACCCTACTCTTTTTATGTAAGACAATACAAAAGACACTATGTGATCAAAACTATCCGGACACCTGGCTGAAACCGACTCACAAGTTCGTGGCGCCCTCCATTGGTAATGCTGGAATTAAGTTTGGTGTTGGCCGACGCTTAGCCTTGATGACAGCTTCCGCTCTCGCAGGTATACATTCATTCAGGTGCTGGAAGGTTTCGTGGGGAATGGCAGCCCATTCTTCACGGAGTGCTGCAACTGAGAAGAGGTATCGATGTCGGTCGGTAGGTTTGGCACGAAATCAGAGATGCAAACATCCCTAAGGTGTTCTGTCGGATTTAGGTCAGGACTCTGTGCAGGCCACGCTATTACTGGGATGTTATTGTCGTGAAACCGCTCCGCCACAGGCCATGCATTATGAACCGGTACTCGATCGTGTTGAAAGATGCAATCGCCATCTCCGAATCGTTCTTCAACAGTGGGAAGCAAGAAGGTGCTTAAAGCATTAACGTAGGCCTGTGCTGTGGTAGTGCCATGCAAAACATCAATGGGTGCAAGCCCCCTCCATGAATAACACGACCGCATCATAACACCACCGCCTCCGAATTTTACTGTTGGCACTATACACACGGGCAGATGAAGTTCATCGGGTATTTGCCATACCCACACCCAACCATCGGATGGCCACATTGCGTACCGTGATTCGTCACTCGACACAACGTTTGAACACATTTTAATCGTCCAATGTTTACGCGCCCTACACCAAGTGGGGCGTCGTTTGGCATTTACCGGCGTGATGTGATGCAGCGTCAAAGGTAACCGCAGCCACGGTCTCCGAGCTGATAGTCCATGCTGCTGCAAACGTCGTCGAACTGTTCGTGCAGATGGTTGTTGTCTTGCAAACGTCCCCATCTGTTGACTCAAGGATCGAGACGTGGCTGCACGATCCGTTACAGCCATGCGGATAAGATGCCTGTCATCTCGACTGCTAGTGATACGATGCCGTTGGGATCCAGCACGGCGTTCCGTATTACCCTCCTGAACCCACCGATTCCATATTCTGCTAACAGTCATTGGATCTCGACCAGCGCGAGCAGCAATCTCGCAATACGATAAACCGCAATCGCGATAGGCTACAATCCGACCTTTATCAAAGTCAGAAACTTGATGGTACGCATTACTCCTGCTTACACGAGGCATAACAACAACGTTTCACTAAGCAAAGCCGGTCAACTGCTGTTTTTGTATGAGAAATCGGTTGGAACCTTTCCTCATGTCAGCACGTTGTAGGTGTCGCCACCGGCGCCAACCTTGTGTGAAAGCTCTGAAAAGCTTATCATTTGCATATCACAGCATCTTCTTCCTGTTGGTTAAATTTTGCGTCTGTATCGCGTCATCTTCGTGGTGTAGCAATTTTAATGGCGAGTATTGTAAATCGCCATTATCGCAAAAGTCGATAAACGCTTCATACTCGGTGATGAAGTGGATCCAGTAGCGTGGGGTTGTTTTAGAGAAGTTAGGGCTAATCAGCATCTGTGTCTGCAAGACGGGGCAATTTGTAATTGATTTAGCAGTAACCTTTTGATTTTGGACGAAATATAATTGAGATCTACTTTAGCCTACAAGTTGTAGATGTATTATGAAAGCAATATTGTAGCTACATGTTATAGATGGGCAGTGATAGTGAAAATGGAAACCTAAAAGCAGCAGATTTGTTGATTTTGTACCTCACAGTCCGTCCTTACCACTATAAGCTATCTCATTGCAATAAAATACTGTGCGCGATTGGGAATGTAACAGAATTGAGCGCGTGTGTGTGTCTGTGTTGATTTAGAAGTTTTCCTAGTCGTGTATCATCAAGTACGTGGCTTAGTTTAGGATAGGGGAATCTGGCGAGGGAATGGGGTGAGGGAAGGTAGAGGTGAAACGGCAGGGAAGAATGGGAGGGGCAGGGAGGGTGGGGTAGTGGGGGTCTCATGTCGTCAATACAATCTCCCCTACACATGAATATTGGCGACCCAAAAGCCAGAGGTCAATTTCTATCCAAAGTCGCCACTGCATCGCTGCTGCATGTTTCGTGGCTCAGCTTTTGGTGGGCTACAGTACATCTTTGGGCGTTCGGTTTTCCCTATCACGCGACAATAGCTGAGCCTGGCACAGAACAGACTGCAACTTCCCTTGGGTCGCATTCCATCTGTCCATTCACAGAGTGCTATTGCGGCACTCAAAATCCCCAGCCGGCATGTGCGACCGTCAGTTTCCACTTCTGTATCAATTTTCGTATCATCTTTGAGTGTAACGACAGTACCTGACACTGAACAATTCGTTTCCCTAGATATATGTTACGTTCCGTTATGACCTTTGCACAGTTACCCTAATTTACACACAGAAACACCCTGAATACGTATCTCGTTTCTGCAGCTACTGTGAGGAGCGTTTCTGAAAGCAAGTTGGTTTTATTCAGGATTCCAAATTATTCCCCACTCTTTTGGCTGTTACTCTACTAGGCGACATCAGAGCCCGTGTCTTTACTGCATCAATAACGCCCCCACCATCCACGTACTGCTTCCGGCGGAGTGCATCTTTCATTGGGCCGAACAGTTGGAAGTCAGAAGATACGAGCTCCGTGCTGTATGCGGGATGAGGAGGAACAGTCCAGTGACGCTTTGTGAGCATCTATGCAGACTTGTGTGAGGCCTTGCGTTGTCATGGCGGACGAAAAGTTAGTTTGCATTTTTGTGGCAATGAACATGCTGAAGCCGTTTCTCCGGATCCCTTGAGAGTTGCTCGTCGCACCATGAGGTAGGTCATCAAAAAAATAACCCCTTCAGAGTCTCAGAAGTCCGTAGCTATGAGTTTACCGGCGTGTTCGGTTCTGAAATTTTTCTTCGCAGGCGAGATGGTATGGTGCTACTCCATGCACTGCTGTTTTACTTCTGCTTCGACGTGATGATCCCGTGTTTCATCACTAGTGACAATTTTCGTCAAAAATTGTTGCTATCAGCCTCGTAATTCGCAAACAATTCCGCAAGATGGTCGTCCGTTGACCCTCCATAGATTGCCGTTATGTTTACGGTTCGAAGTGATGAACCCCTCTTTCGTCGCCTGTGACGATATTCGACAGCAAACTGTCACGATCAACTCGTAGCGCTCAAGCACTTCCACACGGATGTTCCTTTGTTCCTCCTTATGGTCTTTTGTTAGGCGACCAGGAACCCAGCGGCCACACATATGTAAGTTCAAATGGCTCTGAGCACTACAGGACTTAACATCTGTGGTCATCAGTCCCCTAGAACTTAGAACTACCTAAACCTAACTAACCTAAGGACATCACATACATCCATGCCCGAGGCAGGATTCGAACCTGCGACCGTAGCGGTCATGCGGTTCCAGACTGAAGCGCCTAGAACCGCACGGCCAAACCGGCCCGCCATCTTTAAGTACCCCATCTGGCGGACGAGTGTGTCGGCACTACCAATAGAGACGTCCAGTTGAGCAGGGAGGTCTTTGTGATCCGTCTATCAACTCGAATGAGAGTGTCCGCAAGTTGCAACATTGCAGGAGTCACAGCTGTGGGCGGCCTGCCGGGACACGGACGATCGGACAGGTTTTGCGCGATCTCGTTGCGATTACAACAGACGCCAGTCCGTGCTTTTGTCCTCTAGTAGGTCTCCGTAGACACACTGCAAACGCCTAAGAATATTTGCGATGCTCTGGTTTTCCGTCAAAAGAAAATCAGTAACAGCTCTCTGCTTGGAACGAACCTCCGTAACAGATGCCATTTCGAAGGGGCTACCTATAGCGCTACTATACACTGGAACTTCATGGAACTATGGGGGCTGAAGAAGGAATATTCTACAATGTCCCACAGCAAATTCCTCATTTTTTCATCCGGAACTATTCGAGGAAAAAATGCGTTGCAGTACTCATTTAAAGGCCTTTGTACAATAGCGCTTCATGGCTGTCCTGGACCGTCGTTAACTGTGTACATTCCCTGCTTCCCCTGTCTGGCCCAAAGCAGCTTGTGGTCTCATTGTACCCCTACGTCGAAAGACACAGTAAAATACTCGCCATGCTGCTGATGCGACGGAACTGCGAGTTGGCGTCATCAATTGCGCCACACTCGATTCCGAAGGCGTACACTCCGATGACGTCAGTGGTGAACGAGGTGACCAGACCCTTGAGCTCCACTTCGCAACCGGGCTGGCGCCGGATGGCCGCCTCCACGGACTTCTGGAGGTGCGAGCAGCACTCCTGCACCATGAAGAAGACGCGGCGCGTGTGGCCCACCGAAAACACCTGCGACATGCGGAGCCGCATCTCCTTCCACATGGAGCCGCCCATGGTGCACAAGTGTTGCATCATCGGGTCCTTTTTGTATTGCGGGAAGTTCATCCTGAAACAGTGCGAAGAGACGTTTGTGAGGTATCACGTGTCTGAGACGCTTTCCACATTTGTTATACTGAGCAAGGTTGAGTTTAAGTCCCGTGTTACTGTTGGTGGACATGACGGGATAGACAGCAAGCTGGTTTGAGCCTTGATCAGCTACGCTGTTGTAGTCTTAGTGAGAATTTGGGGCACTTTGCATTCAGGGCTGGTTACTAATAGGGGTTTATAGGGCAGCTACTCTGTTGTAATTGTAATGAGAATTTGGGGCACTTTGCATTCAGAGCCGGCCACTAATAGAGGTTTACAGGGCAGAGTGAGGCAGTTTCAGGAAGAAATTTTGGGATCTGATTTTCTTTTCCTTTTCGCATTAGGAAACCATAAGTTTTTATAGGTTTCCAGCCCTACACTACGCTGTGACACTAGTACCTTTATTTCCATCCTGTTAATGTTCGTCTAGGTATACTGGTGGTTTAATGGATGTATGAGCACTTAAAAAATTAAATTAGAGCTGAGACTGCATTGACGAAGTCTTTGTGGCGACAATGCCGCATGTTATGTTGGATAGTCATCAACAGACATAGACGTAGCTACAATCGTGTCCCAAGAAAAATTCTGACGTGGCATGCCGTTTATATACCAACAAACCTGGCGGCCTTAATCCAGCTTAAACTTCGCAGAAGCCATAAAGGACTAATGTTCTCTCTGTCAAAGCCCCGAGGAATGTGGACGGCGCTCTTTAACATTATGTGTGCTTTAAGAGTCTGTGCGTCCAGGTTTCTCAGGTGTGGTAGCCACAAATCCTTTTGTTAAAAACTAGGTTCCTAAAGTTTAAAATCTCACGCTTATAACATTGTACCCTATTATTACTACTGCTATATACGTATCACGAATGACGAAATTCCATCGACACTCTTTGCACGTCTACAGTCTCCTACCGCTCTCTCCTTATTGAGAAGTAATACAGTTAATCATTACAAAACAGAATAAGAGTACGCTTCCTTCAGGCATGTCGTTCTCCAGCTAATACTGGTCTGATGCGAATTCCCCAATTTGGTACCTGAAGTAAGGTCCTTACGTGAAGGGCTGTAGAATGGTAAGTAGCTATCCCCAGAACACCCACTGATGGACATATCCGAGGATTTTATTGCTATAAGTAGGTTCATAGGACTTCCACAGATCTAAAAATACTCTTATGAAGTATTTGGTGCATATAAATGCATGCGTTACAATCTTCAGCAGGTTCGTATTTCCTACAACAGAATTGTATTTCATGAAGCAGCGGACAAGATTAAGAAATTGCCTGCATTTGAGAACCCAGACAGGAGGGTGATTTGCCATATCTCACAGTGTCATTTCTTCAACATTGGTCGTGTGGTCTAGAGGTAGCATCTCTGATCAGTAATCAGTACCTCCTGAATTCCGAGTTCGAGCCAAGACAGTGCTTAAATTTGAAATGAAAATCATTACCATTGGTGAACGAAGATTTCCATTGTACCCTACTCTTGCCACCGGTGTTCTCGAAGAGAGCAGAGGAGCGAACAGAGGTTCGGGGCCGCGAGGAATTAGCCGAGCGGTCTAAGACGCTTCAGTTATGGACTGTGCGGCTGGTCCCGGCGGAGGTTCGAGTCCTCCCTCGGGCATGAGTGTGTGTGTTTGTCCTTAGGATAATTTCGGTTAAGTACTGTGTAAGCTTAGGGACTGATGGCCTTAGCAGTTAAGTCCCATAAGACTTCACACACAGTTGAACAGAGGTACGGGGCACCTTCTACCCTCTGGGACAGGAAATTGCCTCTAATTGATGGAAGAGTCTGCAGTGATCAGCGGCACGAGGACGTAGAAACCAACGGAGACCACTACATTAAAAGCATACAATCTGTATTCACAAGACAGGAGACCTATAATTAAGAAATGATTATAATGGTCATTTGCTGACAAAAGATTTTGGTTTGGAATGACAGGAGTTCGACGCGATAATAAAGCTATAAAATCTAAAAAGGAAAATGGGAAGGCTCAGCCAAACTATAGGGCATATCAGAAAGTACTCTACAGCCTCGAAAATTCGTCCAATCTTATTCGTAAGACTTACAGACTTAGTCGTGATTACACCGTGAAGGAAAATGTCAGGTTTAGACTGTTCTGTAGGAGGTCAGGGAGCCGGAATCCAACTCGCAACTGAACAAGTAACGCCTGACACGCTGCAGCGGATTTTCAAGAAGTCTATCAGGGGTTGCGAAGTGGTGTTGGACACTGTGGCTGGCCTTTCTAAGCACCCATTTCATCGCATTCCTTCTGGGCACTGCTCAATCTACTAAGTGTATTCACTTCCCACAAAGTGTGTCAGTTACAAATGGAGCGTATGCTGTAAGATCAGTGGTGGGGAACGACCCTCTTTCAGTCTTGGTTCAAACAGCTTTACAAGTGACAAGTGAACACCAAACTGAATCGACCACTGATCTGTCATGATGTGGTCGCATACCCCTTTTGCACACATCGTTCTTGATTCAGTGAAACGTTCTCGTGTTATCGACCACTGATCTGTCATGATGTGGTCGCATACCCCTTTTGCACACATCGTTCTTGATTCAGGGAAACGTTCTCGTGTTATTGCTAGTTCTTCCTGTTCCCAGTGATCGTCAGTGTCAAGTGAGAACCTAACAGTCAGGACGGAAATTGCACAGTGAGATACATATTAAGTTGTGTTCACTGCATCAGTATTCTCTTACTGTAGTTGATTCAACAGAATGTCACAATGAGCCATGACTTTATTTTAAAAATGTAAGTAAAAGGAAATCTTCGTCGTGTAGGAAACTCTTCAGGTCCATAGCCTTGTTTGGAGTGCTATAGCCGTTGGCCTTATCATCAATAATATTTTCCATGCACTCAACAACTTTCTTTTGGTATTTAAAATACTGTGATTACGCTCGTCGCTTTTAAATTCCAACTGATGTGCTGAGGGCAGGTAGGAATACGATTCTTCATTGTCTAACCAAGAACGGCTTTGAGTTTATGAGATGAGGAAAAAGGGAAGAAATTCCTTCCGAGTTGCTGATGAAAATACGCACTTGCTCATTGCCCATCACACAACACGCAACAATTAAATTTAACTTACGTGCATACTAGTGAATCCAGGAAGCATTTACGTACATCTCTTTAATTCTTATTTCAACTCGACTTTTGTGGCCCCTCATAACAGGACCACTATCGTAACACTGAGATCGTTTTTCAGGCGTCTCATTGGCTTTATTACCTCTAGCTCTCAGAGAACAGCTGCCGGTACATCGTCTGCACTGTAACGTTTTGGTCGTACAATGGATATAAAATCTTTCGTTTATTTTCGTCTGTAGCTCATACCGAATTATTAGGATGAGATATGCAAAATTTTCCATCAACTTCGACAGCGAGGAAATTCGTCTTCGACCACTTCAGATAAGATTGAGGCATACCTCATAACCTGATTGAGGGGATTCATGTTGAACTGTTTTGGGCAGGCCTAAGATAACTCTATTTTATGATTTTTCAGGGTGCAGCTAGAAAATGCGCTCTTGTTCTGACGTTAGATTAATTACAATACAGATGGTTCCCGGGTTCTCGGGATTTTCTGTTCCGTCAGTGCCCTTAAGGCAAGCTGGAATTGGCTGCAAAATTTAATGCAGTCTGTCAGTTTACTCAATATAATACGGATTGTTTACACATTTTCATTATATATATTTATATTAAGGCGATAAGCGCTACTAGTTGGTACTTAATGTCCACTATCCCTAGCATTGGAATTTGACTTAAACCATTTAACTGTTTTTCACTGAAACTATGTTTTTTTAGCTTCGCTTGAAATTTTTTAAAGATTTTAATACCTCTCTCAGTCCAGGTGCTATCAGTACTATTTGTAACTGGGCAAGTGAAACAGAAAAATCTTTTTTTCACTTCACATCCGAAGCATCGCTCAACTGCATTGTACATTGCAGTGTTAAAATTGCCTGTATAGCCTTGCCTGAATTTTGTTCCAGTACTTGACTGAAGTTTAGATGGGGTAGTGGTGCCCCAATTTCCTTCACTTTCATCCAATGCTCATGTTCAATATTTTTCTCATAATTTGCACAATGAACTGTTATTGTGCTGTTTTCTGACTCGTAGTATATTACAGTTATTCACAACATAGTAGAAACTAAATGAAAGGAACATACTTCGCGCTTGTTTTCCTTTAATCATTCGTAAACACTCATTAGTTGGTGAAACTTATGTTACCGCATCTAACTCTAGCGAGACATTTTCAAACTTATTCTAACAGGGGATTAAGTAGGCAATAGCAGAAACAAAAAACACCATCTGAAACACTATCAAAACAACAATACTAAACGTCGATTAATTATTCGTCAAAGCTTAAGAGAGATATGCAGAGACAGGGGTTAGTTAGCAAAGTTTTATCAATTCTGTTCATTCTCTATCAATGCAAGCAGTTGCACGTGAAAATTGTGTGGAGGTTGGTAGCACACCTTTAGGCTGAAAGATAACAGCCTACGGGTAGCCCGCAAAAGCTGTGTTCTTTAGAAGCACGCGCCGATCCTCTTCTACACAGAACTAAGCGGCACTTCAAGGAGCAACCTTTACCATAGCTACTACCTCTTTGAAAACCATTGCTTGATATCACATGTCCAAGGTTCAAAAACGTTGACCGGTGATATTAAAATCCGTGTGGAAAATATGCGAAATACGTTCTGATAATTCAAACTTCGTAATACGAAGCTGAGTATTTTAACGTATATTTTGGAGCAGCTCCACCACAGAGATTTTAGGTACGAGCCGCGCCTGATACAGAGTAAAATAAATAGTTCTACAAATCTATGGAAAAAGCAGAAATACGAAGTTTCACAATGAAAGTGTGAGGACTTTGTTAATTACATGTATCATAGACCATTTGAACGATTCTTTTATCGAAGTGGCGTGGAACGAGTCAGTTTACAGGGTGTGTATACATGATTAATGTTAAACATTAATGAATACATTATCATTTGCAGTCTACTCATGTAACTACCTTTTTTGTAGTGGATACCAGATTTTAAGAAGAAACTTGTCAATGCAATAGAAGGAGTTGTCCTGGAGAAATGATTTCAAATTATATTTTAAACTTACTTTGCTACATCTCAAAAGATTTTAGACATTTTATGTCGTTGGGCAAATAATCAAATATTTTTGTGGTGGCAAACTGAACTTCTTTCTGAGCCGCAGGAAGCTTTAACAATGGATTAGAAAGTTTATTTTTCACTGCAGTGTTGTAGGTAAGGATTTTTTGATCATCTCAAATTGTGCTGGATTATTTCTGACCAATTTCATTAGTGATTATATCTATTATGACGGCCTAGCTAAAATGATTAGCTCCTTGAAAAGGTGCCTACATGACACACTTGGGTGAACACCAGATACTACTGCTCGCTTTTGTGCAATCAACAGTTTTCGACCCAAAATTTAACCCTGTGGGACCCCCTTTGTGGACTTCTTCTCCCAGTCATTAAAATATTCTACCTTTCAACATAATCTGAATTATTGGGCACACCGTTTTGCACTCTCTTTGTTAAGTATGATGTGTAAAGCCATCAATTCCATAAAACTTTGGTTTTTCTAAGAGATTAACATGCCGCCCTTAAAGAAATTATTGAAAGGTAAAGCGCGATAACACTTGGAAAGAATGAAGAGGAAGCGATACAAAAATCAGTATACACATTTATAAGCAGAGATGAACATAATATCTATGGATATCCATGGGAGACGAGAAATAGCATGTAGACTAGCAAAGAATACAACAGTCTGACTGGATTAAATATTATGAAGGACTAGGGTACAATCCACAAGCCAAAGAACAAGATAAAAAATAACTGTCCCAAGGAATAGACTTACATACCTGATGGAATTGAAGACAGTTATAAAAAATTGAAAATAAAGACCAAATTCAGAATTAATCAACCACAGAGGAATTTGGCTACAATTAAGAATGCTACATACCTTTAACAAGCGCTGGGTAAAATATGAGATACCACAGGAATGGAAAATAACCAAGGTCACTTCAGCACACATAAGAAAAACGGAAGAAGTAATACATCCAACTAGAGCGGTATACGTTTTTTTGGAAAAATCTTCCAAAATCTGCAGTAAAGTAATAAATGAAAGGCTCAGAAATTCCTTGTATATAATTTCAGTGAAGGAATAAGCAGGTGTCCTAAATAGAAGGTCACACAAAGATGGTGTTTTCGCAACGTAACAGATAATATAGAAAAGACGGGAATCTCATCTAGAAACTCACCTAGCATTTCTGAACCAAGAACAACCGTTTCACAGAATTCGCAGAGAAGAGCTATGGGCGATAACGGAAAAACGAGGAATGCCTGAAGAGCCGACCCATTTCGAAACATGGCTGTATATGAGCACAAGAATTAGAACTGTCACAGATAAAGAGATAGCACATGAAATACATGGAAATCAAGCAGTTAAACACACTCGTAGCTTCTCACCAACATTATTCAATATCTTTGAAAATGACATGATCAGAGAACAGAAAACAGACAGAATATCATAAGGCATAACTATAACGAGGAGTAAACATATCAGTGCGATGTTATTTGCAGATAATCAAGTAATTATACAAGACAGCGAAGATAAATTACCAATGGCTTGCATAAACTAAACTAAATAAGCGCAAGCTACAATCTTCATTCAACACAAACAAAAATAGTATTCAATAATGAAGCGGTAGAATGTGTAGCCCGTTCCCATTATTTAGGATGTGACTTACCAGATGAGCAAAATATCGATGTACAGAAAGAAATTAACATTCACCGTCGTATATGTGGCGCAACAAGATGAACACTTAAGGATAAAACAAGAAAGGAAAACAATTGAAATTTTTGAAAGTCATGACAGTATACACTTTACTACAAGATGTGGAAATTGAGAAGCTGAGAAACATATACAATTTCTAATATTTGTGAAAGGCTGCACTAAATAAGACAAAATTAAAAACGAAACAATAAGGAAAGAATTAGGGATGGAACCCTTAAGCCAAAGGAAATGCAATGAAAAAAAGAAAAACAGAGAGAACAAGCACTTCTTAGGCCGTCACAAAGAATTCCTAAACTAGGGTTGGCATATAAGCAGTGAGGAAAGAGAAGTATGGGAAGACTGAGGAAGAGATGGTAAGACAGGAACAGACCGTAGGGAAGCGGCAGATGAAGGACAACGTTTAGTTATACAAAAGAGAGAATTACGATTAGCGTGAAACAAATCTCTCCTGATACAGTGATACGTTATTTAAAGACGAATATACCATAATTGATATCAAAGGAGTAAATAGTTGAAGCAGTCACCGTCAGAGATGACATAAACAAGGGAGTCAAGGAGATAGGCAAGGATGCTGTATATCTCCATCACTGTTTCGCAATTGATAAGAATAATGAAGGCGACGATTTTCGTTTGGTAATAAGATTTTGAATATAGCAGTAAGCGAACATTTTAAGCTGACGATCAAGTAAAGTGATAAACAGAAAAAGGCACTAAAAGCCGTGGGGGACATAAGACGCACACTAGAAGAGAACATACGTCACCAGCAGAAGTCTGCTGGTATAATGCATGAGCCTTGATTTGAGAAAGAACTCTCTGAGAATGAACCTCTGGTCCACAGCATTATGTGAAAGTCCATGACAGAGTATGCAAAAAAACTTGAAGGAGTGAATCGAGATATTTAAGTGATTGAAATGTGGTGTTAGCGAGTTATTGTGACAGTTAAGTAGACTGATAAGATAACAAATGGCATGGTGCTATGTAGCATCGTCGAGGAAACTCTTACGTGGAGAACACTGTAATTTAAATTAGTTTGCATCTGACGTTTAAGGAACAAAGTTGTGACGTTGTATCTGCGAGCACCGTCCTGTCGGCACAGCACTTCGCTCCCTGCGGGGATAAAAATCGCTTTAAAGTCTCTATGTGCCACAAAAACAAAACAAAGATAACAAGACGTATTCATGTTACAGATTTCTACTGTGTTTCCTAGCATATAAAATATATGTCCTTCACTTTAATTAGAGGAAGATACAGAAGTTTTGCTTTTTCTAACGTAGAAAATTTTTCTGTCTGGTAAATAACTTAAAGCTCATCACTTTATATATCACAAACTGTTGAACCCACTGAAATAATTTTCGTTTCATTAATTTCCAGTTACATAGATAGACAAAGTATCTTTCCAAAATTTCCTATCGCATTGTGTTTACTACGTACCAGCTGCGGAAAATGGACTTTTTTATTTTATTTTATTTTTTAAATCAATATTTTTAAGGCTTTGGCAGGACTGTTATTGATATCGAATGAAACAAAACGTTTTTGTAACAGATTACTGTTTAATTTATTTCCACAACACGTTTCAATGCTTTGAGACACCATTATCTCCCAATAGCTTCCGCAATAATGGTTTTCTTTTTGCTTTATTTTATTCCTAGTTTGAAATTATATTTCTATTTATGCTGTTTCCTTGCGCAAGTCATTCTTTCGACACCATCTTTGTCGACAATGAGTGGCAGTTTATAAGTGATGTGTTAAGACTGTGAAAGGATCCTGTGATCACTGGAGGTATTCTATTTTACTCCTTTTAATTGCAATTTTACATTAATGTTCAGTTTTTGGTGAAATATATCAATAGAACCATGTTCTGGAGCAATGTTTTGGTTCTGTGCTGCACAGTGCCACAGGTTTCTCCAAAATCGTTAAGACTACACACGTAGGTCATATTAATATAAATAAATAATCCTGATGATGGAGGTTTGAACCTGTGAAAAGCGTTGTGGAAATAATGCACGACTAACGTATCTTAATGTGTGTAAGAGGATCAAAGATCTGTTCTTAATGTTAATTAGGATTCTATTTCCGTTTCTTGCCGGAACAGGAGAAATTTTCGCATCCGGGAAAGTTTTCTACTAGAGAGTTAGCAAGCATGATGCTCTGCGCAGCGAAGTGGCAACAAAGTGGGAATCGACAATGGTAGCAAAGCTGCTAGTGCATCGCTGGCGGGAGTAATCCAGCATGCACGGCCTCGAATCGCAGCTACTTTAAATACAACTGCAGAACACGTGACAGAATGAAAAGACATTAGTTAATGTGTGAGACGATAACGTCGCAGTTACTAGGAAGTGCGTAGAGGGCAAACAAAGGACAGAAAGACGGAGATTGGAATATTTTCAACAAATAATTGAAGACATCCTCACGCAGGAGGATCTTACTAACATTACGCCGTTTGAGTCTCGTACAGATTCCCATATGGAGGACATAGTAATAGACATCCCTGGGGTTGTGAAGCAGCTGAATGGGTTGAAAATAAATAAATCGCCAGATCCTGATGGGATTCCAATTGGGTTTTACAGACTCTACTGCACTGGCTCCTTACTTAGCTTGCATTTATGGCGAATCTCTTGCCCAACGTAAAGTCCCGAGCAACTGGAAAAAAGCGCAGGTGACGCCTGTATATAAGAAGGGTAGATGGACGGATCCTCAAAATTACAGACCAATATCCTTAACATCGGTTTGTTGCAGGATTCTCGAACTTATTCTCAGTTCGAATATAACAAATTTCCTTGAGACAGATAAGTTGCTGTCCATGCATCAGCACGGCTTTAGCAACCACCGCTCCTGCGAAACGCAACTCGCTCTTTCTTCTCATGATATCTTGCGAACCATGGATGAAGGGTATCAGACGGATGCCATATTCCTTGACTTCCGGAAAGCGTTTGACTCGGTGCCCCACTGCAGATTCCTAACTAAGGTACGAGCATATGGGATTGGTTCCCAAATATGTGAGTGGCTCGAAGACTTCTTAAGTAATAGAACCCAGAGTGATGGTGAGTGTTCATCGGAGGTGAGGGTATCATCTGGAATGCCCCAGGGAAGTGTGGTAGGTCCGCCGTTGTTTTCTATCTACATAAACGATCTTTTGGATAGGGTGGATAGCCATGTGCGGCTGTTTGCTGATGATGCTGTGGTGTACGGGAAGTTGTCGTCGTTGAGTGACTGTAGGATGATACAAGATGACTTGGACAGGATTTGTGATTGGTGTAAAGAATGGCTGTTAACTCTAAATATAAATAAATGTAAATTAATGGAGATGAATAGGAAAAAGAATCCCGTAATGTTTGAATACTTCTTTAGTAGTGTAGCGCTTGACACAGTCACGTCGATTAAATATTTGGGCGTAACATTGCAGAGCGATATGAAGTGGGACAAGCATGTAAGGGTTGTTGTGGGGAAGGGGGATAGTCGTCTTCGGTTCATTGGTAGAATTTTGGGAAGATGTGGTTCATCTGTAAAGGAGACAGCTTATAAAACACTAATACCACCCATTCTTGAGTACTGCTCGAGCGTTTGGGATCCCTATCAGATCGGATTGAAAGGGGATATAGAAGCAATTCAGAGGCGGGCTGCTAGATTTGTTACTGGTAGGTTTGATCATCACGCGAGTGTTAAGGAAATGCTTCAGGAACTCGGGTGGGAGTCTCTGGAGGAAAGGAGGCGCTCTTTTCGTGAATCGCTACTGAGGAAATTTAGAGAACCAGCATTTGAGGCTGACTGCAGCACAATTTTACTGTCGCCAACTTACTTCGCGGAAAGACCACAAAGATAAGATAAGAGAGATTAGGGCTCGTACAGAGGCATATAGGCAATCAATTTTTCCCTCGTTCTGTTTGGGACTGGAACAGGGAGAGAAGATGCTAGTTGTGGTACGAGGTACCCTCCGCCACGAACCGTATGGTGGATTGCGGAGTATGTATGTAGATGTAGACATGTTACTCTGAGATGAAGAGGTTGACGCAAGGAAGGAAATCGTAAGAGGTTGTTGAATTATACTGTTCAGGAAACTGGTTAAATAAAAAAAAAACTATTAATTTACAGTCGCTCATTTGTTGGTCGAGACTTTACCTGTCGTGAAAATGTCCAAAGTCTCCGACAAAGATTCTGTTGATGAGGTTGACGTCCCTCAGAAGAAGACACGGCCTCGTCATGAGGTAGAAGCCTCCGAACGGCAGTCCCTCCAGCTGGTGGTAGACGCGGTCCAGCGCCTCTGGGAGGCATTCCTTGAGGAGGAACAGGCGGCGGGTGTTTCCAAAGAAGAGCTGCGGCCTGGGGTGCGCGATCCCCAGTTTCCTCCAGTGCTGGTTGACGGAGTACAGGTAGAGGAGAAACAACGCGGCAGCCACTGCGAGCAGCACCAGACTGTACCACAGCCACATGGCGGGGCAACGTCTGCGTCTCTCACTCACCAACTCGCCGCCGCGCCGTCCCAGCGACGCAAGCTACTCGGCTGCCGCAGCCGTGAACTGACCTCACGGCAGCCGCAGCCGTTACTGCTTACTGCGTCTGATGTGCGACCAGCACAGACACAGCAGATAAGGAAGTCGCGCCGAGTGGTTCGACCTTCAGCGGGGCGGTGACGTAGCGTAATCGCGAGGCGAGCTGTTCATCAAACACCGTTGCCCCAGGCGACTGTCACGTGCCAGACGCCACCCGGTTTTGACGCTGCTGTGTGTTTTACTACTTTGCAAGTCCCGCATGTACGTAAGTGGATCATTTGGCGAATGGGACTTTTAAAAAAGCCTCGTCGCGTGACCGCGGAAACATGCGAGCGGTCCAAGGTGAAGCAGAGCGAAGCTGTTAATACGTCTTACGTGAGCAGCGCAGCCTCGTAAACGCTCCGTTCTCACACCCGACCAGACAGCACAGCAAATTCATCGAGGACGAACGAAAGATATTTCTAACGGAAAACTCCTACGTAAAGTGTCAAACACTGAAGCAACATCGGCTACTACGCCACGGAAGACAACGCAGGTGTTTTTCACGAATGATGCTACCGACACGCCATAGAAAAGGGAAGATCAAGAACACCTATAAACGAGTGTTTGCCAGGCTCCAGTGTCCAGTGCCTATACGTTTTATAGCAGGATGCGGGATTTTGTATGTCTAAAATTTAATGAGGCCATTTCAGAAGGAACAACAGATGTAGATGAGACAAAAATATCGATTATCTCCGTCAAGAGTATTGGAAGATTGTTCTTTTACTTCTGTAACATTTAAATCTAGAATCTTACATCCAACCTGGAGTACATATCGTGGAAGTTATAACGTTATTTTACAACGTTATACGTGAGAAGCAGTCGATAAATGACGTTTAGATTACATTTTTCCAGAATGTATACCTAAATATTACCAAAACCAAAAGACTGTTTAGGACAGAGATACACTACCGGACAAGAAAAATGAAAAACCCAGAAGTGGAGGAGGTTCAAATGGCTCTGAGCACTATGGGACTCAACTGCTATGGTCATAAGTCCCCTAGAACTTAGAACTACTTAAACCTAACTAACCTAAGGACAGCACACAACACCCAGCCATCACGAGGCAGAGAAAATCCCTGACCCCGCCGGGAATCGAACCCGGGAACCCGGGCGTGGGAAGCGAGAACGCTACCGCACGACCACGAGATGCGGGCAAAAGAAGTGGAGGAGGAAACTAAATGAAACTTACTGCGTTGAGGGGGTATGTCATCTTATTTCGGTGATGATAATGCTGAGTCAAATTGATGAATAATATCGCGGTTTGAGCTCCCTTTGTGAGTATGGCGCAGCACGACCTCTAGCCTCGATGGATACATTGAATCGGTTGGGATGTACGTCATAAAGCGCTTGTACTTATAAACGTCCTGCTCAAAGAGCAGCTATAAATAATGTTTCTTCGCGGTTGTAGCAGCTGATATATTATTTTGTCATTTAATTATGGAATATTTTGATATTTTTTTTCTTTCTGCCTTTTATACATATTATTCCTCGTCCTCTGGATGGATGTTGAAGTATTCAAGCGAATGTAATACCTCATGCCAGTTTTCCGATCTGACAGATATCGCCATTATTTTTTTGTTTGATACGTTATAATTAAAATTTTTACCGATGACGTTGGTTCTAATGCGCGTAACAGACAACGCGCTAAACCATAGCCGTTACATATGTATTTATTGCGTTAACTGACTGTTCTGTCGAATCTTTCTAGAATATTTTATACATTATGAATGAAAAAGCTCACGACGCTGGTGTAATACTCAACAATAGTTATTATTTTACAAACCGCTGTTCGGCTGTTACGCTCTTTTTGACAATGACGTAACAGCCCTGAATGTGTTTTTAAAATAAGAACTATTGTAGAATATTACACCAGTGTCATGTATTTTTTGTTATTAATGTCTGTTTTAATTCAATCACTTAATATGGTTAAAACACTTAGGACATAGAAGGGTGTCTAATTAGAAATCAGATATTTTTCTTCTAACAATTCTCGCCTTTACTTATACCCAAAATCTAATTTCAGAATATTTTCCACTCTTAACGATCAGTCTAAGGCATTACATTCTACGAACTTCGGTAGTCAAGCTCTAAGAGTAAAGTATGTATTAAAGATGGTAAAAATAACTTAATTGATATAAATCAAATTTTACTGAGAAGTCACATTTACCGTAATAACCGCACATCTAATATTAACGGTTATTCAAATAACTGACAATAGTGCGTGGTGCCATCTGTTTACCGAAGAGTGTACTACGCTAGGCTGTCGTATCAACTCAGACCTGACAACTGGCAGGTCGTGTCCTACGTGAGCGACAGAAGCGACTGACACCGCGTGACAGCTTCAGGCGACAAAACACAATCGCTCGGTATAGTTACGGAAGTGTCCTACGTGGCGTTGCCTGTTCTCTGCTACAACAAAGCCCCTGCCACGCCGTAACGGAGAAGCGAGGCAACTGTCCCCCAATTGAAGCAGCTGATCGCCGCCATTTGCAGGGATGAATCCTAGTACTGGGGATGTGAAGTTTATGAGACGCAACGAAAACAAATTGAAGCACAAATTAAACACGTTTGTTTAAATAATACTCAGTATTTGAGTCTATTTTAAAAGTATACTTAAATGAATGAAGTTTCCTAAAATCCGAAATACGTTTGCATAGAGACGCGAAATATAAGAATGTAAGGCTCTTTCCTGACAAGGTCGAGCAAGTTTACATCGAGTTATTTGCATTAGATAATTACATGAAACTTTTAAAGTAGCAGACAGTACCATTATTATTTAATTCACGTAATTTTCCTGTCAGGTCCTGTTTGCTTTTTGCCGACTACTGTGTACATTTTGCACGCTTACTTTTGTTTAGCACAGTATTGTCTACACTCGAATTTTGGTATGATGAATTGTAATAACCCATATCACTTTATATACCGAAGAAATTTCATTCGCACATTGGTTTTTAACACTGATAGCACCTCTGAAAGCACATTTGATCAAATATTTGACCATTTACGAAGTATAATCACCACCTGACAACACGTGTTAAGTATCTAAACGCAATTATTCGACCTACCTCTACATGATCAAAAACGTAAATACCTATCATGTGCCTAGTTCTTCATTCAGTTCAACTTAGTACATTAACCCTGTTAGTATTTTTAGCAATTTATATGCAAATACAATATAAGTACTTGACATACAACAAAGTACCTTTGTCTGTAATCTAACACTGCGACTTTTTCCCTATGTAGCTTGCTATTTTTGTAGCAGAAAGTTTATTAGATACAGTGTAAGGTGTAAATATAGACATCAGGTTAGGCTATAGAACAATCTGCTGTGACCTACATTTAGCATTTGCATTAATTGGCTTTGCAAACAAATTGTTACTTTCCAATTTAACCTACAACTCAGAGGCATCACATATTGGTTTATCACAACCAAGATGTAGTGTCACTTCAAGAATATTCTGTAACAACCTATTATTCGTATTTTGACAACTATCCATTAATACCCTTTATCATTATCAACATTTGTCACTTCAAATAAATGGTGAAAGCATGGAAATAAAATACTAGGACCAAAATAGCCTCTGCAAAGACCTAAAGGTACTAAGAAGAGTCAGCTATCCATGTTTTCAGTAACTTACCAGAGCACATTAAATGTCATGTAGTGGAGGTCAAAACACTCAAAGAACTTTCTATGTGGCAACTCCTTGAAATATATTCAGTAAATCTTAAATTTACTATTTTGGTTATAGAATTAGCACTTGAGTACAATGATGTTATGACTTTTCACTGTCTTACACTGACATCTACATCTCTAACTTCATTCCACACCCCACGGTATAATGATGATGTAATGTTCAGTAGAAGGAGGTAAGAGGTGTGAGGAACGACCACCACACTACAGACATTAATTGGCATAATTAAATTCACAGGATTTAATTTTGTACACATACATAAGAAAGACATTTACTGCAGTCTTGATTACTCATACACTGGTGGTAAAATGCAAGAGTTGAAATGATACAACAACGCTATTTTCAATTTTAAACAGTATTTAGCTTAGTCTTATATTGCACAATTTTTTCTTCCTTCCTTTCTTCAATTTTTTCGAACTTTTCCTTCAGCTTACTTGGACTTGATGGAAGTGAGTAATTGTGGTCTCCAGTGTAACCAGAAACGTGCACATCCTCACACACGTTTTCTGCTGTCTCAACATTTCTTGGCTTTGGCGGTTTCCTTGCCTTGCCAACATGGAAAAGGAACGTTCAAAATTATGCACACCGACAGTATTTCCACACTATTTAACCTAGGCCTATATTGCACGATTTGCAGGACACTATACCTTTTTGAAATGAGTTGGAAAACCAAATACTGTCGGTAGAGCATCGTCCTTCAGTTGACGTCTATTTACATAATTTTCCATGTAACAATTCTCTTCAAATTGAAGCGAGCACAGCAAATGATTTGCTGTCGGTTGGAAGTTCTCTCTCCGAGAAGCAGCTATCCATTTCCGATTTAGAAAATCATTTGTAAGGGGGAAAGGTAAACAAAAACAAACGCTCATGATGTTTTATTTCTCCATGAAAGTGCTATATGCAAGTAATAGAAAGTAACGAACAACCAGAAATGACTGACCTGTGAAGTTTAACATTGTTTTCGTCTTCGTCTTGCTTCCATTCTTACTGTTACCATTAAAAGCAGCACACGAACGAACCATGTTTACGCACTGTTTCCCTGCAAATGGCGGCTTGTATCAAGAAGGGACGCGACACTAGCGCCAATGCGCGGTCTAGTTTTTATTTAGTAAGTCTATGGCTACAACTAGCGACATTTGAATTCAAACGTGTTTGGATCTTGCTGCAGCACGCGCGACAGCGAGAGCGACAGCCACGTGTCTTCTCGGCAAAGCAGTGGAGCGGACGCGACGGCAGCTATGGAATACTTATTATCGGATTTTAAGAAATCTGTTCAGTGAAAAAATTTGATTCTTCCGCATCTTATACCTTAACATCTTTGCTCGATAAAGGTCTGAATTTATTTCGTTGGCGGCCGGAGTGGCCGTGCGGTTCTAGGCGCTACAGTCTGGAACCGCGAGACCGCTACGGTCGCAGGTTCGAATCCTGCCTCGGGCATGGATGTGTGTGATGTCCTTAGGTTAGTTAGGTTTAAGTAGTTCTAAGTTCTAGGGGACTGATGACCTGAGCAGTTAAGTCCCATAGTGCTCAGTGCCATTTATTTCGTTACTCGTCATAGTTTTTATGCTGCACGTAACTGAGTACATGAGTGCACGAAATTTTTAAGAATTTGCAGAGGTAAAATCACATTGCGTAGAATTTCAATATAGTTACATTAAAGCCACACATTACTGCGTAGGAAATATAACCAATACATCTAACTTGTATTTGAAGTTGAAACCGGAATGATAACTCTTTTAATTCTTGAGATATTCTTTGTTATATCAGCGGACGGGTCGCTCACGGTGCGTCCGGACGCTTTCCTGCACTTCGGGAATCAAATGGTCGTAAAAAAAAAAAAAAAAAAAAAAAAAAAAAAAAAAAAAAAAAAAAAAAAAAAAAAAAATTAGTTGTATCTCGTGAAAGGTTCTAGATATCGAAATGGCGTCTTTTGGAAATGACATCACGCAGAAAGGACTATATTATTGTATGATTAACACTCGATGCACTTTTGTAAGCACGTGAGCAGAGCGAAAACAAGTCTTTTTACAAATTACACAATCGGGATTTGTCCGAATTTTCGTAACCAAACAAAGAGAGAGAAACAGGCAAATGGGGTATCAAAGTGACCTGCATGAGATCAGTTTTTGCATGAAAACATGTAACTGCTTGAAAGTAATCAGGGTAAGTACGGAGAACTTAATTAATGAGCTGAGGAAAAATTGAATTATTTCACGAAAAGCTGCTGCCAAGCTGCGTAAATGAAGTCTCAGACGGTTCATCTGTTCAAGTCCTAGCTGTTTTGCACACAAAAAGATACACTGGTGTCGTATTTAAATGTCAAAAATGCTTCCTTCTCATCAAGTACCAAAGCTAGGATTTTCCAGAACAAAAGACGTTAGGAAGGCAAACGAGGAGTCAGTAAGATCACGCTTCCTGAATGAATTTGAAAATAAAAAAACGAAAGAAATCGGTCAAATATTTGTGAAATGATTTGTGTAAAGAAATAAATAGACCAGAGAAATGTTCTACGTGCCTTTGAATGATGCTCGAAATCATGAACAGAAAATGAGGTGCTTCAAACGTTTCCCAAATATTTTTTATTTCATACTTTTGGACTAATCATTTCACAAAACGTTTGACTTTCTTTTCAAAAATTTTGTATCCTTTACGTATACAGACTATTCTGATTAACTGATACGCTTGGCCTTGACGCTGGCTGCTTATGACTTACGTTCGAAACTTCAACTTTCTGTAAAAGTTCATGATTGTTCGTTGTAATTTATTAGGAATTTAATGTGTGTGATGTACTGGGGTAGGTTTGTATACACTTAAAGATCAAGTACTTTGGCACGACATTAAAATATACTTCGGGATGCAGTGTTAACAGTTTACATAAAACTTAGTATACAGAATATTAGCTCAGTCAGTTAAAATGTGGGGAGTAGCAGGGATTGATCATCGATCCCACGACCCTTCCGCAGCTGTATACTCATAATTGAGGACGTAGGTTGCAAGTGCTACTCTGAGATGAAGAGGTTAGCACAGGAAAGGAATTCGTGGCGGGCCGCATCAAACCAGTCAGTAGACTGATGACCGACAAAAAAAAAAAAAAAAAAAAAAAAAAAAAAAAAAAAAAAAAAAAAAAAAAAAAAATCTGGAACACTACTCTTACACCAGAACTCAGTATGTTTAGTAAGCGTTCATTCTTGTTATTTAGTCTAGTCAGTCATTCCTCTGCAGTTATTGGCTGTTAAAAATTCTTGATCATGTAAAAAACATTCGTCTTTAATTTACTGATGAGATAGTGGAATGCTCCTCTGCCCACTCACGTGTATTCGAGGAATTATCCGGTGATCTTCGCATTGATGATATAAATTATGAAATTCTCCATGAAGAGTCTTCCCTTTCTGAATTTCATACAGAGCATTCCTTTTTACCTTATTTTCCTAAGCAACGCTAATTTTGTAGCCTTACTCTCCAGCTACAGTATTCTACAGTGTGGTGGTGCCGTTTTATAGAAACAGCTGGTCGGCTCTAAGCAGCCATCTTGTAGCGCGACATGGTTGCTCGCACGCAAGACACCGGACCTTTTCACCCGATGCTGCTGGTTGTGACTGGAGTGCCGCGTATCCATACGCCGCGCGCTGTCGTTCGCTTCTGTCGCTCACGTATGCTATAGACACACACTGTATGTTGTTTTGAAGCCAGAGTGGGATGGGCCTGCCGCCATCTTAAATAGCTCAAAATATTAGCAGGCTACTGTTTGCGTTTGCTTCTTATTCATTATTCATGTCTTTTATATGCAACAGCTGTTTCAAATACAGTACTGGCCAATAAAATTGCTACACCAAGAAGAAAAGCAGATGATAAACGGGTATTCATTGGACAACTATATTATACTAGAACTGATATGTGATTACATTTTCACGCAATTTGGGTGGATAGATCATCAGAAATCAGTACCCAGAACAACCACATCTGGCCGCAATAACGGCCTTAATACGCCTGGGCATTGAGTCAAACAGAGCTTGGATGGCGTGTACAGGTACAGCTGCCCTTGCAGCTTTAACACAATACCACAGTTCATCAAGACTAGTGACTGGCGTACTGTGACGAGCCAGTTGCTCGGCCACCATTGGCCTTTCAATTGGTGAGAGACCTGCAGAATGTGCTGGCCAGAAACGCCCGTACATGACCTGCAACATGCGGTCGTGCATTATCCTGCTGAAATGTAGGGTTTCGCAGGGATCGAATGAAGGGTAGATGGTTCAAATGGCTCTGAGCACTATAGGACTTAACATCTGAGGTCATTAGTCCCATAGACTTAGAACTAATTAAACCTAACTAACCTAAGGACATCACCCACATCCATGCCCAAAAAGGCAGGACTCGAACCTGCGACCATAGCAAGAGCGCGGTTCCGGACTGAAGCGCCTAGAACCGCTCGGCCACAGCGGCCGGCAATGAAGGGTAGAGCCAAGGGTCGTAACACATCTGAAATGTAACGTTCTCTGTTCAAAGTGCCGTCAATGCGAACAAGAGGTGACCAAGACGTGTAATCAATGGCACCCCATACCATCACGGCGGGTGATACGCCTGTGTAGAGATGACGAATACACGCTTCCAATGTGCGTTCACCGCGATGTCGTCAAACATGGATGCGACCATCATGATGCTGTAAACAGCACCTGTACTCATCCGAAAAAATGACGTTTTGCCATTCATGTACCCAGGTTCGTCGTTGTACTCAACCATCACAGGCGCTCCTGTATGTGATGCAGCGTCGGGGGTAACGGCAGCCGCGATCACCGAGCTGATAGTCCATGCTGCTGCTGCAAACGTTGTCGAACTGTCTGTTGACTCAGGGATCGAGACGTGGCTGCACGATCCGTTACAACCATGAGGATAAGATGCCTGTCATCTCGACTGCTAGTGATACGAGGCCGTTGGTATCCAGCACGGCGTTCCGTATTATCTTCCTGAACCCACCGATTCCATATTCTGCTAACAGTCGTTGGATCTCGACCAACGCGAGCAGCAATGTCGCGATACGATAAACCCCAATCGCGATAGGCTACAATCTGACCTTTATCAAAGTCGGGAACGTGATGGTACGCATTACTCCTCCTTACACGGGGCATCAAAACAACGTTTGACCAGGCAACGCCGGTCGACTACCTTTTTAATGTTCACGTTTGCTAAAAAGTTTCCTATGCGTTCTTTGTTACCCCATAAACGTGTGCAATGAGGAAAGAAGCAAGGTATGCTATGGTATCTCATGCATGTCAACAAAGTGAACAATTATTGAAATGTCAAAGGAACAGAAGAGCATAGAGGAATATCTCCACGCAGAATAGAGTTCTTGTTTTTCTAGATTGTCAGTGCATTAGTCTCGCTATAGTTTACACGTCTTCTCACTTTGATATCTTACATATGATACGTCATTCAGTGTGGGGCCAATAATGGCAATTTACAGAATAAAAAAGGAAATAATTTTTTAAACGTCTTCCAGCATTGTGGAGGTTATAAATTTGATTAAGGGAATGGTTCCAAACGTTTAAGACCCCATAAATGGATATTTTGCTTTAAGATATACGTAAGTAATTTCTTTATTAATGATACCCTAACCAGTGTAAGATGTAGACCTACCTTTCCGACAAAAGCCTATTTGCTCCTTTTCCCGGAATATTTCTCGCCAGTAACTCTTGTTAGTTTTTCAGGAACAACCAAACACAGAACTGAAATATACGTCTACTTTGATCGTCTGCTTGATTTTACTGTCGAATTTCTTTTTGAGTTTTTCAGAGTACATAACCGTAAGCCATGCTTTGTAATATATCAGTACTTAGTTAGTTTCATGTTCCACTGACATTTGCACGATAAATCATAATGATGTCCAACGAATCATTGTATACTGACGTCAATTGTTTTCTGTAAATATGTCTCCATGCTGATCACTTATTAGTTTTTAATGTGGCCTAATGAATCTTTTTTTCTTCTGGTATTGTAATTCATTCGTCATTGTTCCTGTTGAAGTATAGTGAATTATTTAAAACAAAGTTCAGGAGGAAATAACTATGCTGCGAAACGGACTGACTGCTACTCGCTCGCCGAGCACCGGACAGGCACGACGAAAAGAGTATTCACGTAAGTTTTCCGCCAAAGCCTTCTTCAGGAAGGAAGCAAACCACACATACACATTCATACAATCATACACACAAAACTCACACACTCATGACCGCTGTGTCCGGCTGTTCTACCCGACAGAATATTTTTTACAGGGTGAGGAAATGTGAACTATGAATAACCATTGGAGGAAGGAACTTACGGCATGAGATGCTGTTCCAACAAGCAGCGCGCTTACGTAGCCGTGCGTTGTGCGGAGACGAGCCCGTTGATACAGTGTGGCTCGGATGTCGGAGGTTTGCGATTTATTTGGAAGGCAACGAAAAACGCAAGGAGGAAGAAAAACTACAGACACTGAGTGAAGTACGGCAAATCTAAAGACAAATGACAGAAATAAAACCATTCATGTGTACAAAAGAAAATATTGCTTCGGATCCACTTACAAATGAACTGTGATTACCTTAAACTTTAGGTTACGAGCGGATCGATTAGTTCAGAATGTAAGCTGGCATGTTTCGTGAAACAAGTACGTCTCCATACAATCAATGCACCCAACACGGTCGAAACTAGTCACGGACACGGCACGGAGAAATACCACCGCGGTGAACCATGGAGGTATCAGTGCGGTGCCACTAATGTTGTGGGCTTCTTGCGATGGTGAACGTCGGCTTCAAGTTTATGACGTAATGACAACTCCCTTCTCTTCTTACCTCCACGTAGCTGTCAGGCTGCATGCCATCTGTTTATCGAAGTGTGTACTTCGCCGTCGTGCTATATAACTAAGTAGTGAGACCATAAGTAATTCGTGCAGCAGTGGAAATAATCGTCAGTAGATGGTTAATCAGTTATATTTCTGTGAGTGTTATAACCTTATGTTCCATGGTTTTAACTGTCAGACCGCGATTCATCTATGGAAACAACCGTCAGTAGATGAGTGTATTTGTAAGTTACTTTTCTGTGGCAGTTACTTCTCGTTCAGTTATTTTTCTGTGAGAGTTACGGATTACCATTACAGGGAAGTTTATAACCGTCTCTCAGACTCCAGTAGGTCGAAGCAGACGATTCTGTTTTCAAAGAGGTTAGATACTGGAGTTAAATAACTTTTTTTTCGTATCCGACCGACAGGGAACTCCTACCCCCCCCCCCCCCCCCCCCCATATTAATTCCAAATTAACTTCTCGATGAGACAGAGATCTGAACTTTCAACACAGCTCAGAAGCGGATGGCTATTCAACATTAATTCGCTCTCCTTTCTAGTTTGCGGCGGAGGGAACTCTGTTTTCCTGCCTATCTGATGTCTAATACAAGTCGATTTTAAACTAACTTCCAGATGAGGTAGAGACATTAAACTTTCGACATGGCTCAGAAGCGGAATACAGTGCGATATTAACTCGCTATCCTGTCTGGTGTGAGGCGAAGGGTACTTTGTTCTTCCGTCTTCTTCATGTTCAGTACACATTGATTTTAAACTCACTTCCAGATGAGCTAGAGACTTGAAAGGTTCAACACGGGTTAGAAGCGGATGAAAATGCAATACTGATTCGCTTTCTTGTCTGTGTGGAGGAACGTATTTTCCGTACCACTGCTGTCTCCCTCTTTCTCCTGCTCCAGTCGCGAATCTTCCGTAGCTAGAACGATTGCTGGTAAGTCGCAGTGTGATTTCGAATCTCTCTAATTTTTATCTTCACTGTCTTCTCGCAATACGGTATATACGTAGTAGAGAGCAATATACTGGTTGACAAAGATGAACAAAGATGAAAAGAAATTGAAATAAACTTGAAATTTACAAATATCTGATGCACTGTCAATAAAACGTTTGAAATCGATTGAAAAATTAAAGACTAAAGACTAGAAAACAGAACACAATTATTTAAATAAAAATCTTGTGGATATAACACATTTTTAAAACGAACTAGAAAGTATAAAACAATTTCCCCTAGGCCCATGCAGATTCCCAGCCTCATACTGACAGTCCTGAATATCTGTGATTGTGAAATTTTAAGAGCTATGACAACACTTGAAAAATTTAAAACGAAAAATGGTGGCCACGTGCAATAGGTAGTAGTATGGAACGTAGAGGGTAGCTGTCCTTGAGAAAAAGCCACACAACAGTTGAAATCATTTGCAGTCCAATAAAATTGTTTGTGACTTAAGCGAACTGCTCATGCGTCAATTGTCTATTATATGTGGCCCTCGTTTGTCTTTCTATTTATTTATTTAATCCACAAGAACAAATTTTTACGACTATATTAATGGGGTTAGAAATCAATATGGGGTCGGAGAAGTTATTTTATACTTTTTAATCCTTTTGAAAGGCGTGTCTCGCATCACAAATTTAGGACCTTGTCGCTAACTGCAGAGAGTTTGATTATATCAAGCAGTTTCTCAAATCTCACAAAAACTTCATTACCACGCTCCCAGTTTCGTTCAAATGGAATATCTTGCCCAAATGGAGTAAACGAATCTCTCATGTTACATTTACTTTTGTGTTGTATTTCATATCCCTACACTTACAGCACCATGTAAACAGCGGCAGATATACAGCTTCGTACATTGCCTACAACATTCAGCTTAGATATTAGTTCATACTAGCAAAAGCATATGTTTAATATTTCAGTTTTAATAGTTCTGTGTCAATAATTCGTATAACGTATGTAGTAGCTTCGAGAATTTATTTCTACTAGCGACTGATAGCCTATATCGATGTAACATCAAACACCGAATACCTTTCAAACATCAACTGAAATGTAATGAACAATTAATTAAGTAAGGTTGTCGCTCGGTTCAGCCGATATTTCTGCCAGTTCGCAATACCAGCAGTTTTATTTATACTGATAAAGTAAACTGATGGATTCCATCTACTTAGTTATTTAACTCAGCCCCCGTCTGGTGAATTCGGTAGTAAAAAAAAACTGACAGTCATAAACAACTGTTAAAAGTAACTGCTATAAAAAATAGTCGTACCCGCGGTAACTGATACTTCGAAATTACCGTTTGGTCGACCTGCAGTGTGTATTTCTTCTCACGTTGGATCTAAAGAATCGGTGGGCAGTTAAACTCCGATGCGCCATCAGCGTACAAGGCAGCTACTAACGCATAAAAAATTCTCTGACTTGACTTCGCAAGAAACTGGTAGTAAATCTTTGGAGACACTATAAACTGCCCATTAGAAACAGGTATCTTGACCTATTAAACATGGCTGCATTTATTCAAGTTCTACAACGTCTGTGGCTGAAAGCCGCTATTATTTCATTCACATCCATTTGCTAGAAATTGTTCGCAAAATGTGAATTTTCCTTCATTGCGGCTAATAAGAACAATTCGCAGGTTTTCTTGTTGCATTTTAACACGTATATATATATAAAACATATACTACAGATACACAAAAACCGTTTCGCATTCCACGCACACTAACAGCAACATTTAGCATTTTTTAATTTGACGTACTATGTCCTATAAGATTTTCAGTTCTCATTGTACTTTTGATGATTTAATAGTACTGTACAGATATGCTCTTTTGAAGACATGTTCGATTAAGCGTTATGTTACAAACATGATAAACATGTAATCATCAGACCCCTCCATTCGTCAAAATTTGTTGGTGAGCGTACCAAGCATGTGATCATGCTGTTACTCTGAAATAAGTAAAATAAGATGAAATACATTTATTATTACTGCTGTTCAGGGACAGGTCCCAATTCATTTGCTTCCAATTGAGTAAACACGTGTGTAAAAAGCGTATTTGCTTGACTTGCCTCAGTGCCTTTTCCTCAGATATGTTATTAGCAAAGCATCTAGAAGACTAAACTTCCAAGAACTTTGTACATTTAGTTATGCCTACTGAGGAAAACAAATTCAAAACTTTAAGGATGCTTACCATTAAGCAGCACTGTCCATTTGTGGTGTATGCCAATTTTGAATGCCTTCTCGGTCCTGTGACCTGCTGTGAAGGTGACCCAACTGCCTCACATACTACATTCACAGGAAAACACAAACCATGTGCGACAGTGTACAAGACTGCATCGCCCTATGATTCGAGTCTTAACTGACACAAATCTAATGTCAGGGATAGTCCTGCGGATTTTCTTCTCAATGTGCTTGAAAACATCTCATAAGAGGCTGATAAGACTTCAGCACCGTCATTCCCGTTACCAAATCGAAAGAGAAGGAAAATTTCTACAATGCTGCGGTTGACTGTTATATTTATGGGCTGCTGTTATAGAGAAATGCAGAAACTCCTCATAGGAACCCCTCTCATCTTACGGGAAAGTTCTGTGGCATTACCTGTAACACACGCAACGTGAAGCATCAATTACCTCAACACATAGCCGTTTTCTTTCATAAATTAAACGGGCATGACACTCAGTTTCTTATTCATAACGTGGATAATTTTGATATGGAGAAGGATTAGGTCAGTGTTCCACCTGAGGCTGTTGCAAAATATATTTCGTTCTCCAAACCGATGACGCCAAGAAGTAAGCTCTGCTTCCTTGACTCGCTACGTTTTATGCAGGCACCACTCCACAAAATTGTTTGAAAATGTGCTTCAGAAGGATATAGTCATCACCTGAGCTGCATTCCCCGAGCAGGAAAAATTTCAACTTGTACTAGGATGGTCGCTTTTCCAGGCGAGACCTAGATAGTGTGACAAAACTCAACGAAATCAAGCTAGCTAAAATAGCATTCTCCAGCAACCTTACAGGTGATGCATAATCGATGCAGAGTATGAGCTTGCTGTGAATGTCTGGCAGAATATCAGCATCTCCACTTTAGGAGGAGGAGGAGGAGATTAGTGTTTAACGTCCCGTCGACAACGAGGTCATTAGAGACGGAGCGCAAGCTCGGGTGAGGGAAGGATGGGGAAGGAAATCGGCCGTGCCCTTTCAAAGGAACCATCCCGGCATTTGCCTGAAGCCATTTAGGGAAATCACGGAAAACCTAAATCAGGATGCCGGAGACGGGATTGAACCGACGTCCTCCCGAATGCGAGTCCAGTGTTCCACTTTAGGAGAGAGTGCACAACTTTACATAAACACTTACGTAGACCTGTTCGTGGATGTTTTCGAGAAATTCTGGAGTCTATGCATGGCCTCATGCTTTCCAGATCCCACATTTTACTACACAGCACCTGGGTTGTCTTGCGATGCAACGCACAAGAAAACAAAGCGCACCATAAAGGTACTGACCGATGCTAACTCGCTTCTTTTCCTTGAGTGAGGGCTCTGTGGGGTCTTTGTCAATGTGTCCACAGGCACGCCAACACAAATAACTTTCGTATGTTTGGAGGTTCAATACGGCCCTAGATTCGAGTTACATCACGTACGTGGATGTTAATAACCTATACAGCCACATCATGCAACAGTCACTGCCGATTGGCCAGTTCTCGCGGCTGCCCAAAGAAGAATGAAAGGGATTAGCTGGAAAAATCGCGGTTGTGCCGACTGATTCCGATTTGCTTTAGGCAGAACCCCCCCTCCCCTTCTAGTCTGCATGATACGCAGGCCGATTTGCTACAGTATCTGGAGCAATTAGTTCCACAGGGAGATTCCACCCAAAACTGATGACAACACTGGGATATAAGTGGAGATACATTATGCTCTTTCATAAACTCGTGAAATGTCTCAGAGTGGGGATGAGGCTGTTTAGAACCACCGGAGCTACCTCCTTCATGCAATGCCCCTGGTTCAAGGAGTATGTTTATTTGAATATGACTCTGAGGGCTTCAGAGACGTTTAACTTTGAGAAAGATTTCTTCAAATTAACGAACAAATCCATTTTCGGCAAAATGGTGGAGAATTTAAGGAAAAACGGTGAAATTTTCATTAGAACCGAATACGATGGGCACTGTGGCATAAGAAAATGCATCTCCAGACCAAGTTTTAAATGGGTCATAATATTCAATGAGAACTTCGTTGCTGTGGAATGTGAAGTTTGCAGTAGAGTTTACGAAACGATGCAATATACAGTATCGAGGGTTGATGTTTGAGCTGGGGACAGATACTGCATTGGGGACAGATCTGGGGATCGTGCTGCCCTTGGAAGTATGTCAGATTCATGCACACTGTTCACAAGTAATCTTGCGCTATGTGGACGAGCTTTGTCCTATTGAGAAATGGCTCCACGATACTGTCTCATGACAAGTATCACGTAAGAAAGCAGGATGTCAGTGACCCACCGTTGTGCCACCCTCAAACACAATGACCAGGAGTCATACCCAGTGGCTTCTCACACCCTGACGTCAGCACTGACACTAAAGCGCTCCTCCAAACTTTGGAAGAATGGACATCTTCCGTGTCTCCGTCACACGCTCCGAACATGGTTATTCTGGATAGTGCAGAAGCGTGATTCATCGGTGAACAGAATGCTATGCCATTCACCAGCATCCCAAGCTTACTAGTCGAAACACAGCCGTTTCTGTTGTGGTGTTAATGGCAGCCTGCCGTAATTCCATTGTCCCGCTGCTGTGCTTCATATATTGCTGTAAAGAGACTGAATAATACAATGAATCCTTTACTTGATGTCGGATGACTGACACGGAAGTGAAAGGATTACAATGTGCTCGATGCACAGTACTAAGAGCCTACCTTGTAGTGATCAGACTTGGTCGGCCGGCACCTTGACATATAACACTCGTTTGCTGTAACATAAACCAATGTTCCCCTCTGGGAGGATGTTTAATTTTGACCATGCGCGTGTCTAATGGATGAAGGTATCGGACAGTAATTTTGAATATATATTGTAATTAACAGAAAAACTAAACAGGCTTTAACTTTGGGGCTCCATGAAAGTAAAAAAGTTCATACGAAGGAAACAGTAAACGGTCTCCAGCCCAATTAGGCACATTAATTAGAAATACTATGATCAAGACAATTGAAGATTAGTTGTTGTAGTGACTTTCATTAAGACTCCCTTTGAATAGCACACTAGATATACACAAATACAGGGTGATCTAAGTTATGGGTAGCAGTAGTTACCATTAATGCACAAACCAGCAGTCATAGAAAGAAAAGTTATACCCAACTCATAATAATGACAGTCACAATCACGATCATTACTTGACTCATCATTGAGATGTTACTGCGGGAAGCACTGAACTAAAATTGGGCATGGATGGGCTTCTGACTTAACTGACATATAAATATCTCAAATAAAATTAAATAATACTACAATTACACTGTTTATACTCCCATTTATAGCAATGTATCAGATTCCTTTACTAATGATATTATTCCAATTATCTTTCTAATATGAGAAGAATATGGAGGGGACCCATAAACTAATACTGTATCACTAGTCAAACTCTATCATTATTTCAGTAGTAAGATTCAGTTCAGCTAAATTTAATTCTTAGCCTCACTTGGAATAGTTTATGTTTTCATCCTCCAAAACATATTATTCAACACTTAGCTCGATTAACTTAAAAAATCGTTCGTGATAGCAATCAAAGCTAAATTATGTTTCAAATAAGTTCAGTTTGTGTGCCTTTTTCATCACCTGTGAAGCAGGTATTTTAGACAGTAATATTTACACAGACTGGCACTGAAGTTTTGCACATTTAATACACAGAAATAAATTACTAGTTTGTTAGAAATAGGGTACTCTGGTTTCTGAACACTTAGGAGTGGATCCTGAATCGGTTCATGATTAGGATAAAAGTTGTGGTTCTAAACACAGGTTTATTTCATTGAAATCCCACCAACTCTTCTATGTTCTTTACTTTTCTTGTCAGACAGTGTGTAATGCTTCATCATGACAAACAGTAAAAGGGAGGGTAAATTATAAATTAGGTTTTCCCCAAAATTCTACACAAGGAATACAAAGTACACTATTTAATAAATGTGTCATACGTACTTACTTGTAGTACCAGTTATTTTGGCAGCTTCGTCCCATTTACAGTACGATATTAAATGATTGTTATAATTTTATTTCTCCTATCCCACAAAACACTACGTTCTTTTAGAGCAGTGATGAAAATTGCTGACATCGAAAGTTGAAACATAAACCGCAAACCACGTTCACTCTGCGCCTGTTGTTAGACTAACTGCCGAGCCGTCACCGCGTTCGTAACACAGCACAAAGACTCACTCCGTTTCAAACGTTTGAATAAACCCCTTTTTGCAGCCCAGCTAGCGCAAAACACTCGTTCATTTACATCGACATAAAAAAAACCTACGTATCGTACACAGTATCGACAAAGGAATAAAGAGGTATCCTCTGGAACAATTACAGGTTCCAACTCATAGCATTAAATCGCCCCACACCATTTAAACTGAATGAAGGGTATCAGCAAACAACCCATTTTTTTCAAAATTTCAAAGAATCTTTAATCTCTGTCTCTGTCTCTATCTCTCTCTCTCTCTCTCTCTCTCTCTCTCACACACACACACACACACACACACACACACACACACACACACACACACACACAAACATCTTTTTGCAATGATACACCTACTCATCAGTCTCTATCTTGTTCTAGTACATACACACACACACACACACACACACACTTAATGCAGAGCGTTAACGTTTATTCCATAAGATATGACGAACGTATATTAAACATCAAGATAAATGTCCAACGTAATCCCAGCACTAAAATAGTAGTTGAAATATCATGCAAGCTCATTGTTTAATAGGTTTTATAAGCAGCATATATCAAGTTCTTAATGCAAATTTATGTTATTTTTGCAAGGATAAGTACACTATGTTTCAAAAGTATCCGGACACCTAGATGAAAATGACTTATAAGTTGATGGCGTCCTTCATCGGTAATTTTGGTATTCAATATGGTGTTGGCCTATCCTTTAGCCTTGATGACAGCTTCCACTCTCGCAGTCACACGTTCAATCAGGTGCTGAAACGTTTCTTGGGGAATTGCAGCCCATTCTTCACGGAATGCTAAGGAAAGGAATCGATGTCGGTCGGGGAGGCCTAGCACGAAGTCGGCGTTCCAAAACATCCCAAAGGTGTTCTATAGGATTCAGGTCGGGAATCTGTGTAGTCAGTCCATTACAAGGATATTATTGTCATGTAACCACTCCGCGGGTACTTGATAGTGTTGAAAGATGAAATAGTCATTCCCGACTTGCTCTTCAACAGTGGAAAGCCAGAAGGTGCTTAAAACATGAGTGTAAGCCTGTGCTGTGATAGTGCGAAACAAAACAATAAGGGGTACAAGTTCCCTCCACGAAAAACACGACCATACCAAAACACCACAGCCTCCGAATTTTACTGATGGCCTTACACACGCTGGCAGATGACGTTCACTGGGCATTCGCCATACCCACAACCTACCACCGGATCGCCACATGGTGTACCATGATTCTTCAATCCACACAAGGTTTTTCCACTGTTCAATCGTCCAATATTTACGCTCCTTACAACAAGCAAGGCGTCATCTGGCATTTACCGGCATGATGTGTGGCTTATGATCAGCCGCTCGACCATGAAATCCAAGTTTTCTCACCTCCCACCTAATTGTCATAATACTTACAGTGGATCCTGATGAAGTTTCGAATTCCTGTGTGATGGTCTGGGTAGATGTCTGCCTATTAGACATTACGACCCTCTTCAACTGTCGGTGGTCTCTGTCAGTCAACAGACGAGGTCTACCCGTACGCTTTCGTGCTGTACGTGTCCCTTCAAGTTTCCACTTCACTATCACATCGAAAAAGTGGACCTAGTGATGTTTAGGAGTGTGGTAATCTCGCGTGCAGACGTATGACACAAGTGACACCCAATCAACTGACGACGTTCGAAGTCCGTGAGTTCCGCGGAGCGCCCCATCCTGCTCTCTCACGATGTCTAAGGACTACTGAGGTCGCTGATATGGAATACCTGGCAGTACGTGGCAGCACAATGCACCTAATATGAAAAACAACTGTTTTAGGGGGTGTCCGGATACTTTTGATCACGTAGTGTATAATATAAATTGATCCATACTTATTGTCGCCAATGTGCAAAACAAGTAAACAAGTGCTGAACAAAGAAACTCTCTGCTCCAACGTGAACTTTTAGATTGTAACTTTAATCATGATCTTACTTTATTAAGTTTTTTAAAGCCTGTGGAAGTTGTTACCTATGACTAAATTTGTGAAGTGGTGTATAATTAACGTTAGAGGAAAACGTAAGTTTTGTTTTCTACATCTACATCTACATGACTACGCTGCAATTCACATATAAGTGCTTGGCAGAGGGTTCATCGAACCACAATCATACTATCTCTCTACCATTCCACTCCCGAACAGTGCGCGGGGAAAACGAACACCTAAACGTCTCTGTTCGAGCTCTGATTTCTCTTATTTTATTTTGATGATCATTCCTACCTATGTAGGTGGGCTCAACAAAATATTTTCACATTCGGAAGAGAAAGCTGGTGACTGAAATTTCGTAAATAGATCTCGCCGCGACGAATAACGTCTTTGCTGTAATGACTTCCATCCCAATTCGCGTATCATATCTGCCACACTCTCTCCCCTATTACGTGATAATACAAAACAAGCTGCCCTTTTTTGCACCCTTTCGATGTCCTCCGTCAATCCCACCTGGTAAGGATCCCACACCGCGCAGCAATATTCTAACAGATGACGAACGAGTGTAGTGTAAGCTTTCTCTTTAGTGGACTTGTTGCATCTTCTAAGTGTCCTGCCAATGAAACGCAACCTTTGACTCGCCTTCCCCACAATATTATGTATGTGGTCTTTCCAACTGAAGTTGTTCGTAATTTTAACACCCAGGTACTTAGTTGAATTGACAGCCTTGAGAATTGTACTATTTATCGAGTAATCGAATCCAACGGATTTCTTTTGGAACTTATGTGGATCACTTCACACTTTTCGTTATTTAGCGTCAACTGCCACCTGCCACACCATACAGCAATCTTTTCTAAATCGCTATGCAACTGATACTGGTCTTCGGATGACCTTACTAGACGGTAAATTACAGCATCATCTCCGAACAACCCAAGAGAACTGCTCAGATTGTCACCCAGGTCATTTATATAGATCAGGAACAGCAGAGGTTTCCTGGGGAACACCTGATATCACTTCAGTTTTACTCGATGATTTGCCGTCTATTACTACGAACTGCGACCTTCCTGACAGGAAATCACGAATCCAGTCGCATAACTGAGACAATACCTCATAGGCCCGCAGCTTGATTAAAAGTCGCTTGTGAGGAACGGTGTCAAAAGCTTTCCGGAAATCTAGAAACACGGAATCTACTTGAGATCCCCTGTCGATAGCGGCCATTACTTCGTGCGAATAAAGAGTTAGCTGCGTTGCACAAGAACGCTGTTTTCTGATACCATGCTGATTACGTATCAATAGATCGTTCCCTTCGAGGTGATTCATAATGTTTGAATACAGTACATGCTCCAAAACCCTACTGCAAACCGACGTCAATGATGTAGGTCTGTAGTTAGATGGATTACTCCTACTACCCTTCTTAAACACTGGTGCGACCTGCCCAATTTTCCAATTTGTAGGTACAGATCCATCGGTGAGCGAGCGGTTGTATATGATTGCTAAGGAGGGAGCTATTGTATCAGCGTAATCTGAAAGGAACCTAATCGGTTTACAATCTGGACCTGAAGACTTGCCCGTATCAAGCGATTTGAGTTGCTTCGCAACCCGTAACGTATCTACTTCTAAGAATCTCATGCTAGCAGCTGTTCGTGTTTAAAATTCTGGAATATTCCATTCGTCTTCCCTGGTGAAGGAATTTCGGAAAACTGCGTTCAATAACTCCGCTTTAGCGGCGCAGTCGTCGGTAACAGCACCATCGGCACTGCGCAGAGAAGGTATTGACTGCGACTTGCCGCTTGTGTACTTTACATACGACCAGAATTTCTTCGGATTTTCTACCAAATTTCGAGACAATGTTTCGTTGTGGAACCTGTTAAAGGCATCTCGCATTGAAGTCCGTGCCAAATTTCGCGCGTCTGTAAATTTCAGCCAATCTTCGGGATTTCGCGTTTTTCTGAATTTTGCATGCTTTTTCCGTTGCCTATGCAACAGAGTTCGGACCTGTTTTGTTTACCACTAGGGATCAGTTCCATCTCTTACCAATTTATGAGGTATGAATCTCTCAATTGCTGTTGCTACTGTACCTTTGAATTTGAGCCACATCTCGTCTACATTTGCATAGTCAGTTCGGAAGAAATGGAGATTGTCTCTTAGGAAGGCTTCTAGTGCCACTTTATCCGCTTTTTTAAATAAAATTATTTTGCGTTTGTTTCTGGTGGATTTGGAAGAAACGGCATTGAGCCTAGCAATGTGTGAACCAAGAGCAAACCAATAGATACTGCTAACTGTAAGAAATGCCGACTAAATCGATGTTATAAAGAAACGTGTACATTTACCGTTTATACATTTTGCAACAGATCCACGACCCTACATTGCTGCAAGCATGCAATGAATGTGTACCATCTGATGATGAATCGCTAGACGATTTGAAACCAGTGATTGAAAATAAAACTTGAATAATAAAACAATAGGCGAGTGGTTGCCATAATTTGTCTAAAACTTTAACAGATTTCTGATTTTTTCCTTTACATTTACTGTGAAACCCTTCTTCTTTCCAGTTCTTGGAATTTCTAAAATCATTAGGGTTAGCGGAACAAACCAAATATTCGCGTTAGGGCCTAGAATGTATGAGACTGGAGATAGTCAATTACTGCATCAGTTTCAACATCTTGTCCACAGGGAACCAGCGACTTTATTAAATTTCTCAGAGCGTTTGTTAACGTTCTGTGAACAGTTTCAATATTTATACTTGGCTACAAGTTACAAACCTTACAGTATCTCTCCCATTTGAACTTTTTGTTGTAATACCACTTTTATATTCACAGTTCCTGATAGCTATGTATCCCTTTTTGTAGCCTCAGTAGCACATGCTTGAAAATGAAACTGTGAGGTTCGAAACTACTTTTGTTTATTTTTCTTTTTGTGTCATCAGTCTTCAAACTCGTTTGTTGCCGCCGCCACGAATTCCTCTCCTGTGCTAACCTCTTCATCTCACTGTAGCACTTTCAACCTACATCCTCAATTATTTGCTGGATGTATTCCAGTCTCTGTCTTTCTGTACTGCTTTTGCTCTCTACAGCTCCCACTAGTACAATGGAAGTCAATTCCACATGTCTTAACAGATGTCCTGCCATCCTGTCCCTTCTCCTGATCAGTGTTTTCCACATATTCAAGATTGAGCCTTTGCATTTCCGTTTCCAAATTTCCTACTTTCCCTACCACGTTCAAGCTTCTGACATTCCACGCCCCGACACGTAGTACGTTATCCTGCCATTGATTAATGACTCTTTTTCTCATTGTAGCCTCCCCCTTAGCAGCCCCCTCCCGGAGATCCGAATGGGCCACTATTCCGGAATCTTTTGCCAATGGAGAGATCATCATGACACTTCTTCAATTACAGGCAACATGTCCTGTGGATATTGTGGTGTCACCGCCAGACACCACACTTGCTAGGTGGTAGCTTTAAATCGGCCGCGGTCCATTAGTACATGTCGGACCCGCGTGTCGCCACTGTGTGATCGCAGACCGAGCGCCACCACAAGGCAGGTCTCGAGAGACTGACTAGCACTCGCCCCAGTTGTACGGACGACGTAGCTAGCGACTATACTGACGAAGCCTCGCTCCTTTGCCGAGCCGAGAGTTAGAATAGCCTTCAGCTAAGTCAATGTCTACGACCTAGCAAGGCGCCATTAGTGACATTGCATGTATCTAAAGAGTCTCACTTGTATCGCCACAATCTCCAGATGTACCAAAAGGATGGATTAAAGTTAAGTATTCCAGAAGCTACGTACTTTTCTTTATAGCATTCATTACGTATCCTGTTTCAGACCTCACGCCATCCAGCTTTAGCTTTGCGCGTGCCTTTCGGCTTCCTCTCATTGTATCTAGGCTGTCTTGTCTAGACACAACAGATACACGTTATGTGTCTTTAATGCAGTGGATTCCATTGCCTTCTGCATCCTCATGCTGTTGTTCATTGATGATTATTCCACCTTTAGGGGCAGTTTCCAACTATAATATTAGTATCTGTTTCGATAGCTTAAATAAACTTGCATTCGATAATCTAACAATGCAGGCTCATAAAAGCCATACAATTTGAGTAAAAATTTCTTAGATCGTCGCTGAACAGGGACCACCTGATAATTCAAAGAATTGTTCATAAATTGTATCGATAGCGATATTTTGTGTTTCTTATTTTTTGACAGCTGAAGAACTGTAATCCTCTTCTGTTACCACAGTCCTCATATATTTTTTATAGACGGCGCATGCGTCTATGGCGTGGTCCGCTATAACTAACTAGTTATTATAAATTATTACTATTGTCGAGTGCTGTGTAAGAATTTGTGTGTGCAGCTTAGATGAAATGTCGAAAATGTTAAAGGACGTTATTTAAAGAAACAGCCAGCAGGATATAAAATTGAATTGTACGGAGCCTATTGTTAGCAATACTGACTAAGGTAAATAAATTGGTTATTGTGCTCTCAAATGCTGTAGTGCCTGCTTGTTACTTAAAGTATTTCTGTGCTATCCATCTCCTATTAATGGCAACAGAAATAACGGTGTTTTTATAGTTTTCATACAGCTACCAGGGACTGACTGCATGTCGGCAAACGTCGTAGTTAAGGCAGAAGGCGCATTGCCATTTACCTTGTTTGTAATTTAAATGGTTCAAAATGGCTCTGAGCACTATGGGACTCAACATCTGAGGTCACCAGTCCCCTAGAACTTAGAACTACTTAAACCTAATTAATCTAAGGACATCACACACATCCATGCCCGAGGCAGGATTCGAACCTGCGACCGTAGCGGTCACGCGGTTCCAAACTGAAGCGCCTAGAACCGCACGGCCACTCCGGTCGGCGTAATTTAAATCCAATTTCTTTTGATGTGTGGTGTAGTATAGCAACGCAAATTTCCAGCTCTGTCTGGTCCCTTAGGTTTCTCTGTTCGTAGTTGCTATGTCTCATATCCAGTCGTGATGGAACTTGATCATGATACAAATAAATTAAGTGGCAATGCGAACTCTGTTCTTAATCTTGAGAACGCTTCGCCTTCTGCAAACAATTTCAGGTGACATACAAACTATCACATACAGTACTTAAGTTTTTGAAAAGTCTTTGCTCTTTCCGCCAAGAAGTGGTGCAAAACTCACAACAGGTTTCTGAATCTTCACAAGAGAATAATAGTTTAATCAAAATATAAAAATATAAAAAAAACACCACACCACCCCTAGGACAAGAGAGTGCCCTGAACCTCTGTCCGCTCAAGGCCGTTGGTATAACGAGGGTGACTTCTTATGGCCGAAGTCTTCGGCCACCAATGGTGATAATCAACCAAAATTTAAGCAGTGGCGGAATCGGAACCCGGGACCGAAGATGTTTTGATTATGAATCAAAGACGCTATCCCTAGGCCACAGGTACTCCCTACGTGGCTGATGTAAGTGCAAAACTGTTGACAATGTCGTTAATAAACGCTTTAAGGATATACCATGAGAGTCTTAGAAAACATCATCTACAGAATTACGAAGAAAGCAAGAGCTGACAAGTGCGAGAATTATCGCACAGTCAGCATGACAGTTCATGTATCCATTATGCTGACAAGAAAGATATATTGAAGAAAGGAAAAGAGAACTGAGAATCTGTTAGATGACGACCAATTTGGCTTTAGGAAAGGTAAAGGTATCACAGGGGCAATTCTGACGTTGCGGTCGTTAACGGCAGCAAGACTGGAGAAAAATTAAGACACGTTGATAGGATTTGTCGATTTGGAAACAACGTTCGACAGTGTAAATTGCTACAAGGTGTTCGAAAATCTGAGAAAAATAGGGTTAAGTTGTAGGGGAAGACAATACGGTCAAAGACGAAAAGGGAACAATAAGACAGGAAGAATATCGACAAAGACGTGCTCAGAGTAAAAATGGCGTGAGGCAGGAATGTAGTCTTTCGCCTCTTCTTTTCAATTTACAGATGGAAGAAGCAGTGACGGAAATAAAAGAAATATTTCAGAGTGGGATATATTGAGGGTAAAAAGGTATCAACGATAAGATTCGCTGATGACACTGCTATGCTCAATGGAAGCAAAGATCAGTTACAGGATGTAATGAATGGAATAAACAGTCTAATGAGTACAGAATATGGACTGAGAGTAAATCGAGAAAGAGGAAAGTAATGAGAAGTAGAATAAATGAGAACAGCAAGAAACTTCCATCATATTTAGGGCTCACCATGTAGACTAAGTTAAGAAGTTTTCCTAATTTGGCAGCGTTCATGATGGACGGATCATGTAGGACACACAAAGCATTGGCAAAAAGGGCATTCCTGGCGAAGAGAAGTCTATCAGTATCAAACAAAGATACTAATTTGAGGAAGGAATTTCCGAGAATGTGCGTCTGTAGCACAGTAATGTATGTTAGTGGAACAAGGCGTGTGGGAAAACCTAAACAGAAGAGAATTGAAGCATTTGAGACGTGGTGCTGCGGATGACTGTTAAAAATTTGCTTGACTAATATGGTAAGGGATGTAGAGGAAAGGAAGAATCAGCAAGGAAAGAGATATATGGGAAACACTGACAAGAAAAAAAATGGTTCAAATGGCTCTGAGCACTATGCGACTTAATTTCTGAGGTCATCAGTCGCCTAGAACTTAGAACTAATTAAACCTAACTAACCTAAGGACATCACACACATCCATGCCCGAGGCAGGATTCGAACCTGCGACCGTAGCGGTCACGCGGTTCCAGACTAAAGCTTCTAGAACCGCACGGCCACACTGGCCGGCCACTGACAAGAAGAAGGGCAGGGTGATAGGACATCTGTGAAGACATGAGGGAATAACTTACATGGTTCTAGAAGGAGTTTCTGAAGGTAAAAACTGTAGAGGAAGACAGATTCGAATACATCAAGCAAATAATTCAGGACATGGGTTGGAATTGCTACTGTTAGATTACAAGGTTTGCACTGGAGATGATTGGCGGGCAGCATCAAACGAGTTTGAAGACTGATGATTCAAATAAAAAATTATAATTATAATAAGCTGCTGTTAGCACGACAATGTATGCGACAGAATCTGAAGAGGTGCGTGACCGGGGTGTATGAACTGCTGATGACTGGAGTCGCACTGTGTTCTGTGTTGTTGAACAGCAGTTTTTCACTGCAACAGACGACCGTTATTGGCCAGTATGACACCCGATTGGGAAGAAGTACCATTTTTTCAGTGGTTCGCAGAGCCACAGCAATGTTACTCACGGTGTGTTGAGCCATCGGATAAGTACTCATGTAACGGCTGGTAGTGACTGATGGAGGTACGACGACACAATGGTCCGCCAGGGACATCATGCATGCCCGTGTGTTACATATCATGCGGTAGTGTCACTTTCCATAGGACAATGCTCCTTGATACATGCCACTTGCTCCTGTGAAATTTCTAAGCCATGTTAGCGAAGTCCTGTGGCCCATGATCTGCCGATGATAGAGCGTGGTTGGCACCAGTTTTGACGTCGACTCCGTTCCAGCAGCAGTATTCAGGATTTACAGGACCAGTTACAGTAGTTGGGGACCAAAGGAGGGTAGCGAATCCACATTCTTCACAATTACGTCCGACCGCTTGCGGCAATCTCTGAGTAGCGATCATGGGAGATAATGGACATTGACTGCGGTTAGGTGGCGCTAGGCGGGAGTGTGGGACGGCCGAGAAGTGTGCCGAGGTAGTCTGCGCACTTGCCATAAACTCTGTGTCTGGGTTCCGCAATGGTTAACGCAACTGCATAGTCAGCAGGAAATCCAGGGTTCAAACCTCTGTCCGGCACAAATTTTCACTCGTCGCCGCTGATTCCACCTCAGGTCCCGATACCACTGACATCAACAGTCCCTTCCCTTTCCTTTCCTTTCCTTTCCTTTCTGCTCCTTCCACCTTCAATTTACGTACAATGTACCACAGCTATGGGTTCCTCATCCGAAAGAACGAATGGTGTCTGTTCCTTCTGACAAGACCGATAAAACAGACACCACGCACTGATGTATTTTAATTATTCACTTTTCTTTGTAGCTCTGACTGGTGTCATGCAGCTGCCACAAATTCCTCTCCTGTGCCATCTTCTCTATCTCAGAGCAACAATAACATTGAGTGTTCTGAATTTTTTATACGCACAAAGTCTGTTTATAAACACAACTTACGATATATTTTCACATTTACCAACATCCAGAATGCAATACTTGAATGGCGTTGACGCCCTCACCCTGCTTAACTGAGGACTTTTAATAGTTCTCTCCTAGTAGTTCCGCCTGCGGCAGTGTTAGCTGAATCCTGAAGCTAGCAGAGAAAAGCCCTCTCGATATCAGGTGAAGACAACTAGGGGTGCTGTTGAAACATAGTCGAAATACAATAACACCATTAATTTGAACATAAAGCCAAAAATCGGAAAACATCAATTTGGCAGAGAAATCGTGGAATGTCACTTCAGATATAGTTGTTTGTGACGCAAAGGTATTGTCTTCAATCACTATTTTACAAAGAGGGAAACTACTAATGGCGAATACTGTTAAATTCGTCTGGAACAGTTGTACGGAGGAAGCGGTCTGAAATACACGCACAAACACACACACACACACACACACACACACACACACACACACACACACACAATGTCATCCATTTACCAGGAAAAGCATCTACGAGAAAGAGGAACTAAGCAGAGTGAAAACTGAAGGATTACAAGGAGGAGGTGTTGGAACATCCAACATCATGAAACTTCCTGGCACATTAAAACTGTGTGCCGGACCGAGAGTCGATACTCGTGACCTTAGCCTTCCGCGGGCATGTGCTCTACCATCTGAGCTACCCAAGCACGACTCACGACCCGTCCCCACAGCTTCAATTCTGCCAGTACCTCGTCTCCTACTTTCCAAACTTCACAGAAGCTCTTCTGCGTACCAGGAGTGCTACTTCTGCTAGGTTCGCAGAATAGCTTCTGTGAAGTTTGGAAAGTAGGAGACGAGGTACTGGTAGAATTGAAGCTGTGGGGACGGGTCGTGAGTCGTGCTTGGGTAGCTCAGATGGTAGAGCACTTGCCCGTCAAAGGCAAAGGTCTCGAGCTCGAGTCTCGGTCCGGTACACAGATATAATCTTCCAGGAAGTTTCATATAAGCGCACACTCCGCTGAAGAGTGAAAATCTCATTATGGATCCACCATCATGTTTGGAGTAGCACTGGTTCCATCTGTTCTGTTGTATTTATTTTATGGTTGCGTTTTACTCACCCCAAGAATATCATATAATAAGCGTATTCTTCATATCCTGACACTCATGGGCTGACAAATTTTCAAATTCTCCTAGGAATAGAGTGACAGTTTGCATGTAATACAGAAAATCGACTCCCACATTAGCATGTTCTGCATTTGCATCTCAAGCTTTGTCATTATGCAGATATGGAATTTTGTTCGTTTGTACTCTCTGTATACTATTTACTTTCTGTATATGCACACAGGTGGTTGCTCGAGGGAATTAAAATAATTGTAGCCTCGTCATAGAAAATCTTTTATTTTGTTCCTTATTTCTAATTATTACATCTGCACTGCTGACAGTTTTGTAAAAAACAAATATATCACATTCTTCAGTAAAATTAACTCTGTCCTAAATAGACAGGGCTCAGAACTAAGACAAAGTGGCAGAAATAAAACCCCAGTTAATTCCAAGCAAAGTCTTTCTAAGGTAGTGCATAAAAAATTGTACATCTTCTTAATTCTGGCTTTTCCATGTGTTCGTGGTTATTAAGCGCCTTAGTTCATGGGGCATGTCACATTCCTCAGTTTATTGAGTGCTGTCCTAATTACACAAATCACTGAGCTAAGCGACGTATATAATAGCTTACTCGATGAACTGTATTCGCCTCTCAGGTGTCTCCATAAAGAGAACAGATGATGAACTCCATTGCGACGTCTCTGCAACACCAAGCATCTTCCGCTGCGTGGTTTGGTAACTGCACTGCTCTGGGTGTTACACAAAGCCAGTGCCTGCCGGCTATTGCTAGGGACGTCACGAAGCGCTTCCAGCCGGGTGATACCGCCAGAAGAGCATAATTTTGCTGGAACTCGCACTGCAACGTTGTTGTTTCGCTGCAAGTCTTCAGGTGACTGCAAATATCGTAGCCTCACACTGATTGCAGCTGCTGTCAGAATCAGTGGCGTGGCGCTGCCAGAAGACTAGAAATCTCTACTAGGTGAGACGTACACTGCCCCAAGGAGTGACGACGTGCACACTACAGAGAGGCACCTTTCTTGAGCGACTCTGGTGGCATGAAGCTTCTGGAACAGCACGCGATTCTCCCGGGGGTTCCATTTAGAAGTTTCTGCAATGCAGTGCAGTATCTCCAGATTCCTCTATGAGTGACCATGTGCGGCCCACTTGCCGCTACTATCATGATACTGTAAGGGATTCACCACCCTGCTGGGGGAAATGTAATTTCGATGTATTGCTCTCGCGCTGCCTGCGAGAGAAAATATCTTTGCTGCAATAGAGCCGCAGCCTAGAGCAATCTCGGCAGTTGCAGTCGCTCGCGGCTACAGTGCAGTTGTAGTTTGTCGCTGGTACAGCGCAGTTCATAGCCATGTATTGTAATGTAAATTTTATTATATCTATTGTCATGCGCATTCTTAAGTCACTTGCCTGAGATGTTAATATGAATTTATTTCAATCTTTTCTGTGATTCGTCAGCACCAGTTGACCCAGATTTGTAATATTCAATTTTTCATATAATGGATTGCAGATGTTTGTCAACAATGTAAAGGATTTTCAGAATATAGTTTTTACCAGTCCCGATCAAGTCATTTATTTAAATTTAAATATTTCAAAAATTTACTCAGATTATAGTCATGTGTTCTTTAGTAATCAGACGACCAGCTGTGCAGCTATGTCAATAAGCAAAGTCAGTTTTTCTAATAGTTCAGATCTAAGACAAATGTTGTCCATTATCAGTAGATAGGCCAGCCTTGCACTAAGCTGTGCCATTTACGAGCAGATTTTTAGACACCATCATGAGGTAAGAATTTTTCAGTTTATTCAGATTGTTTTGGCAGAGCCATGGCGTAGAGCAGCTTGCATCAAAATTTATCAGTTTTCATGAGTTAAGATATTAATGTATTAACAAAAAATTATCATTTTTATTATTTTTGTACGGGAAGGTTACAATACTACTCTGATCTAGTGGACCAGTGTAACCAGCAGACCGCTCTATCTCCCACGGCGACGTTTCATCGTACATTCTCATCTTCAGGTGAGTAAATGTTCGTAATGGCTCGTATGTGCTGCCTGCTGGCCGCTACGACGATTGTCCTCAGTATTATGTACTACTATGATGGAGGTCCAGACTGTGACATTTCTGCAACACCGTATATCTTCTGATAACTGTGTATAAGGTAGCGACGAACAGGGTGATGATGATGATGTTCGATTTGTGGGGCGACCATAGAAAGTCCCCGTTTTAGCACATTCCATTTTAGCCACTATCACGAATGATGATGATGATAATGATAATGATAATGATGATGAAATGACGAGGACAACAAAAACACCCATTCCCCCGGCAGACACGAAATGGATGTTTGCTGGCTGCCGTCAAATGAATATGACAATCACCAGGGGCACACCACAAAAGAAAAAGCGTGTGACAATGTTGGACCTGCCAATAGGACCTTTCTGCAGTGCTGTGAATTTTCATGATAAAATGAAAGGCCACCAGGCCCTGTGAAGGACCTGAATGTACAGCCTACTTGTTGCCACCTGAATTATTTTGCGCAGATTGAAAGGAACTGCGTGAGTGGATAGAAGCTAGAAGTGCGATGTTTCAACACATCTCATTGACCTCAAGTGGTTAGATTTGAGGCACGAATTCGTGGGAAGTGACTCAAACATACTGTCTTCTTCTCTTACGTGACTCGGTACGCGACTGTCGAATATGCAAGTGTGATACATTACCCCTTGTGGCGTTCGTGCAATAGTGCACATCTTGAGACAAGAAGCAGCAAGGTTTCGGAAGTGACCTGGAAGTTTATGTTGCTGCTCAAAGGAAGATACCCTTGATATCATAGAGCTGCGAGAAAAGTGTCTCATATAGGAATTCCAGCAGTGACATTTCGATGATGCTCTGTTTCTGGCAGAGGTAACTAGACCCTCGAAACGACGCCTCCCATGCAGCCTGCTGCCAAAAGCTAAGATGACGGTAAACGACTCAAGTTATCACTGAGCTTGGAGAAGAAGGATTCTGTTGCAGCTTCCAGAGTGACGTTTATGTAATGTAGCACGTCTCCAGATTAGATGACACGCAGTCCGGCCCTGGAAGTGACTGGTAAGTATTACCTGTCTGCACACCTGCAGTGGAAATGTGCTGTCTGGAGACTGCAGAACAGAACTGGAGTTCGTAGTGTAACGTTGCATGATACCCTGAGCATCCTCAAATGATTAGATGTGCGGCGCTAACGTGGTGGGTGTCTTACTCCTAGTGCGACAGTGGTGGAGTTCCCAGTTGTGACGTTCTTACAACGCCGCTCATCATCTGGTGACTAGATAAGAGAGCAATCAGAACGTACAGTCCACTGCCCATCCCTGGGATGACTTCAGGCTGCTGCCTTAAGAGTACACCTTGCCCGACAGAGCTTCCGCTTCGACGTTTCGGCGCAGAGCGCGTCTTCAGGTGGCTAGCTGACAGGCAGCCAGGCCCTGGGGGTGACCCGCACGTAGAGGCCGCTGGCAGCGGCCAGGATGATCTTGCGAGGCTCCAGCGGCACAGGGCTGTCCAGAGAGCGCGAGCAGCGGCGGAACTCGAAGCGCGACAGCAGCGCCACCAGACAGGCCTTCACCTCCACCAGGCCGAACTTCTGACCTGCAGGACAACACCAAACACAGGCTAAGGCGGTCTGCGATAAACAAGCACGTGTCTTCAGCAAATATGTGTTGACATTCGCAATATGTCTGAAGAGTCTTACATTGATGTACAAAAATTAGGGACGAAAGTAACTTGCTCATGATGTCTCGCTGCGAAGTGACATAGCTCGATGAAACGTGTATTGCACATAGAACATACAGAGGCTAACTGAAAGACATCTGCGATGAGATGAACAGAAATTACACCTTCAGTCAAAGATAGTAGCTGCACTGACGTCATCGCGACTCATTGTGATCCCATGGACATTACAAAAGACAGTAATTAGGTGTGTGACTGTCGGGGATGGCAGTGCATGCTTTGCAACGTGCTTGCTTGTTGGCCACAAATTCGGGAGGGAGTTGTGATACGACGTTCCATTCCTACACCAGCGCAGTTGACAACTGCTGGGTGTCGTTGGTGCACGTGATCGTACTGCAGTACGTCTTCCCACCGCATCCCTCTCATGCTGAATGATACTGACACCAGGGGAAAGGTAAGGCCAGTCCATTTGCTGAATATATTTTCGTTCCAACAGTTCTTCCACCTGCACTGTTTGATGCCATCGCGCTTTGTCAACCACCAAAATAAAATCAGAGCCGAGTACCCACCTGAAAAGATGCACATGGGGAAGCAATACTGCGTGACAATAACGGTAACCAGCGTTCAAAGATCAGAACGTCATTACGCCCATACAACATTATTCATCCACATACAGCATCACCAGGACGACCAAAATGGTCGTATTTGGCAACGATCCTGGGTGCATTACGAGTTCCGAACTCCCGTCATATGAGGGTATCCACTAGGGATAATTAATATTGAGATTTGATAATTACAGTGGCCAAGGACGACGTTACAATTTATCCTCGTTCTCGCCAAACCAGTTTTGGACGATGTGTGCTGTTTGAACACAGTCCTTTCTTCTAGAAGGACAGCATCGCGTTTTGGGGAGAAAATTTGGAATGGCGGTAATGCGACTTTGCAGAACACCCATGGACACATGGGATAATACAATATAGTTGCCCAAATCAACACCGAACACCCAACGTGTATCACTCTCTGGACGTAAATTGGCCAGAAGTAGGGAACTGTATGAAACAAGACTCATCCGACCAAATGACTTCCATCCATTGTTCCACAGTCGAATATTTTATGGAGATCACTTCGTATTGTTTTGCTGCTGAAAGAGTCTGGGAGTGGGATGTTGAGTTCTGCAAATACTTTTGCAACCGTCAGCTCCTTATTTTTCGTCAAAATCCTCTTCACTGAGCGTCTGTCACGATCATTCAAAGCACACTTGAATCATTTCGTATGATGGTTTTCTGCTTCCCCTGTATACGGTATAAATCTTCAATACTGTGCCTCTTGAAACATAGATCAGATGGTTATGGAAGCATCCAACATACGAACCCAAAAAATTTGCCCACGTACGAATTCATTTAGCTCCAGTGTAATGCACCAAAAACTACACAGAACACTCTGATTGTCCATCTTTTCAGAGATGGTTGCGGGACTCGGCTGTTCGATATAGGTTGTAGAACCAAACACCTTTCAGGCGCCCTTTGAGCAGCTTTTATTTGGCTATCAGTTTCGGCGCTTTACTACGCCATCTTCAAGACTGTGACTTACGTGCTGGAAGATTCCACCAAGATTCTGATCAAAACAGAGGCCAGTAATACTGGTAATAGTAGATGGTGGGAATGATCGCTATGGCAAGCAGAAATCTACTTATACCTGTACTGCTGGACCTGTTTTAATCAGAATCGAGGTGGAATCTTCCTTCACGTATGTGAGGGTCTTGAAGATGGCGTAGTAAATTGCCGAAACTGGTAGCCAAGTAAAACAAGTTTGGAAACTCGACGACTGAACGTGTTTAATTTGATATCCTACAGAATACAGTTCTGACAACAGCTGACACTTGAAACGTCTTGACGATATTGCGTAGATGTTGATAATGACTCATTTCAACAGCGCAACTTGCAAGCTTGGATAGTATCTGCGTTTATGTTCAAACACACAATTGTTGAGGCAGTTTCATATTTCTGTCCAATCACTGTATTTCATAATATTATGCCTAGACCAAAGTAGAAACCTAAATTTAAGTAATTAACTGATTTTCAATGAGTTGTCACGATGGAGTAATTTAGGACAGCTATATCGAATCCGTTTACGAATGGCCTCCGACTTGCTCGAGAACTATCGTCGGAATTGGTGGGACTCTGGGTGTGGCTCACGTTAGTTGCGAATACTCACCGAGACAGATTCGTGGCCCGTCGCCAAACGGCAGGTAGGCTGGGTGGGCGTGGCCGCCGCTGAAGCGCTCCGGGTTGAAGCGCAGCGGCTCAGGGAAGAGGCGCGGGTCGCGGTGCAGCGACAGCAGCGGCACGTACACAATGTCCCCTACCCGCAGGCGCAGATCGCTGCCTGGCACCTGGTACGGCTCAGTACACTGCCGCATCAGGTAAGCCATCGGTGGGTACAGGCGCAGAGTTTCTGCCAACAGAAATTCACGGAGGCGTTTGCACAGAGTACTAGAACGCGTTGGCCTCTCCCCAACAGGATAACAGGTTCCGAAACATCACACTGTCCATGTTCCTCTGCACCTCTCTATAAATGAGCGCTCACTGCTAACTTCCTAGATACCTTAGGTTCCCACCCAACGTGCCGAATGTAGAACATTTATCATCCGTTCTTTAAAGAATCGAAATCTCTTGTTCACTGAAGCGCCAAAGAAACTGGTATAGGCATGCATATTCAAATACACAGATATGTGAACAGGCTTAACACGGCGCTGCAGTCGGCAAGAAAACAAATGTCTGGCGCCGTTGGTAGATCGGTTACTGGCGCACGAGCGATGGGACACAGCATCTCCGAGGTAGCGATGAAGTGGGGACTTTCCCATACGGCAATGTCACGAGTGTACTATGAATATCAGGGATCCGGTAAAACATCAAATCTCCGACATCGCTGCGGCTGAAAAAAGATCCTGCAACAACGGGACCAATGATGACTGAAGAGCATCGTTCAACGTGAAAGAAGTGCAACAGTTCCGTAAACTGCTGCAGATTTCAGTGCTGAGCCATCAACTAGTGTCAGCGCGCGAACCATTCAAGGCCCACTCGTGTATCCTTGATGACTGCACGACACGAAGCTGTACGCCTCGCCTGGGCCCGCCAACACAGACATGGAACATTTTATGACTGGAAATATGTTGTTTGATCAGAAAAGTCTTGTTTCAAGTTCTATCGAGCAGATGCACTTGTGCGGGTATGGAGACAATCTAATGAATCCATGGATCCTGCATGTCAGCATGGTAGAGGCTCTGTATTGGTGTGGTGCGTGAGTGATATGGGAACCCTGATACGTCTAGATACGGCTCTGACAGGTGACACGTACGTAAACATGCTGTCTGAGCCGGCCAGAGTGGCCGTGCGGTTCTAAGCGCTACAGTCTGGAACCGCGTGAGCGCTACGGTCGCAGGTTCGAATCCTGCACCGAGCGAGGTGGCGCAGTGGTTAGCACACTGGACTCGCATTCGGGAGGACGACGGTTCAATCCCGTCTCCGGCCATCCTGATTTAGGTTTTCCGTGATTTCCCTAAAACCGCTTCAGGCAAATGCCGGGATGGTTCCTTTGAAAGGGCACGGCCGATTTCCTTCCCCATCCTTCCCTCACCCGAGCTTGCGCTCCGTCTCTAATGACCTCGTTGTCGACGGGACGTTAAACACTAATCTCCTCCTCCTCCTCGAATCCTGCCTCGGGCATGGATGTGTGTGATGTCCTTAGGTTAGTTAGGTTTAAGTAGTTCTAAGTTCTAGCGGACTGATGACCACAGCAGTTAAGTCCCATAGTGCTCAGAGCCATTTGAACCATTTTTTTTTGCTGTCTGATTAACTGCGTCCATTCATGTACATTGTGTATTCCGACGGACTTGGGCAAATCCAGCAGAACAATTCGACACACTGTACGTCTGTAATTGCAACAGAGTTGCTCCAGGAACACTCTCCTTAGTTTTTCGCTAGCCACCAAACTCCCCAAACATGAATATTATTGAGAATATCTGGGATGCCTTACAACGTATGTTCAGAAGGGATCTCTGACCCCTCGTACTCTTACGAATTTACGGACAGCTCTGCTGAATTCATTGTGTCAGTTCCCTCTAGCACTACTTCATGTATTAGTCTAGTATGTGCCACGTCGTGTTGTAGCACTTCTGCTTGCTCGCTGGCGCCCTACACGATATTATGCACGTGTACCAGTTTCTTTGACTTCCAGTGTACATCAGTTTGAAAACGTCCGATTGCTTTACCAAGGAGTTCATGTGCCCAATATTTTACATACTTTAGAAAAGGCATCAAATTATGCTTAAAGTCTGTTGGAATTCTCTAAATGTTTCATTTTTAAACACTGGATATATTCTCGGCGATTTGCGCTCCATATTAAATAAATGCCAGTTTCACACGCATCTCAATGTTTATGATGTCATAGTTCATTAACTATGTGTTGTACAGTGATGAAAATTTGCAGGTATATTCAGTTGTCTATGTGGATATTGTCTGCAAAGTACGTTTCTAATAGAGTTAGTAAGAAATAACCAATAAACTAAAATGTAATTCTTGATGCTGATATTTTACTGCATGAACAGTGAAGATATAGAAAGCGATATACGTATTTTTTTTCCTTCCACCATTTTGTCAGGGGTGTCTGCGAGGAAATGTTTCATATAGGTTTGGAAGTTCTTAAGTAAATAATTTCTAACAGTACCACTTGCCTTTCTGTGTTAAGCCTTTAACGTAACAATACACCTCCGAATGAGCAGATTATGACTATAGTAAAGTTGTTAGATTAATGGATTTAATTAATTAATCTTATACTGTATTTAATGGGGTGATTTTATTTGGGTTATTTACCGTGTTAAAGTAACCACTTAATAGGCACCCCACTATTTTTCGTTACTTAATGTAGAAATTGGAAGGTGTTTTTATTTTATTTATGCTTATTTTCTTTAAGTGTACTAATTGTTGTAGTTTAAAAGTAACCTTTTTTTATATTTCTTTAATAAAATAATATAATTTCATAAACGACACTGAATAAATACGTAATTAAAAGAATTATCAAAATTTCTAACTATCTAATGTGTTATGGAAAAAGTAATTTTCATATCGTAAAATATTTATTATATTCTATTTGCTAGGAAGTACTCAATCCAGTCACAGGTCTGGAAGCGACTGGCAACACTGATGAACGCAATGTTGTAGAAATTTTAAAGCCTAATACCCAATGATGACAGCATAGCTCTATCGAAACCAGTCATCCAATATAATACTTTCTTACCGATCTTGACTTGATAGAAGATAGGTTAAGAAAAGGCTATTAAGGAAAGGCACTTGAGAAAAGGCAAACTTATTATAGCACTAGTCGACTCAGAGGGAGCCTTTGACAATATTGACTGGAATACACTCTTTGAAATTTTGAAATTAAAAACGGTAAGATATAGGGAGCCAAAGGTTACATAAAATTCCCCCAAAAACCAGATGGCTGTTAGCAGTACTGGAGGGTAGAAAGTGAAGCAATCGTTGTGATGGGAGTGAGAAAGATTTGTAGCCTATCCCCAGTGTTATTTATTCCTTACATAGAGCACGCAAGGGATTAAAGTTCAGGGAGAACAAATAAAAATGTTAACTTTGCGACGACGTTGTGTTTAAGTCGGAGACAGCACAGGACTTAAATAAACAGTTGAATAGAATTGAGAGTGGCTTGAAAAAAGTTAATATATAAGAAACATCAACAATTGTAACAATGGAATACAGTAGAATTGATCAGGTGGTGCTAAAGGAATTAGATTGGAAATGAGACACTAAAAGTAGTAGATGAGATTTACTATTTTGGCAGCAAAATAACTGATGGTGGTGGAATGAGAGAAGATGTAAAATTTGGACTGGTACAGCAGGAAAAGCAATTCTGACAAAGAAGAATTTTTAAACATATAAAGCTAGAGCACCTGGCAATGCTTCTTAGTAGCTAAATTATTATGTGACTTGTATGTACCTTTCTGTCTGTCTCCTCATCCCCCTCTGTTTGTTCACTCCTCTTCCCGCTCTATTTATCCATCTCCTCCTCCTCCTCCCCTTTTTCTGCCTATCACCTACTCCCTCCTATCTTTGCCATTCTCCTCCTTGTCATTTCTCTGTCCATCTCCTGCTCTCCTCCGTCTCTGACCATTTCTTCCTTTCCCCCTCTCTACGTGCATTTCCTATCTCTTCTCTGTCCACCTCCTCTTCTCTTTGACTTTGAAGCTTGTTAATTGGTGTTGCAAAGGAATCATTAATTGGGCAGTGAAGTCTCTAAAAATGAATGGGTTAATCGATTGGGATTATTGTTATACAGGGTGTGAGAGAGACGTTTAGAAGTGCTGCATCTGTCAGGATAGTAGCTGCAAACTAATTATTTCGCTTGCCTTTAATGTGGGAGCGGATAGGACTACAAAGTTTCGGACGATTCAGATTCCATACTAGTATTCTAATCAGAAGCCAGTAAGCCATAAACGCAGCTTTGCAGTTATCTGTTAATACCGACTGAGAGGAATAAAACAGAATCACACATTGCTGTGTACATAAATCATGTATATACATTTTCCCTCATTATTCAAAACTAGAAAAAACTAAGCCACACATTTTAACAGTACAGCATTATTTTTTTTCGCCGTCGGATGTAACAGAAAACCCGCACCGTGTCGACTACAGAAATACATAACCTATGCCCGTTCGAAAGTTTATTAGAGCAACGTATAAAAATTTGATGTAAATATTTCGAGATTTTGGGTAGCAACGTGAAGCAAAGACTTCCCTCTATTCAGTAGCAGAAAAATTTAAGTGTGTTTTGGATGATATTTGCCTGGAATGTAGCCCAAAACGGAAGTGAAACGTCGACGATAAAAAGTTCATACAAGAACTAAACAGAGGACTTTGGAATGTGGTGCTACAGAAGAATCCTGCATATTATATTGCGGTGTGTTGGGGGGGGGGGGGGCAGTATATAGTGAGGAGGTACTGCAGTGAACTGGGGAAAAAGGAATTTATTGAACATTTTGACAGAAAAAGGGAGTCGGGTGATAGGACACAGGCTGAGGCACGATGGAGTCGTCAGTGTGGTAAAAATTGTGTGCATGTGTGTGGGGGAGGAGGGGGGAGAAAGGCAGGGGATAAAATTGTAGATGAAAGCAAGTGAAGAATACAGTAAGCAGGTTTAGATGAATGTAGGTTGCAGTAGTTGTCTCGTGATGAAGAAGCTCAGGGAAGAGGGTTGGAGTAAAGTAAAGGGTTAGGTGAGTATTTCAGTTGAAGGACACAACCACAGTATTACGTAATGGCCAAGACTAGTATAAGATTGTTTACTATTGATGCAATTGTGCGCAGGAAAAGATCGTCGTAAGTACTTGCAGAAAGATCAGAACGTATCTGATTACAAGATTAGTGGCGAACATTTTGACCATGTCACATCCTGTAAGAACTTAAGTAATATTTTTGGAAGCATTACTAGGGAAGGCGAATAGAACACCACATTTATTTTTGTAAAAGTAATCCAACAGAAGATGCTACTGTTACCGGTTCTATTAATGTCCCGGGTATTTAGATTTCGACGAACTACACACACCGAACGACTTCAGAGAAGCGGTACTAGGATCGTAACAGTTCGGTTTAGCTGATACGAAGTTATATCTGATATGCTCGGGGAACTCAAATTGGATGAATGCGGTTCCCAGTTAACCTATTGTTTAAATATAGTGAATCCATATAGGAAGATGACTTTGTGACCATTACGCTACCATGAACTTGTAGCTCACGTATGACTCACGAGAAAATGGTACCAGAGATTAGGTGGCGACGGATGTGTAAAGACAGTCGCTCTTTCCTCGCGAAATGCGCGAATGGAAGAGGGCATGAAGTTCGTAATACCGGTACGATGTACTCTCTTCAATTCAGTGTACAGCGGCTTGCAAAATATTCGTGTATGTGTAGATGAAGAAGCATCATTGCACGATAATACCGAGAAGATAGTGGCATAGGATTCCGGAGAATCCTCAATCGGCCACAGGCTACTGTGGTGACCCTTGAGAGCCTCGAGGATTAGGACGATATCCCTTGCAAATCATTTGTGAATTTGATCGGGTCCAAGACACGCAAACTCTGCTGCTCCAGTATAGTGTAGCCTCAACTGAGTAAGGGAAGCTTGTGAATGAGCTGCTACATTAGCTGTGCATTACTCGAAAAACTATAAGTATTTCATGATTTATAGACACGAGAAAGAAAGTGAATTCTTCACAGTGGGATCGTTGTTGTCCTGTGGGTGGCAATAACGTTAGAGTTAATATACTACCTATGGAAAAACACCATATGTGCTGAGCCCCTACCTGCCACCACCATGTCCAGATAACGCATCTCCTGCAGGGCTTCGTACGTCATTTCTCCACCATATCGGCTGAGTACTGCATCCACCTCGACTCGCGCCTTGGTCTGCACGTCCGGGTTCATTGCCAACTCGTGCAGGCAGAAGCTCATGGTGGTCGAAGTCATCTCGAAGCCGAGCGCGAAGGTCATAAGCAAGTGCGCCGCCATCAGCTTATCGCTGATCTCTGAAACACAGTACGAGCTCCAAGTACATGTCCACTGAACAACGCTCTGGACAGCTGCATGTAAGCCCATACTCACTCAAGACATGAAAATCTATATGGACGTGAACACAAACATGAATGTAGATGCAGATACAGACGAGGGTCTGAATGTAGACGCAGAAGGTCGAGATGGACTTGCACTTAGATGCAAACTGTGGGTGAGGATAGCCATACATCCTGATGTGGATGTATAAATGGATGTGGACATAGATATGGATGTAGTCATGGACATGAAAGTGGGATCGTACTCTGTCATATTGACGGGAATGCAGGTAGAGATGTGCATCTATACTTTCACGTGAACATTAATGTGTATGTGGATGTAGGACATGTATGCAACCTTGGGTGGTTAGGATGGCGATATTAACAAATCCTAAGATACATATCTGAATGTGGATGTAGATATGCACAGGAATGTGGATCTGGGTTTGTATGCCGATTTGCAAATGGGTGAAGACGTGTGGATGTTCTTAGACACATATATAAGCTGTGATTGGTATCCATATAGACGATTATTTGGTAGTGTAAGTAGATTCTCTTCCAGATATGCATGTCTACATTGTCATAGATGTTGACATAGATATAGTTATGGATGTGGACATGAATGTAGTCACTGGTTCTTACATCCTTACTGTGTGTTCAAAAGAATCAAATAGGACAGTTGCGCCAACATCGATTGTGGGCATTGGCAACTGGTTGCACCTGCTATACCAAACACACAAATTTAGATTTAGAAAATGGAAATACTTGAAGTAGCTCCGTTATATTTATTAGCGATTCACAAAAAAATCCCGGATACTATTGTGGAAGTGTCAATCGATGCAAACGTGATTACCACAGAAAGAAAATATAAAAAATATTCCATTACAGATAACCAGTATAGCAACTTACGGAGCTACAAACACGTTTGAGGGGTTCGAACTTCACATTTACCAGATCTCTAAATACAGAGAACAGTATGCTAACAAACGCACTTCGTCACCATATAACACATCTGTCATCGAATTTTCTATTTCTTAATAGCTGACCTAATTATCAACAACATTCATCTCAAACTTGATCAGAGATTTTTCGGGCCTCAAATAATACAACAGCAATAGTTGGTTTTTTTTGTAATATTTTCAAAGCTTTTGATTATTTAGATCATTTTAATCATTTACTAAAACTTACGTTTTATGGATCCGCTGGCCTTACAAACAACTGCTCTGAGTCATACATAACAAAAAGGATGAAAATTTTGTGCTGATATTCAGACAATATTGGAAAGATTCAAAATTTTAGTGACAACAGTTTCCTAAAGGGCTCAATTTTGCAGCTGCTATGGACTTGTACGGCCTTCCACTTAACATTCCTTAAGCAGAACTGGTACTATTTGCGGATGATACTAGTTACAATACATACCTGTACTGTTTGAGTGAAAACAACTGCAGGAATGATATTTATCCATGAAGTGTTTGCCTCTCAGCTTCAGTTCCATACAACAAATAGTGTCATACCAACAAATGATGTAGCACAGTAATGGGAGTCAGTAAATGGAATAAAGTGCTCAAAAATTGTGTGCGTAAATATTGGTGAATATTTGAGCTGGAATGATCATATTACTGAGCTGCTCAACATCGGACAAGTTCAGTCACTTTTTCTCATCGTATAATTGCTAGTCTTCGTGAAATACTTTTGAACCGCTGTGTTAAAGCGTAGATTCTTACCACATCTCTTATTAACTTTTATCTGTAAGATAAATGTAATTACAATTAAATTTTATGATTCTGTAGACACTGGATGACATATTCCTCTAACCAATGTGTAGCAGTTTAGATGTATACCATATTTCTTCATTTAAAAAAATGGCTAAATTGTAGCAAACGTATAAAAATTTTAGATGTGTTACATCTACGTATTTTGCATTCCTTTATGTTTTTATAGGCCCATAAAAATTGTATTTGCTTTGTATTAATTTTTTTAATGTATACTTTAGTCAGATATGGCTCGACTGAATTTAGTTTCATGGACTGCCCTGTAGCTTGTATTTTATGCTTACATTTTTGACTGGATTGTAAAATATTGTATATTCTTACATTCATCAGTCCTGTTATTCTATTACTTTGTATGTTGTTTTATTGATTTTTTATGTAAGGTCAATCAAATGTAGAAGTTCAGTGTTGTAATCTGATTACAACAAAAGTGTTTAATCATAACTTCTTTTGGTTTGGTCAAGATTTCATCGTTCCCTTTTAAGTTCTTTGACTTGTGTTGCTGTACATCACATGTCGTCCTTTTGTCAATGCTCCATCATTTTTTAATGTTGTTACAATTTTTTATTGGGAATTATGGGTTTCAGTGGTAACTTATGTCAAAGCATATATGACATGTGATACGTTTGTGATAAGTTTTGTGAATATTTCGACCGCTTTAACAGTTTTTCCTATTTTTTATTATTTCGTTTGGTATTGTCACATTGTCCACTTTTGTATGTTGTACAGCTGCCACTGATGATGGTCTAGAACCGAAACTGGTCGCAGAATGAATAACATAATCACAGACAGCACAGTGTTATGCATTTTATAAAACTTGGAAACAAGTGAGTAAATCTCCTAACACATTTTCCGTATTTATATTCAAATCTGATTTATGGAATAATTTTCAGAGGTAAGTCACCATTTAAAAAGTGAGTATTAACTGCAAGTGAATAATAATGGGTATCTCTTCAAGGGGCTGTGTGTTTTAACTGCATCTTAGAATATATACACATTTTCGCTAGTAAAAGTAGTTATCATAATTTTATCAGAATTGGAGAAGAATAGTTTTATCAATATCTGCAATGCTAAAGGAAAAAAATAACTTTTGTTGCCCATTATTTAAGCTTTCAGAGCCTCAGAAAAGAGTTCAATATACGTAAAACATTTATTTAATCATTTGCCCAGTAACAAAGCAAAGTAGCAGAGCAGGTTTTAAATCCAAATTAAAATCATTTCTTCAGGAAAACTTCTTCTACTTTACAAAAGGATGTTTATTTAAAATCTGATAGCATCTATAAATAAAAATAAAGTCTTAAGTATATCGGCATGAGCAGGACTGAAAAACATATATTCCTTGATGTTAAAATTAATCAAGTACACGTATAATTTAAACAGCCTCGTTTTGTATCGTTTTTACGAAAATAACTTTGAAATGATATATGGAGAGCGTAGCTATTTAGCCGAGTCTGGAGAAGCTTATATTCTGAGCGTCAGTCGTGTAACTTCAGGTATAATAGCAATTTTAACCAGCGACGTACCACTTCCAGTAATTTCATTATGAGATATTGTATCAAAGTAGACACATCTACACAGTGCTATCAAAAATACGCGTCTTTTATACACGTTTAATGAGTCGGTGCCTATAAACAGCAAAGTTTCATACTCTGTAAGTTACGCTACTGGCCATTAAAATTGCTACATCAAGAAGAAATGCAGATGATAAACGGGTATTCATTGGACATATATACCACACAAGAACTGACATATGATTACACTTTCACGCAATTTGGGTGCATAGATCCTGAGAAACCAGTACCCAAAACAACCACCTTTGGCCGTAATAACGGCATTGATACGCGTGGGCATTGAGTCAAACAGAGCTTGGTTGGCGTGTACAGGTACAGCTGCCCATTCAGCTCCCACACGATACCACAGTTCATCAAGAGTAGTGACTGGAGTATTGTGCCGAGCCAGCTGCTCGGCCGCCATTGACCAGACGTTTTCAGTTGATGAGAGATCTGGAGAATGTGCTGGCCAGGGCAGCAGTCGAACATTTTCTGTATCCAGAAAGGCCCGTACGGGACCTGCAACATGCGATCGGGCATTATCCTGCTGAAATGTTTCGCAGGGATCGAATGAAGGGTAGAGCCACAGGTCGTAACACATCTGAAATGTAACGTCCACTGTTCAAAGTGCCGTCAATGCGAACAAGAGGTGACCGAGGCGTGTAACCAATGGCACCCCATACCATCATGCCGGGTGATACGCCAGTATGGCGATGACGAATGCACGCTTCTAATGTGCGTTCACCGCGATGTCGCCAAACACAGATGCGACCATCATTATGCTGTAACAGAACCTGGATTCATCCGAAAAAATGACGTTTTGCCATTCGTGGACCCAGGTTCGTCGTTGAGTATACCATCGCAGGCGCTCCTGTCTGTGATGCAGCGTCGAGGGTAACCGCAGCCATGGTCTCCGAGCTGATAGTCCATGCTGCTGCAAACGCCGTCGAACTGTTCGTGCAGATGGTTGTTGTCTTGCAAACTTCCCCATCTGTTGACTCAGGGATCGAGACGTGGCTGCACGATCCGTTACAGCCATGGGGATATGATGCCTGTCATCTCGACTGCTAGTGATACGAGGCCGTTGCGATCCAGCACTGCGTGCCGTATTACCCTTCTGAACCCACCGGTTCCATATTCTGGTAACAGTCTTTTGATCTCTGCCAACGCGAGCAGCAATGTCGCTGTACAATAAACAGCAATCGCGATAGGCTACAATCCGACCTTTATCAAAGTCGGGAACGTGATGGTACGCATTTCTCGTCCTTACGCGAGGCATCACAACATTTCACCAGGCAACGCCGGTCAATTGCTTCTTGTGTATGAGAAATCGGTTGGAAACTTTCCTCATATCAGCACGTTGTAGGTGTCGCCACTGGCGCCAACCTTGTGTGAATGGTCTGAAAAGCTAATCATTTGCATATCACAGCATCTTCTTGCTGTCTGTTAAATTTCGCGTCTGTAGCACGTCATCTTCGGGATGTAACAATTTTAATGGCCAGCAGTGTATAATACAAAACGCACCAGTTTATGTTTAGTACAGTATTTGAATATGGGGTCTGCTCGATTTCATTCGGATTTCGTAGCGCGTTGAGCAAAACCAACGGTATCGTATATGTTTAATACCCGGTGAATAGTTTTAACGGTTAAACTGCATGCTATGACGTCATAAATTTCTTCATGTTCCGTGTTCACGATAGACTTTACATTTCTTCTCGTAACTGATTAAGGGTCATTTCTTTACGGGAAAAACTGAAAAATATTTGTGACCATTTAGTAACTGGTTTTTTAAGCCATCAGCATTTCGACTGATTTGTTGCTACCCGCCATCCTTTCCTATCTTCTGTTTATCTTTTCATGTCTACATAGCTACGACACTATACTCCTCGCACTATTTGTTCTGCATGTTCCATTCTTCGTTTCCACCTACTATGGTGTCTTTCCTGGACTCCACGGCAGACGATACACAAACCTCTCTCTCGTTCTGGTAAGTTTTCCGTCTTTGTTTCTTAGTTTATCTGTAGACTACATTTTTTAACACTCCTCAGTATCATTACTTTTAAATCGTGTGTAGTTTCTTAATATCCGGAATTCTTAAGGTCCACTTTGTCCTTACACACGATGTTGTACTCAAGAAGCACGCTTTGAGAAAATTCATCGTCACTTCAGTGTCAATATCTAACATCAGTCGAGCTGTTTTACTGAGGACGGCTTTCTTCGCCTGTGACTGCGTGCTTCGGTTACGAGACTATCTGGTAGGGGAAAACAGTATCCCGCACCAGTAATCGAACACAGAACCTTGATTTCTTGGGAAATTCTCTTAGCGACTGAGCTATCCACGGCTCGCTCCCAGTGCTTTAGTTCCTACAGAAACACTTTCGTACTTTCCAGGCTTCGCACTAATTTTCCGTGATATCTCTTCTTCCAGGAGCACTACTCTCACAAGAACGTATTTGAAATTGGGAATTTAAGGAAAGCTACTGGGCTCTTTGTAGCAGTCCAGGCTGTTCATAGTCTCCCAACAATCCCTCTCGTCGGGCCAGCACATCTGGTGGTTATTTACTTGTTTATAACGTAGGATCAGCCAGTGAAATCGCTGATGACATCCACAATGAAAGGGAAGAAGAATTGGGGACGTGTTAAATGACCTGATACTAACCAGAATAAAGACGAATATAATAAGGAGTAGCAGAAAAGCTTAGCAGTGAACTCAATAGGATTGGGAAGCACGAGGTAGTCGAGGAGGGAGAAGTCTGCTATCTTGGAAGCAAGATAACACATGGGGGGCAGAAAAATCAGTATAGTGCAGGCAAAAAGGAAGTTCATGCCCATGGGTATCGAACACGGGTATTAAATTGCAGAAAAATTTCAAAAGAAAGCAAATTAGGAGCACATCATTGGGTGTAAAAAATCAGGTTGACTAATAACAAGAAATGGGTAGATATTGCGCTAAATCCACGAGGAGAAGAGGATGGGAAAATCATTGATAAGAAGAAGGGACAGGGTGATACCCATGGCTCTAGAGAGAGCTGTAGAGGGTAGAAACTGTAAGAAAGGACACAGACTGGAATATACCAAGTAAATAATTGACGATGTACGATGCAAGTGCTGCTTTGAGGTCCTTTGACCACGAGAGGAGTCCCTTGCGGGCCACAGGATAGACATTTCGTGTCAGGCCTTTGCTGGTTCGTTCTAATATTATGCAGACAGCTGCCTCACTATAGTCTGTCGTAATCCGGAGTGAAATTGTGTTACAAAGGCCCATCTCAGTTCTTGTGGCTTTGCAGGAAGTGACCAGCATAGGCGTTACGATCTGATGGCATGAATTCCCAGACATATTACGTTTTGCTCCTCAGTCTAACGGGCAGCCAGCAAGAAGCACGATCTGCCTCAGTCAACACTCCCTGACCATGCCATCAACACTGCGTCACTGATCAGCATTTCCACAAATATTAATCCTGAAGGCAGTACCTGGTTTTGAGCTAGTAATTGTAACATTTGTATGTTGTTTCTCATTAAGATCTTCATGGGTCTACTGCCACGTCATCATAAAAATAAGTACTACACAAAGTCCTGCACCACCTTCATGAATTCCATAGATCAAGTTCTATTTTTCTCCAAAATCTTTTCCTCGGTACTTTACAGTGCTGTTTCTTGTAGCCGTTTCCGTAATAAAGGTAAGGGTGTACATGCATTATTTATGTACACAGCACAATGAAAGTTTGGAAAATCACAGAGTTTACTACAATGACTTCTTATACTGAGGTTTGTACAGTGCCTTATTAACAAAGCAAATATAATTATTTCTTATAATAAAAACGATTTCCGTTAGTTACGAAAAATCATTGCAAAAAAATGCGGGCTCTCTCCTAAGTGTAAATCTTGAGACGGTGAAAATCTTTGTCTCATGATGATGATTATCGGTCATTTAATAGTGAGTATGTCCTCTCCAAACAAGGAAGAGTTCTTCCACTCTACGAGCTATGCTCTGCATGAGACCATCAAGTTTATCTTGGGATACGAGGACCTACACCACAGTGTAGTCATGAAGATTGTCAGGTGGATTCGGACGCTGCGCAATGGCTACCGTCAGCAGGTCTTACGTACGCTCAGTTGCATTCATATCTGGGGAATGTGCTGGCAAACGCATTCTGTTGATGTTGCATCTCTGAAGATAGCGGGACACTGCTAGATTACAGTGCCGTCTTGCATTGTCATGGACTAGGATGAAGTGATCACCGACTTCTGGGCTGTAGGGCCTTAAGTCGTTTGTAGCACCTCTTGGAGGTAATTGGGGACCAGTCAAATTGCCGCTAGGTGGGAATCAGAGGGGTCCCCAGTCCCATCATTGCCGCCGAAACATTACACTTCCACCTGCAAACGGATGGACTTCCTGAAAGTATCGGCGTTACTGGTGTCGTCTAGCACATCTCCAAACCCTGACATGTCTGGTGCCCGGTTCCGTTGGATCGTTGCAAAACTTCTCATAGGCCATCTAGAACAAAGAAGACGCTGATGCTGACTTCTACGCACTGTGTGGTCTGAAATACGGGTCCCTGTTGTCATTTCCAATATATGTGGCAGGTGATGTTGGACGCCCATGAGCCTACAGTTGGAGGAAACAAGCCTGAACTGGTGTTGTCGTACGAGGACGACCACGGCGAAGGGTATCGTTTACATTTCTCGTCTCTCTGTACTTTCTCCACACCTTAGACACACTACTCTGTGTATGACCTACTGAAAGTAAAGCCAGTATCCTGACTCTATCGAAGTGCTGCATGCCTGTGGGTGGCATGTCGCTGCAGTGCTGAACAAATACTGAATGAAGCTATTGTTGACACTGGATATCTCTTTGTGTGCCGTTGCGGCTGTGGTGTGTTTACATGATTGGGAAACGGCCACAAAGCATGTCATAAGTAAACATTATCCAGCTTATGGGCTCTAGTTTGAATAATGTACGAAGTGCGTCAATGAGACCTCTTGTGTCGTAGATTACATTTTAAGATATTATTCCAAGCTTTTGTTGAGTAGTGTAGTTCACATGCTGGACTAGGACTAGGTCTTGAAACATGTAGAAACGTTGACTGTCGAATTGCGTACTTGGTTGTGGGATCATGTCTAGCTGATATGCACTGTGTTTCTAGTCGTGAACTGTGCAATGGGGCTTGTGTACCCCACTCAGTAAAGACAACTACAAAAATGCACACAAACGTTATACACAAATTAAATCACGAAATTAAAAATTGAGGGGACACCTAGCAGACGAAAACAAACAGATCATCATAAACATACCAGCACAGACAGACAGAATATAGACATACAGAAAACAAACATGTAGAACACACACACATCACACACACAGACACACACAAATACGCAGAGACACATATTCTTACACACAGAAGAAACAATGTTTGTAGATGACAAGGAAACAGAACTGTAACGCAAAACATAGAAAACTACAAAAACCGCGGACTGTGGTAACAAAGCATACGTAAATAGTATTTCCTATTTTGGAATTCGTGGGTACATTCTTAAAAACTCAATTTTGTGTATGTACATATAGTAAAGAAAAATTTTCCTGTTGTTTGATAAAAATAAAATAAAAGGAAACCCCTTATGATGCCGAAACTTCAACGAATCATGTCTGGGTGAAAAAAGAAAAAAATTACTTGCTGAAGGAGGATTTCATGCAAAAACGAATTTATTGGCAAGCAAACACGGACACTAGATCTTCAGCCTCAAGATGAATACTTGTGCACGCTCTTTCGGTCGGTCAACATAAGTATAATTGTCATTTGCATCCTAGATCGTAGGAGCATTGGTACTTTACAACCAGCAGCGTTGTCGTCACGGAAAGTTGAGCATTCAACAGCTATCATGAGACAAAAAACAAGATTAGCCACAAAGTATCTTTGCAAAAGAACTGTCCTCAACCTTCCTGCACTCTCTTGAGACTGTGTCAGGACAGTCTGGAAACTACTCACTCGATGAAAATGGCCGTTAGAGCCCATTGTTAACGACAGTGGATTTTTCCCAACGGCGAGGTTGGCCACATAGATGGAATGGAATATGGACCAGTGGCGTCGTGCAGGAACTGTCTGATGACTGGTGACCCTCGTAGAGGAGTATGAAGAGTGCCCATTGGCACGTCTCAAGGACGCAGTCAAATGTATTCAGAAGGGCGTGGATGCATCCGTTTTGGACCAGTATCGCACAAGGACATCCAAACTTCACCATCACTGTATAAGGTAATCAGGATCACGTATCACGTGGACAGGAAGCTCCAACCAGTTTGGACAGGAAGCTCCAACCAGTTAGGCAGTCTCACAGTCAGCTTGCCTACGATGCGTTCGTGTTTCACGACGATAGAGCACTTGGAAACTGATCCCACTTCGCACACTGTTCTTTAGGAAGCAGGAATTAAACGAACGGAATGATGTAATGGCATGCAGTATCTTTCTGGCATCAGGCCACTTCAGCATGCTTGGGATTTGAAAACAGTAGTCCGCCATCCAGAAAACGTAAACACACATTGGATGACATCAAGAGAGCCACATTCTAAGAGTGGAGACGGCTTGAGCAGAAATGTCTGAATCACCTTGTGGACAGTATGCCAAAATGGGTTCAAGTACCTCAAAATGCACACAATGGAGCAACAAAGTGTGGAAGCAGATTTTATTTTCACGGCTGTGTGCTTTCGAAATCAAGCGAAAAATGAACCTATGCAATACAGTTGCTTGACCCTGACGAGTTACACATTTCCCCACTTCAAGTGAAATCTTTACTAACGGGCACAAGGCAATTATGATAATGGTTCATTTAATAAAGACAATAGATAACTTTCGCAGGTGTCCTAGCCACCAAGTGAGAGACGCAGACAGAGGTCAACTACTCACCTATACATTCTCCTTCCTCTGTAGTTAGCTTCCCTTCCTGTCTCAGCGTCATCAACAGGTGAACCACATCATCGCGAAGAACATTATGTTTTTCTCTGTACTGGCAGGTTTCTGTTGCAATTCTGTCGAAAAATTCCTTTACGTGATTGGAAAAGAAACTCATTCCGGGGAACAGTGCAACAGTTGGTAATGTTTGTGTGACGACTTGCCGAAATGCAGCTGGGGTCGATGTGTCAAAAACCTGTAAGAAATAAAAGTATCTTTATCGCAGTTATCATTATCATCGCACATTAACAGGAATGGATATTTTCTGGCTCTACCTCTACTCTTCCTGTTCACCCAAGGAATTAGAAAGAAACTGAAGAATTTTAACAGGAATTAGAAAAGTACCAAACAGATTATTATATTTATACCACAATGAAATAATGTTAAATGAATATTTAAGGGCCGCAATTGAATTGCGGATAGACATCTGATTTATTGGCAGAGAAAACGAAATTGGAGTTTGGAGGCATTATAATGTCGCCCTTTCCTTCTTTTACGTTAGGATCACTCATGTAGTTATGAATCTGAATTACATAGTGTGCTAGCATTAGTCTCTGCTAATACAGTATATGCTCAACCACAACTTTACAGCTTCTAGTATGTTACAGAAACCGTAATAGTTCAAAATAGTAATTGCACTGACATCCTGTTTTCAATAGTGAACACTTGAAACAGAACTGCATCATTTCATGCTTACTAAAACGTTAGGATAAAATTAATAACAAGCTTGTGTTAACTAGTTATGAAATTAACTCCTGAAACTCTGAAATATGTCATATGTATAAGACAATAAATGCTTGCCATTTTCTATAATGCGAATGTATTTATGGAAAGCGGAGTACGTTTTTCGAAACATAATAATAATTTTCTATCTAGTTAATAAATAGATATCGTGAACAATAACGAACTTCGGAAAATATCTGAAATACGTGACATTTTTAGTAACTCATGTAAAAATGGAATTTATAGGATAATTAATTTGCATTGCACAATATTATCTCCCAGAAATATAATAAGTTCTTACTACGTTGTGGACAAATTTGGAAAGATAGAAGATATCGCAAATGCAACGTATTTCTTGGAGAAACCGGAATAAGATGTTTTGCAGCTGAAAATCGGAATAAAAATTACTGGAAAGAAGGCAGAATCGTCAATTTCGACTAACTCGGGAAGTTGCCGTATATCTTGTTTTGTTATAAATTCTAAAAAGTTAATAGAGTTATCTGATGAAAAGGCGGAGAAAACGAAAATGAAATTTACAGACCTCCGGAAATATAATACTACAACGGTTTCATTCTGAACATTAATGTGCACGATTGGTCAAGGAATATATGAAAAAAGTATTTAAACTTACTCACATTTTTTTTTAAATAACTAATTCTTATATCGCTTTTCATATCTGCAAAACTGCGTGTATTTGGTTGTATTTGCCAATACGGAAATACGAATATAAACAAACAGAAACGTTGTAATACTAAACCAAAGCTTGTAAAAAATAAAAAAGAAGTATCAGAAATGAATTTCCCAGAGATTACAACATGGCGTCCCACAGTAAAAGTTAATATAATTCAGACGATGTGGAATGAACAGATAATTTTACATTTTGTTCTCTTCCTGTTCCAAGTTGGCAAATATATATCAGCGGAATTACATGATAAGTACGAAGTTGGAAGCACCAAGGACACGAGAACACGAACAGAGTTTATGAATTTAGGTATTCTCATTCAGAACATCGAATAAACACCATAAATTGAGTGCATCATCCACCAGCATAGCGAAGGTATGCGCAGGTACACATGATATAATGTGATGCCACATTAGCGGATGCTGTAGGCTAATTCTTTTATCCCCTTTAGAGTCATGTCTATTCACATAAGCAAGGCAATCGCCAACGTTAAACTCTGCCCGACAGCAGAGAAAATCACACTCAAACTCTGGTCTTCAGGTTTCATGGGAAACGTAGTGATTTTTTCTAGTTTGACCATCGCTGAATAAATTTTGTTAGTGACATTTAGCGGTCTGAAGGTGATACCAAATATCATCGTAACGATAAGCAAGGAACTAAAGGTAGGCACAATAAGTGTACACTTTCAAGAAATAATGAAAACTAGAGGGTAATTATTACACAGGAAAGCTAACTGATGACATCGGCGGAGTGGCAGAAACGTTAAAAATTGTGCCCGACATACAGGCAGTATGCACTCCTGTGTTCTTACAAATAGAACGCTGTCACACGGTAAATGTGTATAATTAAATGTCCTGTATAGCATAACGCATTGTTTGTCGTTACAACTGCGACACCAGGAAGCAGGAAGGATAGCAAACGACGAAAATCCATATGTCGTGCTTATAGAGTATAGTAGAAAGAATATATTTGTAAGTGACTTGCGGAAAAAGATGGTATGAAATTTAGCTCACAAAGCTGCCGTCTCTAGCAGAAGCAATGGACTTGACCTGGCTAAGCATCCAGTCGAACTGAGCTGCGTGACGGACAACATTCCATGCTACTTCAACCCTGTGAACAGTCCGCCATTCTTAGCGGCATGCTATTCAAATGGCTCTGACCACTATGGAACTTAACATCTGAGTTCATCAGTCCCTACTAGAACTTAGAACTACTTAAACCTAACTAACCTAAGGACATCACACACATCCATGCCCGAGGCAGGATTCGAACCTGCGACCGTAGCGGTCGCGTGGTTCCAGACTGAAGCGCCTAGAACCGCTCGGCCACACCGGCCGGCGGCAGGCTATTGCCGACGTTCCTGTGTGTGGCCATTCCATTTCCGTGAGTCCTAGATGTGAAGAAGGTGGTGGCCAGGATAAAGGTAATCCCTGTGTCGAAGTAGGAGAGGATAATAAGCAAGGGCAACATGAGAAATTCCGTCATCTTGTTGAAAGATAACCTCACGAAAACTCGAATACAGGTCAGATCCACAGACAGTAAGAAGTCAGAAATGTATCATATGCGCGCCAGTTTACCTCCTACACAAACCAGACGTGACCGCGTTGCTTACACAGTGGCAAATATCGTACCATCATGACAGGTGTTAGCATCGTATAACGATGAAGAACATAATATGCCAAAATTTGTTCTCTTCATTGCTTTCACACTCTGTTATGTCCTTCGTGATACTGTACGCATAATCGTGGTCCGCCTGAAAAGACGGAGGGTGCCACTACTGCGTCCAGTTCTGTTGTTGGGCATACCACAGTCACCAAACCTCTCTCTGCTGCCCGTCAAGAGAAGGCACAACAATGGTGGCCAGTCTGAGACTCGGCAGAACTCTAGATGTCATCGCACTTCACGTGTGGATGTCTCGCTGTAAACAAGCACACTTCCTCAACCAAGGTAAAAAGCACTACATCCCCACCAGTAAATTTTTAACTCTTTATTAAGTCACCGGTTTAGGTGTTACATTACATCGTCATACACTGAGATGATAAAAGTCATACAACACCCTCTAACATCGTGTCGGACCTCCTTTTGCCGGCGTGGCGCAGCAATCGACGTGGCATGAGCTCAACGTATCATTGGAAGTCTCCTGCAGAAATATTCAATCATGCTGCCTCTATAGCCGTCCATTATTGCGGAAGTGTTGCCGATGCAGAATTTTTTGCACGAAGTGACATTTCGATTGTGTTCCTTAAATGTTTGATGGTAGCCAAATCATTCGCTCAAATGTACCAGAATGTTTTTCAAACCTATTGCGAACAATTGTGGCCCTGTGACATGGCGCACTGTTATCTATAAAAATTTGGGAACATAAAGTCCTTGAAAGATTTCAGATGGTCTCCAATTAGTGGAACATAACGATTACCAGTCAGTGATGGGTGCAGTTGGACCAGAGTACACAGGCCAGTGCGTGTAAACTCAGCCCAAACCATTATGGAAACACCACCACCTTGCACAGTGCCTTGTTGGCTACTTGGATCCATGGCTCGTGGCTGTGTGCCACATTCGAACCCTACCGTCTGCCCTTACCGTCTGAAATCTGGAGTCAATCGACTGATATGGTCACGAGTCCAGGAGAGGTGCTGCAAATGATGTGCTGTTAGCAGAGTCACTCGCATATGCCGTCTGCTGCAACAGCCCATTAACTCCAAATTTCGGCTCGCTAACCAAACGCACAGGTTCGTTCTACACCCCACTCTGATTTCTGTGGTTATTTCAAGCACTGTTGCTTGTCTGATAGCACTGAAAATTCTGCGTAAATGCCGCTGCGCTCGGTCGTTAAGTGAAGACTTTCAGCGTTTGTGGTGAGAGCTAGTACCTGAAATTTGGTATTTTCGCTACACTCTTGACACTGTGGATGTCAGAATATTCGATTCTCTAACGATTTCCGAAGTGGAACGTCCTATTCGTCTAGGTCCAACTACCATTTCGCTTTGCAAGTGCGAAAACTCCCGTTGTGCGACAATAATCACTCCGGGAAACCGTTTCACATGAACCACCTCGGTGCAAATGACAGCTTCTCTAATGTACTAGCCTTTTATAACTTGTGTACGCACCTGTATAAGTGCATATCACTATCCCATGATTTTTATCACAGTGTACTTCTCTATCTTCTTGGCATAATCCATGGCTCGATACGTGATATATGTGAGGTATTCTACATTGTGTCATAAAATTCATGTTCTTATTTTATCACTAGTTTATTCATTCCACTATATCATGTATTTTATCTACAAGAGTTCCTTATTATTTGCTGTTCTATGTAGATATTTTATACACATGTCCTGGTAGTTTTTATCGATCGCTACTTCATATGCTATATCTTACGTTGCTGTGTCCTCAGATACGTGTTGTTGCCTTCTTGCACACAGACTGCCAGTTAATTTATATTTGTAATATTCTTATTGAACTAACTCACACTTCTTTCATTTCATCAGCTGTTTGGTTGTATCACCATGTAGAAACGTATCTCCATTCACTTTAATGTTTTTGATGAATTTAAGATCTTTCTATGTATGTACAGCTATTTGACTGAAATTACATGTTTTCTTTGTCCTTGCATAATCACTATTCCTTTAATATGAACCTGCTCACTGGTACATTTATGGCTGATTTCTACCGTGATACTACAGTACTACTCCTATATTTTTCATTTACCTTTAAATTTTACATGACTTTTGAGTCTTGCACTATCAATATTTTGTATGTTTTAATCACACTGTATTGTGGGTGTTGTGCAGATTTCCCTTTAAGTGTCGATCCAAAAGAACATAGATTTTTTGTTCAGTTCTTTCCTGGCAGCGTCTCATCATATAGACTGTTGCAAATGTTGCATTGTTACATAATGTTATCCATACAGCTTGATTTTTACAGAGTTGTGGTAGCTTACGACTGTGTTCACGTTTCACGTGTGATATATTACTTCTTTATAGATAGATGTATAAATTATGGTTACACTCAACAGTACATTTTTATTATTAACATTAACATATTTAAAATTATTAATCGTACTAAGTCACGAATCCATTTTTAACTACCAACATTTGAAATAATACATATTATAGAGTCTTACAAATATTTATTGTTTTATAATTTTATATATTACTTTTTGTCTTTCCGCCGGTCAGAATGGCCGACAGTTCTAGGCGCTACAGTCTGGAACCGCGCGAGCGCTACGGTCGCAGCCGGCCGCGGTGGTCTAGCGGTTCTAGGCGCGCAGTCCGGAACAGCGCGACTGCTACGCTCGCAGGTTCGAATCCTGCCTCGGGCATGGATGTGTGTGATGTCCTTAGGTTAGTTAGGTTTAAGTAGTTCTAAGTTCTATGGGACTGATGACCACAGATGTTAAGTCCCATAGTGCTCAGAGCCATTAGAACCATGTAGCTACGGTCGCAGGTTCGAATCCTGCCTCGGGCATGGATGTGTGTGATGTCGTTAAGTTAGTTAGGTTTAATTAGTTCTACGTTCTAGGGGACTGGTGACCTCAGAAGTTAAGTCCCATAGTCCTCAGAGCCATTTGAACTATCTTTTTTGTCTTTCTGTTGGTATCTACAATCATTTTCGCAATAGTCAATACAGTAGAGGTTGTATTATTTTCTATATAGGACCATCTGTGTAATACTCGTAGACACTTGTACTGAAACCCCATACATATCCCTCCCATAAGGATCATTAAGATAAGATTAGATTAATTACAGTGAATATAAAGGTATATAACAATCATTTTACTCACGCTCCATACGTAAATGGAACGAGAGAAAATGGGACGTATCCTCTGCCAAGCACTTCACAGTCGTTCGCAGTGTAGAGACTAGATGTTGATAGTTATTCTACTTCACAGTTATCTAGTTTTCGATGCAGTTTTCAAATTTGTTGTTTTTCTCTTTAGATTAAATGATCATTTTGCTGTCTTCTTAGTCTACTCTTCCATTCAACTCACATACATCAGTAACCTTCTTCCCCCAATTTTATGTTGTGTAATAGTGTTATTCCCTACACACAGATATTCATTTCATGCACAAGCAATTTCATCTTGATCTAGTACCTACCCGGCCACATGTGGTTTATTCACTTAATGAATATACTTTTTTTCGTCTTTTCCATGTTTCTTAAGTATTTTTACATAGTGAAAGTTCGTTACAGTTACCTACAGCAGACTGTTACAGAATATTTTATTATTCTGTAGGAGACAGATATTTTGTCTGTTAACTTCTAGGTGATATGTACTGATTCTTATTGTGGTATACTATTTATATTGCGGGTACAGTGTATACCTGTTTCCTATTACTATTAAGTATTTTATATGGATTCAACTTTAATATTACTAATTATCGCATCGACATTGGTAGACACTTTGCTTGAACTGAATTTGGCTATTGTTTCATGTTAACTTCCTCATAATATTAATTGATTCTTATAAGACTTACATGATCCATTGGCAACATTTACTGTCCCAAACTATTCCTTAGCGTTGATTGTTAGGCTTGTTTGCACATTGAGGTGACAAATGTCGTGGGACAGCGGTACACAGATGGCGGTAGTACAGCGTACACAAAGTTAAAAAGGCCAGTGCGTTAACGGAGCTGTCATTCGTACTCATTTGATTCATGTGAAGAGGTTTCCCGTCGTGGTTAAGGCCGCACGACGGGGATTATCAAACTCTGAACGCGGAACTGTAGTTCGAGCTAGACATACGGCATATTCTGATTCGGAAATCGTTAGGGAATTCAATATTCCGAGCTCCACGGCGTGAAGAGCGTGTCGAGAATACCAAATTTCAAGCATTAACTCTTACCGCGGACAACGCAGTGGCTGACCGCCTGCATTTAACGACTGAGAGCAGCGGCATTTGCGTAGGACAGTCAGTGCTAACAGACAAGCGACACTGCGTGAAATACCCACAGAAGTCAATGTGGGACGTACGACGAACGCATCCGTTACGACAGTGGCACCCTGATGGTGTGAAATGTATTTCCATGGAATGGACTGGCTTCTTTGGTCCAACTGAACCGATTATTGACTGGCAGTGGTTATGTTTGACTACATGCAGAGGATTTGTAACCATTCATCGAATTCATGTTCCCAAACAACGACTGGAGTTTTATGGATGAGAATGCGGCACGTTACTGGGCCACAGTTGTTTGCGATCTGCTTCAAGAACATTGTGGACGATTCTAGAGAATGATTTAGCACCCCAGTCACCCGAAATGAATCCAATCGACATTTGTGGGATATAATCGAGAGGTCAGTCCGTGCATAAAATTGTGCCCTTTCGCAGTTATGGACGGCTCAGTATTTCTGAAGGGGACTTAAAACGATTTGTTGAGTCCATACCAAGTCATGATACTACTCTATGCCGAGCGAAAGGAAGTCCTACACGATATTAGGAGGTATCCCTGGGCTTTTGTCACCTACTATATTGCTGTTTATGCATGGGCCAGATGACGAAGTAATGTAACATGCAAACAGGTAGCTCGATGAAAGGTTCAAAATTTACGGCTGAAGGCGTACTCCAGTTTACTTCAAATTGACCAACCGAAGTCCCAATCACCATCTTGTACAAGCATGGACATACAAAGATCACTCAAGGTACATCACGTGACTGGCGTCAAGAATGTTCCTCCTGAACGCATTGAGTCCATTTTCGCTTGCCTGGCGTGGGACCGCGACCGACACGAATAGAAATATCGTGACACGATGAAGTGTTGCCTCGAGAGACCACTCTGCCGAACTCCGGCAGATCTCGTTGCAGACGGTGAAGCGGTTTATTGAATGAGAAAGAAATCCATTGTGTAATCTTTTCTTTCTTACTTCTACTTGCTGCTACCTACCAAATGCTATTGTGATTAAATGCTTATCTTCTGCATATTCAACCAGTTAATTCACTTCGTGCCACACAACGTTTGTTGCACGCCGCCGTCATGACGCTGAAATCTTAATGGACAGCAGTGTAACTAAACACTGATCAGCTCTTTCCATGACACTACTTCTGACGCACTAATCACATTGACGACATCTATTCTATTACGTGTTGCCAGAAAGTACTCCTGACCACTTTGTGTTGCTTCACTCTTATGTAAAAATATAATGCTATACCCTGTTTTGAGAGAAAGTCTCCCCCTTTACACATGATACTAGCTTACCCTTGAATCGTATAAAACAATATATGTTTGTCAGATCAGTCTGTCTCGGAATTTGCATTCCCAGCACTGAAGTCCAGATCTGCGCTATAACAGCTGTGTAGTATTCAGCAATCCGGTATTTTATTGCGTTGTTCGTATCATAGAAATTCCTAATAAAAGACTTATCCATTGTACTAGGGGCGTTCAATAACTGATGCAACAATTTTTTTTGGGTAAAGCAAGTTGGTTCTAAGTTAATGATCGAAGCAGAAGACATGAATTAAAATTTGGGCTGTGGCCAGGACTTGAATCAGGGTCTTCTTGCTTGCTAGGCAGAAATGCTTACCATTACAGCACGCTAGTCAATAGTGCCGAACGAACTACCCAAGTTAAGTGCCCTCCCCAACACAAAATTCAATTAATTATCTTCTGATTATTTTCCCTTACATTGTCACTACTGCTTGGGCTCTCCGACATTTTAATAGCACCCCGGCGTGGACGTAATGGGAAAGTCTTGTACCATAGGTTATCTAACAGAGCTGGCCTAAGTGGCCGTGCGGTTAAAGGCGCTGCAGTCTGGAACCGCAAGACCGCTACGGTCGCAGGTTCGAATCCTGCCTCGGGCATGGATGTTTGTGATGTCCTTAGGTTAGTTAGGTTTAACTAGTTCTAAGTTCTAGGGGACTAATGACCTCAGCAGTTGAGTCCCATAGTGCTCAGAGCCATTTTTTTATCTTACAGATCTTATAATTAAATGTCCTTTCAATGAGACGGTCCTGCGCCATCTTACTGAGAAGGACTGCAGGCTCACACGGCACCACTCTAATGGTGGACGTCAGAGCCAATGTCTTGCTGCATCAATAACTTCCCCATCATCCACGTGCTGCTTCCCGCGGAGAGCATCCTTCACTGGACCAAACGTGTGGCGATCGGCAGGTGCCACACCAGGGCTGTAGGATGGGTGAGGAAGAACAGTCCAGTCAAATTTTCTGATCCCCTCTCGGGTGCGCAGACTTGTGAGACACGTGCAGCTGAGCACCGAGGTGTTTGATTGTGATCCGTCGAATGAGAGTGTCCGCACCGTCCAAGTTTGCAGGAGTCAAAGCTGTGTGCCGCAGGCTGGCACGCCGGAGATCCGACAGGTTTGCGACACCTTGCTGCGATGATGATAGCTGTCTCGTCCAACGGTCACCGTGGTTTTGTTCACTGCCAGGTCTCCGCAGATATTCTACAAGCGCCTTTGAATAACTGCGATGGTCTGCTTCTCCGCCAAAAGAAACCCAGCGACAGCTCCGTGCTTGGAATTTACCTCCGTTAGAGATGCCATTTGGAAGGCCACGTACAGCGCTGCCACCTATCGGAACTTCGTGAAACTATAGAGTCACGTATCGGTGGATTATTTGTCGTGTTCTTCCTCTTGCTTAGGTGCAGATTCTTAAATTTGTTGTTTTATCTTACTACTTCTCCACTCAGCTGTGTAAATTTATTTTCAATCGATGGCTGAGTAACTGCAGCTTAAGCTTCAGACTAAAACTGCAGTGGTGACGCACAGCGCAAGTATATCCCGTACTCCAGCCGTCTCTACTGTGGCAGCTAGAACACTAGATTCTCTAATCTCACTCAACATCGTGTCCCTCGTGGCGTAATTTGGACAAGCAACGATTTACACAACTCTAACATTTAACTTTCATCTTCCGTCACCTTACTCATCAGCACTGTCAATCCTTTCTCTTTCTCAACTTTACGACTGACTCAGGTTCAGGCGTAGAGCTACTGTTTCAATTCCTTTCAGACGCTCATTGTTAAATTTAGATTTTACTGGTTAACTCGTACCACGTAAAACGGAACTCCTTTCTGGTATTTAATAACGTGGAACTGAAACTACTGACTTTATTACTGCAGTTCACGTCAAAATCAAACTAATGAATTTGATCCTAATTATTTTTAAAGGTAGAAAAGTTGTTGATGCTTATGCAGTTATATATGAAATATAGTTAGTACTGTATACAAGCTAGCCGGCCGAAGTGGCCGTGCGGTTAAAGGCGCTGCAGTCTGGAACCGCAAGACCGCTACGGTCGCAGGTTCGAATCCTGCCTCGGGCATGGATGTTTGTGACGTCCTTAGGTTAGTTAGGTTTAACTAGTTCTAAGTTCTAGGGGACTAATGACCTCAGAAGTTGAGTCCCATAGTGCTCAGAGCCATTTGAACCATTTTTGTATACAAGCTAAAGATCACATAGTCCTTGTGGTGTTACTGAATCATAACTTTCTGCCTGTTAGGAAAGTAAGTAGCAATGTAACACGGCTAATTCCACAACTCTCTGTATTATGTGTAACTGTGGCGTTATCTCCTCAATTAACTTTCTTCTTTAAGTTAAAGAAGATATTTACCATTCTCATTATACGATGGATAACTACGGAAAGGTCACACTCAAAAGTACAAACTTTATTTCCTTCTGACGAATACTACCTTTCGGAAGCGTACGCCAAATATGGTACGATTTGATATGTGTTACATGCTGGATAAGATGGAAAATGATGAAAATTCTCTCAGTAAAGACAAACGTAAGTGAATCAGCACCAAATATTACCTATAACACAGAAAAAGAACTGGACAGTATCCCATTACGAGGCTATTTGAGAACATCTCAATCACATCATAAAATAAAAATGTTTATCCGTAATATCAAGGGCACGTGAAATAAAAGGCGGAGGGACGAACATAAGGCAGAAATTTGTTGGAAGAGTTCCGGGAATGTGCAGTATATCTTTAAATGACATCACATACTAGATATTAATACAACCAATCAACAGCATGTATCTGTTTTGTGCAAGAGGATAAATAGTGCCCCTGGCGTAGTAAAGTACTTCTGCTACACTGGAGATGTAGCGAAGTCGCTTAAATCCGTAATAATTTTCCTCGCTGTCGGCAATGTAACGAAATTATTTTTATTTGTCCTTCAAATAATGAAAAGGAAAGACTGGAACAGTGGTTACGAGCGAAAAGTCTCATTTGTTTTGTATGTTGGGGTAACGGTGTTTGGCCAGAATTAAATGCAAAATATACTTCTTTAATCCGTTTCTGTGAAATTACTATAGATTTTTAGCTCGTTCTAGAGTAAATCTTATAGTGGAATAGATGAAGCGGATAGTTCCTGTTCCAGTCGCGTATGGTTCGCGGGAAGAACGACTGTCTGAAAGCCTCCGTGCGCGCTCTAATCTCTCTAATTTTACATTCGTGATCTCCTCGGGAAGTATAAGTAGGGGGAAGCAATATATTCGATACCTCATCCAGAAACGCACCCTCTCGAAACCTGGCGAGCAAGCTACACCGCGATGCAGAGCGCCTCTCTTGCAGAGTCTGCCACTTGAGTTTATTAAACATCTCCGTAACGCTATCACGGTTACCAAATAACCCAGTGACGAAACGCGCCGCTCTTCTTTGGATCTTCTCTATCTCCTCCGTCAACCCGACCTGGTACGGATCCCACACTGATGAGCAATACTCAAGTATAGGTCGAACGAGTGTTTTGTAAGCCACCTCCTTTGTTGATGGACTACATTTTCTAAGCACTCTCCCAATGAATCTCAACCTGGTACCCGCCTTACCAACAATTAGTTTTATATGATCATTCCACTTCAAATCGTTCCGTACGCATACTCCCAGATATTTTACAGAAGTAACTGCTACCAGTGTTTGTTCCGCTATCATATAATCATACAATAAAGGATCCTTCTTTCTATGTATTCGCAATACATTACATTTGTCTATGTTAAGGGTCAGTTGCCACTCCCTGCACCAAGTGCCTATCCGCTGCAGATCTTCCTGTTTTTCGCTACAATTTTCTAATGCAGCAACTTCTCTGTATACTACAGCATCATCCGCGAAAAGCCGCATGGAACTTCCGACACTATCTACTAGGTCATTTATATATATTGTGAAAAGCAATGGTCCCATAACACTCCCCTGTGGCACGCCAGAGGTTACTTTAACGTCTGTAGACGTCTCTCCATTGATAACAACATGCTGTGTTCTGTTTGCTAAAAACTCTTCAATCCAGCCACACAGCTGGTCTGATATTCTGTAGGCTCTTACTTTGTTTATCAGGCGACAGTGCGGAACTGTATCGAACGCCTTCCGGAAGTCAAGAAAAATAGCATCTACCTGGGAGCCTGTATCTAATATTTTCTGGGTCTCATGAACAAATAAGGCGAGTTGGGTCTCACACGATCGCTGTTTCCGGAATCCATGTTGATTCCTACATAGTAGATTCTGGGTTTCCAGAAATGACATGATACGCGAGCAAAAAACATGTTCTAAAATTCTACAAGAGATCGACGTAAGAGATATAGGTCTATAGTTTTGCGCATCTGCTCGACGACCCTTCTTGAAGACTGGGACTATCTGTGCTCTTTTCCAATCATTTGGAACCCTCCGTTCCTCTAGAGACTTGCGGTACACGGCTGTTAGAAGGGGGGCAAGTTCTTTCGCGTACTCTGTGTAGAATCGAATTGGTATCCCGTCAGGTCCAGTGGACTTTCCTCTATTGAGTGATTCCAGTTGCTTTTCTATTCCTTGGACACTTATTTCGATGTCAGCCATTTTTTCGTTTGTGCGAGGATTTAGAGAAGGAACTGCAGTGCGGTCTTCCTCTGTGAAACAGCTTTGGAAAAAGGTGTTTAGTATTTCAGCTTTACGCGTGTCATCCTCTGTTTCAATGCCATCATCATCTCGTAGTGTCTGGATATGCTGTTTCGAGCCACTTACTGATTTAACGTAAGACCAGAACTTCCTAGGATTTTCTGTCAAGTCGGTACATAGAATTTTACTTTCGAATTCAATGAACGCTTCACGCATAGCCCTCCTTACGCTAACTTTGACATCGTTTAGCTTCTGTTTGTCTGAGAGGTTTTGGCTGCGTTTAAACTTGGAACGTTGCGATTTATTAGATTCTTTCGCGTTCAGAGAATATAGGATTTCACATATAAACTGATCACGTATTTATACAATAGGAACTAATGGAAAATGGGAAAGCTATAGAAGAAGCATTGTTCCAGCAGCTGAGGATGCTTCTCAACGTGACAAAGAAAGGAAGGCAGATTTGCGTTTAACTTTCAGTTATAGATTTGCTCGTTCGTCTTTCGAGGTGGAGACGTCACGAAGGAACCGAACGTCCGTAACCCAATGGTTTCTTTTATCAGACAATTCTAGTAGGAAGAGGAATGGGATAATACATCATCCGTTCCGTCATGAGGCATGATTCGGCTACAGGAGGTTTGCTGAAATCGCGGTATTTAATGTGGAGACGTTGCTCTGTGCAAATTTCTGAACTCGTATTGACTGATCAATATAAATGGTACTATATTCAATACGAACGGTTTCAGAACGATAGTTGCTACATTAAATCCGCAATTTCCACAAATCTGGTTCTGTCGATCACAGCCTCATTAACAAACATAGGCTTACGTTTGATGGTACGGAAATATTATTCCATGCCTCTTTCTACTGGAATTCTGTCATCAAAGAAGCTGTTGAAATCAGAATATGTCACAGCTAAGTGGTGCATGGAGACAGGCGCCTGATGCTGAAATTGACCACATAAAATAGCTTAGTAACCCACCATTTAACGAAATCGAAATTGCTACCAATGTTCTTCCATCATATATACCGACATAATTTCTGGCAGCGTATGGAAGTTCAGTGAATTCGTGTCTCATGATTTAATTCGACCAACTAAATGGAGTACCAAACAAACAGGAGCACTGTTTAGACGATGGTAACGCAGGAAGTCGTCGGAGGCCTTTCATAGAATTCAAGTCTGACGCGACAAGCAATCCGTGAAGCAATTATTCAAAAATGTCGCCGCGAAATATTACGTTGTCAGGAAAGCAGCATCATACCACTGTCACTTTACAATTTAGAAAATTCTGACAAACTTATTTGCACGACTTACTGACTTAGTCTTGTGTCATTTTGAAGGAAAACAGTTTTGACTTACGTAGTACACGACTTTCAAATCGCTCCACTGCGACCGCTAGCAGCAGCTGCAGCAAAAATGGCAGACTTCACCAGTTCCTAGTGTGCTCGCTATGTGCTTTGGTTCCAACAACTATGTAACGAAATTTTTGTAGAGACAGTGGTAAAGATCATTTCAGTAATCCTAAGATTTACGAGTGGCCAAGTGTTATACTGAAACTGGATGTTCGGTAAGATATAACAAATCATTAGGCCATCCCCATGCGTATCATGAGGTCGTAGAGCAAGTGAGGCAAAGCTTTGGGAACAGTCCTATAAAATCGACCCGGGAAGCTTTTCGAGAACCAGGCGTCCAACACATGACTGTTTGGAGTGTGTTAAGAGAATGGTTGCACTTCAAATAACACAAGTTCACAATGGTGCAAAATGTAAATGATAATTGTGGACTTGTAATGACTTTTGTGTTTAAATGTTACATCGATTGGATGCAGATGAAGATTTCATAGGAAAGATTATCTTTAATAAAGAGTCGACTTTTAGTTGATAAACAGAGCTGTTATATTTGGGGCATTGTAAATCCAAGGAAATCCCAGAAACATGAACGTGATAGCTCAGAATGGATTGTGTTTTGTGCACTGAGGAGCAACAAAGTTTATGGACTTTCCTTTTTAGATGAGAAAACTATCAGTGAAGTAGCGCATTTAGATAGGCTGGAAAACAATTTGATCCGCGATACTGACGTTGATGAATGAGAGCAAAACGTAGAGTTAATGGAAGGTGGTGCATTACCACAGTGCCTCTTTGACGTCTGGGATATCCTAAATATCTCCTTTCCTGGTAAGCAGACGGGCTGAGGTGCGCCAGTTGCGTCGCACACATGTTCACTGCCTCTAACACATCTTTACGTTTTCTTTTGGGGATTCATGAATGATATAGGCTTTGTTCTACGCTTACCGGATTATCCAGGTTGAACGTGCCTCGCAATTCAGCAACTCACGCCTGATGTGCTGCAGCGATTTGTGCAAGAAATCGACTTCAGACGGGATGTTTGCCGCATAACCAATGGAAGACACACCTTAACATTTCAGGAACAAGGTAAAACCAACAACAATGTAAAAAACTTGAAGTATCTGACTATAAAATGAGGCCAAAACATATCTGACTGATTTGATGCGGCCCGCCCCAAATATCTCTCCTGCGCCAACATCTTTATCTCAGAGTTGCAGTTGCAACCTACGTCCTCCATTAGCTGCTGGATTTATTCCAAGCTCTGTCTTCCTCTACAGTTTTTTCCCTCTACAGCTCCCTCCATTACCACTGAAGACAGTTCCTGATGTCTTAACAGATGTCCTGTCAACCTGCCCCTTCTTCCTATCAGTGTTTTCCACGTATTCCTTTTCTCTCCGATTCTGCGCAGAGCCTCCTCATTCCTTACCTTTTCGGTCCACCACAGTCCATGTTTCACTACCGTACAATGCTGTACTCCCAACGTATATTCTCACAAATTTCTTCCTCAAATTAAGACCTATGTTTGATACTGGTAGACTTCTCTTAGCCAGGAATGCCCTTTTCGCCAGTGCCAGCCTGCTTTTGATGTTCTCCTTGCTTCGCCCGTCATTGGTTATATTGCTGCCTAGGAAGCAGAATTCCTTAAATTCATCTACTTCTTGACCTTCAGTCCAGATGTTAACTTCCTCGCTGTTCTGATTTCTGCTGCTTCTCATTACATCCGTCCTTCTTCGATTTATTCTCAATGCATATCCTGTACTCGTTAGAGTGTCCATTCCATTTAGCAGATCTTGTAATTCTTATTCACTTTCACTCAGGATAGCAATGTCACCAGCGAATCGTAGCAATGGTACCCTTTCACCTAGAACATTTCTTTTATTTCCATCATTGCAGAGATGCATGCGGAGCATAAATATGAGTCTTTCTAAGGCATCCGATGTAGTTCCCTCGAGCTTTAAAGAACCAGAGGAAAAACAGCGCTACAATTCTCCTGCCACATACGTGTATCTACCAAGGGGAGAAATAAAAGAGATCTAGGACACGTGCAGAGGGAAAAGGCAGTCGTATTTTCGTCACTGTACACGAATCCAATGGGGCATTCAATCGCTAATATACGTGTGAAGTAGTCTCTGCCACGTACTACGGAGTAATAAAGTGTCTAATCTTCGGTTGCCACGATACTTGATTTGAAGATAAAATCCCTTGTCCTCTTCGCAGTAGTCTCCTTCGTAATGCACACACTTCTCCTGCCGCTCCACCACTGTTGGAAACATATTCGTAATACGAAGCGATGGTGGTAGATTATAGAGCTTGACTAACCTTAGAAATGTTTTGTTTGGCGTTGAAAGTCTGAATCAGATGCGCAGAATGGTTGGGAGCGTCATCATGACGAAGCTGCCAAGTTTTTCCTGGCTACAGATTCGTTCATTTCCGGCACAACAACATTATGACGTTGACAAAGAACCTGCTAGTAATATTCCAGTGTGATTTTTTTGGCCTGCAGGTGCATACTCGTGATGCAGTACACCATCAGCGTCGACGAAATACACGGAAGCCAAAGAAATTGTTATAGGCATGCGTGTTCAAACATAGAGATACGTAAACAGGCAGAACACGGCGATGCCGTCGGCAACGCTTATATAAGACAACAAATGTCTGGTGCAGTTATTAGAATGGTTACTTATGCTGCAATGGCAGGTTAGCAAGATTTAAGTGAGTCTGAACTTTGTGTTATAGTCGGCGCACGAGCGATGCGACATAGCATCTCCGAGGTAGCGATGAAGAGGTTACTTTCCCGTACGATCATTTCACGAGTGTACCGTGAATATCAGCAATCCAGTGAAACACCAGATTTTCGACATAGTTGCGCCCGGAAAAAGATCCTGCAGGAACAGGACAAACGACAATTGAAGAGAATCGTTCGAAGTGACAGAAGTGAAACCCTTCCGCAAATTGCTGCAGATTTCAATGCAGGGCCATCAACAAGAGTCAGTGGGCGAAACATTCAACGAAACTTCTTCACTATGAGATTTCGGAGCTGAAGGTCCACTTGTGTGCCCTCGATGATTTCCCAACACAAAGGTTTACCCTTCGCCTGGGCCCGTCAACACCGACACTGGACTGTAGATGACTGGAAACATGTTGCCTAATCGGACGAGTCTCGTTTCATATTGTATCCACCAGATGGACGTGCACGGGTATGGAGACCACCTCATGAATCCAAGGACTCTGCATGTCAACAGGGGACTGTCTAAGGCTGGTGGAGGCTCTGTAATGGTGTAGGGCGTGTGCAATTGGTGTGATACGTGACGCCTGATACGTGTAGATACGAATAACAGGTGACACGTACGTGAGCATCCTGTCTGAACATCTGCACCCATTCATGTCCTTTCTGCATTCCGACGGACTTGGGCAATTCCAACAGGAAAATTTGACACACTACACGTCCAGAATTGCTACAGGGTGGCTCCAGGAACATTCTTCTGATTTTAAACACTCCCGCTGGCCACCATACTCCACAGCCATGAACATTATTGAGTATATGTGAAAACCTTGCAATGTGCTGTTCGGAAGAGACCTCCATCCCCTCGAACTCTTACGGATGTATGGACGGCCTTCACTGAGTTCCTTGTTTACATGGCTGACGGTAATCGTAACGCAGGTTTGGTCATGGTGCTGTAAAACATTTACAAAATCCACACGTGCGTGCACTGTTGCTGCTCTTATTTTATACTATAAGTTGCTAGGCATATTGTTTTCAGCTCCTCTTCCTATAAGTACCTGATCCTTTTCATCAAAATCTCTACGTAAAGGCTCTACGTTCTTGTTCACCTGGCTAGGCTTGCCACTAGATGTCATTATGCTTGTGACGTAGCATCCCACATCTAGCTTTTCCTGTAGAATTTGGTAGACATGCCTCCCACGACTAGTATCACGCGTAAGGACTCTGTTCTTTCCACTTGACTTTTCTATTAATGTAGCCTTAAAGCATTCTACTTTGCTCAAAAACTGTTAGAAGCTGCTCTCTCATTTCAACTAACAAGTCTAACTGATTGCGGACAGGAATGTGAAAATGTAAGGTTTTTCTCCTTTTGCTTATTACTTTTCACAACTTTCCAAATAGAAAATAGTTCTATCCCCTGCCACCAGCTAAATTCAAAATACGCCATTTCTACTTCTACGTGATGGGCACAAATATTTCTTCCCTTTCCCATGCTTCTCGTCATACGACTACGTGATCTACAACTCCATGGAAGCCCCCATCTGCTACTCAATGGCTTCCTCGATACAATCATCCCCGTGAAACATCAACCAACAGTCCTGACATGTCTCTCGCATACCAATAAGCCACGGTGACATCCAAACTTGTCACACATGACGCTACTTTAACAGTAAGCTAAAAAGTACTACCACACACTTAAACTTCAATACATTGATAATTGCTGATAACTTATCTTTCGGTGGGTTGTGCAGGTAATTTGTAGATGCCAGGCACCCGTAAGGAAACACGAGAATGTAGACGCAACACAGATGTCCGCTGAACGTAAATTTTAGGTACCAGAAGACACTAAATAAACGAAAACTACGACACTTGATATTTTTAATAACTGTGTTAAACAGATACTATCGGTAGATTATGAAATGCAATGCAGTGTATCTGAAATAACACGTAATGTCCAGCGACTGGTGGTGTTGACGCCAGAGTGCGACCGTCGATCATCGTTCAACAAGTCCTGTGCGGTTTTCAGACAGCATGCTTCTGCTGCACTGACAGCTGCTTCGGTACGAATTTTGCAGATACTCTTCTTCTGCCTAAATGAAAACCTAATATACCAATCAACGTATGCTCCTGTCTCATTCGCAGGTTCTCGTACTATGGTGCTGCGACCTTTGGTGACTAATGTCGCATTTGTTCAGTGAAGCTGTCGTTTCGACCTTTCAAGCTTTCGCTGATTCGCTTAAACATCCACTGATGTGCGGCAATTTCAGAAGCTGTTGCACCACTCCTTCGTACCTCAGTTGTTCATGGCATCGTTCAAGAAAGCCTGATGAATCTTGCAAATTGTTTGCACTTTTACAGCCGAAGCTTTTTGCCAAATCTGATTCCGTGTCACTGCTCGGTTTTTTCTTTATTTCACAGTTTACTGGAATCCGACACATAGGCTGATCTCCAGCGACTGATACATTCTGCTGGCCGAAAAAATTTCACGGCTGCTCATGAACATCCCTACCATATCTCCATCGAAGAAAGTTTCTCGCGCTTTGCTGGTTGACGGAGGAAAGACGGAAGTTCGATATATTATGAACACATCTCTTATGAAAGATAGGTAGGAAGATTAAGATTGAATGACCTGTCGAAATCGAGGTCGTTGTGTGAGGTATTCATATTATTTTGATCATTCAAGAAAATTGGGGTTTTCACATAAATATCGATAGCCACAGCTAACATGGAGCAAAGTCATGTAGCTGAGTAATCTTTGACTATTCATACACTATCTTTGCCTAAACTGAGCAGTGTTGAGTAGCAGATGTATTTTGAACAATGGTCAGGAAATTTTCTTTATAATTGTGATAGGAGATAGCTAGAATTAGATTATAACTATTTTTGATGCAATTATGGAGAGATAAGCCAAGGAGAATATTTGTTAGTTTTTCAGGAATGTTGAGAGATGGAGGTAAGCACACAAGCATGTAGCATTGTTCCGTGTTGTCGAGAATGTAGTAACGAAGTTCACATAGCAGGATTGTTATATGGATTGCTCTGATGGAAAGATAAGATTCCCCTTGCTTAAAGTCGTGTTATATAAATACTATTGTGAACATTTACCTGATATTAAAAGCATTAATTTTGAATGCAGAATTTCATTTGAATTTTGTCAGAAGTTGTTTCTTTCCAACTAAAATTCCCACCCTTCATTCAGTTCATTATGTACGTACATACTTTCCACTTCATGGTATAGTTTTCTTTAATGTTGCTCTGCTGCTGTATGCTGTGCTCTGATTCCGAGTAAACGTAATAAACCAACTGAAACGTCGTATGGCCAGGGCCTCCCGTCGAGTAGAGCGGTCGCCTAGTGCAAGTCTTTTTAGTTGATGTAAGTTCGGCGACTTGGACGTCGTTGGGGATGAGATGATGATGAAAATAACGCAACACCCAGTCCCTTACCGCAGAAAAATCTCCTACCCAGCCGGAAATCGAACTCGAGACCATTTGCACGGCATGCTGTCGCACTGACCACTCAGATATCGAGGCGGACAGAAACCGGCTGAAGGCTGGGAATTTTAACTGGTAAGAAATGACTTGCGAGAAAACTTCAAATGAAACTTTACATTCAAGAGTAACACTTTAAAAATCACTTGAATTTTCGTAATAGTACGAGGGTCACTCCAAAAGAAATGCACACTGTTTTTGTAAAAATACAGTTTTCATTCTGCATGTGTGAAAGTTTTACAGTGCATACATCCTTCACGCTTGTTTTCAAACTTAGTTCAACCTGTTCCCGTGAGTGGCACCGTCACAGCAGGTATTCAAGATGGCTGCTACACTCGACGTCCGTCAGAAGCAAAGTGCTGTCATAGAATTCCTGTGCTGAGAAAACGAGATAGTGGGAAACATCCACAAGAGGTTGAAAAACGTGTACGGGGATGCTGCTGTCGATCGCAGTACAGTTAGTCGGTGGGCAAGCATGTTACATAGTGAAAGCGGGCACGACAATATTGAGGATTGTCCTCGCAGTGGCAGGCCTCGAACTGCACTCACTCCAGACAATGTGCAGAGAGTTAACGAATTGGTGACTGCTGACAGACCCATCACAGTGAAGGAATTGTCACGCTACACTAGGACAGGGAAAGGGAGTGTTTGCAGCATACTGAAAGTGTTGGCGTTAAAAAAATATTTGTGCCAGGTGGGTTCCCAGGATGTTGATAGTGGCTCACAAAGAAACAAGAAAAAAGGTATGCAGCGAACTTTTGGAACATTACGAGAATGGTGGAGATGAAGTTCTTGGAAGAATTGTGATAGGTGATGAAACATGGCTCCATCATTTTTCACCAGAGACGAAGAGGCAATCAATGGAGTGGCATCAAGCAAAGTCACCCAAGAAAAAAAAATTAAAACGACACCTGATGCTGGAAAAGTTATGGCTACGGTGTTTTTCGATTCCGAAGGACTTGCTTGTGGACATCATACCACGTGGAACCACCATAAATTCTTATGCATATGTGACAACACTGAAGAAACTTCAAGCTCGACTGAGTCGTGTTCGACCACATCGGCAAAAGCAGGATGTTTTGCAGTTGCACGACAATGCACGGCCACATGTCAGTCAAAAAACCATGGCAGCGATCACAAAACTCGGCTGGACAACACTGAAACACCCGCCTTACAGTCCTGACCTGGCTCCATTTGACTATCATCTCTTTGGGAAACAGAAAGACTCTCTTCGTGGAACAAGGTTTGAGGATGATGACTCTCTTGTGCACGCTGCCAAACAGTGGCTCCAACAGGTTGGTCCAGAATTTTACCGTGCGGGTATACAGGCGCTGGTTCCAAGATGGCGTAAGGCAGTTGCGAGGGATGGAAATTATGTGGAGATATGAAAATATTGTTCCTAAAGAATGTATATACACACTTGAAAACTTTCAAACATGTGGAATAAATGATGAATTTTTTAAAAAAATAGTGTGCATTTCTTTCGGAGTGACCCTCGTATTTACACTGTGTGATCAAAAGTATCCGGACACCTGGCTGTATATGACTTACAAGTTCGTGGCGCCCTCTATCGGTAATGCTGGAATTCAGTACGGTGTTGGCCCACGCTTAGCCTTGATGACAGCTTCCACTCTCGGAGGCGTACGTTCAATCAGTTGCTACAAAGTTTCTTGGGAAATGGAAGCCCATTCTTCACGGAGTGCTGCACTGAAGAGAAGTATCGATGTTTGTCAGTGAGGCCTGGCACGAAGTCGGCTTTCCAAAACATCCCAAAGGTGTTCTGTAGGATTCAGGTCAGGACTCTGTGCAGTCCAGTCTTTGACAGGGATGTTGTTACTGTCGTGTAATCACTCCGCCACAGGCCGTGCATTATGAACACGTGCTCGCCCGTATTGAAAGATGCTATCTCGTTACCCAAATTGCTCTTCAACAGTGGGAAGCAAGAAGCTGCATAAAACATCAATGTTGGCCTGTGCTGTGATAGTGCCACGCAAAACAACAAGAGCAGCAAGCCCTCTCCAAGAAAAGCTAAAAACACGGCCACACCATAACACCACCTTCTCCGAATTTCACTTATGGCACTACACACACTGGTAGAGGACGTTCTCCGGGTATTCGATATACCCACACCCTGCAATCGGATTGTCACATTGTGTACCGTGATTCGTCACTCCACACAACGTTTTCCCAGTGTTCAATCGTCCAACGTTTACGCTCCTTACACCAAGTGGGGCGTCGTTTGGCATTTACCGGCGTGCTGTGTGGCTTATGAGCAGCCGCTCGACTATGAAATCCAAGTTTCCTCACCTCCCGTCTAACTGTCATAATGCTTGCAGTGGTTCCTGATAAAGTTTTGAATTTCTTTGTGGTGGTGTGGGTAGATGTCTGCCTATTACACATTACGACCCTCTTCAACTGTCGGCGGCCTCTGTCAGTCAAATGAGGAGATCGCCCTGTACGCTTTTGTGCTGTATGTGTCCCTTCACGTTTCCATCTCATCGGAAACCGTGGATGTCTAGGAGTGTGGAAATCTCGCGTACAGACCGTATGACACAAGTGATACTCAATCACCTGACCACGTTCGAAGTCCGTGAGTTCTGCGGAGCGCCCTATTCTGTTCTATCACGATATGTAATGGCTACTGAGGTAGCTGATATGGAGTACCTGGCTGTAGATGGCAGCACAATGCACCTAATATGAGAATAGATATTGTATCAACAGTGAAAGATTACTCAGCTGCATGGTTTGGCTCTGTGTGAGCTACGCATCTCAATATTAGAGCTGTCAGGCAGAGGCGCTCTAGCAACACAAAGATATTGTAGCAATAGTCAAAGATTACTTATCTGCATGGTTCTGCTCTGTGTGAGCTACGCACATCAGTTTTTGCGTAAGGGACAGAAATTATAGAGAGACCAAAATAATATCCAAACCTAACAATTAGAGACGGAGCACAGGCACAGACTGTTTCAAGAATGGTCAAGGAAACCGGCGGAGACCTTTCAAGGGAACCATCCCAGTATTTGCCTGGATTTAAGGAAATCACGGAAAACGTCAAGCCGGCCGCGGTGGTCTAGCGGTTCTGGCGCTGCAGTCCGGAACCGCGCGACTGCTACGGTCGCAGGTTCGAATCCTGCCTCGGGCATGGGTGTGTGTGATGTCCTTAGGTTAGTTAGGTTTAAGTAGTTCTAAGTTCTAGGGGACTTATGACCTAAGATGTTGAGTCCCATAGTGCTCAGAGCCATTTGAACCATTTTTGAAAACGTCAATGCGGTTGACTGGACGCGAAGCTGTGCCCTTGTCCTCTTGTATGCGAGTGCTAGCAACTGCATCACTTCGCTCGGTGCCTCGCATGTCAGCCTAGAAGCCACTGTAGAAAGAGTGTGGCACTCACCATGCTACTGATACGACGAAATTGCGAGTTGACGTCATCAATGGCACCGCACTCGATGCCGAAGGCGCACACGCCGATGACGTCAGTGGTGAACGTGGACAGCAGCTGCTTGAGCTCCACCTCGCAGCCAGGCTGTCGCCGGACGGCCACATCCACGGACTTCTGGAGGCGCGAGCAGCACTCCTGCATCAGGAAGAAGACGCGGCGCGTGTGGCCCACGGAGAACACTTGCGACATGCGCAGACGCATCTCCTTCCACAGGGAGCCGCCCATCGTGAAAAGATGGTGCGTCATGGGGTCCCTCTTGAAATGTGGGAAGTTCATCCTGCCAGACAAGAGGTGACACATGCGACTAAGAGAACTATATGTGGTCTCCTCACAAGAACAGAAGCAGACTTCCAGTTGACTTAGCTTTATAGAGCTTCCTACCACACAGCGTCATACAACTACTTCCACTGTAAAATACTTTTTCAGTAACGGTAACATGTAATGTGTGATCTTGTAGCGCCTGAAGTAAAGCAAATTAAATGTTACACTGTACTGGTTCCTTCTGGTGAGACTTACTCTGTCTGTCATATAATTTAGTGCCTCTTGTCTCAGTCGTGTTAATAGCTGCTGCCTGCTGGAACAGTGTTGAAACTAACAGTGTGTCGAACACATTACATGAAATGAAAGCAGTACTTAAGAAATCATAACTACACAGAAATGCGTTATTAATCTATATTTGCCATTAAACTATGGTGTTAAATAGCTGTCTCAGACATCTCAGAGCCGCTTGGCCAGGATGGTGGGATATGTGTTTCAATGGTCTAACATCTTGGCTACCAGTCACAGCGTCAGTGCCGGATCACGTATTGTACTCTACTTATTCCATCTGTGCCCCTGATTTCAGTTGCATTACCAAATAGGAAATGTCTGTTGGGCAAGTGGGTGTAGTGAATTGCTAGTGATCATGTTGGTAGCGCTGAGTATACTCTCATGAGTCACTCTGAGTCAACAAGTGCCAGTGAAGGCTTTTGGATCGTGAAGAATAATTCAGACTTCTCAGACGACTAGGCGATGGACGGATTTTCAGAGAAACGTAACTCGTAATAACGAGATCACTTCTCGTATGTTCAGTCCCTATTAATCCTTCGGTCTACACTCATCTAATCCGGTAGCATTCTAGTTTTTCAACATTTTGTAGGACTGGGTAAGTAATTATAAAACTTGTTACTCCTTGTTCAAACTCAATGCTTTCCTCCGTTTTTCGGTCAATCTCGTCTGCCAATCCCACCTCACATGGGTGCTGACAATCTCATCACGGAGCAACCCTGTCATTGCTCCCGGGTTCGAACAAAGGTACCACTTCAGTTTTGAATAAAAATCATCAGCTTTCGGATCCGAAGCTTTCCGGCATAAAAAGCTACTCTCGTTCTGTCAACGTCCTTGTAGGACATGGCGGAAGAGCGGAAAGACGTTCTGGGCACTCTCCTGTCCCTGGAGTGGGAAACTACCCCTAAGGGCTGAATAATCAGCAATGACTAACGGCATCAGCCAGCAGAAGGCAACGTAAACCACTGTATTAAATTCACATAACGTGATTCCACAGGACAAATGGCCTGCAACTGAAAAAGCGTAATGATGATCTCTCCATTGACAAAAGATTCCGTTATGGTCCCCCATTCGCATCTCCGGGAAGGGGCTGCCAAGGGGAAGGTCACCATGAGAAAGAAATTGATTAACCAACGAAAAGATAACGTTCTATGAGTGGGACATAAAATGTGAGAAGTCTGAACGTGGTACGGAAACTAGAAAATCTGATGAAGAAATACAAAGGCTCAATGTAGATATAGCCAGGCTCAGCGTAGTGAATTAGAAAGAAGACCAGGATTTATGGTCAGGTGAGTATAGGTCATTGGCAACAGCAACAGAAAATTGTGTAACGGCAGTAGGATTCGATATCAATATTAAGGCAGGATGGAGGGTATTTTATTTTGAACAGTTCGGTGATAGGCTTGTTCCTATCAGAACTGATAGCAAACCTACACCGACAACGACATTTCAGGTATAAATGTCGACGTCGCAAGCTGACGATGAATAGATACAGAAGAAATAGTACGTGACAAGAATCACTTTAGGCTACTTATAGAAAACGCAAACTATGAAGAAGATGAGCAAAAACATCGACCCAAGAGAGTGTGGACAGATGAGCAGAGACGAGCAGTTGGCGAGAAAATGAAGAAGTACTTGGAAGAACGGAAGAAAAAGAAACACCATAAGTCTTAATTTGTATGCGGTCCATAGCTTGCCAAAGTGAAACCGATACTGCGATGAGGAATAGCTCACAAGGCACTTGAGTTGAAGAGGAATAGAAATCTCTAAAAAGGGCAATCATAGCTGTTGGAAAGAAAAACATAAGTACAAAGAAGGTAACTGTGAAGAAACCATTGGCAACAGAAGACATACTTCAGCTGATCAGTGAAAGAAGGAAGTACAAAAATGTCCAGGAAAATTTAGGTAATACAAATAAACAAGTCACTTAGGAACGAAATAAATTTACGTGGAATAAGTACCTTAAATCCCTCTATTATTTGGAAGACTTGCCTGGTGTGATAGAAGAAGAAACATGAGCCGATATAGAAGAGAAAGGGCATTCAGTATTAGAATCAGAATTTAAAAGAGCTATGGAAGACTTAAGGTTAAATAAGGCAGAAGGGATAGATAACATTGCATCAGAGTTTCTATAATCATTGGAGAAAGTTGCAAAAAAAAAACGATTATACAATTTGGTGTGTAAAATTTACGGAGTCGGACTATATACCATCTCACTTTCGGAAAAATATTGTCCACAAAATCACTAAGACTGCAAGAACTACCAAGTGCCAGAATTATCGCACAAACAACGTAATAGCTCGTGCATCTAAGTTGCTTACAAGAATAATATACAGAAGAATGGAAAAGGAAGTTGAGGATGTGATAGGTGACGATCAGTTTTGCTTTAAGAAAGTTGAAGACACCAGAGAAGCAATTCTCACGTTGCTGCTGATAATGGAAACAAGATGAAAGGAAAACGAAGGATTCGTTGCTGCTGATAATGGAAACAAGATGAAAGGAAAACGAAGGATTTGTCTATCTGGAAAAACCGTCCGACAGTGACAAAAAGGTCCAAGATATTCGAAATTCTGAGGAAAACAGCGGTATACTATAGGGAGAGAAAGTTAGTGTACGACATGGACAAGAGCCAAGAGGAATAACAAGAGTAGAAGACCAAATAGAAAGTGCTCGGATTAAAAAGGGTGTAAGATAGACATGTAGTCTTTAGCCCCTACTGTTCAATCTATACAAGGAAGAAGCAACGTTGGAAATAAAAGAAAGGATCAAGAATGGAATTAAAATTCAACATGAAAGTACTTCAATGATAAGATTCATTGATGACATAGCTATACTCAGTGAAAGCGAAGAATTACAAAATCTGCTGTGTGAAATAAACAGTGTAATGAGTTTGTAATAAGGATCGAGAATAAATCAAATAAACAGGTAAGTAACCAGTAGCAGCAGAACTGAGGACAGTGAGAAATTGAACATAAGGATTGATGGCAACTAAGTAGAGGAAATTAAGGAATTCTGCTACCTAGGCAGCAAAATACCCAACGACGGGCGGAGCAAGGAAGACATCGAAAGCAGACTAATGCTGACAAAATGTTCATTCTTGGCCTAGAGAAATCAACATGTATCAAACATAGGCCTTCACTTAAGGAGGAAATTGCTGGGAATGTACGTCTGGAGTACTGCATTGCACGGTAGTGAAACTTGGACCGTGGGATAATCGGAACACAAGAGAATTGAAGCACTTGAGATGTGGTGCTGCAGACGAATTTAATTACGTGGGTTGATAAGGTAAGGAATGAAGAGGTTCAGCACAGAAACTGAGAGCAAAGGAATGTGTGGGAAACACTGACAAGAAGAAGGGAGAGGATGATACGATATCTGTTAAGACACCTGGGAATAACTTCCATGGTACTAGAGGGAGTTGTAGAGGGTAAGAACTGTTGAAGAAGACGGAGATTGGAATACATACAGCAAATAATTAAGGACGTAGGATGCAAGCTCTACTCTGGGATGAAGAATTTGACAAAGGAAAGGAATTCGTGGCGGGCCACATGATGCCAGTCGGAAGGCTGATGACAAAAAACTACTTAATTCAAAACTATGTTGTACATTATATTATTTTCTTTATTCTTGTTTATAAATAACTGATATCGTCCGGAGGGAAGGATTTACTGACAAAATTATGACCGTTGTCTTCGGCCTCAAAAGTCGGGGCTGTCCTCTACGTTTCTGAGTTTAGGGCCCTGCTTAAACAGACTAGCATTGAGTGGCAGTCAGTTGTAGATAACGACGGCGCAGTGCTGTCACCAGCCAGTGTACACGAGTAGATAATTCTGGGCCTTAAAATATTGTACAGCGGTGACTGCGGCAGCCGGTTTTGTGTATCTACATTAGTAAGTCGTCTTAACTATGCAACTACCGCGGATACAAGATTTCTTTCCTAGGCTGAGCCTATGCAGTAATTGCACGAGCGACAAGCCCACGAAGTATTGTGATCAAGGAATCCTATATGGCGAGCAGCAGCTACATGTCCAATATGAAACGTAAGGATACCGTAATGTGTTAATTACTCGCTGCTTATATGTCTATACTTTAGTTCAAAAGGCAATAATGTCTTTCCTTCTAGTTAGGTCTGTCAAGACACGACCAGTTATGTTAGGAAAAGTTTATATTAAATAGTTCAGAACTGTATATTGACACGATTTATAGGAATGTTTGATAGTATTACTTAAAAGCTTATCATTTCCTTCCATCCAAGTTATTTTCGAAAGTCTTATTGATAATCAAATGGAAATTATAAGTAGTATAAATGCCTGTACAGTACTGCGACGAAATAGGAGTATAAATGAGACGCCCTTATAACTAAGAAGAAATGACGTTTTACTTGTTACTGTTTGTTATTTTATTTTGGTTCTAGTGGCGTGTCAATATTAATCAAAAGTTTTGACTAGTTTATTGCAGTGGACACGTCGCCGAAATCCAAGGTTAATTTGAGTGTTAAAACCTTGTAAGATTGACGAAAAATATCAAAATTAATAACTATTCTCATTTCTTCTTGAGTAATTCAGAAATGTTGGTAGCAAAAGTAGGAGAACAAAATTGTGCTTTCTCGCTTACATTTTATTCGCTACAGGCAAGTTGTTAAATATCATGGACAGTCGTGTTAATGGGCATGAGTGAAGATACAAAAAAAAAAAAAACTCTGAGTTTTCAGATACAAGATGGGAGGAGAGACAGCATCGGCCGTAAGCTTCTAATCTGTTTACTGTAGATCGATTTCGGCTACTGTGTAGCTATCTTCAGTTATATCGAAGTCATGACGACTCATCGTAAATAAAATCACACATGGTACCACTTGACATTACAGACAGTTTAACAGTTTGTTGTTATGTGTAATGTGAAGTGGTACCACGTGCGATTTTATTTACGAAGAGTCACCATGACTTGGATATAATTGCACTGAAGATAGCTGCCGGCCGCGGTGGCCGTGCGGTTCTAGGCGCTCCAGTCCGGAGCCGCGCTGCTGCTACGGTCGCAGGTTCGAATCCTGCCTCGGGCATGGGTGTGTGTGATGTCCTTAGGTTAGTTAGGTTTAAGTAGTCCTAAGTTCTAGGGGACTGCTGACCACAGCAGTTGAGTCCCATAGTGCTCATAGCCCTTTGAACCATTTTTTTGAAGATAGCTACACAGCTGATGAAATTAGAGGCGTCGAGAATTATGTGGAAGATAAGTGTCAAAATCGCGACAGCGTGGATCCCAAGGCAACATAGCAGGTTTTAGAGCGCATATCTCGCGAAATGACGATGACGAGAAAATCAGAAACGATCGTCCTCACACAGTGGCTTGCCAGCTGTCATTCCTGCTACGCAACAATCGCAGCCGAAGTGCCAAAAGCTGGGGCTGTAGAGTTACTAAAAGTACCTTTCTGCACACCGGTAGGTAGCCTGCTCAGAATCGATACGCGTGCGACAGCATGCTAACATATATCTTTCAAAACGCTGCGTGTAAAAATGGGATTTTTCTGATGCTCATACCATTTGTTCTGTTGGTGATAGAAAGGTACTGCTATTTGTTTATGATTACCCTAGGGCTGGGGACTATTTGTATACCCAACAGAAGGATCGTCTTACTGTCACTATACTCAGTACTTGGGAAAAAGTATAAACATTACAAATTTCCTCCCACTTGGGCAAATGGAGCAGATCGGTTGATTCTCTTTGCATTTGATTTGGTCTACAGTGTTATTAGGGGGTTTATGGAGGCATCATTAGTTCAATGACAGTTCCAGAGAAAACTTGGAAAATAGCACTTCTTTACCATGTTTTCGTGTCAAAACCGAGCGGCGGATTCCAAGATTCCTAAGCACAATAAATGGCTATAATTTTTACTATATAATCCTATGAGCCAGAAATCAAACAACATCGAAAATTTCTTGATATATTTATCCATTTCCGAGATACGGAGGTTCAGAATTATGCTACCTGTATATGTAAAACATCTAAAATCCAGTGAGAGACGAAAAAGTTGTTTATTAAGTGACGTAGCACGGACAAATATGCTGTAACGTGTGTGCGTTATCGTCCCGTGTTGTACAACTGGAGCACATGCGAAATTTTTTGCAGGTAAATTCCGGAATGAGATGTAAAATTAGTGCGTTATTTCAATTTGACATATGTAAAACATCAAAATTTTACTGACCAATTGAGTATGCCATAGGACCCACTCGGTGATCGTTTCGTATGTGTTCTGACTTAAACTATAGTATAATGTGCACTTATAGCATGTTGTACGACATGTGAAAATTGTATTGTTCTACTGATTTCCTGGATGATGGGTTAGAAAGAAAACCGGCAGGACGGAATGTATGATATTCAATACAGCAAACTTGTGATACATTTCTTGAAATAAAAGCTACGTCATATCTAAAATGGAATTTCAATTTGAACAGTGTCTTCCAACAGCACAGCAATTAGCAACCGGAGTCCACAAGAATTTAATTTCTGATTTCCAGAACAACACGTGCTACAGGTAGCAAACATTGGATATCAGTGTTCACTTTTACACGAGTGACTCAGATTGAATATGAAGTGTTCCACAAAAGGTACTGGCGACTTGAGCAATTATTCATCTGCAGTATGATGAAACTCCTCAAGATAACTTGTATAGTAGAGGTTGTGAAATAAACAGTTTACAGAGATGTGAATGACACGACAAATGTTTGCTGTTTGAAGAAGAATACGCTCCTGTGATCATTTCTGCAAAGCTGAAACTACTATATTAGCTAGTCTGCGATTAGATTATGCATGCCTGTGGCGTATTACAAAGTCCAAGAACAAGTCTCTCGTTTAATTTGAAGACGCTACAGTGTGAGTGTCGTTGCGGGAGTTGTGCTTTGACGATGCAATTCATAGCACACTGTCCACGAAATATAAATATGTAAGCGAATCCATTCTTTCTGAAGTTATGAGAGAGCGAATGCTTATCTACGTATTACACAGTACCAAATCACGGTTCTCAGAGTCGAAGCAGAGGAAAGGAATATGGTGAACGAGGAATGAGAGAGATATCATTGTAGCATAGCGTCCATTTTATTCATTCTGTTCGTAGAGCAGCAGGCAAGGAAAACAAAGAACAAATGTTCAAACTTACGATGTCAGAGATGGCAAAGGGCTTTGATGGACAGTTGAACGGAATAGGAAAAGTGTCTTGAAAAGAGGATATCATAAGAACACCACCAAAAGTAAAATTAGGAAAATGGAATTTAAAATTGTAACGTGATTGATGCTAGGGCAACAAGATTTCAAAATGAGACACTTCAGTTAGGAGGTGAAATTTGCTATAAGGGCAAGTAAGTAATTAACAACACATGCAGTAAAAAATATATGAAAACATTAAGTAACAAGAAAAATTTTCTCTAAAAGAGTAACGGTTTAACATCGAATACAAATATGTACGTGCTAGAAAGTTTTTTTTCTGAAAATATCATTGCATGGAAGTGAAACGTAGATGATGGGCTCTGTCGAAAATTGGAGAACAGAATTTTTTGAACAATAATAACACAGAAGAACCTTGAAGGTTGCATTTGTGGACTGTGTAAGTACCGATGACATCTGACGATCTGTCGGTGCAACTAGCATCACAGCCAAGTGGAAGGAATCGAAAGGTGCTAGCGTCAATGTTTAGTGCACTCAACAGATATGTTGTGACAAGTATTTAAAAAGAAAATCAGGTACAGAAGTGCCTGCACGGATACCAACGCACGTACACAAAATCGAATGGACATACAAATAACAATGGGGACATATAAGCCAATGATGACGTCTAAAACAAATGGATGAAAAATGACAGGTGAAAATTTCAGTTGAAAAGACGAGTAACAAGCACCTTACTTACAATATATAAAAGCGGTAATTGTGCAGAGGTGACTAGACGTCCAATTATATAATGGCGTGGAGAGCTGCTTCATAGCAGCTTCCCGTCTCCTTTGTTCTACACATGCCCATTCGCCTTCGTGTAAGTCCGTGGGCTTTCGTGCCAGCACTTCTGCACCTGATTTTCTTTTTAAGTACTTGTCACAATATTTCTGTTCCACACACTAAACATTGACGCTAGCACCTTGTGATTCCTTCGACTTGGCTGCGATGCTAGTTGCACGGAACGGTCGTCAAAGGTCTTCAGTACTTCCAAAGTGTAGAGATCTAATCTTGAAGGTTCGTCTGCGTTATTATTTTTGAAAAAATTCTATTCTCCAATTTTAGACAGAGCTCATCGTCTACATTTCGCTTCCATGCAACGATACACATCAGACAAATATTTTCAAAAGAAACTTCCTAGTACTTAAATTTGTATTTGATGTTAAATTATTACACTTGTAGAGAAAATTTTTTGTTGATATTAAATGTTTTCGTTTATTGCTTACTTCATGCATTGTTAATTACTTACTTGCCCTTATAGTAAATCTGACCTCCTATTTGTACTGCCTCATTTTATAATCTTGCCCTAGCATCAACCACTTTACAATACTAGATTTCATTTTCATAGTTTTACTTTTGGTGGTTTCCGTACAATATCCTCTTTTCAAGATACTATTTCTATTGATACCAACAGTCCAGTCCGCTCTAGCTGTTTGTCATCTCCTACATCGTGAGTATAAACATTTGTTCTTAGTTTTCCTTGCCTGCTGCTCTACGAACAGAATGAATAAAATGGACACTAGGCTACAATGATGTGTCACTCATTCCTCGTTCACCATATCCCTTCCAAAAATGTTCAAATGTGTTTGAAATCTTATAGGACTTAACTGCTAAGGTCATCAGTCCCTAAGCTTACACACTACTTAAACTAAATTATTCTAAGGACAAACACACACACCCATACCCGAGGGAGGATTCGAATCTCCGCCGGGACCAGCCTATCCCTTTCATCTGCCTCGACTCTAAGAACTGTGGTTTGGTGCTGTGCAATATGTAGATAAGCTTCCGCTCTCTCATATCTTGAGAAAGAGTGGATTCACTTACGTACCTATATTTCGTACTGCAACAACTGGTTCGAAAAATTATCGTGTTTTAGGACAGGTTTTTCAGCACATCTGCCATAGCAAAACGGTTAAAAAATCAATTTCTCCAGTGCAAGTGCTTGTCAATGGTATGCTCTTACCTGTCATGGAAATGTCCAAAGTCCCCAACAAATATTCTGTTGATGAGGCCGAGGTCCCTCACGACAAGACACGGCGTCATCATGAGGTAGAACCCTCCAAATGGCAGCCCCTCCAGCTGGTGGTAGACCCTGTCCAGTGCCTCTGGCAGGCATTCCTTGAGTAGAAAAAAGCGGCGTGTGTTTCCGAAGAAGAGTTCCGGCTTGGGGTGCGGGATCCCCAGTTTACTCCAATGCTGGTTGACGGAGTACAGGTACAGAAGGAACAAGGCAGCTGCCACTACGAGCAGCACCAGACTGTACCAGAGCCACATTCCGGGGCAGTCTCTGCATTCGTCAGACACCAACTGGATGCAGTGATGTGCCTAAATAGCAACTCTGCAGGGAACAGTTTCGTTGTGAGGAAAAACGTTTCTACTTCTCAGCTACAGATCGAAGGTTTTCGCATTTACTATTCGGCACATGCTGTAGCGTAACTTACGTAGGAAACAGTTAATGTTCGTAGCTTACCACGCGTTATTAGATGGCATCGATCACGCATAAGGTAGGTTTACAGGAATCTCGCACTGTTGTTTGAGCGCTGCTCAGATCCTGAACGGCGATACGTCATCCGACACGAACCCCGCGCCCTTTCACTCCTACTTGGGCAAGCGCTGCCTGATTGCCGCGGAATGTCTATCACGACTCGGTCTTTGAGGAGCGAAGCTTGCGATGGCTACTGTCTGCCTCTGAAGACGCCAGGACGGCCTCAGATGCGCAGCGGTTTCGGAGGGCAGATAAGGGACCGCGCAAGTCACGGCGACTAAGTATTTTGAACTTGACCTACGCAATGACGTAATATAATCGCGAGGCAATCTGCTGTGCAAACACTGAAGACTCCCGCAGTTGCTAGCGAACAGACCCAGGTCCTACAAGCTCTCGTTTCGTAACAGCTTTTCTGTAAGCGCTAAAACCGAACAAACTGTGCCGTTTGGATTAATGGCACGTGGTGTTCGTGGCATAGAGACAGTAACCAGTCAGTTAAGGATCAGTGTTCATTGCGTTTCTGAACGAATGCTGAGCCGTGATGTGGCCAGAGAGATACATGGGCTGAACGAAATTATAGAAACCTCGCCAGAAATGGGTGCTTGAACATAAATGCAGGTGATAGGCAAGATCGCAGATTGTACTGTTGTATCTGACCACGAAAGGCGCATGTTCAATGTACTCAGTACTCTGTGAGTGTTACTCGGTCTCGGGACAGAGTTCTGTATACGAGGGTGATTCATATGAAAACCTTAAATATTTTTAATTATTATTTATTGAGCAGAAGTGGTACAATGCTGTTTCAACATAATCTCCCCCATTGGCAATGCAAGTCCTCCAGCGCTTACAAAGTGCATAAATTCCATTAGAAAAAAATTCTTTTGGTAGTCCGCGCAAACACTCATACACCGTGTGGAGTACCTCTTCATCAGAACGGAACTTCTTTCCTCCCATTGAGTGGTCCAAACATATGGAAATCACTTGGGGCAAGGCCTGGTGAGTATGGTGGATGAGGAAGACACTCATAATGCAGGTCTGTGATTGCTGCAGCTGTTGTACGGGCAGTGTGGGGCCTTGCATTGTCATGATGCAAAAGGACACCTGCTGACAGCAATCCACGTCGCTTTGATTTGATTACAGGCCATATATTATCGTTTAGAAGATCTGGTTATGATGCACTGTTGACAGTGGTTCCTCTAGGGGTGTAGTGTGTAACATTATGTGATTGCCTTATCATTTTAAATCATTCACTAATCGAGCAGTCGCTCAGCAACAGCTACAGTTAGCAAATAATGTTGCGAGAATGTAAAAGGTGAACGACCTGTGACGTAACTTGTTTATTGTCGAAGCGCCGTCAGAGATGCAGTGAGGTATTGACTTTGAAAACCGCGGCGCGAAAAACGGACAGAAGCAGAACACTTTTACACATTCTTTTTTTGATGTACGAGATATTCTCGATGAACAGTTACTCATTCTTCTCTTGTCTCTTGTAACTTGTGTCGGACGCGCATGTCTTGCCGCCGTATTATTATTATCGTTAAAAATAATATTTTTTTAGTGTAAAGTAAATGTGTAGTACTAAAAGTCCCTAGCAGTAGATTTATTGTGCGACGTGTATGTGAAAACGTCAAAGGAATTGTTTTCATTACGAGAAGTGCCAATCAAAACGGCATCCATGTTAAATCCTTCATTGCAGTGTAAGTTCATCTATTAATTGCCATAAATTCAGATTTAAATGGAACTGGTGTATGGACTATTTATTTAATATTGAATCTATGTCTCACTCCTTCATGAAGTTATTTAATTTTCTTTATGTTTCTGCCAAATAGAGAGTTCACAGTCACGAATTCTTTCGTCGAAATCGGACGGAAGTTGTATGCGGCGAAATATTTTCTCCAAGCCATATTCTATTGGTAAATGCATGATAAACTACGGTCCCTTAGGAAATTCATGTTGAGCTATCCAAAAATAATTATATTTTGAATAGGCATTTACTCTCTTCCGCAATGCAACTTTCGACTGATCAGACGATCCAACAAGAAACAGCCGCACACGGTCGGCGTTCGCAAATATGTTACCACCGCTGATTATAGCTATATGTTACAGCACAAAAGTAAACATATTGTTATAATTAGCGGCTACGACGGGGACATTTATAACTGTATGTTTATGTATACACATTACGTAAACATTACGTTATAAGTGCTCCAAAATGACGTCTTTTTCGTCCTAAAAGAGAGTCATCATAACCTTCCCTGCTGATGTGATTCTTGAGTATCTCCCGGCGTATTTGATAGTCAAAATATCCACGGGTGGGCTGCCGGTCTATAGTGTCCAACGGGCACAATATTTCGGCGATCATACATGTCGCCATCATCAGGTGAACTGACGGACTGAGCTCCTGTGAATGTGCCGGCACGGAGATCCGTACGCTATGGCTGCTCAGAGGGAACTGGGTTCGGTCGCGGCGGCGGCAGATTTAAATACCCTCCGCCCATGGCGACTCCCTCCGTTTGTTCGTAGTATTCTCCATTAAAAAGAAAATACGTGGAAGTCAAGGCATGCCTAAAAAGTTCAGTGGTCTTCCCGTCAAACTTCTGACTAATCAATTCTAGTGACTCTTCTTTTTAGTGGAGAATACTACGAACAAACGGAGGGAGTCGCCATGGGTAGCCTACTCTCACCGGTGGTAGCGAATTTGTACATGGAGAACTTCGAGGAGGAAGCCCTGTCGTCATCCGTATGGAAACCTACTTGCTTTATCCGTTACGTGGACGACACGTTCGTCATCTGGCCACATGGTATGGATAAACTCCTTGACTTCCTTACACATCTAAACTCCATACACCCCAACATCAAATTCACTATGGAGACTGAAACGGATGGTAAATTACCTTTCCTTGATGTCTTGGTCAAGAGAAGGGCTGACGGCACCCTAGGTCATGGGGTGTATCGGAAGACAAAAGCACACTGATCTGTCTTTGCACGCAGACAGCTGCCACCACCCTTCACAGAGGAATGGGGTACTTAAAACTCTAGTACATAGGGCGCGCACTATCTCTGACGCAGAGAGTCTACCCCAGGAATTGGAACATCTGAGAACTGTATTTCAAAAAAATGGGTACTCAGAGTGGCAGATTCAACGTGCTCTCCACCCAACCTCTGCAGCACAAGCTGTTGAGATGGATGAAGTCACGAGGGAGGAGGTAGGCACTGCATTTATTCCATACACAGGCGCACTCTCGGGGAAAATCGCCCGCATTCTGAAGAAACACCGGGTCGGAACTGTGTTTTGTCTTCCAAATAAAACACGTGCACTGGTGGGGAGCGTCAAAGATGACCTCGGTTTGAGGAAGGCCGGCGTGTACCAGATTCCGTGTCAATGTGGCAAGTCGTATATGGGTCAGACGATGCGTACCGTCGAGGATCGATGCCGTGAACACCAGAGGCACACTCGACTGATGTATCCGAGCAAGTCGGCGGTCGCTGAACATTGTTTGTCGGAAAATCACGCCATGGAGTATGACCGCACGAGGATTCTGGTACAGACGTCGAGATACCGGGACAGCGTTGTTAGAGAAGCCATCGAAATTAGCACCAATGACGACCTCGTAAACCGTGACTGTGGCTATAATCTTAGCAAGGCTTGGGAACCAGCGATTGGGTTAATCAAGAGTAAATCGAGCAAACGTATAGTTGTGACGACCACGGCGGACAGAGCCATCACACCGACGTCATCTCAGACGCCGTCGCAATCTGTTCCACCGCGCGACCGCGGCGCGGGGCGCGGACGGCGGCGGGAGCGCGCCGCGGGCGGAGGGTATTTAAATCGTCCGCCGCCGCGACCGAACACAGTTCCCTCTGAGCAGCCATAGCATACGGATCTCCGTGCCGGCACGTTCACAGGAGCTCAGTCTGTCAGTTCACCTGATGATGGCGACATGTATGATCACCGAAATATTGTACCCGTTGGACACTATGGACCGGCAGCACACCCGTGGATATTTTGACTTCCCTGCTGATGTTTCTGTTAGAAACTTCTTTGGTTTTCGTGATGCGGAATGGCGCCATTCATTGCTCGCTCTCTTCGTTTCCGGTTGGTGAAAGTGAACCGAGGTTTCGTCCCCAGTAACGATTCTTGCAAAGAAGCCATCACCTTCTCGTTCAAAGCGCCGAAGAAGTTCTTCACAAGCATCAACACGTCGTTCTCTCATTTCAGGAGTCAGCTGCCGTGGCAACCATCCTGCAGACACTTTGTCAAACGGGAGCATATCATGCACAGTGTGGTGTGCTGACCCATGACTAATCTGTGAAAATGCTGCAATGTCATTCAGTGTCACTCGGCGGTTTTCCTTCACTATGGCTTCAACTGCTGCATTGTTCTGTGGACCTGGACGAGGAGCATCTTCCACTGAAGTCAGACCATTTGCGAACTTCCTACTCCATTCGTAGACTTGCTGCTGTGACAAACATGCATCACCGTGCTGACCCTTCATTCATCGATAAATGTCACTAGGTTTCACTACGCAAAAACCGAATAACAGAGCGCTGTTCTTCCCTGGTGCAAGACGCAAGTGAGGCGGCCATCTTTATACTGATACTGCGACGGTATGTGTGCATCTGCACTATGCTGCCACCTACAGGGCATTGTGCACGCTGTTTGTAGCACTCTTACCAACTTACAGGATAACGGCGCGAAATTTCGATTTGTTATTACAAATTTAAGGTTTTCATTTCACTCAGCCTCGTAGTTGTGAGTGCATTATGCCAGAGCTAAGTGAATTCGAATGTGAGCAAATTGTTGGTGGTTATATTGTGGGGTCATTCCGTAACCAAGAGATCCGAATAGTTTGGTATCGAAGATTTATACCGCATACAGGAAAGGGGGGAAACATCATTTGCTAAGCTACAACCGGGACGAAAGTGTGTGTTAAGTGCTGGTCACGGAGGGTGTTTGAAGGGGATTGTGGTGAAAAATACTGAGTACAACAGCTCAAAAGGTCACTCCAGAACTGTATTTCGCAGTCACGAACTTTGTCAGGGGAACTCCGTAAGCAGGGAATTACACGGCGGGCTGCGATTCCCAAACCAGTCGTCCATACTGCAAATGCCGGTAACAGGAAGATGTGGCGCCGAAACCAATATACCTGGAATGTGAAGTAATGGAATAGCTTTATTTGGTCGAATGAGTCTTTTTCAACAATATTTCCAAGTTCTCGTCAAGTTTACTTCTTGAGAGTAAGAGATGGTGGGCGTTCTATGATAATTTTGGTAGCCATGTAGTAGTATTCCGAGGTCCCTATTGACGATTTGCAAGGCCGCATTAGTGCCAAGAATTATGTGAAGATTTCGTCTGATCAGATCCATTGCATGGTACAACTTTTGTTCCCCAGCGGTGATGGTATGTTCCAAGACTACAAGGCCATTGTTCATCCAGCTCGCATCGTCCAAGACTACCTTTGTGAACACTAGCAGGATTGTCGCATCTCCTTTGATCACCGTAGTCATCAGAGGTCAATATATATTACGCATGGTAATGTGTTATGTTTCTGGTCCAACCGCTGTATGGTTTCTCATTAAGCGTGAACCACAGTGTACGTCTCTGACTCGAAACATATCACGTCGCTAGGCCGTCTACATCCGTGATGATTGAATGAAAAGGTAATGTTTCCTCATTCGTAACTTGGGTTTCGGTGGAAGTATTTTAACAGATAAGACACAGAAATTATCCTTAGAATTTGTACTTTAATTACTGATGTTCAATTTTCCACATGATCACGAGACAGTTGATTTCCATACGCTTCTGAGAAGCATGTTTCCCGAGCCCATCAGCAAAGAAGTTTCCACTTTGTTTCCGTTACCAGACTCCCATAGTTGCCTCAACTTCTTGCTGTCCCCGCAATTCTTCCACGACTGCAAACAGTGCTAGTCAGAGGTCACTCTGAACAGTATCGAGTGCCATGTAGTGGTGAACTAAAGTGGTTGACGTTTCGCTGCGATGAAGTTCTCTTACATTGCTGTACTGCGGGAAAACATTTCCCCATTCCTGTCAGATCCATCTTAGCCGTGGTATTAAAGTTTACAGCTTTGTGATGCGTCGCTCTCAACTGCTTCTTTTTCCTTGTTTAGGTTAATGATCATGGATAACGTCATGTCATGATTCTGAGAGACGACTACTAGATCCTGCATTTGTTTCTTTGCGCTTGCCTTCGTGTCGACAGTCCAGGAAGTCACCTTTCGTCTCTGGTTCATAGTTTTGTACTCATTTTTCCTTCTCTGATACAACTGAAGGCAGAATGAAGTCGTTTTCATTTTCGTAAAGTGAATGTAGTTCCTGGAAAATGTGAAGTCTGTGCTTCTTCGTTTCAAGTCCTAGCATCTGGGGTACCGATTGTGCACAGATCTTCCGACAACGGATAGAAGCAACAATGGGACCCACACTTTCTGCGCAATTCATTTTCTGTTGAATTTCATTCGGTGTGACTTCTTCCTGTACCAGGCCGTTGCGTAAATCGCATTTACCGACTGTCTGCGCACGGTACTTTTCATAACACTGTAATAATACTGCCAACTGGAACTGTGGGGAGAAGTGTGCTGAACAATTCATTACCTACAGTAAAGCTGGGGTGCCAGTTCCTGAGGAGTCATGAAGTTGGAGGCATTTTTTTATTTGTCAGTACAGAGGTCACCATTTCCCAGGGGAGAGGTGGGAGGGGGGAGGGGGATGGACGCGCCTCTCTAGCCATAAAGGCAAGGAAAAAATATAATGTAGTAAGATAGATTTCTTTCAATATAATGGTTAAAATGTGTTACGCAGGTTTTTAGCAGGGTCGGAACTGGAACTTTTTTACGGCTACTTACAAGTTCCAATCGTCTTCCAAAATACTAAAAGTTTTCCTTAGCCCCAGGTGTACTATCGCATGGACGCTCTTGGTCAGTAACTGTCCATCTTGATCTACTTCTATACTCTTATGAAGTACATGGCACAGGGTACGCCCCACTGTACCCAATATTATGGTTTAACCCAGTCGCATTCGCGTAAGGATCTTAAGAAGACCGTATGATTAGCGCAGAGCGTAATTAGTATAAGTACCTTTTTCTTATGGTCCCTAAGCATAGTAGTTGATTTCAGCGTCTGTCAGGACAGGTTTTTCAGTACTTCCATGACGGTCTCCCGTGGGTCATACGAAAATTTGTCCATTCACGCTGCCCTTCTTTGAATTGGTTCAGAGCTGCACGTTAGTCCCTTTGGATTGGTCTTACACAGTTACGTAATATTGTAGGACGGATCACACAACTGTTAAGTAACTCCCTTCTTTGCAGTCTGATTCCATTATACTAGCATCCTAACAAAGAACTGATTTACTACGGCTTCCCGCAGCTAGTTGCATTCACATATTTGTCTGAACTGACTGTAGTCCTGATTCAGTGGTGTGCACGATGGGGGTGCTAATTTTGTCCTTAAAGACGAATGCCTCGCTAATACGCTGCCGATATGCCTGTACTATCGGTCGGAGGATGGCATTCACGCATCGTACAGCCGTTACGGCGCCTTCCATGACTACCAGCGGCCTACGTCGGCCCAATATAATGCCACCCCAAAACAGCAATGAACCTCGACATTGCTGGACAGTGTGTCTAAGGCGTTCAGCCTGACCGGGTTGCCTCCAAACACGTCTCCGACGATTGTGTGGTTGAAGACATATGCGACACTCATCGGTGAAGAGAGCGTGATGCCAATCCTGAGCGGTCCATTCGGCTTGTTGTTGGATCCATCTGTACCAGGTTGCATGGTGTCGTGGTTGCAAAGATGGACCTTAGCGTGGACGTCGCGAGTGAAGTTGGGCTGTCTATTGCGCACAGTTTGACTCGTAACACGACGTCCTGTGGCTGCACGAAAAGCTTTTTCAACATGGCAGCGTTGCTGTCACGGCTTCTACGAGCCATAATCCGTAGGTAAGGGTCATTCACTGCAGTAGTGGCCCTGAGCGAGTCATGTCATCGACATCTCCTGTCTCTTTGTATCTCCTCAATGTCCGATAAGCAACGCTTTGGTTCACTCCGAGACCCGTGGACACTTTCCTTGTTGTGGGCTCTTCCTGGCACAAAGAAACAATGCGGATGCGATCGAACAGGAGTATTGACCGTCTAGGCTTGCTTTAACTACAGCCAACACGAGTCGTGTACCTCCTTCCTGGTGGAAGGCGCTGCTCATGCACGGTTGTTTACATCTTGGGTTGGTTTAGTGACATCTCTGAACAGCCAAAGAGACTGTGTCTGTGACACAATATCCACAGTCAATATCTATTTTCAGGAGTTCTATGAACCGGGGTGATGAAAAACTGTTTTTGATGTGTGTACTTAAACGAGAGCGAAATGTTCGTTAACTCACACCTGCTTGGTACTTAACATATGACGTGACAGACAAGGGCCCCAAAACACTTACAATGGCACCCTTGAGTGTAATTCTATATCTTTCCATGAAACGTCAACCACAACTACGTGCTGTATCCACCCAACTAAAAAATCATCAATACAGTTACAAATTACGTTTGATACTGTGAGTATCCCATGTCGTCATGGGATACTTGCTATTACCTGTAACATTTGAAAATATGTATATCAAACTGCTTGATCGTAATGACTATGTTGCAGCTACCTCTGGTCTCGTAGAGCCAGAATTTTAAAGTAATCGCTGCCCGCTGACAATGTTTCGAAAGTCTGATCGTTGCTGCAGGGCGCAAGCGCATAGTGTGGATGTCTAGCAAGTGTTGATGTCTGCATGTCGAATGCGAGCGGTCGGGTTGGGACCATGCACCGGCCATCATTCTTCGGTTGAAGTTGTTAATTCGTTTCCATTATAGTCATTAGCCCCGCGTTTGTTTGCTTAAGTGTTTCTGTGTTAAAAGGTCGACGTCATAAGGTGGCATGTGGAATATTAATTAACTGAGCATAACTTACTTAAATGTGTTTGTTTTGAGTAGCACTTTCCGCAACAGATCTTCATTTTCCTAATATGCTAACAATAACGGTTCTAAATCGGACTCGACATTATCAGCTTTCTTAAATGGTCTCGCACTTGGTTAAATGTCTCTTAGTTCATGGAGCTGTGAAAGGCAACTGTATCGTAGCAATGTGACATGGACCCAGCGGTCACGTTACAGCATTGTTGGTCAGGACAACGAGAGCTGTCTATGAACAGTAACTTTCAGAGTGAAAGTTTAACTCTACAGTGGAGCGAAAATTTCATTCTAGAAATATCCCCCAGGCTGTGGATAAACCATGTTTCCGCAATATGCTTTCCTCCAGGAGTGGTAATCTTATAAGGTTCGCAGGAGAGCTTCTATGAAGTTTGGAAGGTACTGGCGGAAGTAAAGCTGTGAGGAGCTTGTCGTGAGTCATGCTTGGGTACCTCATTCGATATGGAAGGTACTGGCGGAAGTAAAGCTGTGAGGAGCTTGTCGTGAGTCATGCTTGGGTACCTCATTCGATATGGAAGTTACTGGCGGAAGTAAAGCTGTGAGGAGCTTGTCGTGAGTCATGCTTGGGTACCTCATTCGATATGGAAGGTACTGGCGGAAGTAAAGCTGTGAGGAGCTTGTCGTGAGTCATGCTTGGGTACCTCATTCGATATGGAAGGTACTGGCGGAAGTAAAGCTGTGAGGAGCTTGTCGTGAGTCATGCTTGGGTACCTCATTCGATATGGAAGGTACTGGCGGAAGTAAAGCTGTGAGGAGCTTGTCGTGAGTCATGCTTGGGTACCTCATTCGATAGAGTCCCTGCCTTCGAAAGGCGAAGGTACCGAGTTTGCGTCTCTGTCAGGCTCACAGATTTAATCTGCCAGGAAGTTTCACCAGTTACCTTGATTATAAATTAGATGTGCAGTGTAAAGCTGAATAACAATGGCTGGACTTAAAAGATAATAGTGAGGGTATTAATGGAGAGGACAGTGGCAATGAGGACAGTATTGGAATGTACCTTATTAATAAGTAGGAACAAATTAGGAGAATTCAAAATATAGATGCAGCGGAAAATGGAAATCCAAATTCCAACGTAGATCTTTAACCATCTGAGGCAGAGATAGAGAATAATCAAGTTGACGTCGAAGGAAGAGAGAATGTGCTAAAGGAATTTTTTCAAAATTGAAATACCAAACATGACACCTATGATGATAAAACTCGGTGATAATAATCAAAACTTGAGCACGGGTTTGAACGAACACCTTAAGGACACTAGCAGAAAGATCGGTAATTTTGAGGAAAATCGGAATAAAAACAGTAGGAAGGTAGTCAATCAGTGAAATAGATTTGGACAAAAGGTTTGAGAGAAACAGTAGATTTTCATAAGGAGTTGCAGATTCAGTTCTATAATTTTGCGCAGGAATATAGTAAATATCTCGACGAGAAACAATCTGAGTTTATAAGCTAGGTCATGAGACACTGCCAGCAGAGAGGAGCAGCTGTGGTTAAGATTCAGACACAAGTAAACTCAGAGCAAGAAATTGTGTGACAAATTCTACTGCACAGTACATTAACAAAAATGATGCAGTTCGTGCTGAAAGTGCGCGCGACGGCAACGGGAACCAGTCATTGAAATTTTGGTATTCGCGTCTGCCGATGATGCCATGGCAACGGAGGGCGCGGGGCCGATGACGTGGGCAGCCAGCGAACTGGGAAGAGGGCGAGCGAGAGGAGTCGGCCACACCATTTGTACAGGGTAGAGACAGCCTCTGGTTTCCTAGACGCAAAGTTGAGGCTGCCGCCCACTCATGTCAGTTGTGTGATTACTATCTTAGCAGCGGGCCGGAGTGGCCGTGCGGTTCTAGGGGCTACAGTCTGGAGCCGAGCAACCGCTACGGTTGCAGGTTCGAATCCTGCCTCGGGCATGGATGTGTGTGATGTCCTTAGGTTAGTTCGGTTTAATTAGTTCTAGGCGACTGATGACTCAGAAGTTAAGTCGCATAGTGCCCAGAGCCATTTGAACCATTTGAACTATCTTAGCAGCTTCAAGTGCGAATATTCGGTCACTTAGACGTTTGAATGTTTAGGGGAATTTCTTCTTGTTTTATATTGTAGAAAGCATTGTTGGCTGGAGCACAGCGATCGATATAAAATGTTGAAAATCAACAGAAACAACCTATATCACGTTTTCATTCGATTTTTTATTTTTTGGCAAGCGGTTACGGCCCTTTCCTCGGACCATCTTCAGGCTTACACCGCAAATATGGTTGCAGGTGGCGGCAAACGCAGCGAGATCCGTAGAAATATTGACAGTTGTACTTCTACGGATCTCGCTTCGTCTGCCACCACCTGCAGCCGTAATTGCGGTGTAAGCCTGAAGATGGTCTGAGAAGAGGGCCGAAATCGGTTGCCAACAAATACAAAATTTGGAAGCGCGATCGAGACTGTTTTCATTGATTGATAACTCTTCCCATTTGATCTCTTGTTTACGAGCGAGGTTGACGTTCTGGTTTGTACACCGGTGTCGACTTGATTTTTGCTGTCGGACGTTTCCGCTGTTGAAGACTTGGAGTGGCAGGGACAGGAAAACACCAGCGAGTCTCATACCCCCGTATAACGGTAGGATTGCAAATTGATGGCTTTAACGATTTGCGACAGCAGCGTATGCAAATTCAACAGCAGCAACTACAGCAACAACATACTGAGCCTATACAGGTGTTGGAATCACGGGAGCAACCTAGGCAACAGATGCCACCGACTCCGGTCCCCCCCCCCCCCCCCGCCTATTGGGCCATTTCACATAGGTACAGAGAGATGGGACAATTACCTGAGACGTTTCTTCCTCTACTGCAAAGGAATAAAAGAGGCTGATACGGGTGCACTCCTCCTGTCTTCCTTTCTATACAGTTCGGTACCGAAGCTTTGTCTGCACATGAACCCTGCCTCGTTGAACTTTGAGAAGTTGTGTGCCGCCTTCTGTCCCCATTTTGAACGTAAATCGCATGATGTGGCAGCGCGCCTTGCGTCCAGTCAACATCTAAAGCGGAATAACGAGTCATACGCGAAGGGGGTAACGGAGTTACATTATTTGTTTGGAGATTGTAAGTTTGACTGTAGTCAGCGTGGTGTATCTTAAGCAGGTCCGCTTATCCAATATGGAGTTATTCGCTTGGCCCCAGATAAATCATTTCAAGCGAAGATTCTAGAGTGGCGTGACCCTTCAGTAGTTGATGCGGTGCAGTTAGAAGGGTCGTACAAGCCGTCTGCGGCGGCCCAGGAAGCTGTTGTTGATGAGTACCACGTAACAAAAGTGGACTGTAGTTCTTCCTGTAGTACGTCGTCAGACGAGACAGCAGATACTCGTTCCATACGGCCTGACGTGCCTGGGTCACCTTTAATTGTTCAGAAGCGGTCTCGCCGCCACTCTGTTAAGCACCTTAATAAGGTGGATGCCAGAAGTCAGTTTTCCCCGCCGTCGGATCGACTTCCTTGCGCTGTGGTCTTCGCAATTCTTGATCCGTAAGGAAGACAGTAACAGCCGTTCTTCCTCGGCGTCAGACGGTTCCTTTGATTCTAGTACTTGCCCCGGCTGCCTCATCAAACATAAGTGGCGGAAATGTCACCATTAAAATGAAATTTGTTCCAAATGCAACCCCAAGGGCCACAGCGCTGCTGTCTGTACTACGCAGCGTCTTGTTCGCAATGTTGAGCAATGTTGTCCTTTTCGCGCCAAGCTCACACATCTGGCAGACGGCACATACGCGAGTGTTGCAAATGGTTCAAATGGTTCTGAGCACTGTGGGACGTAACATCTTAGGTCATCAGTCCCCTAGAACTTAGAACTAATTAAATCTAACTAACCTAAGGTCATCACACACATCCATGCCCGAGGTAGGATTCGAACCTGCGACCGTAGCAGTCGCGCAGTTCCGGACTGAGCGCCTAGAACCGCGAGACCACCGCGGCCGGCAACGTGTGTTGCAGTCCAGCTACTGCGGACGAGAAATACCCATTTGCGAGCTTCGCTGGGCCGAGAAAACCATTTGCGATGTGCTACGGTTTCTCTCTACACGCGAGATCGGGAGAAACACACGGGTTGCACTGGGTGATCACAATAATTTTAGTTCAAAGTTAGTTATCTAGTAATACTAGATGACTCGAGCCAGAAGAACAAAAAAAAATTATCATCCAAGCACCTACATAGCACGCATCCCCTTGGGGTTCCGTAAAATGTGGTTGGAGTTATTTACTAAATTGGCTACGTTAGGTCTGAGGGGTGCCAACCATATCCGCTTCACTATCCCCAATAATTTTAAATTAATGTCATGTTTATGAAAACAGATGTTACCAGGTAGGAATAATTTTTAGTGAACCCAACACAGTTTTAACCAACTGGAGTTTATTTTAGCTTGTTCAGGACAGATATGACTGAAATACTGTTAAGTGTTCTTGATTTGACCTCACAAAAAAATGGCTCTGAGCACTATGGGACTTAACATCTTTGGTCATCAGTCCCCTAGAACTTAGAACTACTTAAACCTAACTAGCCTAAGGACATCACACACATCCATGCCCGAGGCAGGATTCGAACCTGCGGCCGTAGCAGTCGCGCTGACCTCACATATTTACCGAGTAATTTCAACAGCGGCACTCAAATATTAATCACAATCATTCAGCAATTATTCACTTAACTTTTCTTTTAAAATAGTCCCAAACCCCAAGATGAACAAAGTTCCGAGCGGAGAATACTTCCTGAAAAAAATAATAATAAACCAAACACAATCCCAAGTACAAACGCAAGCTGAAACCACTATGGCCCACAGCGATTCTTCATAGTTGAAGTTCGACTCGAATTCGAGGTACGAAAATATTATTGGTTCAACTCGTGCGCGAAATTTTCACAAGTCTCACAAACGCACCACAGAGAATTCTTCAAGTCCAGCAGCACCCAACTGCTGAAAATCACAAGTTCCACGCCACTTCGCGGTACGAAAATATTCTAATTCCAATTCGTGCACGGACTTTTTCCAGTCACACGTGCTACGCGTTTCAACTCAACTGAATGACTGCCCCCTCCCACAGAAAGCCCTCGGTTTGAACACTCTGAAGTCAAATCAAGTGTGTTTGCACATAAAATTTACTTTTACACTTAATATAGATGCAATAAAATGCATGTAACACTTCTATTCAGACGGAAATTTTCTGCTGACTTCAGATTCATCATCAGAATTTCTGTATGGGGTCTTATTCTCATACTATTAAGATTCACGTGTCCTTTATGTAGAACTTTTCATTATTTCAAATACTTTCAATGCATAAATAACTGATATTATTATTGTATTACCTATTTCCTTATGTCTACTTTTCCGTTCTGCCGCTATCTTTATAGTTCCTATTTTGTATCTATCAAAATTCTTAGTTTTTAATCACGAAAACTGCATTCCAGCTCCTTATTTGAATTTTTAAAACACGTAAAAAAGTTACGTAGTTATCTTTATACTACTCATTTAGAGCTTTCATTTGACTCCTCGTTCGTAAAATTTTGTCAAAGCGTCTCCAAGATGTTCAAATTACAGTCTTGCTTAGTTATCATAGTATTGAATTTATTATAATTCAAAAACTACCAGGGCCACTGGAGGCTCGTTTATATGAGCACAACTGGGTAATTTTCTGCTTTAAAATCAGCCTACAAGTTCCTTTGTGCCGCATTGGGATCTCATTTTATGTATTTCTACTACATGATACATTCACTTTAGCTCTATGCTAAAAGCGGCGGCCCGGAGAAAGCCCGCCATGAGCCAGCGTGCCCTCCGTTGAGTTTCCGCGTCACGTGGCTGGACACCAAACTGACCGTACTCATTTTAAAGTACCGCCATCTGTCGGTCAGTCCCGAAACTAGGACAATTCTGCTGCTGTGAAGACGGCTGACACACGCCCATCTTAGATGTAAACACGCTAGATTCTCGACAGCCACTTTGCCGCGATTTTTACTACAGAAACTGCGGTCTTCACATCCGCGCCCCCCCCCCCCCCCCCCCGCAAAGCCAGTCACCTTACATGCAGTTCTGTATTTTGAAACTCTCCGTTGAGTTTCAGGTTGATACTGGGGCTGCGGCCTCGTTCATCGATGTGGCTACCTATCCGGTGCCCTCCATTACAAGCAGTTGACAAAGCAGTGGTTTCCTACAACCACCAACGCGTTTCGCTGAAGTGTCAGTTGGTTGTGGCGGCATAATATAACGGTGTGGAGCGCCAAGTAACATTATTGGTGGTTTGGCCCATTTGTGACATTTCATTTACAAGTTGTTAATCACATTAATTTAGTGTCTTCAGAAATTCCTTTTCACAACGATGAGTCGCTTTTTCAGTACTATAAATAGTTGTTTGAGCCAACGTTGGATAAAGCAAGAGATTTTCTTGCCCACATACAGCATAAGCCTTCTATAAGCCCTAAGTTTCGCCATGCTCGACCTTTGCCATTTGGCATGTAGTTTAAGCTGAATTGGACAGATTTAGAGGTTTTTTCGCTTGTAGCACTGATTCATTGGGCATCCCCTTTCTTTGTAATTAAAAACTCCGTAATACAATTCGGCTCTGTGGCTATTTTAAATCCGCAGTTAATGTCCACAATGAGGACTAGCTTAATCAAACCCTCGCACCAAGGAGGTATTGGCGAAATTGGCTGGTTGATACTATTTTTCGAAGACTGATTTGGGGGAAGCCTCTCTGCAGTTGCCTCACGACAGTAAGAACAGCAGTTCGTCGCTATTAAAAAAGCGTTTGCTCTCTACAACTTTAACATGTTACCATCTGGTGTTGCATCAGCCCCAGAATGTTTTCGGCGCTTTATTGAACAGAAAGTTCAAGATATCACAAAGCGTGCTACTTACCTGGGGGATTTTATTGTCATGGGTGCCACATGGGAAGATCATTTCCGAAACATGTTGGTAGTGTTTCAGGCACTGAAGGACAGTGATGTGCGTTCTAAGTAGGAAAAGTGTACGTTCTTTGCACCCTGTGGTAAGTACGTGTGCCATGTGTTAAAGGGAGGGAGGGCATTAAATCATTCGATGACCACATCAAGGCGATAGATAAATTTCCCTCCCCTCAGAACTTGAGGAAGCAGCAGTTGTTCCTTGGCAAGGTAAACTAACATAACAAATTCATACCAAACGAATTGGATGTCTCACAACCTCTCAGACAGCTTTGTAAGAAAGGTGTGAAATATATTTGGTCCGAAACTTGTCAGTGGCCGTTCTCGTTGCTCAAACTTTGTTTACACACGGCTCAAAAGCTTATTACTGGCTGCTGACACATCTCTGTATGGCATTGTTGCAGTACTGTCCCACAGAAATCTGGATGGATCAGAGCAGTGGATTTCTTTCACGTCTAAGGCACTGTCGCCCTTCCAAAGGATTTACTCCCAAAACGAGAAGGAGGCGCTGTCCATAGTCTATGGTGCTAAGAAAATACACCTTTTCCTGTATGATCCAAATTTCACTTAGCCTCAAATCAAAAACCATTTGTATCGTTGTTCCATCCTAATACTGGCCTCCCTGACAAGACTGCTCAGAGACTGCAGATCTGGGCATTATTAACAGTTGTTTTTATGATTTCTGCTTTTGGCCCACCACACAGCAAGCAAATGCTGATGCAATGTCCACGATGCCTGTGAGTCCCAATGCAGAGTTTGATAGGTAGGACATTGTTTGTCTTGCACTTGACAATGTGTTAGACACGACGTTGCAAGGTTTTCCTGTAACTGCTAGGGAAGTAGTGATAGTCATAAGTCATGACCCGGTGTTGTACAGTGCGGTTGCAGCAGCTCAGTTGGGATGGCTTTTGGACCTACCTAAGGACACCCATTCCTATTTTCGTTCTTATTTCAGTCTCAGAAGAGCTCAGAGTACTTCAGTGAGTTTTGTCGCTTATAACAGTGGATGATAAATTGCTGTTGGTAGTTACTCCTTCATTCTGTCCCGATGTCCTTCAGTTGCTTCATTTTTCTCGCATGAAAGTGTTAGCTCAGCAGCATGTATAGTGACATGCAGTAAACACTCATGTGGAACGTGGAGTGAGACAGTGTCACACTTGTTCGCGCAACCAGGCAGCCCTCACCAGAAGCTTTTGTCTTGGCCTCAGCCAGTTCATCTGTAGGACTGTGGGATGGAGCTGAGAGAGGATGTGTCACTCTCTCACTATTTTTCATATTCAATGCTACTCTTTAAAGTTTATTTTACACCCACGACGTCATTTTTGTGAGATTACAAAAAGTTAACAGCATGAGCAGGCATTGATGGAAGCGTGTACGTTGCTAATGTATGCAGCATCTTTATGATGGCTCTTATTCAAACAGCATTTTTAGAGCTGAGAACCAGCAGGCAGCTTGGTCATTTAACAGTTAATCTGACAGCAGACATTTGGGGCTTGGAAGCCATGTGCAGCTATTAGAGAAAAAAGGATCTCAAAGCACTTACTGGAGACAGAAACCTGGTCCCAAGGATTTCTCGCGCCAGTGAGCAGACTATGCTTTTGACCGAAGAGATGAAAAAACACACCTCTCTGGACCTACTTGTTATGTGCCTCTAGCCATGACAGATAAAGGGGTGCAGGAGAAATGTATTCTCCTAGCCGAGGCGTTTCGAGAGTGTCGTAAACTTCCGCAAACTTCCTTTGTGAGCAGGGATGGCAGCCATAAAATTTGGCAAGTTCCCATGTTCACTGTAGACTGGGCGCTATCTAGGGAGCCATCAGTTGGTGACGTCCCTCGCTTGCCGAGCTTTTTGGCAAGCCTCAGGCCTTCGAAAGAATTATAAATGGAACGCAACATTTATGGCCACTCTGAAATGGTGTGCGTTAGAACACAAAAGCACTTCTCTTCGTTTAGCATAGGCTCCTGGCCAGGCATACTGTAACTTTTGGGCGGTCCACATAATGATGTCTGTGATAAGCTTGTTATTCACTGTAGGCATGTCCAAAAGAACAGATACCATCTATATATATATAAGACTCACTTGCCATTGGACCATCTTCTTGTGTGCGGAAACAGAAACAGTGCCCAAACTCTTTCGGGAATCGGCGGTAAAGCTGCGAGTAATGAGTATGATGGGCACGAGCACTATGAATATGGTGCGGGACAATGTTGCGAATGTGGCTCTCACGGGAAGCGTGCCAGAAATAAGTCCCTGCAGTCACACTATCCCCTGTGTCCTCGTAGGCTCAGATGGATAGAGCGTCTACCATGTAACCAGGAGATCTCGAGTTCGAGTTCCGGTCGGGGAACACATTTTCAACTGTCCCCGTTGACTTAAATCAACGCCTGTATGCAGCTAAGGGTATTAATTTCATTGTAATCTCATCAAAACACGGTGCCTAAAGTGGCAGTAGAAAAAGCGTCGAGAAAGCAACATCTTTCCTCTCTGTGTGGGAATTTACTCGTCTGGAATTGGCTGCTTCTACAGAAAAGAGAAGAATGTTATTAATCTTGTTTAGGATTTGCCAAGGGTGAAGCAGATGAGTTAGATGGGAGTCATGAGCTCGCTGAGTCTTGTCATTGGCACGAAATCCTTGTGAGGGTTTTTGACCAAGTTTTAATGGGAAGGGAGGAGCGCAAAATCTTGTTCTTCTGATTCAGACTCCGGTCTGTAGAGGATTCTGGTCTTGACTGCCATTATGAGTGGGTTGCTCTTGAACACTCGACCTAGGTGTGACTTCACTCTGGCATTGGTCTTGACTGGGGAGACTGTTGTGGAGACTTAGCTGTACCGACAATTTCGACCTCAGTCATCTAGAACAACTCACTGTTCTGAGGGCAATCTAATTCGCGTTAGGTCTGCCGCCTTGACGTTTGATCTCGTTGTGCACACTGCCATATCAATGAATCAGATTGGTCCAATAACGGGCAGCGGATGGGAGTGTCTTCTGCAAAGAATTCAGGACTCGATTAGACAGTAATTGCGATCCGTCTGAGTCTTCGCCAGCCGTGACTTTGCATATTCCGTGTCCGCGGTAGCAAATTGTGGGCGCCACACAATGCTACTCTGCAGACGCTTGCATCACGACCCTCACCTGAGACAGTGCTACGCGTCTAGTGTGGGGGGGGGGGGGGGGGGTATAGTATTGCAGTACCGGCTTGTTAAGGAAAACAGAATTACATCTCACCACTCGTTCTCAGCTGTGCCAACGTCAAACTGTATTTCAGATTACGTTATCCATGTTTTGAGCAGAGTAAATAGATTAATCAGACAAATATTACTTTTTCTCAACCAGTCGCCCCCCAGTGGAGTGTTAACTATTTGTTGCAACTATCTGTGTTGCCAACTGTTCATGATTAAATTATCATCTCACTTAACTTGTGTTATTTGTCTTATTTTATGATCAGTAAACTTTGCCACAATTTTTATAAAAGATTGTCCCATGATGATATATTAACCACCCTACAGTAATTGATTATAGTAATTACAATCCCACCATTTCATTACATTACTTGAGCATTCAGGTTATTTACATTCTGGTAAAAGTGATAACCTCTAATGCATGCCAACAACACTAAACATTTTCGAGATGCAGAATCAATTAAACAGGTGTATGGGCCAAGTGGACAACTGGAAGGGTTACTAATTAAAAGGGTTTGCTGTGAAGATGTAAACACAGTCGCCTGTAGTGTCTCAATCAATGCCACAAGACCAGTGTAGTCTTGCAGAGTACACGTGGATTTCATCATTCTCTTTTTTTTTTTTTTTTTTTTTTTTTGGGTGATGTGTTTGGTACTGGAGGACACCCTGTGAAACATCCCCTGTATAGAATACATGCTAACCACAACAGCGAGATCAACCATCATGGCACTTACAGCTATTTTTGCCACAGGTGGTGCGGTAGTCACACCGGTCTCAGATAATGACCCCCGGTTTTTGCGTCGAAATTCCAGGCATTCTGTTGAAACAATGGTACCCTGCACCTGACCACTACTGGTTTTCATCCAGTATCAAATCCTGAGGCCAGGCAGATGGTTTGGAGTTTTAAGACCCATATGAGGAAGGCAGTACAAACAGTGCCAGTACAGGAGGTGCTTCCGCATTTATTATCCAGGTTCTGCACCAGCCTGGTAAATGGACGTAGTCAGGCAGAACTCGTGCATAGATGACAGCCTCAAACCTGTTTGCATCCTTTGTGCCACACGCGCGTCCCAAGCAGTCTTGTTTTACGCCCAGTTTCCAGAAGGGTGCGATGGTTCGGGTTCTAACGCTTGGGTGACTACCAGAGTGGACAGAAAGGATGACAGTCCAGCACAGGGGTCGGCAAAATTTTGTGGTCGCTGTCGGAGACGATAGGTGCACGAGACGCAGTAACCGTTTACGGTTGCGACAGGAGCGTAATGAGCCGCCACCTCAGGAGCACCTCCAGTGGCAGTACTCTGTACGGACGAAGTCAGTTTTTAACCCCCTGCATATGAGGCAACAGGACTCCACACCCCCACAACCTGAGTATGACTTAAGATCACGGCGGTGTTTGTCTTCCACAGTGCGTCAGGAACAACCAATGGAGGTTGATTAACTCCCGCAGATGCCATCTCCACAGTCCGTTGGACGAGATGAACGGTTGCCGTGTTTTGAACCGCTGGCCAGGCTTCCAGTTTCTCGCTCATCCTTCCCCAGACTTTTTGAGTCATCGGCCTGGGCACTTTTATCTTTACGTGCCTGCGTCTGCCAACAGAGCCATGGCAAAGGAGGACGAAGAACCAACGATGTGGGCACACACCGAACTGGGAAGAATGGCCGCAGACGCCGACTGAAGTTAGTTGTGTATTTAGTAGCTTAGCAGTTTGGCGTGCTTATATTAAGTGATTGTGACGTGTGCATGTTTAGGGCAATCTCTTTTGATCTCTCAGTTACATGCCCTGTAGACATCTGCCTTGTCTTGTGGTCTCGATTTGGTTTTGGCTCCTTCGACACTATAATTCCTGCTGTTGTCGACTTAGCGTGGCCAGGACAGGTAAAAGTAGTGTCGGGTTCACAACAACAATGTTCCGATTTAGAGTAAAAAATGCGGGAACTGGAAGAGACAATGAAGAATGTAAAAATATCCAACGCACCAGCCGATATAAATGTTATCCGACAACAGGATGAAACGGTCATGCAAGATATTCTTGGTACAGTTTGTTGTAGAAATATTATTGTCGCTAACATGCTTAGTTGAGGACAATTTGAGTTATTTGATCTTTACAAACCGCTACGTGATATGGAATTCACGAAACAATTAAGAGTTGTGTTTGCAGCATTTCAGAGTGAATCAGAAACAAAATTCATATTTGTGTACAACACATGAGTCTAGGTGCTAGAAAATAGGCAAACAGTTGTCCGATCAGTATTCCGTACTTGTGGACTTTGCAAATGCATTTCTCTTCAAATATTGCTCACACGAGAAACAATGAAGCATGAAATCATAATTATCTTCCATGCAGAAGTACGTCTGCCACGAAGGGTCGATGCGTAATTTTCTTCAGAAACACTATGGGAGTAATAGTTATCTGGATGATTCTCTAAGCGATTTAATCATAATTTTCATAAAGCATTTACCACGGAAAATAAGAAAACAGTTGGCATCATCACGAACGTTTGATGATTGTGAAGCTTTATTGAGAGTTGTAGATTGTTTAGAACATATTGGCCATGAGGACAGGCCTGTTGAATCGGTGAAAAACGTCTCATCGTTATTAACATTTTCAGGAATGTGACACTACATGACGAGATAATTTTGACCGCGCAGTCAAGAAAGCGACGGTCAATAGTGGTACTGAGACACGCAAGGATGTGAACACTCGCGAAAATGTGCGGAGTGAGGAACGATTTCGTAATGACACGAGGAGGAAAATGATTTTGCTAGGTGGAAAAAGCAGGTCGTGAATGATGTAACAGTTTGGAACCTTTCACTGCTCCGACATACAGATAACAGACACCGACAACATGCGATATCACCAGTAAACTAGAAGTAGTTTCAGATGCGACCCCCTCCATAACATGTGAACAGTTTCGTGAGTCTGATATCAGATTTCAGATGGTTAGGTGCCAAAATGAAGATATTAAAACTGAATTACTGAGAGATGAAGTGCATTTTGTAGTTGAATCTTTGAATCCAGTGATTCAATAACAGAGTAATTACAATAGTTTTGGATTCTGGATACTACAGCGAACTCTAAGAATTTATATGAAAAGCTTCGTGATACAGATAACGTACCAGTTACCCCTGTCAACAGTGTGCTGTAACGCCACAGAGCAGAAAACGGGAAGACATTAAAATTGCACTTAAGCTGACGTGAACAAAGCGACTCGCTACAGCAGACATAAGTAGTGCCGTAGCCATGCAGCAGGAAGAAACAATCAACACTACAAGTTAGTCGCGCACGTGAGGATACGTCACTACACAGCACCAATCACCAGGCAAAAGTTATACATCCAGCGAAATGTCCAATGAGAGAGAGAGAGAGAGAGAGTGAGAGACAGATATATGTTACGGATACCTAAGATTATTAGCTGAAGAGGGGGCACGAATTCAGCATAAAGAAGGCTTCAGATATGAAGTCTTTATTGCCTCGATCTCATGTAGGTACACTAGATTAGTAGTTTCGGCACGGCTAAGCCGCCATCTTCAGATCTTCATGGTTACAAATGCTTGCTTACCTTAAATCAGTAACCTAGACCCGGGTTATGGCATACCCTTCTGTTATGTATACAGCCATTATTGTCATATGCCAAGATGCTAACACTTTTATGCCATGTTTTCTGTATCGATGTAGACAGCACCATTAAACATGTATGTAAAACAGCACTGTAACTGGAAGTTTCAGTAAGACGTCTATTGTGAGACGAACAGTATGTAATAAATGATATTCAAATTTGCAAAAGTAAGCATGCCGTCATAGTCCTACAAAGTGAACGATTCTCGTATTGTTGCCTATATTGTGTCCCACTTGACATCGTTCAAAAAATGGTTCAAACGGCTCTGAGCACTATGGGACTTAACTTCTGAGGTCATCAGTCCCCTAGAACTTAGAACTACTTAAACCTAACTAACCTAAGGACATCACACACGCCCATGCCCGAGGCAGGATTCGAACCGGCGACCGTAGCGCTCTCGCGGTTCCAGACTGTAGCGCCTAGAGCCGCTCGGTCACCCCGGCCGGCTTGAAATCGTTTTCCCAGTCTTTATCGAGTGCTTAATATTAACTGTCTCATTGAATATAATTTTTGCGATCTTAAGAGTTGGCGAGGATGTGTCTAAAAGAACATTCGCCAAACCGTTAATTTATGGTTAAAGTTATAAAAGTAATTTGCAATTTCTGTAACATATTTGAAGTTATCCTTATACAGATATTTCATGTTTCCGTACGTGAGCGTATTGCACCGTTTTAAACTAATTTTTGCGTGTGAGTACTAATATTACGACGCGAAGAGCGAAATTTGTGTTGGAGTGATCCTGCCCCCTACCTGCTACTTCCGTGAGCTGTTGGCAACCCACGGTACGTCATCTCATCGTTAGTCGGGCCATGCCACTAGGAGACTTTGGGGAGCGAGCGAAGTCACAACACAGTGGATAACAGTTTCCGAGCTGTTCCAGGCGGCATACATTGGCGACACGCGCGAACGCACTGTGCCAACTGGCTGCGCAGTCACCTTCCTCTAGTTAAAGTGAGCTATTTATTGTGTCGTTTATGTTACATCACAGAGAACGAAAGACCCACAAGTGCATTGCAAGAGTATGATAAAAATGTGTATCACATAATGTGGATATTGGGACTTGTCAAATTTTAAGACATTTATATATTCATGTAACTGGATCTGTGCACTGCATGCCACCACCCCAATGCTGAAACTTCTCTTCTTTCATTTTCATTTCTTATTTTATTAATTATTAAATCTAGTGATATATATGCAGCATCGGTAGCTGCGATACTGCGCCTGCCACGAGAAGAAACGCAGGTTGGCAGCAAAGTTGCTGCGGGCCGTCACGAGGGCGCCCCGCCACGTGGCAGCCAATAGAAGAAGAGCACCGAGTCTTCCTGCCGAGAAGGGAACCTCCCCATCGCACCCCCCTCAGATTTAGTTATAAGTTGGCACAGTGGATAGGCCTTGAAAAACTGAACACAGAACAATCGAGATAACAGGAAGAAGTTGTGTGGAACTATGAAAAAAATAAGCAAAATATAAAAACTGAGTAGTCCATGTGCAAGATAGGCAACATCAACGATAATCTGATCTCAGGAGCGCCGTGGTCCCGTGGTTAGCGTGAGCAGTTGCGGAACGAGAGGTCCTTGGCTCAAGTCTTCCTTCGAGTGAAAAGTTTGATTTCTTTCTTTTCGCAAAGTTATGATCTGTACGTTCGTTCATTGACGTCTCTGTTCACTATAATACACTCCTGGAAATTGAAATAAGAACACCGTGAATTCATTGTCCCAGGAAGGGGAAACTTTATTGACACATTCCTGGGGTCAGATACATCACATGATCACACTGACAGAACCACAGGCACATAGACACAGGCAACAGAGCATGCACAATGTCGGCACTAGTACAGTGTATATCCACCTTTCGCAGCAATGCTGGCTGCTATTCTCCCATGGAGACGATCGTAGAGATGCTGGATGTAGTCCTGTGGAACGGCTTGCCATGCCATTTCCACCTGGCGCCTCAGTTGGACCAGCGTTCGTGCTGGACGTGCAGACCGCGTGAGACGACGCTTCATCCAGTCCCAAACATGCTCAATGGGGGACAGATCCGGAGATCTTGCTGGCCAGGGTAGTTGACTTACACCTTCTAGAGAACGTTGGGTGGCACGGGATACATGCGGACGTGCATTGTCCTGTTGGAACAGCAAGTTCCCTTGCCGGTCTAGGAATGGTAGAACGATGGGTTCGATGACGGTTTGGATGTACCGTGCACTATTCAGTGTCCCCTCGACGATCACCAGTGGTGTACGGCCAGTGTAGGAGATCGCTCCCCACACCATGATGCCGGGTGTTAGCCCTGTGTGCCTCGGTCGTATGCAGTCCTGATTGTGGCGCTCACCTGATGGCGCCAAACACGTATACGACCATCATTGGCACCAAGGCAGAAGCGACTCTCATCGCTGAAGACGACACGTCTCCATTCGTCCCTCCATTCACGCCTGTCGCGACACCACTGGAGGCGGGCTGCACGATGTTGGGGAGTGAGCGGAAGACTGCCTAACGGTGTGCGGGACCGTAGCCCAGCTTCATGGAGACGGTTGCGAATGGTCCTCGCCGATACCCCAGGAGCAACAGTGTCCCTAATTTGCTGGGAAGTGGCGGTGCGGTCCCCTATGGCACTGCGTAGGATCCTACGGTCTTGGGGTGCATCCGTGCGTCGCTGCGGTCCGGTCCCAGGTCGACGGGCACGTGCACCTTCCGCCGACCACTGGCGACAACATCGATGTACTGTGGAGACCTCACGCCCCACGTGTTGAGCAATTCGGCGGTACGTCCACCCGGCCTCCCGCATGCCCACTATACGCCCTCGCTCAAAGTCCGTCAACTGCACATACGGTTCACGTCCACGCTGTCGCGGCATGCTACCAGTGTTAAAGACTGCGATGGAGCTCCGTATGCTACGGCAAACTGGCTGACACTGACGGCGGCGGTGCACAAATGCTGCGCAGCTAGCGCCATTCGACGACCAACACCGCGGTTCCTGGTGTGTCCGCTGTGCCGTGCGTGTGATCATTGCTTGTACAGCCCTCTCGCAGTGTCCGGAGCAAGTATGGTGGGTCTGACACACCGGTGTCAATGTGTTCTTTTTTCCATTTCCAGGAGTGTAAGTTTAGTGTCTGTGTTTTGCGACCGCACTGCAAAACCGTGCGATTAGTAGACGAAAGGACGTGCCTCTGCAATGGGAACCGAAAACATTTGATCGCAAGGTCATAGGTCAACCGGTTCCTCCACAGGAAAACACGTCTGATATATGCCTCACATGACAGGAATATGTTGTCGACCCACCTAACTTGTACATTGGGCGAATGGGTAAAAGGATTCTTCTACCTTGCCCGATTTAGGTTTTCTTGTGGATGTGACTTGGTGGAAATTGTGTACTGTCAATCTGGTAAACACTTGTCTCATCTTTTTTCATCTAGCCATAATTGACTTTATGGCTCCTGTATCGTAAGTTCCTGTATTTATGTCTCCGCTTTTTTCTTCAGTTGTTTTAGTTGGCTTTCCGATCTGCCGTTGTTGGACAGCATCAGGTTTGTGAATGGTCCAAAGAAGGACACCTCGTTTTGTATTATCGCGAAGTGGGGAAGAGAGGATCACGGATATGGTAAGCGAGTTCGAGTGGTAGTCATTAACATAAGGGCGTTTCAGTTTGCAGATTCATTTTTTCACTGTATTTCAATCTCCAACTTCCCCCACCGCAAGCGAAAACAATTTGACTACCGCAGCTACAATGGGAGAGACGATCGTGGTAATAAAGTAATAGAGTTCACAAGGAAAGAGTCATAGCATTTATTCGTTTATCCCATGCGCTATTCGAAAATGGATTGGTAGAAAAATTGTGTGAATTTGGTTCGATGTCCTGTGCCAGGCATTTAAGTGTGACCTGCAGAGCAATCATGTTGATTAGATGCATGTCTTCAGGGAGCTCTTTCGGAAGTAAGAGCTGTCGTGGCAGTAAGTCAAATGTCTTTCGGAACTCAAGAACTGCTGCATCTACCTGTTTGCTTTGATATGATGACCGATGTTTTCGGAATGCGTACTGACTAGCATGGAGAGGGCCGTTCTGTTGCAGATACCTCAAGAAGTCTGAGCTGAGATTCAAATTTTGTATTTTAAGATATCAGTGGTAGTGCGTATCACTTCTGCTACCGTTTCTGTAGACGGTTGTGACCTGCAATTTTGTGCAAATATTAGACACAGTTTTTCTAGAGGGCTGTACACTGTGTTCGTTATTCTTCTAACTTCAGCCTTAGTTCAAACAAACGCACTATCAGTAACCTATCGTTGAGCGCAGTGTACATAGACAGCGTGTTGTGGCGCCACTGGATGATAAGCTGTTCTTATGTTTTAAGTTTTTGTTGTTATTCTAGGGCGCCGAAGCAACGAAAGCCCTCGGACTTTTTTCCTAGTCAACATACTGCGACTGTAATGCATTTAGTTCTTGTGTCAAAGCTAATACTGCAATCTTGTCGCTCGTACAAAAGTCTATGGGGTAACTTCATGGCCGGCACACGTTTAAATTTGGTGCATAAAATTATGAAAAAGAGCAGAGAAATATATTACGTTTGATTTAGTTGTGAATGTTTTCGATGAAAACTCCATCGCAATGGTCAGTCATCGCGTAGAGTGAATTATCACGTCAGTCCGAAAACTTCGGGACTAGATTAATAGAAAATAAGGAAAAGTAAAAATAGCGGTTTTAAAGCTTCGTGTGTTATACATACTCTCGTAATTTCAGCACAACGCAAAGAACCTTGATATAACCATGCGGAACTATCAAAGAAGTTGTTTGAGATGTTGAACTCGACTTGAATGTTGGAATTTTTATTTCTGAGAATAAAAAATTCACTCAGCAACAAATAGGGTTAATATGGATATGACTGAGAACTGGCACTTCCGTTAGAAGCCGCAGTGCAAATGCAGCAGTTTGAGCAGACGCATTTGTTTTGCAGCAAGAAGAACACATTCACCTTCCATTATTAGGATCAAACCCTCTAAATCCTAAAGCGCAACCGATCCATCGCACTCAGATAATGGAATTTACAGGGGTACCGGGGGGAATAAATTCTCTGTCGATAATCTCGTGAGTGTCAGAAAAAGGCGCTGAGCGTTGTCTTTACTTTCGATTTTTGTCATTCGCACATTCTTCGGGCTTGGTGAAATATCAGGCATCCATTCCGCCGATTGTCGTTTCCTGGTAGATTGCTAATGATAACACGAAGTCTCCTCAAACGTATCGATTTTTTCCGGGGACGAATTGTCTGCGTTTTTCATTTCAACCAAGTCCCAGCAGGTGCCCACCCGTCGTTGTTTTTAAGTGGAAGCAAAGCGTGTGGAACTGGATTTGCACACACTTTTCTCTCCTTCAAAACGTATTGCAGAATGTCTTCAACACTTTATTTGATTATGTTCATTTTTTTCAGCGATAGCTCTATTGCATCATGGGTGATGATCGGTTTTTAAAAGATTGCAAACTTTATTATTGTTTCCGTTGAATTACTCGTGGTGGGATGTCCTGACCTCTCGTTGTTCTCGCGTTACAACTGTGCTTTAACAGGATTAACTACTGAAACGAGCGTCCAGAATTGTTGGCGTAAGCCTTTTTCATGGACTCAAGTGTCTCCGTAGCATTTTTACCGCGTAAAACGTCAAATCGAATCGGTGCTGGTTGCATCATTGCGATTTGTGACGCAACAACTGACACACTACGGAGTACGTCCGCTACTTAACAATGCCTGCCCACAAGTGACTGGCTGAACGCACATTGTTGTTTACACATGTTAGTTCAAGATGACACCGTAGTAGAAAACTGCGCTGACGTCGCTCCTACGCCAGGAGTAAAAAGCGGTTTTGGAGCGTCTGGACGGACGGTATAAGGTGCGCGGAAAGCAAATCTGTCAAGTCCTGACCGGGAGCACTGCTTTCATCTGCTTCGGTATTTTGTCACTCCGTGCAAAACAATACGAACCCACATGACGCATATATATTGTATACACGTATATCCTATCCGAACTGAACTTTTTGTAGCTTAGCTCGTGGTTTCCGTCTGCTAGGAAGTATTAAAATACCTTACGTTCGCGACAGAATGTCTTGCAGCTCGTTTTACGTATTAGTGCAACTTTTATCAATTGCTCTAAATGAAATTTGAATATTTGTAGTTAGCTTCCCACTGTTTCCACGCATCACACCCACACATGGAATTTTACGTTCCATAGTTCGGAGCGAGACTGCTGCATAAAAACAGCCATGTATGACCGTCTGGTCAACGGATCGTGGATTGCTTTCCGCAGGACGAGCATTTCTGTTAGAAACAACAAACGAGGAGAGTTATATACCACAATACCGAGTTCCGTACGAAACGTATCGTGAATGCGGAGTAACCAGATGGTCAAACGTCTGAGTATGAATTCATTTGCCAATTAATGGCCTGAAAAAGTGACAGTATTGAACGCAGACATTATCAGTCCTCCTGTCTTGATTGTTTCGAATGATCAGAACTCGAATGGATAGTATTCGACAGATACCTCTCTTTCCCTTTGCTCTACATGTACATCTAAATCTACATAAAAGCTCAAGCAAGTCAGTTTATTGAGTTGGATGGAGGGTACTTCTGTACCACTATCATTTTTTCTCATTTCGTGTTCCATGCACGAATGGCGCGTGAATAAAATCATTTTCGCTAAACGTCCGTATGAAGTATTATTTCTCTGTCATTCTTGTCAACATAATTTCGCAAGACGCATGAAAGAGAAAGTAATTTGCTGCTCGGCTACTCCCAGGACGTACACTCTGTGAATTTGAGTTGTAAACCTCTACGTGAAGTAACTGTTCTCCGTTCCAGCATCTGTCGCTGGCGTTTGTTGGCATTTCGATAACGCTCTCGCGTCGAGTATGCGATCTCGTGGCGAAACATTCTGCTTTTTTTCCAGTCTCCTCTACGGTTTATATTAATCCTAAAGGGGCCAGACTGGAGCAATACTAAAAAACTTGAGTGCTTTGTAAGCCGGTTCCTCTGTGGTCGAGACATTTCCTTAAGATTCAGTTATTTTACCCAGGCATCTGATTTTCCCACAACCATTTTTATACGGCCATTCCACTTTAAATTATTCTCGCAGATTACTTCCGCGTATTTTACGGTTATTACTGTTTCAAGCGATCTATCCTCAAAAGTGTAATCGAACAGTCGTGGACCTCTTCACAAATTTCTGAACAGCATTTTACATTTATTTACGTTCAGTGTGAACTGCGGAGCCTGCACACCAGTCAGGTCTTTACGGATTTCGTTACTGTGTTTGGTGTTGCAGCTATCCACCAGACAGCAGTATCGTCTGAGAAGAGCATCGCAGCCCTCCCGACGTTATTTACTACACAGTTTATATACAGGATGATTCACGAAGATATGCAAATATTTTAATATGTTATTCTACAAGTAAAACTAAAGAAAAAAGTTCAAATAAACATAGGTCCGCAATTGTTTAGTTACGGAGCTACGGCTAATAAAAGATTTTGCCTGAAATTTAGCAACTTCGCTAATATGAAGCCATCGCAAAACTGTACGAGGCTAAAGTGAAGCACGATGTCCATTTTTTTGTTGGTATTGGTCTGGTGAACCTAATAAAACATGACCCAGACGTGTATCTGCAGCAGTTTTCCAGAACATCCACTATAGAAGTAAATTTGTTGGTTCAAATGGCTCTGAGCACTATGGAACTTAACTTCTGAGGTCATCAGTCCCCTAGAACTTAGAACTACTTAAACCTAACCAACCTAGGGACATCATACACATCCATACCCGAGGCAGGATTCGAACCTGCGACCGTAGCGGTTGTGCGGTTGCAGACTGTAGCGCCTAGAACCGCTCGGCCACCCCGGCTGGCGGAAATTTGTTGACTTTCCATTAAGAATGTAGAAACATTTATGTGATTGTAGGCAACCGTTAGTGAGTTGTTTCAGTCGTTTCCTAACCCTGAAATGTGTTGTTTTTCTGTACTGTTCAGTGAAAGAACATAATAACAACAGCTTCGTTCTTCTGGTTTAACATGAATTCATGTCTGCTACAGTATTAATGAAAGCAGATTATCTGGCGCATTCATACAACTAGTAAAGGTTTTTCGGACTTCGAGCCGCGTCAAGTGATTTAAAATCCACGAGCTTTCGGCCGAGTACTCCTTGGCCATTGTCAAGTGGTGACTGTCTTCCGGTTGCTGCTGCATTCTATATATAGCCGCACTGCCTTTCGTGACGTCACAGTCTTAGTTAACGTTATTACCATTATTTTCCAAAATTAAATTCTCTACAACTTCTGTTGAAAACTTCGTGCAATTTTCTGGAATTTAAAAAACAAATTGGTCCAAGTGGTTAATAAATCAAAAATTTTACGAAATTACGTCTTTGTTTCTCTGGATCTTGTGGAAAACTAGTGCAGATGCAGGTCTGGGACATGTTTTATTAGATTCACCAGATCAATAACAATAAAATAAAAGGAAATCTTACTTTACTTTAACCTTGTACAGTTTTGCGATGGCTTCATATTAGCGAAGTTGCTTAATTTCAGGCGTAATCTTTTGTTAACCTCAACTCCGTAACTAAACATTTGCGGACCTATGTTCATATGAATTTTTTTCTTTAGTTTTATTTGTAGAATAACTTATTAAAATATTTGCATATCTTCGTGAATCATCCTATATAAGCTGTAAAATTCATATTTTTTCTGGCACCAAGACAGGCAGTTTTGTTTTCGCCTAGATCAGTTGTAAGAAAGTCCACACTAAATGATGTACAATCTCTATTAATAACTATGCTAATCACAGAGATACCAGTATCAATTATGCTTTTGCAAATAGATCTACAGAAATTTGTGCTGTTAGCGTCGCGATTCTAAATGATAAACATTCATGAAATGGATTGTTTTCAGAACGTCATATCACATAAGCAGCAAACTGGGAGTTGTAACAACGTGATACATGTATGAAAGGGGCTTTGAGGAAACTTAGCTCCCCTTCCGTCTGTGCCATTCACGTGTGTAGCGTGCAGCTCTGATTGAAACAATAAATAAGTCACAAAAACTAAGAGAAACTAGATACTACATTCACTGTTACCATGCAGAAGGGAAGAGAGGACAACAATTAAATCATACAAAAGTATCCCAACGCAAGCTGTCCAACAGGAATGAACCTGAGCAAATGTGAAGAAAATTGTCACCGGAATGGTGCTAGAATACTTTACAGAGGGTAACGAACAAGCCTGGAACAAGCTGAGGAACGAAATAAATATTGTGACAGCTGTTGCTCATAATCCAACAATCCGCCATATTAGCTCCAGGCAAACTGCGAGTGTGTCTGGAGTAATTCAGCCCAGCGCACAAATACCTACCATCTGCGTTAAGTGTCACTGACTGAGACTGGTAGAACATCAGAGACGAACTTTAGTATTATTAAAGTTCCGCGCCCGGTTATTATAGATTGCATGATTGGTCCTTGCACTACTTATGAGATCTTAACGGCAAACAGGCATGAAGGAAAGAGGACGTAGGAATCGCGTTAACACATGCGATGATGGTATACCGACCAAAGAGAAACCTGCTGCTCTCAGTCATAGACCTTGATCTCAGGGTGAAGTGTCTGATAATGTAAGTTTTGAGAACAGTATTGTATGATTGTGGATCCTGGGCTGTGAGAAAACCGTATAAGAAGAAGATCGAAGTATTAGAGATTAGATACTGTAGAAGAAAATTGACAATTGGAATGTTTAATAAAGAAGAGGTGGTTCTCTATATGAGCGGTTCTATGCGCTTCAGTCTGGAGCCGCGCGACCGCTACGGTCGCAGGTTCGAATCCTGCCTCGGGCATGGATGTGTGTTATGTCCTTAGGTTAGTTAGGTTTAAGTAGCTCTGAGTTGTAGGGGACTGATGACCTCAGAAGTTAAGTCCCATAGTGCTCACAGCCATTTTTTTTATATCAGGGTATAGCTTCTATCGTAAAATGGGGATGGAGAAAAGTGGATGGGAAGATAATGATGAGAATGCGTCGAGCAAATAATTGAAGAAGTATGGTGCAACTGCTACTCCGAGACGAAGAGGTTGGAACAAGAGATGAGTTAGTGACGGACAACATAAAGTCAGAAGACTCATGACTCTAAAAATAATGACCCTGTGGAGCTACGCTTCGACCTTTAAGAATCAACCCACTGTCACTCCGTTTAACCAACCAGTTGTTCTGTCTGCACAAAGATATTCTTGACATGCAGTTCCTTTCAGCATAATATGGTCAAAACATTGCGTGGACCTTTAGAGAAATGATGAAACTTTGCGCTTAACACTAATTTGACGCAGTTTGATAGATTGCTTTATTTAAAATTTCGTACTACTGATATAATGATAATGATGTCATTAAAAGAGTATGGGAGAGCAGATACACTTCTACTGTTGTTTCTTACTGTGATGGCTTTCTTGCTCTAACACCAAGTGTGATGAACGCTAATAACTGTCAGCATATGAGCATTAACGGTTATCTCATCATTAGAATGATAGTATAGTTCGAAGTATATGCTCGCTCACGTGTGTTCGTGACTTGTGATACTTTTGCCTCCTCCCCCGCACCTCTCCCCCCTCCCCTCCTCGCCCTTACTGTTTAGCCATGAAAGCACGGTTCTGATTCTGTAAGTAGGCTGTTTACGTTGGTAACGCCACGTAGCGCTCTGTATGAAAATCACTGGCTGTGCTGTGTGCAGTCTGTGGCTGGGTGGCATTGTTGTAATATTCACTGTTGTAGTGTTGGACTGTTGGCTGTTAACAGCGCGTAGCGTTGCGCAGTTGGAGGTGAGCCGCCAGCAGTGGTGGATGTGGGGAGAGAAATGGCGGAATTTTGAGAGTATATATATATATATATATATATATATATATATATATAGTATGACTTTTGAACACTATTAACGTAAATACATTGTTTGTTCTCTATCAAAATCTTTCATTTGCTAACTATGCCTATCAGTAGTTAGTGCCTTCAGTAGTTAGAATCTATTATTTGGCTGGCAGTAGTGGCGCTCGCTGCAATGCAGTAGTTCGAGTAACGAAGATTTTTGTGAGGTAAGTGATTCATGAAAGGTATAGGTTATTGTTAGCCAGGGCCATTCTTTTGTAGGGATTTTTGGAAGTCAGATTGTGTTGCGCTAAAGATATTGTGTGTCAGTTTAAGCACAGTCATTTATAATTTTTCTAAGGGGACGTTTCACTTTCTCTTTGACAAATTGGCGATTGCATCTTTCAATAAGATCGAGCACCGGTCATAATGCACGGCCTGTGGCGGAGTGGTTGCACGACAAAAACATCCATGTAATTTCAAATGTTTCTAAGAAAAATTATTTTAACTGTACATTCAGAACAGTACCTATCGATTATATCATCGGGACTAAAATATTTTGTAAAGTAATTCCTTTTCCTGAATTTTAGCTTGAAATATAACATACAGTGTATAAAATTATATCAAAGTTTTCAGGAAAGCAACTGAGGTAATACTGACCTGCCCAAAATTCGAAAAATATTACTGGTATCGACAACTAATGTTGATGAAAAGTGATGCTACAGGAGGACGTCCCGTTACACTCACAATGCACAATCTTGCTACTTAGATTGTTTATTCCTATTAACATCTGAATTTCATCCTCACTTTCTCTGAGTTTACCAGTGTTAACAAGGACATCTTTGCCTACTGAATTTTAAGTCCACCCCTGAGCTTCACTTTATTTCTGTGATTGTTTGTTCGCTGTAAAGATCGAATATCAGAAGCGAAAGACTGCATCTGGAGCCCCATCTTACAACCTTTTGAATGTTAGCGCTTCGTTCTTGGTCTCCTAAACATAATGCGTATTACATGCCTGTTCCTATACCTTACATCCATTTCTCATTGCTCAGTGTATTTCGAAAGTAGTACATCATTTTAACAGGTTTTTATTAGGTCGCTTTTTTATCTATATGTCTGGTGCAAATTCTGCAACATTTTAATCTATACTGTAGTTGAGTTAGAGACATGAAACTTCCTACACAGCTCAGAACTCAGTGACATTGCAGACTAGCCCTTTTTCGTGCCTGGTGTGAGGCCTGGAGTAATTTGTATACCATTGCTATTACCCCTTTTCGTGTTCCACTTTCGAATGTCTTGCGGTAAATACGGTTGCAGCTAAGTCCCTGTGTGAGAGACATTCTCTCTGGTACTTACCTTAGTGGCAGCTAAGGCCCTGTGTGAGCGCGATTCTCTCTAGTGTTTACCTCAGAGGTCTTTCCTTGAAATAATCGCAGGAGGAAGCACTGTATTGGGTGATTCATTTGAACAGAAACTGAAATAATACTGTAGTTTACCACATGACTGTTGTGGACTCACCGAAATGTTTTGAATGGAATGAAAAATTTTACACACACATAGACTGAAAAGCAGAAAATTATAATTTAACTAAAGAACTTTTTAATATAACACATTTTTAAAGCGGATCAAGAAGTGTAAAATAATTTCTGCGGGCACCACACAGGTTCTTAACCCTCTACAGATAACCCTGAAAATTTGTGCTTGCGAATTTTTAATAGCTATCAAAGTACTTGTGGAATTTACAACAGAAAACGTAGGGTGCACATAGTACTTAATTGATGCTTGAATAGTTCAGCTCCTTACTATTATCTGTTGCAAGCAGCCAACGTTTTACGTTTTAAATTCTAAAGTATTTCAATAGCTATTACAAAATTCAAATCCACAAGCACAAATCTGTAGGACTATCTGTACGTATGGGGCTAGGAGAAATTATCTTATAGTCAGTAGTCAACAGCAATAATGACTGTGTGGACGATATGGCCTATTCTACACCTCATTTTAGATCTATGTGACGGTGCTGTGCTGACTATATTTACATGTTTTGACGATGCCATTATGACCTTATCACTTTAGGACATGTTGTAAAAAAGATCTGAGGATGGTCACAACGGACTGAAACCGGTCATCGTCAAAAGAATTGATATTGTGATCAAAGACTGGAGTAAAAAACATTTAACAATTATCTTAAACTTTTTAATCCGTCTTAAAAACGCACCGTGCTAAAAACAAATTGTTTGAATAACCATTACATTCTCATATTAAATCTCCAGAATCTTAAGAAATGTATGCCAAGGTGTACCATTACTGGACTTCTTGATTTCTATTACTTGGTAGATATTTCCAGACCTCACCTATATAGGTTAGTTGGACATTTCACATACGAAGCAGCTACTTGGGTTTCAAAGGACATAATCATTTACATCTGAGTTTATTCTTCTTGTATTTCATTTGACTGCCGTCTGCTCATCAGACTTTGATCCCCACCCAGTGTTCGTCTCCAGTGTCATCTGTTCCAAGTAATGAGGCTTAATCTGGGACGTCGAGCTTTTAGGCTTTATACAATCAGTGTCTTGTTTGATAGTCATGAATTACTCCATGATATTATTCCCTAACACTTTAATCAGTGGAATACGCAAAAACATTGTCACGTTGTTTTGAGCCCTAGAAATTAAATAAACAGTGCCCGTCAATGGATTTTTGTGTATGAATAGCTGAGGAATACACTTTTTCCAATTCAGATGTTATCAGTACCTATACTTTAAAAATATGGAGCATAAATAGAGTTTTCAACTTTGTTGCAGATGCTTTACTTTTAATTGCCTCCAAGTCAAGTGGAATTTGTGTTGAGTGCATGCAGTTATTATCTGTATCATTTAGTGAAAAGATTACGACTGCTACGTTATTCAGAACACAGTTGGATCACAGTTCTGAGAAACAGCAAGCTGAATGGCTGTGAATACGGCAACACGAATTCACTTTCCACGTAAAACTTCAAGAAACCATTGAGACGGTCTGCTTTATTGAATATGGAAATTTCTCTAGTTTTGGAGCATCTCACATCACTAAACCGTACGCGCAGGCTACATATGGCCCAGCGAGTAAAACACTCGTTTGTTTTCAACAATTGGTGGGCTAGAATGGCGCCGTTTTACGTATTCCTCAGGTACGAATCCCAGTTCCCGCTAGCAGCGTGCCGACTCCCGCGGTGCAAAGACGTGTAAATGAATTGTCGCTGAAGTATGTGGGCTATCTCTCTACGCCGCACGACTGTTCGTGGTCGTTAACTTTCTGATTGCACCAGGTTAATATGGTACAATTACTGTAATGAATATTACAAAAGCATTGTGGATGTTATTGTCGTTTGTACGCATTTTTTAGTTACAATCATTTCTTAGTCTTTATATTGTATTTTCAGATATCGGTCTATATAAATAACGTGGATGAACAGATTCACAGATGGCTACTGGAGGATAAGGAAGATTGTGACGTTTTGAACGAAAGTGAGGAGGAAGAAGGACTCATGGAACAAAATGTCCAGACTGCGCCGCCTCACAAGTCTGACACGGAACAGGAAGGCGAAGAAGACAATGCTGATGAAGATATACCTCTGTCGGCATTGGTTACCTTTCAGTCTCGTAATGGGACGAAATGGAGCAAGTTCCCACCACCCACATCAGATACAAGATCTCACATTTATGGCTCGTCCACCAGGCCCAATAAACGCTAAAATAGCTCTTCTGACATTTCTGCTGTTTTGCGATGGTGATATCTGGAACATTCTCGTTCGTTTGACAGACATTGACACTGACACCATAAAAAGCAAATATCAAAGAGAAAGAGACGCATCTCATTCTGGCCTGACAGAAATCAAGGCCTTTATAGACATCTAATTAGTAACTGTAACTTCCGTGCGGCGTGAAGATATCCGAAGGGCTTTTGAGATAATTCGAAAAGTACTGGCATTGAATTAGTGTATACAACTATGACAGAGAGATGGTTCCGAGCCCTACTGCGAGCTCTCCACTTTTATGATGTAAGAGACAGGTAGGCTCGTCAAGTAAACGACCGACTGGGTGCAATACACAAAATTACTAACATAATGCTTCAGAACTTTAAGCAATATTACACTCCAAGCGACTGATGAGCAATTAATCACTTTCAAGGGACGCTGCGGTTTAGTGATGTATATACCAAACAAATCAATAATGTTCGGTATAAAGATCATTATGATGGGTGACATCAAGTATCCATATGCCTATAATTTTGAGATTTACGTAGGCATGCAACCACAGGGACCATTTACAGAATCAAATAAAGTGCCTGATATCGCCATCGAATTCTGAGTACATTATATGGCATGGGATGCAATATCACTATGGGAAACATATTTACTAGTGTGTCAGCATGCAAAGAACTGTTAACTCACAAGATTATGGCCATACAGACACTACGGACGAATAAACTAGGGGTACCTGAGCTGCCCAAAACAACACAAGACCGAGAAATAAACGAATCCATTTTCGGGTTAAAACCTGAGTGCATGCTAGTCAGTTACGTGCTGTCCGCAGCTCGTGGTCTTGCGATAGCGTTCTCGCGTCCTGCGATGGGGTTTCCGGGTTCGATTCCCTTCGGGGTCAGGGTTTTTTCTCTGCCTCGTGATGACTGGGTGTCTAGCGTTCTTCATCATTTCATCATTATTGACGCGCAAGTCACCGAAGTGGCGTCAACTAAAAAGGACTTACAATACGACGGCCGAACTTTCCCCCATAGGGCCTTCCGGCAAACGATGCCATACGATCATTTCATTTTTTTTCAGTTGTGTGCTGTAGCCGCCCTCCGACGATCTGCTGTCGTCGATTTCTCTGACGTAAGACATTTACGTTGTTATCCACTGTATATGCCCGACTGTTCGGTGTATCTATACCTCCGATCGAGCAGCGACTAACATCTTCAGTGTAACGGCCACTAAATTTCGGGTTTTCATTATAATTAAGCCGTGTGGAGTGGCCGCGCCGTGTGAGGCGTCATGTCACGCACCGCGCGGCCCCTCCCGCCGGAGGTTCGAGTCCTTGGGTGTGTGTGTTGTTCTTAGCATAAGTTAGTTTAAGTAGTGTGTAGGTCTAGGGACCGATGACCTAAGGAGTTTGGTCCCTTAGGAATTCACACACATTTGAACATAGAAAGTAATGTTAGCTTTTGGCTCAGTCGATCACCCTTTATTTGTCGCTGCGTTACCGAAGACAAGATAATTAGTAAATAACGTCTTTGGATGTTACTTATTTACTATTATGCACGTAATAACAACATTCCATTATAATTAAATGATCATGAATGATTGAGTTTCGTATACAGAGAAAAGGAGGTTTTATCCTACAATTACTCTCAGCAATTATGGCAAATAAAATGTCCATGATTTTGATAGTTCGTCGCTCAATTATTTTATAACAAGGATTACTGTACGTCGATTCTGTCCTTTTTACTTTCACAAAGCTAAGTGTCCAGTTCCGTTCTTATAATCAATTTAACGTTCATTCGTATAGTTCACATATCCTGTTATCAGTTGTAGGATTTATCAGTAATATAATCAGTGATAGAATTTAATACTGAGCACTACATTTTCTCGCGCACACAATTCCTCAGATATTCTTAGTCCGTGGCCTTACGGCAAAAGTCCGTCAGGTAAAGATTTACTATAGTCGATTTCCAGAATGAGATTTTCACTCTGCAGCGGAGTGTGCGCTGATATGAAACTTCCTGGCAGATTAAAACTGTGTGCCCGACCGAGACTCGAACTCGGGACCTTTGCCTTTCGCGGGCAAGTGCTCTACCATCTTTTTTTATGTATATAAAACCTTTATTAAAAGAAACAATGTTACACATTCCAAATACATACTAAGTTATAAAAACATGAAGTTATTTAAACAAGACGGTTTGATCATTTCAATTGCGCTGACGTTAAGGAAAGACAACAGAAGATTGTGTTACTGACTAAATCACCAGAAAGAATTAAATTAAACATAAATACTTGAGAATGGTGGAAAGGAGATATATAATAAAGTTGACTAGCCTTCCAACTACACTTTCTGGACATTAATTGAATCTAAGTATTTGAAGTGATCAGATCTATATAATCAGTCTTTCACTGCAAAAATGAACAGGGCAATGTGCCAGCCATTGAATATTACATTTATCAGATAGACTCTTACGGTTTTAACCAATCGATAAGGACATTTCTATAAAAACTGTCTATTTCCAAATTTCTAGTATAAGCCAATAATGCACCTTTAATGTTTTGTGTTTGGCACTATTAGACACACAATCTCAATGTCACATAAGTTCTGTACATTAGCTTATAAATTTCAAAAAACTACTCTCTGAAGTAGGAAAAGCACACATCATAAATATACTGTAAAATCTTAAATAGTATCCTTAAGGTAACTACAATACATCAGTGTCAACACAGTCTTCTTTTTTATATTAACCAATGCCCATTCTTTCAAATACAATTTTTAGCATATTACCAAACTTTTTCTTGTGATTAGAATAGCTTCTAATTTTGTAGAACTCACACAGCATGTGTACCATGAACTCTATGATGCTATCGGATCCTAATTTGTTAAGGACGTAATTAACAAAATTTCCCAGCAACCAGTACACAGCGTTATTTTTTGCTTCTGGGAAACAGCGTGCTTCAGGCCTGTGTATCAATGACAGCGATATATACTCAGGGGATGTTCTTGTAATCAGAGCTATTTGCTCCCGGATCCACTTCCAACTATTCATGTGACCACTGCAAGTATATCTATGAATTACTGTGTCAACTAGATGGCATTGTTAACATAAATTTGTTTCACGGAGTCCGATTGCGTGCGGTCTTTCATTGGTGCTAACTATGTTGTTAACTGTCTTGTACCATGACGTTTTTATATTAGACGCGAGTACATTAGAACTAATGTTTTTCCAAATCTCAGTCCACTCAACGTTTGGAAACTGTCGTTCTATTTTGTTTCTTCCTTCGCTTTTCTTTCGTTTCCGCATTATGGCTCTCGACGTTAAGTGTCGGGACTGCCTGAGGTCGACACTGACATAACAAAACTCAACATAGAAGATCCTCACGTGCTGTAAGCGACTGTTGATATTCTGCACGTCAATCGGGGGAAGCAGGCTTGGAGGCTTAATGATCTCCAAAAGTTGGCTGGTTATGCTCCCTCGCGAGTCTCTTATTAAATTAACTTGCCTTTTGATAAAAAGAGCAGAGGCTTTATCCGTTATATCAGTTAATCCTAGTCCACCATTTTTAGGATCTAAAGTGGCTACTTTAGCAGGTACTCTGAACACTTCACCTCTCCACAAAGATTTTGTGATTTTGGACATTATTTTCCTCGCTATCATTCTCGGTATTGGAAACAGCTGGGCGGTATAATCAGCCTTAGCAAGGATGCATGAGTTGATATACTGTGTTCTTTGAACTTGGTTCATATATCGAGTTAAATTCTCTACAATGGCTCCTTGCACTTTATCTGCTGCAACTTTCCAATTTAAAGCCGTCATTTTCATAGGGCACGCTGTCGGGGTGATCCCAAGTGTTTTATGTTGTCGGACTAATTTTCCCCACTCGACGCTGATATTATCAAAACCTCTGAGATTTAACATCTTACTTTTTTTTCCGTTTGCATTGGCTCCGGATGCTCTACATTACGAATCAATCACTGTTGCTAGCGTGGTTACCTCGTCATTATTCCTTATAATGACCCCTATACCGTCAGCATAGGCTCTTATAACTGTTTTGTTTCCTGATAATGTTAAGCCTTTTAATGTAGCATGGACATGTCGGAGGAAAGGTTCCAGCGAAATTGCGAAGAGCGACATGGACAGAGGACTTCCTTGAGGAACACCTCGTTGTATTTGCATCGGCCTAGGTTGTTGACAGTTCACCGCTATTTTAGCATTTATTCCAGTTGCTATGTTCTTAATCAACTGTATAACCCTATCGTTGATACCTATTTTCTTCAATGTCTGTAGAAGATATTCATGGTTTACTACATCGAACGCCTTATAAAAATCTAAAAACAATAAAGCACACTTTATGTTTGTTACAGAAGTTATTGCAATGATATCCCTGAATTCCGCTAGATTTTGAAAAATGGTTCTGCCTTGCGAACAGTTCTGATGTTGACTAATAATTTTATCTGTAAGGCATGAAATTCTCTTGTTTATTATTCTAGCTATTAATTTATAATCGGAATTCAGCAGTGAAATTGGACGAAAATTATTTAAATCTTTGTTTCCATTATTTTTTGGCACCAGAACAATTTCACTCTCCTTAAACTCAGCCGGAATCATTTTACCCTGAATAACCTCATTTACAATGTCCTTGATTTTCGCACCTACTATTGGCCAGTAACAGATGTAAAACTCTGCTGGCAGACCATCCGGTCCTGGGGATTTTTTTGGTGGTGAGGCGCACAAAGTCTCATACACGTCTTCTTCACTGACAACCTCGAAAAAAATTTCGTTGTCATCTTCTGTCAGCTGTGGGGCTAGGATGTCAAGGAATTCTTCCAAGGAAGCAAAAAAAAAAAAAAAAAAAAAAAAATGGTTCAAATGGCTCTGAGCACTATGGGACTTAACATCGATGGTCATCAGTCCCCTAGAACTTAGAACTACTTAAACCTAACTAACCTAAGGACAGCACACAACACCCAGCCATCACGAGGCAGAGAAAATCCCTGATCCCGCCGGGAATCGAACCCGGGAACCCGGGCGTGGGAAGCGAGAACGCTACCGCACGACCACGAGATGCGGGCTCCAAGGAAGCATCACTACTTTGATGTACAGAATATAGCTCGCAATAATAGCGATAAATCTCGTCCATGATATCCTGCTGGGTTCTGAGAATCGTACCGTGTTTTGTTCGAATTTCATCAATAAAAGTCCTTCTCCCGTTTTCCGTACGCTTCACTAAATGATATAGGGAAGTAGTTTCATCTGCTGACACCGAATTTGCCTTTGATTTTATTTTCAACCCTTCCATTTGACTTCTCTTGATATTAAGTAACTTGGCTTTGACTTTTTTGATGTCTGCTATCCGAAGTGGGGAACCTGCTGAGACTTGATCATATAGATCTCTCAAAACGGAATAGTAATACTCTATAGTGCATTTCATTTCCCATGCGCTCTGGGCACTGTATTGAATAAGAACTTTCCTCAACTTTGGTTTTGCCATTTTAACCCACCAGTCAATAGCAGTGGCAAATCTACTACGGGCTCGCTGGCATATTGCCCATGTTTCTTTAATCAGATCTTCTAAATCATGATTTACTAACAAGGAAGTGTTCAAATTTCACTGTTTCTTGAATCGGTGAACCGGCTGTCTTGTTAGATTTATGCAAGCTAAGACACTTGAATGGTCTGAAAAGTACGTAGGAATGGTTTCTACTTTTGTCACGGAAGTTACAAGATTTTTAGAAATATATAGTCTATCAATCCTGCTACGTGATGTTGCCGTGACATAAGTGAACTCAACAGTGGAGGGGTATTTGGTTTCCCATATATCCTTTAATTATAAACCAGTAACTAATTGTTTTAGTTCACTTGAGAAATTAAAATTAGGTAACCGATCTTTTCGATTCAAAACACAATTAAAATCACATCCAAGTAATAACTGTCTTGGCGATTTCCTTAACAAGTATATCAAGTCACCTTTGAAGAAACGTGCCCTGTCAGCTCGATGAGAACTTCCTGAAGGGGCGTACGAGTTGATGATAGTCACATCATAGATATTTAGTCCTATTCCCCTTCCGGATTCCAGTCGTTCCACCTCGGTTACTGTAATCCCTTCCCTTACCAAAATAGCTGTTCCAACACTTGTTTCGGGAGACACATTTATGTAAGTGACAAAACCGGGAATTACCAAATCCGAAATTAGAACTTCTTGTAACAGGGCAATATCAGTCGCGGATTCGTACAAAAATTCCTTAAGAGCCAATAATTTCAAACCGGTCGTGATTTTATTTATGTTTATAGTGGTGACAGAATAAGATTGCGTCATTGTGCTGTCACTATGTTGTTGTTTTGTTGAACTAATTTAGTTTACTGTGGTTCAGGGTTCAGTTAAGCTGTAACAGTTTTCTCGGAAGGCTGAACATGGAATAACACTTCAATCAGTTTATTAGTTACTGTCCCGTTTTTTTCTACTTCTGATGTTTTCTCTTGTACCGCAAGCAGACTGATTTCCTGGTAAACTTTCTGATTTTTCCTCCAGTGATTCGTGTACGACCGTTTCGGACTGAACATTCTTTGGGCTTGGGTCGCCCCTACCGGATTTTCCCTTCCCTTGATTACGAGCTACATTCTCATTTGGTTGCGTCGGTATTTTACTTCGCGGCTTATCTGGAGCAGCAGCAGACGCTTCAGCAAATTCGGTTGCCGGCTCCTGCCCTGAGGTGTTGACCGTGATTTCAGTTTGGCCACCACTTCCTCGTTCTTTATTAATTTCAGTACTTTAAACACAGCTGCGCAACAGCAACGGTTCCACGTAATGAGATTAAGAGCAGCCGACCAGTTGCAAAGGATAAAGTAATCTTTACCTAGGTTTCAATAGATATAAATCTATCTTCTTCAGAAGACGGCCTGGGGACAATGAACATCGTAATTTATATCAAGGTATGAAACATGAGTCAAGAATAAAGTTTAACATATATTACTGCATGTAACTCACGGCGGAAGCGCCACCTATCTTTTTGATGTATGTATCTACGTTATTGTTCCTATACCTCCCACAATGTCATAACGGGAGTGTTAAATGCTTTCCATTTTATTTATTGTCACTCTATTTAAGAACGCATTTAATATTGATATTTAAATGTTACTTCAGTACGCCAATCGGCACATAGTTCACGACCTGAGCGCCACCTGCCCTGGCCGCAGTGCTACTACGCTGGCCGATTTTACTCAGTCGCTTATGCGCTCTCCAACTTCCATGTACCTATTTTATTTGTCTGACAAACCCTGTTCTCAGGGCTATATTTTATTTGACTAATGAAACTATGCAGATGTTGGTAAAAACGATAAGGACATATCGCTTCATGTTAATGTAATACTGTAAGTACCAGGAATCCGTCTCACACCTTGTAATACAATATTTTCCTAATATATGTTAAACTTTGAATATACTCATGTTTCATACCTTAATATAAATTACGATGTTCATTGTCCCCAGGCCGTCTTCTGAAGGAGATAGATTTATATCTATTGAAAGCTAGGTAAAGATTACTTTATCCTTTGCAACTGGTCGGCTGCTCTTAATCTGATTATTAATTTCACTCACTTTCTGATCGAGGGAAACAAATGGAGACTGCAGTTTTGCAACCTCTCGCTGAATTTGTTTATTAACAGATAGATTCTGATCTTTGCAATCGGCTACTGCACCTGATGTTTCTTGCAAATCAATGCTGCTTACACCCCCTTCATTTTCTGGTACTGTATGTGTATTATCTTTCTGTTCATTAGTTTCCGTTCGCATTTTGCCTTCAGGTTCCTCTGCCTTCTCATCGCACTGTTTTTGCTTGCGAAGTGAGAGAGTGAGACAAGACAGCTCGTCCTCTGAACAACTATCAGTTATCTCCAGAGGTCGTTTTTTCGGTTGCGTTTCAGTTTCACGAGTACTAGCAACAGGGTTTCCTTTTGTTGTTAACGGGGGAAATTGACTATTATCGTGAAGGGAGACATCAGCTTGGCCCGTTGCGTTAACATCCTCAACCAGTTGTTCCGGGCTATTCTTTGGTAACAAATCATTTAAGGTAAGCATCTGACGCTGTATCAAATTACTTTTAAGAACAACAGTCCACGGACATTCCTGTCTGAAGTGGCCGGTTTCGTTACTTATATGACATGTAGCTTCCTGACATGTATAAACAATTTGTGCCTTATACCCACAAACAGTTATGTGAGACGGAATATTCGTCTTAAGGTCCACCTCTACACAGCGGACCCCGTTAAAACACTGCAGTTTAAAGCGAGGCGACCATCTTTCATTTGGAATTGATTTAACGTCTCCGTAGTTTGAAAGAGCTTCCGTAATCTTATCATTTTCAATTTCAATGGGAAGATTCAAGACACGAACGGTTTTGTAATGAATGTCCGCTCTATAGATGGAAACCCTACTTTTATAACCATTTATATGCACAAAATCTACTTCATAGACCCACTTTCGTAACAATTTATCAACAGTCGAAGCACTGATTAACTTGACAAAAACACAGTATTTTTCCTGATCCAGTTGCCAGATATGAACGGTTTCAGAATTGAGACCAATTACCTGTGTAATCCAGTCATCTATTTCCAGGGATGTCGGCTGAACAGGACGGGATTCCTTGTCAAAAGCAAATACCAGAGTATTCTTCTTGAGGTTTGTAGCTTGGCTAATCCAGCGAAGCAATTTCGGTTAAACAACCGAAATTCCAAGTAGCATCAGCAAGACCAGAAAGAGCTATCAGATCACAAGGAACAGGATCGAACACGGAGATTAACGGACGGACGGCACTCGGCGAAGCAGAAGTACAGCGATGCAAACACTGAAGTGCAGCGCAACAGTTAACAGCGGCCACTCGCGAGCGCGGCTGAAACGGAACTGCCATCTGAGCTACCGAAGCACGACTCACGCCCGTTCCTCACAGCTTTACTTCTGCCAATATCTCGTCTCCTACGTTCCAAACTTTACAGAAGCATTTGCCCGCGAAAGGCAAAGGTCCCGAGTTCGAGTCTCGGTCGGGCACACAGTTTTAATCTGCCAGGAAGTTTTATAGCCAATTTTCTTGCAGTTTAACAAAAGTTCCCTGATCCATTCCATAGCATATCACACGGAAATGCCCGCTATATCGAACGCCGCAGCTACGTAGACTTATTCAGAGCGCAGAAAACAAGAGAACTAACAATACCCACGCGTGGTTTATATAATAGAATTTAGCGCTACTTTGGTGCGCGCGTTATTTTGATGAGAGGTTATATATGCATAAGTTAATTAAAACTTTTTCAATGCTGTTAATTATTTCCTATATTATCTATCACCTCTCCCCGATATGAAAATACCCCTGACAATATTGTTGTCAATTAAAAAAGCAGTTTTAGTGCCAAAGCGAAATAAACTTGTTTTGTTGTTATCTACACTTCACAATGATGAAAAAATCTATGCTGCTAATGGTGATGCTAGAAGACCAGAAATATGTTCAAATGTATATGAAGTCATAAGGGACCAAATTGCTGAGGTCATCGGTCCCTAGACTTACGTACTATTTAAACTGACTTATGCTAAGTACAACACATACACCCATGCTCGAGGGAGGACTCGAATCTCCAGCGGGCAGGGTAGAGCAATCCGTGGCATGGCGCCTGCAAACCACACGGCTAGAAAATCAGAAATCATCACCCTTTATAACCAACCTAACTGTTGCGTCGATACTTTTGGTGAAATGTGTGGACGACACGACGTTACTCGAAATAGTTCCCGATGACCTGTCACACTGTTTTACAATTTTGTCATTGTGGCGGGCATAAATGGTTTTGTGACGTATCAGATGAACTACTCTGAAACGAAACTCGTCCGCCGTCACTACCTACAAGAAGTTGGATTCGCATTAGCAAGACTTTCTGTTGAACGTCGAATATCGCAGCAAAACGTACACAGAGCTATCAAACTGAATGGCAGACTACTTCTAGGGTTTTCATAACAACCCATGTACCCTGTTATACTTACTCGTGGACGAGTTGGCCGTTGTCCCTTTTCTTGCCAGGGCTCGCGATTGCAGCACGCGTAAACAATGAAGCAGCATTTGCAGCAATCACCAGGCTCTCTTGTGCACTGAAAGTATGCCAGTTGAGTGAAGATGATCGTGAAAAATTGTTTATTGCTTCCATTAGGAGATAAGAAATAAGGACACTAACAAGTTATTTTTTAAATTAGAATTAAGTGAAAATCATCAAAAACGGTGTAACTTCCTGGCAGATAAAAACTGTGTGTCGGACCGAGACTCAAACTCGGGACCTTTGCCTTTCGCGGGCAAGTGCTGTACCAAATGAGCTACCCAAACACGACTCACGACCCGTCCTCACAGTTTCAATTCAGTCGGTACCTCGTCTCTTACCTACCTACCTTCCTACCAAACCTTGCCAAAAGGCAAAGGTCCCGAGCTCGAGTCTCGGTCCGGCACACAGTTTGCCAGGAAGTTTCATATCAGCGCACACTCCAATGCATAGTGAAAATCTCATTCTGGAAACATCCCCCAGGCTGTGGCTAAGCCATGTCTCCGCAATATCCGCTCTTCCAGGAGTGCTAGTTCTGCAAGTTTGGCTGAAGAACTTCTGTGAAATTTGGAAGGAGGGAGACTAGGTACCGGCTGAATTAAAGCTGTGAGGACGAGTCGTGAATCGTGCTTGGGTAGCTCAGTTGGTAGAGCAGGTGCTCGCGAAAGGCAAAAGTCCCGAGTTCGAGTCTCGGTCTGTCACACAGTTTTATTCTGCCAGGAAGTTTCATATTAGCGCACACCCCGCTGCAGAGTGAAAATCTCATTCTGGCATCAAAAACGCTGCTTGAACACAGATTTTTTAAAGAGTTTTTTATTTCTTTCTGTTCTTCAGTTAAAAAGTTAAAGGTGGAAGATATATATATTTCTGGTATTTGTACAAGGTGTTTCCTTTAAATTATGTCCTAATTTGTAACTAACATAATTTATTGTTGGGCTACGTATGTATGCCGCGCGTGCGCTCGAGTGTTTACGGGTGGTACCTTTTGCCGTCACTTGGATATACCTCTACATCCGATGTACAAAAAAACCGACCAGTAGCACTCCCAAAATATCATCTAGATGTCTGCTGTCAGTTTGAATAATCCAGTAATGTCTGAATCTCTGTCGTTTTACGTAAAGAGTACGAAAACGCAAAGTATTATTTACGTGAATTTTTTTCCAGTGTATCCTGTTCTTCTGCTGCAAGACAGATACAGTGAAACTGCAACCCACGCTTTAGTCAGGTTCGCAGAGGTCTGTGGCCACAGGTTCAGCATGAGTAGTTGGCCATGTCAGCTGTGTTATCGGTCACTGCCGCTTCTGGCTGATTCACGCTGCTGGGAATCCAGAACGAGACATCTTAAATATGCACGGTGGTCAGTGACGACATCGCCCGAAAAAGGGCCGAAAGCTCAAGGCGTTATGCAACGGTCTCTTCTTCAGCTCGTGTAATGCGAGAGGTAACGCCCTGAACGCTCGTGTTATATTATTCCTATACTCTGACTAGTTTAGCGCCCGCTACTTCGCTCACTTAGACCGTATGGCCTGCAGAGATTTTTTTATTTAATCGACTTTTTATGGTGTTCACAAACTGCGACACCTTCTATGCTTCTCACTCTAATTAAGGCCATATACGAATGGTCTTTTCTCAATGTACTTCGGACCAAAAAGCGGTTCTGGTAACTGGAGTCAAAAGTTTTTGCCAATCATACTTTTTGCGTTCTTGTGGAGATATTTCCACAGCAACTTCCATCCTCTAACAAATATTTCTATACACCTATCCCAGGAGTGAAGTATCAATTTTGATAAATTTAGCTTTAACATTTTTTTTTAATACAGCGGAGTCCAGCTAATCCGAACGCCGATAATCCGAACGTTCGGTTAATCCGAACATGAAAAATATTAGTCTAAGAATGAAAAACTGTGCTGTAAACTGGTGTACATACACACTATTTTAATTTACACAGTACAGTCAACATGTATTAAAAATCTGGCAAGAAAACATAACATAACAATGAAAGGAAAGCTGTCAAACATACTAAAATACAGCGGACATTTTAGATGACAAAAACTCAGCCATTGCTTTTTGGCGTAATGAGGACAGTCTGTTATAAGGCGCATAGTTGCGTCATCGTCTCATAAACATCTAATGAGCAGGTGTTGCAGTGGGCTATTGCTCCAAATAACGTAGTGCGACGTCAAGGGCTTCTGCTGCGCCGCTGTGTGGCACCAGCTCTCCTTTGTCGCTTTCAGGCTCATTGTCGCTTCCGTCACGGCAGTCCACTTATTCCTGGTCTAGAGTCACAGCAGCAAATAAATGAGCGTCAGCAAGGTTCTCCACACTTGCCCCATCCGCTGCAGTCACTCGTCTACATCTCCTTCACTAGCTTCTTCACATCCAGGGATTGTCTGTATGATTTGTAGTACATTTTCCTCTTCATTTTCTACTAGTTTGTCCTGAAATTCGTGTCAGGGGAGTGTCGTAGGACCGTTGCTATGCACAATATACATAAATGGCCTTGTGGATAACATCGGAAGTTCACTGGGACTTTTTTCGGATGATGCTGTAGTATATCGAGAGGTTGTAACAATGGAAAATTGTACTGAAATGCAGGAGGATCTGCAACGAATTGACGCATGGTGCAGGGAACGGTAATTGAATCTCAATGTAGACAAGTGTAATGTGCTGCGAAAACATAGAAAGAAAGATCCTTTATCATTTAGCTACAATATAGCAGGTCAGCAACTGGAAGCAGTTAATTCCATAAGTTATCTGGGAGTAGGCATTAGGATTAATTTAAATGGAATGACCATATAAAGTTGGTCGTCGGTAAAGCAGATGCCAGACTGAGATTCATTGGAAGAATCCTAAGGAAATGCCATCCGAAAACAAAGGAAGCACGTTATAGTACACTTCTTCGCCCACTGTTTGAATACTGCTCACCGGTGTAGGATCCGTACCAGATAGGGTTCATAGAAGAGATAGAGAAGATCCAACGGAGAGCAGCGCGCTTCGTTACGGGATCATTTAGTAATCGCGAAAGCGTTACGGAGATGATAGATAAACTCCAGTGGAAGACTCTGCAACAGAGACGCTCAGTAGCTCGGTACGGGCTTTTGTTGAAGTTTCGAGAACATACCTTCACCGAGGAGTCAAGCAGTATATTGCTCCCTCTTACGTATATCTCGCGAAGAGACCATGATAAAATAAGAGAAATTAGAGCCCACACAGAGGCATACCGACAATCTCTCTTTCCACGAAGAATACGAGACTGGAATAGGAGGGAGAACCGATAGAGGTACTCAAGGTACCCTCCGCCACACACCATCAGGTGGCTTGCGGAGTATGGATGTAGATGTAGATGTAAAGATGTCCACAGTTTTCTCCACGATTTTCTCAGAGTATTTTCTGAAATATTCTGCCGTGCCTCAGCGGCCCAATAAACATCCTTCACATTGGTCTTTTTTATTTAGTCCACTAAAGGATGCTATCATCTTGGACCAGCATTCTTGAAAATTGTTTTCTGTAAATCAGTTTCAGTGTTTGCAGTACGTCCTAGTCCATCGACTGTAGAAGTGGTGTAACATTCGGCAGCAGAAACTTCGCCACGATTTCTCCATCACATAATTCCACAGTGCTGGGGTGAGATGGCGCGTTATCAGTCAAAACGATTGCGCGGGGAGACAAATGATTTTCCTTAGAAAACCGTCGCACAGAGGGAACAAACTGGCCGTGAATCCATTCTTTGAACAGCTTACATAGCTCGTGGTCGTGCGGTAGCGTTCTCGCTTCCCACGCCCGGGTTCCCGGGTTCGATTCCCGGCGGGGTCAGAGATTTTCTCTGCCTCGTGATGACTGGGTGTTATGTGATGTCCTTAGGTTAGTTAGGTTTAAGTAGCTCTAAGTTCTAGGGGACTGATGACCATAGATGTTAAGTCCCATAGTGCTCAGAGCCATTTGAACCATTTTATGAACAGCTTACCACCCATGCTTTTTTCTGGTTGCGATAATATACGGGCAAGGACTTCATGTTGCAGTTTGTAAGAGCTCTTGGTCTAGCAGATTTGCCGATCAGCCTTAAAGGCAGCTTGTGAGTATCAGCAGCGTTGCTGCACGCTAATAAAATCACACGATCTTCACACATTTTAAAACCAGGAGGATGGTCTTCTTCTTTTGCTACTAGGCTTTTTGTAGGCAATGCCCTAAAATTAAGTCCAGTCTCGTTAGCGTTATAAATTTGTTGGGGAAAATACTTCCCCTCTCTTATCATTTTTCAAACTCACCCAAGTATTCCTTCGCTGCATCACGGTGAGAAGAAAGCTTCTCTCCAATAATTGTTAGCTGACGGATTCCGTGACGTTTTTTTGAATCTGTCCAACCAAGCCGTACTCGCACTAAAAGACTCATCACCATTCATTAACTTGTTCAGGTAAACAGCCTTCTCCTGAATTAGTGCTCCACGCAAAGGAGTTCCCCTTTCTCCTTCCTTCGTATACCAAAGGAAAAGAGCTTATCCACATTATCGTAGTGGGACTGTTTCAAAGTCTGCCGAATTTCGAGTGTTTTTTCCCGAAGACGTTGCACAGAACTGTAAAAGCTTCATTCCGTTCTTCTTCCAATCACAAATGGTTACTTTACCAACACCCAGTTCCATTGCCAGTTTAGATACATTCTCACCATTGTCTATCCACTTCAAAGCATTCAGTTTTTCTTAGCCGTTTACTCATGACCAAAATACGTACACCAATACATCTGAAAGAACACACTACACCTGTCACGCGTGCCAGTGATCGATAGCTAACATCCCCAAGCGCTTTGCGAGCCAACTGGCAGTGCACTGACCTCAGACACTACACAGGTCTCAACAATGCCCAATAATAAGGGCAGGGACTGAGGGTGAGCCATTCTTCCCACATTTGTTCCCATTTATTTACCATAGTGTACCTACTTATCTGCTTGGTATACTTGATTCTAGAAACTCGTCGTTGTAATTCAGGCTAATACGAACAAATCGGTAATCCGAACAAGGTCCGGTCCCAAGTTAGTTTGGATTAACGGGACTCTACTGTATAACGAAATATTTTCTTAACAAATTTCATCCCCTATTGCACTACCTTAAATATTAAATTTCGAGAAACACTGAAGTACTTATTTTTTTTATTTCTAACCGAGAAGTCAAATACAAATTGTCGTAGATGTTGCCTTAAAAATTCTTCAGCAGATCTTTATTTTCAAAAAACTTTCCCCCACTTAGTGGTTGTTTTTTCAAAAATGCTGAAACACAGGTTGATTTATTTTCTGACTGAGAAACCAAATACCAGTTTTTGTAGTTCCAGCTTCAAAATTTTCTTAATAACGAAATATTTTCAAAAAGCCTTTCATACCCTATTTCACCCCATTAGGAGTGGCATTTCGGACAGTCCCTTCTCAAATGACGCCTACAGTATGTGATCCACATCCTCTCCTAACTTCAAGTGTCCTTAGCGGTTTGTGCTGGGCGATGATGTCTCAGTGAATCAGTCTGACCCTGTTTCACCCCTTAGGGGTTGAATTTCCAAGAACACTGAAGCACATGTTTTTTCATCTCCTACCGAGAAGCCGAACATCGGTTTTAAAAAATTTATTTGTAAAAATGCTTTAGCAATGAAATACTTTCATGAAACGTTTCTGTAGTGTCGGTAGCTGGACCGACACCGTGATGTGGATTGCTGAAAAAGAAAGCTTGACTACGCGGTAGCCGATAGTGCACGGCATACAGCAGACGGGCGTGAAGTCTGGAACATGAGAACTTATAAATGAATACGAAGAAAAGTATGTAGATGCTTTTTACTTAACTTTTATTTATTCCTTGGAATACATCTCTCTTGAATACTCGTAAGCTATAGGCACTGATACAAATGGCTCCTTGCTAGTTCGTAGCCATTAACTTAACTGATGGCTATTATGTCTCTCGGCTAATGAGAGAGAAAGGCTTCGTACAACTGGGCGATAGCTAGGTTCGCGTACAACTGGGCGGTAGCTTGGTTCTCGTACAACTGGGGTCGAGTCCACTCTCGTATCACGAGACCTGCCTTGGTGGTGGCGCTAGGTCTGCGATCACAGTGGCGACACGCGGGTCCGACATGTACTCATGGACCGCGGCCGATTTAAACTACCACCTAGCAAGTGTGGTGTCTGGCGGGGACACCACAGTTTCACCCCTTATTTCAGCCCCTTAGCGGTTGAATTTCCAGAAACGGTCAATATATATATTTTTTTAAATTTCTAACTGAGAAGCCAAATTTAAAATTGCGTTGATTTAGCTTTAAAAAAGCTTTCATAATAAAACATTTTCATACAAAATCTCATCTTCTATTTCACCCCCTTAGGGGTTGTATTTCCAAAAAATACTGTACCATGTATTTTTTTTATTTGTAACCGAAAAGTCAGGTACCAGTGTTCATAGATGTAGCTTTATAAATATTGTAGTAGTTTTTTTAACAATGATAAATTTTCAAAAAAGCTTTCATCCGCTATTTCACTCCTCAAAAATGCTGGAACACGTATTTGTTTGTGTCTGACCGAGAAATCAAATACCAATTTTCGTAGGTCAGCTCCGAAATTGCCTCAAAAAATAAAAAAAGTGACCCCATTATGGTTGGCATTTCGTAAAATCCCCTCTCAAACGATGCCTACAATATTAGATCCAAACCTGCTCCAAATTTCAGGTGTCTATCAGCGGCGGTTTGTGCTGGGCGATGATGAGTCAGTGAGTCATTCAGTCACTCAGGACGTTGTCTTCTATATATGAGGGTACACTGACCAGCCAACACATTATGATCAGCTGCTTAATACCTTGCTTATCCGTATTTGGAACGAAATACATCAGTGATTCTACGTACCAGGGAGCCCACAGTTTGTTGGTAGGTTTGTGGAGGTATGTGGCATTAGATGTTTTCGCACAGGTCATGCAATTCGCTTGAGTAACAGACCGCTGATCCACGTACGCGATGATGGCGCCCGATAGCGATTCACTTATGGACAAGTAAAGTAAACAAAACCTGCACCATAACTTCTTAGTAATCAAGCTCATCCTCCTTGTTTCCTTGCAGGAAGTAAAGAATGTACTAGTAAATAAACAGCACATTACATGTAAAGTTGTAGCACGAAGTTTTTATGTTGTCTACCAGCAGTATCGCAGAACAGGATGTCCTAGGAGAAATGATCAGCATTCATGGATACGGTAGAAAGGATCATTCGAAACAAAAATTAATAGTAAATATGGTTTCTGAAACGAACAACTTATAAGTTATGAGCACTTGTTCATCTTCGATATTGTGAAACAAATCTCTTCTACTGCAAGATATTTGCTTTCCGTATTTTGGGAGGAGGTAGTGTGGATCAAAACAAAGAAAAATTGCCTCTAAAGTTCATACCTTAGAGCTTTAACTTCTAGTTTATTTTTGCTACGTAGCACACATTTCTTGTACTGAACAAGTGCCCATTAAACATATGCATTTTACAGTCCAAATACTTTTTTGCTAGAAATTATTGTCCCTGTCATGTTCCTGGATGTTGACCATTTGCACCCTTTTTCGCAATGCATGTAGGATAAACACAAAAAAGGATTCGCCTGTTCCAAGATGAATGATGTTGAGAGAATATATCGGAAGATATCGCTTAAAGTAAATGACATTGGTTGCTATATTTGACAGGGAACCATGTTTTTGCGAAGTCCGTGTAGATAGACCACTTATTTTGTGTTTTTACTTGCTTCCAATTTATTGGAGGGAGCAATTAGAATTCTGCTTCCTCTTCTGATATCTCTGAACTTGCTTTTCTTTTTTTTTTTTTTTTTTTTTTTTTTTTTTTTTTTTTTTTTTTTGTCAGACACATGTCACGAGTGTGAATTGAGCTGAAGCAACAACTCATTTACAAAAGGAAAACGTGAATTATCTTGTTTTTCCCCTGACCCTTCATTTGGTTCCCAGGGCCATACATGCCTTACGCCATATAAAGTCACATTTAACGTATTCAAAGTAAATGCAATGGTAACTAAAAGGAAATAAAATGGAGGTGTTTGGTAGCATTCTTGGTGACTATTTGTTCAAAATCCGATGAGTGGGTAGAATCTAATCTGTCCCCAGGTCTAATCTTACACCACGGTTAAAATATTGCGGATTCGCAGCGCTTTATCTGGGGTAGTTCTAGGGGTGTATTTTCAGCTAACAAGGAGGTGCTTTACATTGAGAATACAAATATAACATTAAGCAGATATTACTACACTGCACCTGGCGCAGTGTTTCTTAAAGTGAGAAACACATCAGAGTATGTCGTTACGCTGAAAAAGTTACGTAGAAGGTAGAAGCGTACTTATACGACACGACATGAGTACATCATTGTATGGCGGTACAACAACAGTATAGAGAGACACAGACTATACGTAAAAGAAGTGTACGGTGAGGGTCAGATTTTTAATAGAAATTTACCTCTGCCAGATTGTTCTTTATTAATAACACTGTGCATGTTAGTTGCGCTCAACAAGGTTATCAGCGCATTAATAATCCTGACAGTTTCGGAAGAGCGATCAATCTTCTCCAGACACGTATGAAACAAAATTACACGGCTCAAACAGTCCAACGACAAAGTAACGAAAAATAATTATAATCCGTATCGTAACAGTAAAACAATTTTTGAAAAATGTCAGCTGCACCATTTTTAACATTCATTCTTCATACGCGTAATAATTAATTGCTGTACATAATATCGATAACTAATTACAGGGCCTTAGTCTCTATATTATGATGTGCTGAAAACATCATGCCGTTGTTATGTAAGACCCGTGAATGCGAAAACCGAATGATCCCAAACCAAAATCATTATTAAAAACTAAACTTAGCTTTTTAAATTTACCGCCAAAATCTATCCCACACTCGAGTTATATGAGCGCAAAATGCAGCTCCAAAACAATTAAGAAAACACAGTGAAGCGTAAAACTCCTAGGATATTTCAAAAAAACCGCGACCTGCATATAAAATTGGAGAACCATGCATCATGTAGTTGCAGCTGTTCACATCATTGTGCATTTGTTCCTTATAAAAAAGATTTTAACCAAACCGTAGCAACATTATTTGTAATTAATTTTCGTTACTTTATAGCTGGAATTGTTGAATAATACTCCTATGCGTTAGAGATTTCTGGTGGTAAATTGCTATTACTGATGCGTGTACTGCAGACAAGAGCGACATTGTTGCGCCTTCTTACGACATTGTAAAGTCTAAGGCAAGTGGCAAAGAAATCCTACCACGGGTGATAACACAAGGTTATCACAGGAGACGGAAGACTCCGCGGACTCTGATCTCAGACTCATGTCCTACGCTAAGTTCTTAGAGCGCCGAAGGTCATTTGCCAGTACAAGATGTTCTGAATCTAACTGACGAAAGGAGAAAATATAAAACTGCAGCCAATGAAACAGGTAGATGGGAGTATAGAGGGCTAAAAATGAAACTGGCAGAAAGTGCAGATTGGAAAAACAGGAATTGCTAGACGGGGCTGTGAAAGCTTGCATGGTTAGGGCAAAGATAGATGCCGCCTATAGCAAAAGTAAAGAGACCTTTTTAGAAAAGAGAAGCAGCTGTATGAATACCAGCTGGTTATACGGCAAGCCTCTACAAAGCCAAGAAGGGAAAGATGAAAGGTGGAAGGAATATGTAGATGATATACACAAAGAAAACTAGTTTGAAGACAATATTGTAGAAAGGAAAGAAGAAGTGAAAGAGTATAAATGAGATAGGAGATACAATATTGCGAGAAAACCTCGACAGAACCTTGAAACTCGTGAGTCGAAAGTAATCCTCTAGAGTTGGCGACATTCCCACAGAGTTATTGAGGTTCTTGGAGCAGCTACCCATGATAAAATGATTCCATTTTGTAATATATAAAATCAGACTGGAGAAATGATCTCAGACGGAGAAGGAAGGCATGAGATGACAAGTGTGATTATTAGAGAATCGTCAGTTCAATAAGTCACGGCTGCTAAATAGTGACACAAAATGTTTACTGAAGGATGGAAGAAATGGTAGAAGTCCACTGGTAGCAGATCAGTTTGGGTTTCGGAGACATGTAGCAACATGCGAGGCCATACTGACCCAGTGACGTATCTAGGATGCTAGCTGGAAAAACGTAAACATACGGTTATAACATCTGTAGATTTAGAGAAAGCTTTTAAGAATGTTAACTGGAATACACTTACAACCTGTGCAGAAAACTGACGGCAGTTGGAAGAGTCGATGAGCATGAAAGGGCAGCAGTAGTGGTGAATGGAGGTGGTGCTTCAGAAGAATGTTGGAAATTAGATAGGAACATGGAGGAACTAATGAGGAGCTGCCATGTAGAGTTGGTGATAAAAGATATTTGTGGCATAGCTTGATTTAATGAAGTGGGTCGCTGGACAGGACACTTCTTGACACGTCAAGGTATCGTCAGTTTGGTAATGCAACGAAGTCTGGGGATAAAAATTGCAGAACGAGAATACTTTTCGAATTTAGTAGGGAGGATCAAATTATTATGGGTTGCAGCAGTTACACTGAGATGAAGACACTTGTACAGGATAGAATCGTTTAGAGAGTTGTATGAAACCAATCTTCGGATTAGAGAGCAGAGCAATACTGAGTGAAACGATCTTTGAGAAATGCTTTGGGTTGCGTTTGGGGAGATATGATGAAACAAAGCTTATGGTTTAATTCACTACCGACTTCTAACTAAGGTTGGATAATGCTGAGTCGCAAATTAATACCGATGGTGATATATTTGTTTGGGAGCACGACATCGTGGTCTTGAGTATATATAGTAACCTCTTGCGAATCGAGCGTAAAAGATAACCATAAAAGTGTCAATATAAATTTAAAAAAATGTTAGTTCCCTAGAAAAGAATCAACGTGAATTAAGAAAAGTCAGTTCCTCAGACATAAAGATCGTACACACAGCACACAGTCTCTAGATGCAATCCAATACTTTCCATTAAAAAAAGAAATGCCAGAGTGAAATATGTGAAACGATACAGCAGAAATCGTGAGTGGCAGAAATTATAGCCATTCGGCAACATATTAACATCTGGTACCTGAGAGTTTAGACGTGAGTGTGGACATTTCACAAAGTATTGAAGCCCTCACCGCATTTCATTAGAATAGAAAACGTACTCCACTAAAATACAACTTGTAGCCAAAGACAGTACAAACTAGTGTCTTCACAGACCGAATCAAAACGCCTTCTTACGGGGGATACTTCCTATACGGAGACGCCTCCAACAACTGTTCCCTCTATTGATATACGACCGTGTGGCCCAACAGCCAATTTACAGGCTATATGCAAATGATCAAGTATTCAACACCGAAACAAAGGGTATTCTTTGCGCAACCTTTTGAGTTTTTTCGCATTTTGGTACGCTTTCATAACAGAATCCGTTTCCTAAAATTTGCTTTTATTCTGCCACGTGTGTTTTACAGCTAACGTAGATTCTCCCTGTGGTCTATACAGCTCGTTAATGATGGAACTATCTCCCGTCCTTTTTTTCTTGCATCACATTACTTTACGCTTAGTAATACGTCTAGTATTTTGTTTATTAGGAACGTTGCGAGTTTTCTTAATGACGATTGTTATATTTATCTTTTTGTTCTTTATATAAATTATTGAATACTTTATACCTCATTCAGTTCCCCATGCTGGCTTTTTCCTAATTAAGCTATTATTGTATGGCAGAAATCGATAAGTTTTTGGTGGAATATGAGAAATCATTCGTGGGTAGTGCATGTTATGCAGTTTGAATACTTGTAATGTGAGATGACTGAAGTTCTTGACAATGTCTCTTACTGATTTTTGCTGAGTTTTGGTTCTGTGTAACGACCTCTTTTGAAATGCCAACATTTCCGCCAATACAAGTGAAAACCACAATATTGTGTACATTATACAGCATATATTTATTTAGTTATACCGTTTCCGGCTTTTGAGACCATCATCGAACTTTAACTAACTATCCTCCTCAAAGAAGTTACAATATTTGTTAACAACTTTGGAAAATATATTATTAATGTAAGATGAGGCATGAACACATAGCAGATGTCATCTTTGGCAGTGCTGTGGTATGCACTTGAAAAATTAAAAACGTTGTATAAGAAATAAATATAAATGAAATGAAACATTCATTGTAAACTGAAAACAGATTAACGAAATAAATTAATAATGGAAAACATATAAAATATTATGCTCTTTATTTATGATTGTATTATTTTACCAAGAAGCGACTGAAGAATCAGTTAACATGATTTCCACCGTTGTTGACGATATGACCATTTTTCCATTCTTGATGATTGCTTGGTATGCCAGTTTATGCTACCGCAAATGATTCGCCCTGGGCTATGTTGTCGTTTTGCTAATGTTTCTGTTATCTGTATTCACAACTGTTGTACGCTTGACTACTTTAAGTGTAATGTTTGCCAGGCTTATGTCAGCGGTTGTCCAACTAGGTGTCGAGTTCCTACGCCTGTCAGCTACCACTTAAAAATAATACAGCAGCCGAAATTAGTCAATGGTGAAAAACGAAGAATAATTACTGTAAAATTTGGAAAAGTTGTTATTTTCTAAATTTTATGTGACTGAAGTACCTTCCTACCTGACTAAAAGTTTTGATTCCTTCTTCTGTTAGCAGCCAAGAATGGTTCAAATGGGTTTGAGCACTATGGGACTCAACTGCTGAGGTCATCAGTCCCCTAGAACTACTTAAACCTAACTAACCTAAGGACATCACACACATCCATGCCCGAGGCAGGATTCGAACCTGGGACCGTAGCGGTCGCGCGGTTCCAGACTGCAGCGCCTAGAACCGCTCGGCCACTCCGGCCGGCAGCAGCCAAGAAGCCGAAGATATGCAGAATGTCTGAAACTAGTTCGATAGTATTGGGTAAATGTTCGTATTACTCAGCCTCGGTCGATATTATTACATGAAAAGTTAAGACCATTCTACAAATTCAAGCTGGCGAAAACTTGTTCTCTACATTGCTAGGAAAGCTCTGAAGTGACGTAAAACTAGTAATTTCATAGATGTACTAACACTTTTAAGCCAAAAGCAAACTAGCAACTATACATGAGTAGGATAAAAAGTAGTGGCAACACTGCCGTGTCATAAAGGATGTGCATCACATGGCATGTGTGCTTGTAACACTTATATCGATTAGTAGCAGGTTTATATTGGGTAACTGTGTATCTACGATTATGGAGTGTGTGTTCTTTGTTAGTTAAGGTCATTGATTTGAGACAGGATATTTAAAGTTTGTGATGTGTCTATGGAAAAAGATAAATTATTGTTTAAAATAATGAAATTTTATAATATGTGTATATTTATAAGAAAAACAATGACATTGGAAGCTGGTTCATGCTTAGAGCGCTTGTGTTGTTAAATGTAAAAGATGTAGTGAAGTCCCTCCACAACGGAAGTGGCATGGCGAGATGTAAAAGGTGGTTTTGGCGATCGAACTGGGCGGCTCCTTGGTGTGAACGGTACGCAGTCAGTGGCTAGCCGTTCCACGGTACACATCGACGGTGCCAAGGGAGGCAATTGGAGACCGCTTTGCAAGTAATTTTGCCTCGGATGTGGATTTGGCTGTTGATTGATATTCTTGGTAATAAGGAATGGTTCTAATACGTTAAAAATCCGTCGCCAAGAAGAAATTTTATAGAGCATTCAAACATCAAAAGCCGTGAGTACAATTAGGCGCCATGTCGCTTGCCACCACAACTCCGCGACTGCTCCGCTAACTTCATACATACAGATATGTATTAAAAAAATGGTTCAAATGGCTCTGAGCACTATGGGACTCAACATCTTGAGGTCATCAGTCCCCTAGAACTTAGAACTACTTGAACCTAACTGACCTAAGGACGACACACACATCCATGCCCGAGGCAGGATTCGAACCTGCGACCGTAGCGGTCGCGCGGTTCCAGACTGAAGTGCCTATAACCGCTCGGCGATTACGACATGTTGGCCAAAGTGAAGCAACCGCTTCGTGTCACGCTCTGCAATTTTGTGTCCTCGCCAACGGATGCAACCGGAGATGGCGTGCTTACACAGTTCTCGACTTTCACAATGGGTGCCATTTTGGAGCTCGCCACCAAGCACAATCGCGGCGCAATCAGCAGTCTCCGTGCAGTCGCCACCAAAATGGACTTCCGCGTGGTGATAATTGGCGACCGCAGACAGCAACGGCGTTGGTGTATGAAGGTTCTCATACGGAATTCCAGGATTGCTGTTAGTAATTGCAGTTCGTAGTGGAGATCTGCCTGAGAGGCTTAGTCTACAAGTGGAGTCGCCTATAGCCTTGACACAGGGACAAGTGTTTACTACAGTGACCGATTGTGTGGCGCTCAGAACGGACGTAGTCTTCCTGACATTGTATTCAGTACGACACGCCTTGACAGGGCACTGTTCGGTTGTACCTGTCTGCAAGCACATCCAACGAGTTGCTGTACAACTTAAGTATCGCAGCGCAATAGAGGGTACATTTGTGTGTCACTAATTTGTTTGCGCTGTCAAAGTTCCTCCGTCCACCGCAGAACTCTTCACCCTAATACACGTGTGAGCTCTTATACCCTGGTGACTCGCACACATTGTACAACACAAGAGAAGACGTCATGCACGCCATAGGGCGGTCCTTGTGAGACGGACGTGCTGATGGTGTACGACACCTTCCATATCCGCACGCGGAACATGGTCGAGATGTGGGATGACTATACTGGGGGTGTGTAATACGGTGAACGTCTGCCAATAAAGTCTCGTATGAATTATCACCATATTGCCTCTACTGTTTATCCATGCCACGTACCAGAGAAACAAGGACAGCACATGGCATTTAGAACAAGGAATACACTCCAGTCCCATTTACAAAAACCAATAGAAAAAACCAGATGTCAGTGAGCTAGTACATACGAATCAGAATTTCAAGATTAGACATTAGTGTACATTGGAATAACAGCAGATATTTCAAAACTGTATGCAAAGAATATGTGAGAAGTTTGAAAAATGAAAAAACCTGTTATACATTTTCTGAAGACCTAATAAAATGTGGAAATGAACCATCTAACATGGGACAGGATACGACAGTTATTAACGAACAGTTTGAAGAAAAACCTCATAAGACTACAGGAAAACTTTCAGAAAGAGCTCTCGAAGTGAAGAACAAATTATGAAATAACAAAATCAACAAAGTAACAACTAACTGATCATCTTAGCCACTAAAACAATAAAAAAAGAGTGATGTGAAACATAGCCAGACCTAATAATACCTTATCCTCAGCGCAGAGCAGGCCTCATCCACGTACATCCAGGAACAGCAACACACGGACACACATAAGAAATAATAAATAATGAACATGAAGCCGTGTACAGACAGACACCACAACACAAACAAAAGACGAACGAAAAACATAAAATGACTGTTGGAAACACAACAGTAAACACACACAACCAGTATACAATGAAAGGGGCGTGCTCATGTGTAAAGTGCTTGAGAACGCCAAAAATCTGCCATCCTGGTGCACACACGACTACATACTGCTCCACGACGACACATATGGAATAATAATATCACAAAATCTTAAACAGAAACAAACAGTAATTTAACGTTACGAAAGTAGTGCTCCATGAAGTTGCTTCTTAAATACAACTGTAAACAAATAACTAGAAATTGTAATACAGTAATTTAATTGGAGTCATTATAAACGGAATTATTACATACATAGAACAAACAGATACCGCAAGCCACTCAATACGCTTTTTGGAGACTTAAATGCAAAAGTCGGCAAAGAATATCATTACAGATGTATAGCAGGAAAATTGCTTCCTTATAACAGAACCGACGCAAACTGGCACAGGCTCTAAGGTCTAGCCAGACAGCATAATTAGCATTAAAATCTAGTTTCTTCAAAAACACTTCAATAAATCTAAGTACATGGAAATGGTACCACCAAATTCGGAATGTTGTGAACAACAAGTCGATCACGTTGCTATAAGTAGACTCGGCAATGTAGGAACTGAACGTAAAAGTTTCTAAAGTTACCGGTTAGGAATCACACTACTACCTATCATTAAGTTTAAATCAATGTTTATAAAAAGAACCAATAGCAACACGAAAAGTGTTTTGGCGTACAGCCAAGTGCCGGCGCGCTAATCGCGAACGAGAGGGCTGCGAAGGAGACGTCAGCCAATTGCACGCTAACCGAGCCCTCTCCATTACCACAACGCGACAGGCCTCTATGCGAAGTGAACAGAAGTGCCGCGGTCAAGAATAGCGACCTGATTAGAAGCGTCAAAGCTCATTACTTTCCATGCACATTCTACGTAGCTCAGACTAGGAACTGTTACACTGAAGAACATTTATTATTTTGCATGTCGCCCTTTCTTGCGGCACATCTATGTAATTCTCAAAATTAAGTATTGTCATTTACTTTTCGTAATAAAACTCATTAATACGATTTGCTTGAACTGTTGTCCAGCATAAGAAAAAGCAGGTTTCCTATGCACCCCCCATTCGATGACTAGGCAGGATTCAACTACAAGTTTGTCTCACAGAAGCTTTAAAGAAGAAACGATTGCAAAATTCTTTTTGAAAAAAACAACAACGAAATGTTGGGAACATCATCAAAAGTACACTACACACATTGCAAAAGAAACTATTCCTGTTAAGAGGAAATGGAAACATGACTGGTGGAATGATGACTCTGAGGAGTTAATTATAAAGAAACAATGAGCTTCCAATACTTGTGACGCAAATGAAGATGACAAGAAGAGGGAAAATTTTAGAAAAGCCGGGAAACTTGCTAGAGATCAGCTAACGTGAAACGAATCGTATTTTAAGCAGAGAAACACAAGGAACTTCTATAAAACATTCAAAAACATTTGAATGTAAGACAACAATCAAGTTAAAAGTCTTAATGAATAACTCAAAATGCAGTGCAGCAGGGGAGGACGATAAATTTGCAGAATTATAGAAACACGGCTTTAGAAAGCATCGCTTCTGCGAAACGCAACTCGCCCTTTTTTGACATGATATCTTGCGAACCATGAATGAAGGGTATCAGACGGATGCCATATTCCTTGACTTCCGGAAACCGTTTGACTCGGTGCCCCACTGCAGACTCCTAACTAAGGTACGAGCATATGGGATTGGTTCCCAAGTATGTGAGTGGCTCGAAGACTTCTTAAGTAATAGAACCCAGTACGTTGTCCTCGATGGTGAGTGTTCATCGGAGGTGGGGGTATCATCTGAAGTGCCCCGTAGGTCCGCTGTTGTTTTCTATCTACATAAATGATCTTTTGGATAGGGTGGATAGCAATGTGCGGCTGTTTGCTGATGATGCTGTGCTGTACGGGAAGGTGTCGTCGCTGAGTGACTGTAGGAGGATACAAGATGACTTGGACAGGATTTGTGATTGGTGTACAGAATGCAGCTAACTCTAAATATGGATAAATGTAAATTAAGGCAGATGAATAGGAAAAAGAATCCTGTAATGTTTAAATGCTCCATTAGTAGTGTAGCGCTTGACAGAGTTGCGTCGATTAAATATTTGGGCGTAACATTGCAGAGCGATATCAAGTGGGAGAAGCACGTAATGGCAGTTGTGGGTAAGGCGGATAGTCGTCTTCCGTTCATTAGTAGAATTTTTGGAAGATGTGGTTCATCTGTAAAGGAGATCGCTTATAAAACACTAATACGACCTTTTCTGGAGTACTGCTCGAGCGTTTGGGATCCCTATCAGGTCGGATTGAGGGAGGACATAGAAGCAATTCAGAGGCGGGCTGCTAGATTTGTTATTGGTAGGTTTGATCATCACGCGAGTGTTACGGAAATGCTTCAGGAACTCGGGTGGGAGTCTCTAGAGGAAAGGAGGCGTTCTTTTCGTGAATCGCTACTGAGGAAATTTAGAGAACCAGCATTTGAGGCTGACTGCACCACAATTTTACTGCCGCCAACTTACATATCGCGGAAAGACCACAAAGATAAGATAAGAGAGATTAGGGCTCGTACAGAGGCATATAGGCAGTCATTTCTCCCTCGTTCTGTTTGGGAGTGGAACAGGGAAAGAAGATGCTAGTTGTGGTACGAGATACCCTCCACCACGCACCGTATGGTGGATTGCGGAGTATGTATGTAGATGTAGACACTCAAAAATTTCTCGGGTCACTTGTCGCAGCAAATTCGGATTGAATTCCAATCTTTCGATGACATCCACCATCGTATTCGTCAAACATTAAAACTGACTGTCGTGTACTGGCAATGTTCCCTCCTATACTCCCACACAACGGCATCCGACTGGCTGGATAATGTCATGATGGTGCGGACAGAGGTCGCGCGTTCTAAAGTCCATAGAATGGTTCAAATGGCTCTGAGCACTATGGGACTTAACTGCTGAGGTCATCAGTCCCCTCGAACTTAGAACTACTTAAACGTAACTAACCTAAGGGCATCACATACATCCATGCCCGAGGCAGGATTCGAACCTGCGACCGTAGGGGTATCGTGGTTCCAGACTGTTGCGCCTAGAACCGCTCGGCCACCCCGGCCGGCAAAATCCATAGATTTAGCTTGCGCTCTGTGTCTGGCTGGAGTTCCTTGCAGCGCCAATCATCGCATCAGGCGGTGAATTACGAGAGGAATTCCTCTTTGTTTTTTCCTTGTTCAGCGCACGCTTCCACGGATTTCTAAGTGCATAGCCGGTGTCTCTGTTGAAGTTGTTTTCACAAAGTCTGATTTCAACAGTTTCTTCGTTCACAGAGTCCCAATAGTTCGAAGAGCGAGGAATTATTCTAGTTTGTTCAAACAAAATCCTGTGCTTACTTAATAGGACGTGCACACCCACCACAGATTTATAGAAATGCCTGTATTTAAAGTTACGCTGCCGCTCGACGCAACGATCGTCAGCCGTCCGTACAGAGTGGTCTAGTGCTAGCGGAACTGAAAAGTAAGGACCGAGATCTTGGAGAAGAATGAAGAGCTAGTTGTCTTACCATCTGGCAAGGGTACTGCTACAGTTATCCTCAAGGCTGCATATTATTGTAAGAAAGTCGGTTTGTTATTGGAACATAGTACTTACTAAATTCTGAAACAGGATCCCACATCGGCACTTTGAAGGAAGGTAGGGGAGCTACTTAAGAGTGATGATTTCACTGACGAAGAACTTAAGATGAAAAGCACAGAGGCCACCCAGGTTATATGTTTTGCCTGAAATACACAAAGACAGCATCCCATTAAGACTAATTATTACTGCTATTGCCTCTCCTACACACAGGCTGACAAAGCATCTGACTAAACTGTTGGTGCCTATAGTCGGTCGCTGCAGGCGCCACATTAAAAACTTACAAATGTTTGTTGATATCATAAAGGAGAAGAAGATTGACCCGAATGAAGTAATGGTTAGCCTTGCCGTGGTCTCCCTCTTCACGAAGGCCCCAGTGGAAGGTACGTTAAAACTGTCTGCCACTCACTTCTCTCCAGAAATTTTGAAATTATTTCGCCACACTTTGACGACCACGTAATTCTTGTACAGTAAAAATTACTGTGAATGATTGATGGAACAGCCATGGGTTCACCACTCTCACCAACTGTAGCTAACTTTTTTATTTAAGATTTCGAAGAAAGATGGTGGAACAATGCTACCTTCCAGCCATATTACTTCTTCAGATACCCATCTGACCCCGTGGCAGTGAGGCGCTGCAGCAGTTCGTTGATCATTTGAATGGTATACATCCCAACATGATTTACAGTGAAGGTGGGGAAGTAATTCAGATGGACAACGTGGCCATTCTGTGTACAGAAAACCCACGCATACAGATTTGTATCTCAACGGGCGTAGCTTTCACCGTACAGCTTTAAAGAGCCAGAACTATTTCGGACATCGACCACCTCGGTTCCGAGAGTAAGAATATGATGACGGTGTTCAGAAGTAACGAGTATTCCGTGCCTGACATTATATCAATGCTGTTGAGGAAACTAAGACGTGACGCCGTGCAAATGTGCCAAGAGGACCAACACCTAACGCGGCTTCCATACTGCGGTGTAACGACTAGCAATATAGTTAGAGTCCTAAACAGGCAAGGAATCATACCAGTCTTCCGGCCACCCAGACAAATTAAAGATAATCTTGGCCCGAGAGTTCCGGGAATTTAATGAAATTCCTTACGAGTTGGTAAGAGTTACCTGGGTCAGTCTTATACGGACGGTCGCCGACCATTGCGAAGAGCATCAACGTCACCTTTAATTAACGGTATTGATTACTACTATGTCTACAAATTTGTTTTCGCCGTTTTTTCTCGCAGTTCGGGGCTTTATTGTGCAAAACTTACAAAAAACACTTTTCATTCATAGTACTGCCCATCCCTGGACACTACATTCTCCCATCTTTCGGATAGCATACGAATCCCGTGGCGGAAGAACTGCGCGTCTTTTGTAGGGATCCATGAATTGATTCAATTTTGCCCTTGTTCATATGATCGGAAGTGCTGGTCAGCCGGACAGTATGCCACTGATCTAAAAAGGTGGTAGACAGAGAGAGCAACGTATGGAGGATACGGCGGGAGGGATAGGACTTCTCATTTCTACGTTTCCATGTATATTTTGGCGGGTTTTGCGACATGGGGTCGAGCACTGACCCGCTGCAAAATTACCTTTACGTGTCTATCGCTGTAGTGTGGCCGTTTGTGTTTCAGTGCTGGGCTCGAACGCGTCAATACCTTTCGATAATGAGGTCCTGTGACTTTCTTTGTCTGTTTCAGTAGCCACGAAAACGTTCTGTGTTCCCCCGCAATGTCGGTCTTTGACATCAAAATCGCCGTTCCTAAGGCGTTGAAAACATTCTCTACACGTTCTTCCACTAACAGTTCCCTAACCATTGGTCTTACCCAGCATTTTAAGAGCCAAAGCCGCAGATTTCTTCATGTTAAAGCAGAAAATTAAAACTTCCCGCAAATGGCGAGATCGATTTAGGGGGAAGAGACCAAACAGCGAGGTCGTCGGTTTCATCGGATTAGGGAAGGAAGTCGTCCGTGCCCTGTCAAAGGTACCATCCCGGCATTTGCCTGAAGTGATTTAGGGAAATCACGGAAAACCTAAATCAGGATGGCCGGTCGCAGCACTGAACTGTCGTCCTCCCGAATGCGAGCCCAGTGTGCTAAGCACTGCGAAAATGGCGAGAAATAGGGACGCAAGTTGACGTACTTAATCGAGAATAATGTTACGAAGCAATCACAAATCGACTAATATTTTATGGCATTATGTTTACAGATGCCTAAGTTTATTGTATTACACCTATGACCAACCACCTGAGCCCCACTTGCCGCTACTGCCGTCTATTGCAAAACGGCGGAAGCAAAGTTGTAGACCTACTATCTTTGCACAACTTCATCAACACCTGACTCGTGAAATAAAGTAATAACACTTGTATCTGAAACCTGAAAGTGGCTGTTTTACAGCAGCTTTCAAGAAGTTTTACATTCTAGCCGATTTCGTCAATGTAGAACTAAGGAAAGAAAACGTATATCTTGCTGCGTATTTACTTAACTATCAATCTATTTATAATGTGGGGCCATAGTACATAAACAGTGAGTCCCAGGAATGTTCGAAAGGTGTGAAAGGTTGTAGAGGGTGTCTAAAGCAACAAATTGAGGATACGAACCTGTCCGCAAAAGTCATCCTACGACGCTAAAGGGGGTTGAAGTCATAGGCACCGGCTCCTGCCATTACGCCACCCTTTCAGCAGAAAACGTGATTTGTACCCTGATAGACCATAGGCAGAACGTCTCCGAATGGTGTTTGTTATTCACTGATCGCTAATGATTGCCACGATCAACAGTGGAAGAGATGCAGCTAGCTGCTGTATACACGGACCTTATCTCCTATGAATGTGATGCTCTGTTCCTTTGGTGGATAATATTTGCAGACACAGGCTTCCATTTGCGGTTTATTTTTCTCCTGGAATCCTCTAAAATCTGAAATGTTTTGCGGTATGCAGGAGAAAAACAAAATACAGAGGAAAACATGTGTCGGAAACAGTCATCCACCTAGCAACAGAGCATCGCATTTCTAGAAGACAGGGCCTGTCTATTGAGCAGCTAGCTCTAGCTTCTCCACTGGCGATCGTGGCAATCAGACGCGACCACTGAATAAAAAACAGCATGGCAAGACATTCCGCGTACGAACCGCCAGCGCAAAAAGTCACGTGTCCCGCCGAAGGAGTGGCCATAGCAGGCGCTGGCGCCTATGAGATCTACACTCTGTAGCGACTTTGGATGACGTTTTCGGACCCAGGTTCTTATCCTCGGTTTGCTCATCAAGACACCCTCTAAAACCACTAGAAGTTTGTAGAAACATTTCTGGGACAGCCTTTGTTATGCAAGTAGGCTGTTTAGGTTTTATGTTAGTAACGCCACGTAGCGCTCTGTATGAAAATCACTGACTGTGCAGTATGCAGTCTGTGATTTTCATACAGAGCACTACGTGGCGTTACCAACATAAAACCTAAACAGCCTACTTACAACGTTACCTTGAAAAAATCACATTTCATCACCGATATGAAAGAAACTACATTTTCACTTCCATTACTTTTTCTTTTTGTGCTGTAGATATACCGTCTCTGACGATCTGTGCGTCTGCTTCAAATAATTCTAGGATTCTTTCAGAGAGCATTGGGGTCAATTTTGGGTCCTTTTCTCCATTGCTTTTTTGCAGCTTTTCCTCTAGTGTTTGAGTTTTTACACCTTCATCAATTAATTTTGGTGTAATGCTACTTCATTTCGTAGTTAGCGAAGAGCTACCTAGGTAACTTATAACGACGCCATTTTCTTGGGTGAATTTTACCACCTGTTTCTAGTTGTTGGATTGCACATGCGATTGCCGTTTATTTTGGTGATTCTGGCTTCCATCCTGAGCGTGGCTCGAAATGGTTTACCTGGAAAGAATGGGGAACGAAAGCAGTGATGCTCAGGTAAACCTAAGTCCAAGTGGCAGAACAGAGATGTAAACCACGGTATTCATACTGCTAGTCCAGTGCGCCAAAGCACTGGGCATCTTCGTCCGGCGATGATGTCTGCTATAGTACGTCCTTGTATCTCACAGCACGACTAACAAGAGGCGATAGCTGTGGTAGCAACTCTACTTGCATAACGCGTAAGAGATATGCTTACAGGGAACGGAATGGACTTCGCGTTATCTCGCGAATGTTCCAGTTTTAATGCAAATGAAGAGCCAGACTACATTAATGGAACATGTAGCTTCTAGAAGAGGTTATGAGGACAGTCTGCAGCAGAACACTTTATCCGGAGAACCGCTGCGACTCACCTCTGTTCCGCCTTCTTTCCACATCGTTATCTTCAGTCTTTTCTCTCACGCTCTCTTAGGCGACCCATTATAAACAAACAACTACATTCGCTGGACTGAACTTAGTCACCCCGTTAATCGAACATATTTGTCACATTTAGAGCCCTGTGAACTCTGTAGCTCCGGTACCACGTGGCCATGTCGATCTCCACCTGTGACGTAACTAGTGACAAGAAATGTCAGATGGTGCTAGATGTTCGAAATACTGAGAAAAATAGGGGTAAGCTGTAGGGGAAAACGGGTAATGTACAGCATGTATCAGAACCAACAGGGAACAATGAGGCTGGAGAATCAAGAACGAAATGTTAGGGTTAAAAAAATAGGTGTGAGACAATGATGCAGTGTTTCGCCTCTACTGTTCAATCTATACGGATTTAAAAGAAAGTTTCAAAAGTCGGATTTATATTAAAAGTGAAAGGATACCAATGATCAATTACTGATGTAGCTATCCTCAGTGAAAGTGATGAAGAATCACAGGATCTGAGGAGTGGTATGAACAGTGTAATCAGTGCAAAATATGGACTGAGAGTGAATTAAAGAAAGACGAAAGCAATGGGAAGTAGCAGGAATCAGAACAGGAAGAAACGTATCATCAGAAATACTGATCACGAAATAGACAAAGTTACGGAATTCTGCTACGCAGGCAACAAAATAAAAGATGATGTACGGAGGCAGGAAGACATAGAAATCAGGCTAGTACACACAGAAAGGGTATTTGTGGCCAAGAGAATTCTACTAGATCATACATAGCCATTAAGCCATTAACGAGGAAGCCCTCCACCCACTCAAGTGGAATGCCAATAATTAGGATTAAAATTAGAAACGTATTTGATGCATTGAAGTCCTATTCTCCTCTCGCCCTCGCTACATATTTACAAGACAGGAATTTGTGCAGAAAAGTGAAGGAAATAATATTCACTGCAAGGATATTGCAAAAGATCATAAGTTAACTCTCTGAAAATAAGGTAAATCACGATAATGATAAAATGTGTACCTCGTGTTAGATGTAAGATCATAAGTTAACTCTCTGAAAATAAGGTAAATCACGATAAAGATAAAATGTGTACGTCGTGTTAGATGTAAATTAGTTTTACATAATTTAACAACACAGTCGCTTGAATACACTTTTTGTAATGATCGTCCATTGCAAATAACGTTCTGTTCGCCTCTAAGAGAATTTGTTCGGTCGTCGGAGCTCTGTTGTGTATTACATCCCAATACAACTGCATACAGCACTACGCCAGACAAACAGGCGCTTTCATTGCAAATGCAACGCTTCATTATCACGTACTTGTGGTTTCGCAGACAGGGAAATTTACTATCACGTTCTGTGGCCGAATGGAAACGAGCAGTAGCAATTAATTTTCAGCTTTTGTGTACAATACAGGACTCATGTTTCTAATTAGCACAGTGTAAACTACGCTAAAAGTCCAGCAGTTCCTTTCCACATTAAGCTGTCGCTGACTAGGTTCTACATACAGACATAAATGTCGTCGGAAAAGAGTTAAAATTTGCAGATCTAGCTACACATGCGAATCATCCTGGAAAAAGATAGTTGTCGAAAATTTTAACTCACATAACATTAAATGCAGGACATGCTATTTCCTCCGTTGTACGTGAAGGTGTTCAGAGATGAAACATCGCCAGCTCACATCTGGTCTCGTACAATGGACTTGCACATAGATGATTTCCTGCTTCGTATGACTCTGAAGAGGCGTTCCGCCAACACCAGAAAGTATCTTATGGGTGTACTCACCAAGTTTGCATTATTGGAAAGCACAAGCACCTTTTATAGAACATCGTCGCGAAGGAAATGTGCCATTCAATAAATATCAATTAGGAATATAAACCGGCAGCTATAAAGGACGTCAGGGTATAATATACAAAGAAGAAACCACCGTAGGAAAAACATAAATGTGAAAAATGTTTATAAGCGTCTATTATAAAACTGAGATTACTGCTAAGAATTTAAAATGTTCTGAACTAATTAAAGGAATAGGGAAGGAATTATAAAACCTGTAGTAGACTGTGGTATATTCAACCTGATTTTCCACATGCTATTTAATGCGGCTGATTCGGCAGGATTAGATTAAAGCGAAACCAGTGAGGAGGTAACCACTCGTGTCAAACTAATGGTTAGTGAGTTTGATACTTCGATGAAAATATGAAACTGAACTTCAATAAACGCCGAATTTCAGATGTTAAAACACGCCAGCATACATAACTATGAAGACTGATAAAAAATTGGCATGGAAGAGTTATGTAGGTGCGATGGTAAGAAACCCCATCTTTCTTTTTGTATGACGTTTTATACTGAATCAAATGTTAAAAAAAACTGTATGCAATGTATATACTATATCACTTGTCATTTGTCTTCAGCGGCTTGGAAGGAAACAAATGTACTGTGATCCACTCTACAGAAAACAAGAAATCAATTAGGCAATGACTGGAATAAAGAACAGGCAACAATGTAAACCTCTGTTTAAAAGCTGTAATGTAATTACAATCCTTTCTATCTATGTATGTAAAACAAATTATGCCAGACTGAGTTCTCAACTGTCTTAGAAAATTCCTTTGAGCGTGGATATCATGCGTAACACATATCAGATTTTAAACAATCACATTCATCCACTGTTTGTCAGTACTTTCTATTACAAAACAATGAAACTATACCATAAAATTAGGAACAAATGTAAAGGATCCTCTGAATCAAGAAAAAAAAATTTATATATACTGAAATGTTATTATCGTGTAGATGAATTCATGATTGATACACATACATAATCAAAAGTGTAATTTCTGATCAACTGATATAATTATTGCAGTTTAATTCTTGATGTTCTTTGCTTGTATGCATTATTACTGCACAAAGCATTACGCGGATATTAGTATGTTATCCACGAAATGCGTATAAAATTAGGGAAATATCTAGATGGATTTAGGAAAAATAGATGATGCAATGAATACGTCTGGAATCTAACAACAGTTCCGCAAATGATGCAACTGAGAAAGATACAAGAGTTAAATATATAGCCTTCAAGAAAGCGTGTGAAACACTCATGAGTATTATAAAAGGATTCAGTATAGGTGAAATAAAACACGAACACATACTTCATTTTAAGTCAGGTGCTGTGGAGAATTCTCCAAAAACATTGAAATAAAACAGGAGTCAGGCAGTAGGAATGGAATGCCACCTTTCCTTTTTGATTGCGTTGTGGAAAACGCTATTACAGAGTGGAGGAACTAAACATGAAAGGAATCAAAAGGACAATATCTATGTGGGCTACCTGGTATTTCAAAATGATATTTTTGTGGTAACAGACACACCAGATAATGTTGAAATTCAGGTAGAAAAACGAATTGTGAAATTAGGACACATCGGTTTACAATATTCTTTCTCAAAGGCAGAATTACTGACAAATGTTAAAAATTGTCCACAGAAACTCCCAAAAATGACTTAAAAATCGAGAATGTAAGCCTTTTCAAATATTTAGGCGAGTCTCTATTCAAATATTTAGGCGAGTCTCTAAGCACAAACAGTATGAGGGACAGTCTGGATTTTAGCGCAAATAAAATGAACGGTGCGTTACTGAAGACAAGAAACGTATACAAGAAAGAGACTTGATCGTGGGACATCAAAATTAAACATTATAATACAGTAATGAGACCTAAGACACTCTAGGGTGCCGAAAAGCTAAAAAAATGCAGAAAGATGCATAAAAGAACGTATGAAACAGTAGAATTTATGGTCAGAACCACAATTGGCGATAAGGCAACAGAAACAGGATACAACATAATTTGTGTAGTCTGCAATTGGCTGAATTTGTCGCAGATGAAGGAACTGAAATGAAGAGAAAACTAGTAACCAGTATTGCTTCATTTATGAATACGTTTTTATGTTCTTCGACGCTAGCCATCATCAAAGTCTGTATATAAGGTGGATACATCTGCAATACAAATGTATAGAGCCATTTAGCGATAGCGCATAGGAAGCGGAGAGTACCGAAATAATTACAGATAATACACATGCAAAAAATGTTACTGTGGTGTCACCGCCAGACACCACACTTGCTAGGTGGTAGCTTTAAATCGGCCGCGGTCCATTAGTACATGTCGGACCCACGTGTCGCCACTGTGTGATCGCAGACCGAGCGCCATCACAAGGCAGGTCTCGAGATACGGACTAGCACTCGCCCAGTTGTACGGACGACTTTGCTAGCGACTACAGGGACGAAGCATCGCTCATTAGCCGAGCAGATAGTTAGAATAGCCTTCAGCTAAGTCAAAGTCTACGACCTAGCAAGGCGCCCTTAGCCTTACATAGTTTGATAGTTATTGTATGAAATGTCTCATCAAGAACGCTGTAAACAAATAGTGGATTAAAGTTAAGTATTCCAGCAGCTACGTACTTTTCTTTATAGCAGATATGAAGTATCCTGTTTCAGACCATCAAGTCCGCCTGCTTGCTTAATGGCCGCCTCCCTTAAATAATGTGTGTAGTGTTGGCAATCTGTCAACACTACAAATGGCGACGAGGATGGGATTAAAAGCGGATTTCGCGTTCGTATTGCTCTAATTTCTGGCGACGTTACAAACCGCCTTCTATCTCTTTGATTGATTTACTTGTGTAATGGCTTCGCCACAATCTCCCGATGTACTGTCCGAATTTTATCGCTTGCAGAATCAGCAGACGCAGGCGTTATTGGATGCCCTTGGACAGCTCGTCCAGGGTCAACGTGCACTACAACACGATGCGGCAGCCGCCGCTTCACCGCTACCGCAGCCACAACTCGCAGTTGCACCGCCTTTTAGGGCCTACGACCCAGCGCAAGAAACATGGACCGAGTGGTCACGCCAATTTGGATTTCATCTCGCCGCCTACAGAATTCAAGGTAATGAGCGGCAGCCTCACTTATTATCCTGTGTCGGTGTGTCCACCTACCGTGTGATAGTGAAATCATTTCCCCGACGCGACGTAGCAACTCTGTCCTACGACGAAATTGTCTGCTTTAGATGCCTATTTCAAGGAAACAGTTAATGCAGTTGCAAAGAGGTATACTTTCTTTCGTACGAAACGTACGGGCGGTCAAACTAATAGGGAGTGGGTTGCAACATGCAAGGCCTTACTCGGGATTGTGCTTTTGAGTGTGAATGTGGCCTCCCTTATTCAGATACTATGGTACATGATGCAATAGCACAGAACGCTTCTGATGTTCGCATACGGGAACAGATTTTGAAACTAGTTAATCCCTCCCTTCAGCAAGTGATAGACATATTGGATAGACAAGACACGCTTGACTTTGCTCAGGAATCATTTGCAACTTCGCCAGCTGTGTGTCACATTAACCGGCCAGCCGGGTGCGCTGCACGGCCCGGTAAACTGCCCTCGCACACGTCCGCGCAGCTGCCGCCACGCTCTAAACCAGGTGTGCCGTGATGGCATACAACTGCAGTGAAATCATGCCCGCGGTGTGCTACTAGACATTCGCGTGAACATTGCCCGTCACGCCAAGCTATTTGCTTTTTCTGTAATAAGAAAGGACATGTTCAAAGTGTTTGCCAGAAAAAGCTCAGATCAGACAATCACAACCATTCCAGGCCCTTTGCTTCGCGCCGGAATCGAACCAAGAATATTCAGGCTCGTGAACCTTCGCCCATGGACATTCATGTAGTTACTTCCACTCCGCCTAGTGCCACTTTCTCTAACAGTGACTGTGTTCGTCCCACAAAAAGTGTGCCTCGACGTCGTCGGAAATCAGGTCAATTAGCAAGTGATGCTGTACCTGTATCAGTTCAAATTGCACGAGACAGTTGCTCTTGTCGCCAGCAAGACAATAAACGTTTTGTAGATTTGGACTTTAATGGCAAGGTCATACCATTCCAGCTCGATACCGGAGCTGCGGTTTCATTGCTCAATCATGACACGTACAAACAACTGGGCAAACCTCCGTTGCGTGCCGCAACTGTTAAGCTCACTACATATTCAGGACAGTAGATTCCTGTGTCAGGACAGTGCACTCTTCTTGCAACATACAAGGGACAAACAAAACTTGTGTCATTTTACGTTCTTCGTTCTTCTACTGCAGTGAACTTGTTTGGTTTAGATTTATTTCAGTTGTTTAATATGTCTATAGTAAATCAGGTCCTATCAGTGAATCAGACTGTGCCTACAGACAGTGTTTCTAGTCTATGTGAAGAATTTGCAGACATTTTTGCACCGGGCTTAGGTTGCGCTAAGAATTATGAAGCACATTTGGAACTGAAAGTCAACGGGCAACCGAAATGTTTCAGCGCGCGCAATGTTCCTCACGCATTGCGTTATGAGGTCGCAAGAACATTACACGATTTAGAATCACAAGGTGTAATTGAACGTGTGCAAGCTTCTCTCTGGGCCTCACCCTTAGTAATTTTGCCAAAACCTTCTGGAAAACTGAGACTTTGTGTGGACTTCAAGGCAACAGTGAATCCACAACTCGTGATTGCAACTTTTCCCTTACCCCGCCCGGAAGATCTTTTTGATAAACTGTGCCCGGGTAAATACTTTTCGAAGTAGGACCTAGCAGATGCGTACTTGCAAATCCCAGTGGACGCCGAATCCCAGCGCGTCTTGGTGGTTAAGACGCATCTTGGTTTGTACCGATTCAAAAGACTGCCATTCGGGTGTGCATTCGCCCCTGCATTGTTTCAGCAATATTTACAAACTGTTTTTGCGTCGGTCCCTACTGCTGCGAACTATCTGGACGATATTGTGATCTCCGGAAAGACAGCAGACGAGCATTTAGCACACCTACGAACATTATTTCAGGTATTGCGACACAATGCTCTTCGCTTGCGGAAGGACAAATGTGTGTTTTTTGCTCGTGACTTACCATACCTGGGACATGTCATCAATGCCCAAGGCATACATCCGAGTCCAGAGCACCTCCGTGCCATACAGGACTTGCCTTCGCCACAGAATGTGAAGCAGCTACAGAGTGTGTTGGGTAAAATTAACTATTATCATCGCTTTCTGCGCAATGCCTCTTCCATTTCAGCTCCTCTTCATAGCTTACGCCGTAAGGGTGTTCCGTTCGTCTGGACGACGGAATGCGAACGCGCCTTTCGCCAGTTGAAATCGGCGTTGCTTTCTAATACTTGCCTTACGCCATTCGATCCCCAGAAACCCCTTTTGTTGATGGTAGATGCATCGGATTTCGGGATCGGTGCTGTGCTTGCGCACAAAGTTGGCTCGCATGATCGTCCTATTGCCTTTGCGTCCAAATTGCTCTCGTCTGAGCAAAGAAATTATTCACAGATAGAGAAAGAAGCTTTGGCTCTCGTCTTTGGTGTTACTAAGTTCCATGATTTCTTGTATGGTCATCACTTTACCATCATCACAGACCATAAACCTTTGACATCGCTTTTTCATCCGAACAAGCCTGTACCTCCGCGTACAGCGCAGAAATTCATTCGCTGGTCTATTTTCCTCTTGCAGTACCGCTACGATATCTTGTATCGGTTCACTGCTAAGCACGGAAACGCCGATGCGTTGTCCCGTTTGCCTGTTGCTGAGGATAAAGCATTCGATTCTTCCGAACTTGCTTGCATGTTCATTGATGCGGAAACCGATGAAGTGGTCGAATCGTTTCCGATTGATTTTCGTCGTGTAGCTACAGCCACAGCTGCTGACCCGGTCCTTGCTACCGTTTTGCGTTTTGTTGCTACGCAATGGCCTTTGTCAAAGTCTCGGATCGAGGATCCGTTGGTTCGCCGATTTTTTGCTCACAAGGAGAGACTTTTTGTTCGACGTGGTGTTTTGTTGTTGCGTTCTGATAATGATCAGTCCAGAGTCGTGGTCCCACGTTCGTTACAGTCCTCTGTTTTACGGCTTCTTCACCAAGGACATTGGGGTATAGTGCGAACGAAACAACTTGCTGGTCAGCACTGTACTTGGTTCGGAATCGATGCTGCGATTACGAATATGTGTTCTTCTTGCATGGCGTGTGCCGAACAACAATCCGCACCGCCGCGGAAAGTCTTTGCATGGCCGAAAGCCACTTCCCCTTGGCAACGCTTGCACATCGATTTTGCTGGTCCATTCTGGAAGGCTCAATGGTTGGTTCTGGTAGATGCCTTCAGTCATTTTCCTTTTGTTGTCCGGATGTCTTCCACGACGTCAACTGCCACCATCCAGGCGTTGTCTGCTATCTTTTGCATTGAAGGTCTTCCGCAGACTATTGTTTCCGACAATGGCCCACAATTCATGTCCGCAGAATTTCAGTCATCCTGCCAGGCCAATGGTATTCAACATCTGACATCCGCGCCGTTTTCGCCTCAGTCAAACGGTGCCGCTGAACGATTGGTCCGGACTTTCAAGTCACAGATGTTGAAGTTGAAAGAGTCGCATTCTCGGGAGGACGCGTTGTTGCTCTTTTTGTCATCGTATCGCTCTCAGCCCCGAGATGGTCGCTCGCCGGCTGAGTTGCTCCACGGTCGTCCTCATCGAACCTTGATGTCTTTGCTGCATCCGCCACATCAGGTTCCTGTGCAGCGGCAGACTCCTGCGTTTGCTCCAGGCGTCGTTGTATTCTATCGCAACTATCGAGGTTCATGGCGTTGGCTCGCAGGGCGCATTCTCCGCTGCCCCGGCCGCGCGATGTATTTGGTTTTGGGGGCCTCTGGTGAGGTGCGTCGGCATCTCAATCACCTGCTCCTCTGTCGTCGCACGGGTTCCGCCGCTCCCCGTCTGCTTTCAGCGACGGTGCCGTCCGGTCAGCGCCCTGGGGACCCATCTACTGGCTCGCCTCATCCCCAGGTGTTAGCGACGATGCCTTCCATTTTGCCCCATGGCGACGCGCCGCCGCAGCCGCCGCCGCCGCCGCCTGTTCTCCCGCCAGCGCCGCCCGCATTCGACGCTTCGCTGCAGCCGCCAAGCGCCTCCCTGGGTCACGCGCCGCCGATCGCTTCCCGTGACCAGCTGTCCTCCGCCATGGAACTCTTGCCCGCTCCGGACCACATGACGTCATCGCGCGTCGGGTACCCCGACGCAATGGAGGTCGACCCTTCGGCCCCTCCTGTCTCTATACGGGCGCATACACCGCATGTTGACGTGCACCCTGGACTAGGTTTTCAGGCGTTTCCTAGATCCCCTCGGACCGAATGGCCGGGTGCGGGTGGCACAGCCTCGCCTGTTGTTAGGCTCCCCACCTCATCGCATACGTCGACATGGGGTCCTCCCCACGGCGGGCGGAAGCCTTATAACACGACCGTTCGCCGATTTGCGGGGGAGGAATGTGGTGTCACCGCCAGACACCACACTTGCTAGGTGGTAGCTTTAAATCGGCCGCGGTCCATTAGTACATGTCGGACCCGCATGTCACCACTGTGTGATCGCAGACCGAGCGCCACCACAAGGCAGGTCTCGAGATATGGACTAGCACTCGCCCAGTTGTACGGACGACTTTGCTAGCGACTACAGGGACGAAGCATCGCTCATTAGCCGAGCAGATAGTTAGAATAGCCTTCAGCTAAGTCAAAGTCTACGACCTAGCAAGGCGCCCTTAGCCTTACATAGTTTGATAGTTATTGTATGAAATGTCTCATCAGGAACGCTGTAAACAAATGGTGGACTAAAGTTAAGTATTCCAGCAGCTACGTACTTTTCTCTATAGCAGTTATGAAGTATCCTGTTTCAGACCATCAAGTCCGCCTGCTTGCTTAATGGTCGCCTCCCTTAAATAATGTGTGTAGTGTTGGCAATCTGTCAACACTACAGTTACCGCGCTCTACATGAAGGCTAGCAAACATCCATAACTTTACAAAAGAATACTTATCCTGTTTCCGATAAAAACCAGAGGATTATATAGTTACACCACTGACTAACAACGAACGTGAGCAGACTGACAGAATTCAAATGTCAGTACAGAGGGGTACAGCGACATAGTCACTAGGTGGCGCCACACACACTACAATCATGCTGACAACCAGCCTAACCCAAGAAGAACAAAAGCAACACAGTTAGCTATATCTAACTGAAAAATAAGTCGTCAGGAACATTTCATTGTCTTACCTCTTTAAAAGCGATTCTCATGCAGAGGTTCGCAATATGGAAAGAAGGAAAAGTCGTCTAAAATGGAATTTCTGTATTTTTAAGCAACTTCAGCATCTCATGACTGTTCTTTGCAGACAAGTATTAGTATAAGTGAACCCAGACTTACGCTTAGAACAGCAGAAGCTATGAATGAAATAATCCGGTCCCTAACAACGATTAGCCGAAGGGTGGATAGACTGATTAATTTTATGCAACTTTATTTACGGACGGAATATAGAAATTTCATGGCAAATTATTTGAATTTTTATTACCATTTACAGCTAACTGAAATGTTTCTGTAATGGACACCTAGTAACTTCTAGTATATTATTTGCTTGAAAGAGTGCCTCAGTTTTAGACACTTATTTCACATCAGAAATCAAAGTAGCAGAGCTACCTTTATCGTGTTTTGCAACGACTACCTTCTCACCAAGTAGCCTGCTATACAATTACTGAAAGTAGTAATAGGAGAACCAGAGAAACGTCCAAAACCTACAACAGCACTTTCCCAAAATATGTAATCTGAAATTAGGCGCTTCAGTTCAAAAAACAGGAAATCTGACAAGGAGCATGACAATGTCTACAATTTACAGTACCCGCATCCTACGCCATTTGCTTAGTTCTTTGGGCTATCCTAATTTCTTTCTTCAAATATATTTGATAAAATTTATTCTTAACATTTAGGGCACTGTTGGGAAAATTATTTAGCCAAATTAGTGCATACTTGGGTACCACATCATTAACTAACCACTCACTTTTCTTTTTGGTACACCTTAGTTGAAATCCGACGCACCACAACCTAACGAAGGTATGTATGAACAGGTAGAGGACATAATTTCCACAATGCACAATCGAAGACTTGCATTCTACGGAAATTTGGATATAGTAGAATACTACACTCTGACGAAGCAAATTTTCGGTACAGTTATCATTCTGAATGGATAACCGGCATGGTTCGACAAACACTAAATGACCTGGAAGAAACAAACTGCGACATATTAGACGCACATATCAGGAATTCATTTAGGTAAATATTTCAGAAATCAGTCTTCAGGAAACAGAAAACAGCCTCATAACATCAAACATCTTTGGAGACAGAGTTCAGCACCTACGAAAGAAAGTGAGAGAAATGAAATGATCGTATTGCAAGTCTTTTGAGGGAGCAGAATACATGCATCAAGAATTGAAATATTTATTTAATCTCCTCTGTAAAGGGGCTGTTGTAATAAATAAATAAATAAATAACAATAACAATGAGGCTTATTGTAGTTCTGTACTTTAAGAAGACAGCTAGTAGAATTGTCGTTATATAAGCTAAACACCACTGACGAGTCGCACATGTCTCGATCTCATAATCTTCAGGGACGACAGTAAAAATGTCAAGTCAAATCAAGTCACTGTGGCATAGTCTGAATTAGTTAAATCCATACCCTGAATTAAGATAACTGTTCTATAGCACTGCCTGAGAGACTGTTTGCTTTATTTCTTTCCAGAAATTCCGCTGTGCCTCGTCTCTTAACCTTACAGTGACACACTGTTTGTACCATACATTAACAAATATCTGAGAACAGTAAATCATCGCTGGAATAGCCAAATAAGGCACAAATACCTGTCTTTATGGCACAAAAAAAAGTATGTAAAACAATTTACAACTCGAGGGAGTTAAATAGTTACAGGCGTTTGCATCGGCGCAGACGTCGATACCAGCTGTACACTGTTACGTGGTGTTAATTAATAAAAATAGTTGGAGTGTGGTGCCAAAGACAGCAGCTTTCGTCTCATCGGCGCGGTCTGGAAGACGTAACTGCAATAATTGTTTTCTAAGATTTAGTTGTTTAAATTTTCCGTAGATCACTCGAGCTTTTTTCTTCTTTTATCGAAACAATGTGGAACGAATTGGTTGACGAATTATGTATACAAGATTAGTCCTAACACTAGTGAATACATTATTTTTCAGTCCTATTCACACAATTTCAGTTGAAGCTAGTGTTTTCCGCTATGAATGTAGGGACTTGTGAAATGGCCGGTTAACATAACCTGTTCCAAGCCAGTGCGGTGTCGCGGAGCTTGTGCCAGCTTCTCTCATCGGCTCTCTCTCTCTCTCTCTCTCTCTCTCTCTCTCTCTCTCTCCCTCGCTCGCTCTGTGTGTGTGTGTGTGTGTGTGTGTGTGTGTGTGTGTGTGTGTTTTCGTGTGTGTGCGCTTGTATGTTCAGAGGCCAATAAAGGCTACACGTGCTGTCGGAGTTGCCACGTGGTGTTGCTGTGTGCCGACAGTTCTCGCCCGAACAAAGGCGCCGCTAATGGCACGTGTCATGTCACGAAAATCTTCCGCCGATGCCAGAAGATCAAAGCTCGTTCCTGACAGCTCTTCATAACCAAGGCACAAGCAAGGAGGCATCATGTGACATAGACAAGCCTTCCGCTTAATGTTATATATTGCCTGTTTATGTCTTTCTACATCTAAATTTTTATGAGTGCTCTGAAGGGAGTTCATCGGACCACGTTTAGGGTATTTCTCACTATCGAATAGCACGCGCTGAATGAACAAATATAGATTTCCGTGCTTACTGTAACTTCTCTTCATTTATGACAATGATCATTTCTACCTATGTAGGTGAACGTCAAAATAATTTGGAGGAGAAAGTTTGTGTTTGAAATTTTGTGGCAACATCTCGCAACAACGAAAAACAACTTTCTCTTAATGATGGCCACCACAACCTCCATTTTAAATCTGTGACAAACTGTCCCCTATTTAGCGATAATACAAAAGTAGCCGTCCTTCATTGATCTGCCTCGGTTCTAGTAAAGGGCGATTAAACGTAGTTTAGGGCTTGCTGATAAGTGATGCCTCCGAAATTTTTATTCTTTTCTCAGTATCAGATGAAGTGTCTAAATGTCATCGATATCACTCGGTCGACTTTCCTGCAGAGCGACGCAAGTTGAGAACCCCTGGCACAATAGGGCTCCGAATATGGCGGCGTGTAGTGCTCCAAAGCCAGAGCGTGAGAAACAGCTCAGAAAACAGATAGCACGAATTCGAACAGTTCGTCCAAACATGGACCTCAGTCTACTTCAGCATGACAATCCGAGGCGAAAGAGGAGCGCTGCGACGTATACATTAGTCCGACGCCTTCGTTTCACAGTCATCGATCTTTCTCCACAGTCTCTACTTGGCCCCATCCAGTTGTCGTCTGATCCCAAAACTTAAAGGAAATCTTCGAGGACTCCACTTTCATAGTGATGAAGCGGTGCGAACAGAGTTGAAATTGTACCTCCGTCAACGAAGTCAAACATTCTACATGAAGACTAGTGTCTCGTTGGGAGAAATGAGTTCGTGACCTTGTTAAGAAATAACAATGTAGACACGAAGAATAGAGATGTATAATGTACACATAGATCATTTTCAAAAATCTTTAAGAAGTTCCACATAAAAAATTCTGAGGCATTACTTATTAGCACTCCCTCGTAACACTGTTGCATCTTCTAAGTCTTTGTCAATGCAACGCAGTCTTTGGTTCACCTTCCCCATTAAATATTCTATGTGATCGTTCAAGTTGATGTTGTTAGTAATAGTAATCCCTGGGTATTTATCCGAACTGACAGTGTGTGACTTACCATGTGATCGCAATCGAACGGATTTTTTTTTCGTACTCAGGGATGTGACTTCATACAATTCACTAGTCTGTTTAGTGTCGACTGACACTTTCGTTACTATAAAGCCAGCTTGTCTATATAATTTTTCAGTTGGATTTTGTCTTCTGATTACTTTACGAGACGGTACCCAACAGCATCATCTTCAAAAAATCTAAGACCGCTCCTCATTTTGGTCTTCTAAATCGTTTACGTAGATTAAGAATAGAAAAGGACGTATGACACTTTCCGTCAGTTACTAAAAACTGTCACCTTTCTGAAAGGTAATGGCGAATCCAGTGGCACAACTTAGATCACACTCAATAGGCACGCAGTATGATTAGCAGCCACTTGTGAGGAACGGTGTGAAAAACCTACTCTAAATATAGATATATGCGATCAGTTTGAGATCTCCTGCGATAGTGTTAATTACTTTGTGGAAATCAAGAGCTAGCTGCGTTTCAGGAGAGTGGTATGCTCTGAATCCGTATTGACTAGGCCTATGTGCCAATAGATCGTTCTCTCTGAGGTAACTCGTATTGTTCGAACACTGTATAAGTTTCAAAATCGTACAGCAAATCGATGTCAGTGATATGAATCTGTAATTCAGCTGACTAGTCCTGTTTCATTTCTTGAGTTCTGGTGTGATCTTGCACTTTCCAGTCCTTACGTACGGTAGCACCGTTTGTATACGATTGCTAAGTTGGTTCCATCGTATCAGCACACCCTGAAATGAATCTAATTAGTGCCTAGCCTGCTCCGCATATTTGCCTTACGCATCTCAAAACGCTTTGTAGTACTAACATCTACGTTTAAGGCTTTATCACAAAATAAACTAGCAAAGTAATGTTCCTACTAATATCTGATGATTAATTGTTGCTGTATTATCATCACGTTGTCATTTTTGTAAGTGACGTTCCGTTAAACTATCATGTGCCACTTTAGTTCACGCGGGAACTCTAGCACTCGACCCTACGTAGCAATATGACTCGGTAGTCAAATATATTTGTTGTTTTACTTTCATGTGACATGAGGTAACCGCATCATCGTCAGAGGCAAGACAGCCTTTTACGGAATTTGGCCTCTTGTGGAGAAATATTTCGTTTAACCATCTTTACTGCCGAATATTCCAGTCCTGAATTACAAATATCGTTACCTTTGATACTGCGACCTTACCGGCTCTTTTAGATTCTGCGTTGAGTATCTTCTTAATCGTTCTGTCATTACTCACCGCAAATGTCCTGCTCATTTCGTCCACTTAATCTTAATGTAACTGACAATGTGTCGTTTATTATATAGATTATGTAATTCACAGTAGAAGCTCATCAAACAGACACCAGTTTCTTTCACTGACCCAAGACTTCATCGACTGAGACAAGCCCAAGAACGAGAAATTTCACGATCACAGACAGATGGCCGTGAAGGTAAAACAGGTGGATCCCCCAACAACTAGGCCGTACTCGTAAAAGAGCAGGACCATCGGGAGTCGTTTCCTCTTCGCCTCTGGGAACAGACCACGAAATTTCTAGAAGTACTGGATTCCATTTACTTTCGTTGAACAAAAACGCGGCGAATGTGTCAGCAGAAGTACAAACAATGTGGAATGGAAGTTTTATTCAGTTTGGTGGGGAACTATAAGATCAGTGAAGATACATTGAAACACGTATGTAACGCAGCAGCGATGGCGAGGCATTGTAGCATCTGTGACCAGAGAGTATGCGCTTGACCGCGCGAGTGTTGCGAGCGGTTCTCAGTCAGTAGTAGTCTTTGCGAGTTAGTTGTCGCTATGCAGAGTAGCAGTCAGTCAGTCGTTGCGAGTCTGTAGCTCTGTCTAGTTGAGAGCAGTACTCAGTCTGTAGTCGTCATGCAGAGCGGTCGGTCAGTAGTAGCAGCCCAGTGCGGTTGTGTGATGTAGGCGGTCGGCAACAATGGTCAAGATGAGGAATAAGGTATACTGTTAATTAATATAATCATTAGATAATGAAAAATTTTATTTATTGTAATTATTCTCCAACAAGTCTCCCAATAATAATTTTTTATTTCAAAAGCATTTTCTCAAAAGTTTAATTTTTTTGAACTAAAGATCTCGTTGCACTTCCCATTTCATTCCGCTTCTTTTTGAAGAAAAATTTCACTAGAATTACAAAAAAAAGGAGAATATTATTATTTGCAATGTAGTTCCTCCAAGTGGTGCGCAACAACAAGAGCAGATATGTGACATCCATTTATTCTGAGGTAAGACTTTAATTCTGATTGTTTTTACACAGGGCCAAAAACCGATATTTCGGTTTAATTGAATTTTCTTGTCACTGAATGGACTTTAATTTTTGAAGGATTTATAATTGAGTCAGATTGCGAATTTCACATTTGTTGCCATTGTCAGTACATTTGATTGTAGGCAGGTTACGCATAGAGCCATGTCCATCAGCATTTCTAATTAGTATCGTTATTTTCTTTTAAAGTTTTTGTGGGGAGGTTACACTTGGCTCCCATTTCTATTAAGTATTGTCCATTTAATTTTCTTTTAAAATTGCGGTGGGGAGGTTACACTTGGCGACACCCAGTCCAGGATCGTATTTCGTTGAGAGTCTTTTGAGCGACAGTCAGATATCTGCTCTTATTTGCTTAGATATAATTAGTAGTTGGCGCAACGCTTTTATTATATTGTGACTTTCTCTCTACAGGTCAACGGCAATTTGTTGCTTTGTTGTATTTGTGCGTTGCTTTTGCATTGTGCTTATTTATTTTTCTGAAAAATTGTGACTATTGTAAAAATGCCGCGAAAGACTGTGAATAGTGTATCGCGAGGTATTTTGAATGAAATTACCGACTCAAACAGCGTGACCGATAGTAATTATGACACGCAGTGTGATGATGACAATCCTGCGTTCACTAACAATCAGTGCATTCCAATCATTAATGATGACTTTTACCTTAATGATGAACAAACGAACCCAATTGCCTCGTCTGTTAATTTGACGACAATTGATGACGCGGGACGATCTATTGCAATGAGCGCTGCCGAGCTTAACACACCCGATTTGGAAAATTCAAGTAATATACAAACAAATTTTTCGAATGAAAATGGTCAGTGTAGTGAAAGTACGACGGATTTATTTAATTCCGAAATAGGGACTGACAGTGTATGTTTAACTGGCAAACCTTTTTGTAAATTGCAGAATGACCAAATGGTCACACAAAGCGCGACAATTCCAGGTACACAATCAAACAACACAGATAATGGAGTAGGTAATGCTACATTTGATTTGAATCAATTTATGGCAATAATGTTACAATTTAAGAACGATATTGGTATAGATATCAAACAACAGAGTGAGAAAATAGACAACAATCTCAAACAACAACTCAATGAACAGGTCAAACAACTTAGGGAAGATAACAAACACTTAAAAGAAAAACTTGACAATAATGACGAAAATTTCAAACAACTTAGTGAACAAATTACAGCCGTTGCCGCGCAGTGCCATGACACTAAGGAACAGTTGCGCGTGGAAATTGAGGCTTGTTCACAAAAAAATAGCGAAGAAATAAAGTCTGTTGCGCAAGAATTAAGGGAAATGCAAACAGCCGCGACAAATACACTCAGAGACGAAATTAGCGGAGTCGCCAAACAGTGCTCTGAAAAAGCTACACAATTACGGGACGAGTTTAGAGCAATGACGGTAGAACTTTCGCGCACTATGGACGCAAAGATAGACGCGAAATTCGAACAGCAGAACACTCAGATTAACGAGCGCTTTAATCAGCACATACAGAACAGTGATACGCGTTTCCGCAGATTTATTCAGGATCAAAACAAAGTAAAACGACAAGTCATGGAAACAATCACTGCACAAAGACAAGAGGACAAACGTAAAATATTCGCGAAAGCGAAGACGTATGTAGACAATAATATTACTACAGTGTCCGACAAAATTAATACCATAGAACAATTGAACGCGGAATTACGGGATGAAATTTCGGACCTTAAATCAAAAACAGATACACACACAGTAAATATTCAAACAGTGACAGATAGATTCGAACAGTTAGATCTAACACAGGATTGTGATGTTATCAAAGCTGATGTTAAAAAACTGAGCGAAACTGCGCGCAAGTTGCAAAAACAGATTAATGCGTCTGATTCTAAAACCGATGATCAGGTTAAGATATTGACTGAAAAATGTGATGAATTGGCCAGTCGTATTGATGTTATCGAAAATGCTAATGACAATAAATCAGACGATACTGCACCGGTTTCATTTATCCAAACGCCTGAATTTCAAAATTTACAGCAGACAATTAATGAAATCGATTCATCTAACAACACGTTACGTCGGAAGTTATCAAATTTACAACAAGAAGTAACAGAAATGAAAAACACTTCTGTTAATAATACACAACAGACGCCACTTTATGAACATGTGTCAGAGTCACGCAGCGTGTATAATGTGAGCAATTTACAGCAACTACGCGACTTAAAATCCGAAAAGCCACGCGACTTAAAATCTGAAAAGCTACGCAACTTGAAATCCGAAATGACACAGACGAACAGATTCACACACAAACCTGAACGTGTTATCAAACTGAGTGACGAGAACGTAGATTTCGAGCAATTTGCATTTGTAAGCAAATGTAAAGAATTTAATAATGACAGAACACAGATACACGATTTGCACTGTATACGACAATTTATCTTTGTACATTCACCGCTATTATCGGTAATGGAGAAACTAGCTTTGAACCAGATGCGACAATTTATTTTTGTATTTACAACAGCATTGCCTGTAATGAAGAAATTTGAATTAGCACGAATACAACAATTTGCCTTTGAAATTTTACCGCTATTGCCTGTAACACAAAAGCTAAAATTTATTTGCAGTGCGTAAATGACCTCAGGGGATTCATTACGCTTTAATGAATATGTGCCGTAGCGAGCATAGGGCCCCGAGCTGTAGTAGTGCTGTTTCATCTTTAGTTTTCTGCACTGCTGCCTTCTCTTCTACTATCCTTTATATCTATCCAAACTGCTCTTTAACTATTGCTCTTTGTAGTATTAAGAAACATGTAATGAATATCCGATGTGACAAACTTTTACCGAATGTGACAATTTTCAGTAGGCACTCCCGTAATGACAACTACCGCCGTAATTTTAATTACAGATAAAATCGTAATCATCAGTAGGTGTAAAAGTAAAATTAACAGCAAACGCATTTTTTGGTAACAATAGATGTTTTTCACCACAATAGCATGAAAGTCAACCGCTTAGCATACGTAACCAACAATGCAGTCTACAAGGTCAACCAAACTTTAATGTTTCGCCGCGTGCACGTATAGTCCCAGCCCCAACAAATTGTAACGCATGGCAGCAAAGAAATAACTACGTACAGACAACACACTATTTCAACTCGCATCGCTATGCGCCGTATAGAAATTACTATCATGACAGACGTAAAAATGATGAGCACAATTTTCAGCGTACATTTAATAACAGTCGATCTTTTCAGCAGCAAGAACATTAGCAACAACACATTATCATGAATGATCCAGACAATAGGTGTCATCCATAGCGTAACACGTCAGTATGAAATAACAGAACAGTTCATACAGTGGATATGCCACAACATTCTCCCGTAAATAATAACACGTACGATAGAATTTAACCAGATACAGCACAGATTGCATACTACAGTAACGCAAACATTACTTTTGACAAGCAGAATTTTGCTCACGAGAATGTTATTTGAAGCATGCTTTGTTGAATGCTCCACTATTATCGCACCCAGATCTTACTAGAAATTTTTCCATTGCCACCGACAGTTCTAACACCGCTTTAGGCGTACACATTTTCCAGGAAATTGAAGAAGATGGTTCAATAGTAATCAAAAACATCGCATTTGCAAGCCGCATTCTGTCACCTGCTGAGCGAAATTACTCTGTTACAGAATTGGAAACATTATGCGTTGTCTGGGCTTTTACGAGATTTCGGCACTTTCTTTATGGCAGACATACCACCGTTTACACAGACCATAGAGCTATACAATTTTTTTGCTTTCAGCTAAATTTACTCACGACAGATTAAGTAGATGGAAACTATATTTACAAGAAGTTAATTTTACGATTGTTCATATTCCCGGCACACAAAATGTTATAGCAGACGCACTATCGCGTTCTCTCGGCAACAATCAGCAAGACATCGCAACCAACTTCTGCAAAGCAAATTTCAGCGTCATGTACATTCAACAAGTTGCATTTGAAAATTTTATTTCATCGTCATTACAGGACATAGCACAAGAACAAAATAAGGACAATGTGTGGAAAGAAATTAAACACCTTTGGCAAGATAGGAAAAATGTTACGATTAGGAACCACTACGCTGTACGCAATGACATTCTGTTTCGCCGCTCTCATCCTGACAGCAACATTTGGTTATTATGCATTCCTGACGAACTGGTTAACAAACTAATTTGGTACACTCATTTAAGTTACGCACATTACGGAGCACGAAAATGTTTTCTTATACTGAGACAGAACTGTTATTTTACCAACATGGAAAAACGTATACGACGAGTTTTAGCGTCTTGTAAAATTTGCCAGAAAGCTAAATCAGACACCACTTCACATATTCCTCCTTTATATCCCATTATACCTGTGAAATTAAGACACATGGCCGCAGTAGATATTTTTGGTCCGATTCCGAGAACTAACAGAGGTTTTTGCTACATTTTTGTCGCTGTTGAGCTCACTTCAAAATTTGTTACTTTCACTCCGTTACGCAAAGCTACTGCTAAAACTGTTTCAAATGCATTTATAAAACATTTTCTATCTCATGTAGGGCATGTAATGAAAGTAATTTCTGACAATGGATCTCAATTTCGTAGTAGTGTATGGACACGCATGTTACGAGCTAGAAACATTTCTCCGATCTATATATCCAAGTACCACGCTTCTTCGAACCCTTGTGAAAGATTAATGAAGGAAATTGGTAAGCTGTGCAGAATATACTGCCACAAAAGACATATTGATTGGGATACACACATACTCTCATTCCAAGATGTAATTAATTCCATTCCAAATGAATCCACTATGCTATCTCCGACTGTTATACTGAAAAACGTTGAACCACCGAACAAAATTAAAGAATTAATAGAATTCCCCAAAAATCGTCGCCTACGACACCACGAAATAATTGACATTGCGCTGAACAACATCAAACGTGCCGCAGAGCGCCGGAGAAGACAGCAAAAACAGGTTTGTACACGCCGCGACTTTCACGTTGGACAGAAGATATTAGTACGTACACACTATTTATCCAGCAAATTAAAAGGTAAGTGCAGTAAATTTGAACTTCTATACGCAGGTCCGTATCGGATTCGCAGTATCCCTCACCCCAATGTTGTACACGTCGAAACTTTGAGAACCAGAAAATCGAAAGGCAATCACCATATCTCAAACATTAAACCGTTTATTGAGTGAAACCACTGTATGATTCAACACACTATGATGCCATTTACTAATGCACTTAATTCACCTGACTAATTATTGATGATTATCGTATTTTTTTTCTTGGCAAGTGCCCGGCAAGGTAAGGTTAGCAGGTCGCTTTTCTTGTCGTTACACATCAGACCGTGCATATTTTTCCAGATGAATTTACACATTTACGACTATTTCTGCAATTATATTTATGTGACTACTTATTGATGATTATCGTATTTTTTTTCTTGGCAAGTGCCCGGCAAGGTAAGGTTAGCAGGTCGCTTTTCTTGTCGTTACACATCAGACCGTGCACATTTTACATTTTTTTGTGTATATGACTGTACTCCAGTTTTGTTTGTATGCACTATGAAATAGTTAAGATATAACACACACCAGTCGACTTTGACATTTTTTTTTGCCTTATGACATCTCAACATCGTGACTGTTTCACATTTTTTTTGCTACTGCATTGTATTATTCTGTGTACATTTTTTCGCATCCGAACACTGTCAATGTCTTGGACATATTACGTTTTCTGTCATGTTATGCTGTATGGTTAATTGTGTCACCATAAACCAGTCATTATTTAGTGGGTATAGGATTTAAATGCAAGACATTAATCTTTGTTCATCAATTTCAGAAAGGAATGATGATTCTAAGAAATAAATTTAACATAAATGGGAATTTCACCTACGGAATAAACGAAAGGAGATGCAATAACTTTATGAGGAAGAGTAAAGGGATCAGGATTAACAAGCATTAACAAGACTATACTATACTCATCACAGAATAGCAGTCTTAACTAATTTTTTCTTTCAGAATACAAGGTGATTGATGCAGGCTGTCAGAGAGAACTACACATCTTAGTTTTAGTGATGAAATATGCTAGAGATAAGGAATAGTTAGGTAATGAGTAATGAAGTGATTTTTTGCAGATGATAGTGAATACTGATGAATAATGATGAAGGAAATGGTATTATGAATAATGAAGTTTTTCTTTACAGGTGATGATAATGGTGAAGTTATGATGATATGGATAATGAAGTTTTTTTCTTTATGCCACGTAGTTATTTAAGTATTTGTTGCGGTTTGCTTTGACAGCAGGTGTTACATTGCATAGTAGGATGACGGAAAGTTTTGGAAAGGACAGCTATGGAACACATTTTATACACATTTCACTACTTGTTAATTCGAAGTTCACTACTTTTCAGCATAGTGTGCGTTTCTTCTTTCAGGTCAATAATCCGTTTTTGTATTTTTTCCAGGAGAAGTTTTTCATGACACTTACTAAACCTGTTACTTATTATACCTGTTCTAGTACTTGCATTTTTATATTTTTTACCCATTTGTGTTTATCATTTATAAATGTGATCACATGTACTGCCTTGTTACATAATCTTGCTACAGCTGACTCATGACGAATGACGTTACCTATCCTCATTTGCAGCAATAGGTCAAAAGCAAAAAGTATTATGCCTCAGCAATTAATTATCGATCCCAACGCAATGCATTGCTACCAAAAAAAATGTATTACCAGTCCCACATAATGTCACTAGTTTATGATAATTCTGAATAATACTGATCAACTCTGAATAGCATGTCACTCGAGTAATGACCTCTTAATGAGACTATATTCAAAATAATGCTTTGTCACTAGCTAATAACTGCCACTGTTTATTGTAATGCCTGTGATTACTAATGATTTGACTGTAATTAACTGATTTTTAATAATGACTTTGTAATGATCTGAATAATACTGAATGATGAACTATGTTTTATTCTATTCAATACTTGATGGCCACTGAGTGCCAATAATTAATGTCACTCCACGAATTGTTATTAATTATGCCATTGATTAGCTCTTGTTTCCAATGTTGATACTTTGTAATTTGAAATGAATGTGACTGTTTCATAATGCTTTGTAATTAGGAAAAGACTAATGATTCTTAATAGATTGGAATGACACATAATTAATTAACTATGGTACTGTTTAATAATGCTTTGTAATTAATTAAGGCTAATAATTCTTAGTATATTGAAATGACAAATGATTAATTAATTAACTGTAATTAGACAAATGATTAATTAACGACAAATGATTAATTAACTGTAATTAGACAAATGATTAATTAACGACAAATGATTAATTAACTGTAATTATACAAATGATTAATTAACTGTAATTAGACAAATGATTAATTAAAGACAAATGATTAATTAACTGTAATTAGGAGAAGGTTAATGATTCTTGATTATACTCTGTAACTGAAAAGAATGCGATTATTTCATAATGCTTTGTAACCAGGAAAAGAAGGCTACTGATTCTGTGTAAAACAATTAATGAACATTTTTCTGTAATACTACATACTTGGTACAGAAATGTTCAATAACTAGGCTGTGAATGCCACAAACTACTCATGAAGACTGTAATTGTCAATATTATGTGACTTGATGTCCTTCACCTCATAAGCTGACTACCCTGAATTACTGCAATGTCCATTTGTCCTGTTTATCCCAGTGATCATGGAGCACTATATTTGGTTTTGCACTAATTCTACGTTGGTGTGCCTTGTAAGAGTGTGATGTTGACACGACATGCTGTCCACCACCATGAGCGATGAAGACATTATTATGGTCCCACTGTTTGGTGTACCTAATGTACTGCCAAAATGAAAACATGGAACATTACTACGACAGTTCAGTGTCTTGGCTACACTGATAAATTCTGATGGGAAAAGAACTTCAAGTTGTGTCACTTGGTGTTGTACTTCTGTGGAAAGATATGGACTTTCAGAGCAGCTGTGTGCAATCTAAAGTGCTACAACCATGATGCAATCCTTCCCTTTCCTATCCTGATTCTTGTCACATAAAGAAAAAATTTTTTTTTGGTAACATCATTTATGTTCATAGGTTATACATTTTTCGATTCGCTAAACTCCAGTGTGAGTACACTTATGTCACTGGTCGACATGATGTTTGCCATTATGCTTATTTGTTGTGAAAATACTAAAGACATTTTTCAGTGCATGTGCACTTTGGACATGAATTTTTTTTGCCATTATGTTTATTTGTTGTGAAAATGCTAAAGACATTTTTCAGTGCATGTACACTTGTCAACATAATATTTTTTGCCAGTCTGTTTATTTGTTCTGAATATGCTAAAGAATTTTTTCAGTGCCTGTGCACTTTATCTGTCAAATAATTTGTATATACTTTTCTGATTTGCTACTATGTTTTGTACTCACATTTTGTCTTTGTCTGATATATTTTGTACTTAGTGCGTGTGCACAACATTTACTTTATGTACTACATCTAATTATTCTTGCCAGTCTGTTTATTTGTTCTGAATATGCTAAAGAATTTTTTCAGTGCCTGTGCACTTTATCTGTCAAATAATTTGTATATACTTTTCTGATTTGCTACTATGTTTTGTACTCACATTTTGTCTTTGTCTGATATATTTTGTACTTAGTGCGTGTGCACAACATTTACTTTATGTACTACATCTAATTATTCTTGCCAGTCTGTTTATTTGTTCTGCATATGCTAAAGAATTTTTTCAGTGCCTGTGCACTTTATCTGTCAAAAAGTTTGTATATACTTTTTTCTGATTTGCTACTATGTTTAGTATTCACATTTTGTCCTTGTCTGATATATTTTGTACTTAGTGCGTGTGCACAACATTTAAATATTCTGTAAGTTGTAGGATTTTGTTAATTAAAGAAAAATTTTGCCGCGCTTGGCAAGTCCAAATGACTCACCATCGCTGCCAAATTTTTGCCCCCCGAGTGGAGGGTTATGAAACACGTATGTAACGCAGCAGCGATGGCGAGGCATTGTAGCATCTGTGACCAGAGAGTATGCGCTTGACCGCGCGAGTGTTGCGAGCGGTTCTCAGTCAGTAGTAGTCTTTGCGAGTTAGTTGTCGCTATGCAGAGTAGCAGTCAGTCAGTCGTTGCGAGTCTGTAGCTCTGTCTAGTTGAGAGCAGTACTCAGTCTGTAGTCGTCATGCAGAGCGGTCGGTCAGTAGTAGCAGCCCAGTGCGGTTGTGTGATGTAGGCGGTCGGCAACAATGGTCAAGATGAGGAATAAGGTATACTGTTAATTAATATAATCATTAGATAATGAAAAATTTTATTTATTGTAATTATTCTCCAACAAGTCTCCCAATAATAATTTTTTATTTCAAAAGCATTTTCTCAAAAGTTTAATTTTTTTGAACTAAAGATCTCGTTGCACTTCCCATTTCATTCCGCTTCTTTTTGAAGAAAAATTTCACTAGAATTACAAAAAAAAGGAGAATATTATTATTTGCAATGTAGTTCCTCCAAGTGGTGCGCAACAACAAGAGCAGATATGTGACATCCATTTATTCTGAGGTAAGACTTTAATTCTGATTGTTTTTACACAGGGCCAAAAACCGATATTTCGGTTTAATTGAATTTTCTTGTCACTGAATGGACTTTAATTTTTGAAGGATTTATAATTGAGTCAGATTGCGAATTTCACATTTGTTGCCATTGTCAGTACATTTGATTGTAGGCAGGTTACGCATAGAGCCATGTCCATCAGCATTTCTAATTAGTATCGTTATTTTCTTTTAAAGTTTTTGTGGGGAGGTTACACTTGGCTCCCATTTCTATTAAGTATTGTCCATTTAATTTTCTTTTAAAATTGCGGTGGGGAGGTTACAACATATACAGAAAAACGCTTATATTCTTTAAGAATTACTCCCGTTTATTGTTGTGAAACGGATATACACGAAATGGTGGTTTGGTTACCGAATAATAAAAGGTGTCCGGGAATTAGAGACGAATATTAGAGTGCTATAGAACATATAAAATTTACTGAAATTGTAGTATGTTTTTAGGAACATTTAAGTTATTTCTCCCACATATGTATGTATAATTGTACCCTCCATATGATCACCCAAGGCCGCGCGGCATCAAGCAGTTTTTTACAGACGTTTTAACCCTAATAAGGTGAAAGGTCCTATTTTGAGCCACAAGGGTTTCTGATGCTCAATAATTTACAGAATATTTGGTTTTAATGAATTACCCTCAGTGACTTTGTTTACCTCTTAGCGAAGCATGTTTTGACTTTAAAAAATTATTTAGGAGCTTCAGTTTGTCATCCACAGAAATAGTACTTCTCAAGCTGTTTCGATCTTTTTAGATCCTGTGTATTTTAACCTTCATTATTAGAGCAAATTCTGACAATACTCAATTTGCCAACAATGGGAAGTGTATGGGTGTAGTAAGGTTGGTATAAAGAAGTGAAGTCATTTTTGTTTTGAACAATGGAATGTATATTTCTCTAGAGAGGAGGGAAGTGGGATTGCAAGTCATTGTTTTTTCCTGTAACGAAACCAGTTTGTAAAGTGGTTCACTTCTAGTCAGGTCACTTGGTTTTTACCTTTACAGTACATACAATTTGGATTTTTTTTACCTCAAGACAGTGGCCTCATTGCAAGATTGGGAAAAAGCAAACATACTGATGAACGTATCTCATAGTGATGATTTAGTTTCGGAGGATTAAGGTCATGTTTCAGAATGCAGCTCTTCGCCGTCACTAGAAGGTGCAGGTGATACGCCAGAACAGCAAATGGTGAGAAGTGCAATTATGACGTCAAAGAATGTATCAACTGAATGGAAGACGGAACCCCCACCTCATCTGGGACGCCATGCAGCATGTAATATAGTTCACCTGACTACACCTGACTGCAATACCAACAAGGTATGCCACCTGTCACATTGCAAATGAACACTCTGCTTTCAAATTGATCCCTCCTCCATCAGTGTGGCTTACGAAATATATCCAGCGGTAACGTTAGGTGACTCACCCTGTATATAAATGACCTAGTAGATAGAGTCGTAAGTTCCAAGCGTCTTTTCGCGGATGATCCTGTAGTATACAGAGAGGTTACAGCATTAGAAATTGGCAGCGAAATGCAGGAAGATCTGCAGCAGATAGGCACTTGGTGCAGGGAGTGGCAGCTGACCCTTAACATTGACAAATGTAATGTATTGCGAATACATAGAAAAAATAATTCTTTATTGTAAGATTATATGATAGCGGAAGAAACACTGGTAGCAGTTACTTCTGTAAATTATCTGGGAGTATTCGTAAGGAACGATTTGAAGTGGAATGATAATATAAAATTAATTGTTGGTAAGGCAGGTGCCAGGTTGGGAGAGTCCTTAGTAAAGGTAGTCCATCAACAAAGGAGGTGGCTTACAAAACACTCGTTCGACCTATACTTGAGTAATGCTCATCAGTATGGGATCCGTACCAGGTCGGGTTGACAGAGGAGATAGAGAAGATCCAAAGAAGAGCGGCGCGTTTCGTCACAGGGTTATATGGTAAGCGTGATAGCGTTACGGAGATGTTTAGCAAACTCAAGTGGCAGACTCTGCAAGAGAGGCGCTCTGCATCGCGGTGTAGCTTGCTGTCCAGGTTTCGAGAGGGTGCGTTTCTGGATGAGGTATCGAATATATTGCTTCCCCCCTACTTTACCTCCCGAGGAGATCGCGAATGTAAAATTAGAGAGATTCGAGCGTGCACGGAGGCTTTCCGGCAGTCGTTCTTCCTGCGAACCATACGCGGCTGGAACAGGAAAGGGAGAAAATGCAGTGGCACGTAAAGTGCCCTCCGCCACACACCGTTGGGTGGCTTGCGGAGTATAAATGTAGATGTAGCCATCCAGGAGCGAGTAAAGGACTCACTGAAACACCCTGTGCCACCCCGGACCACTGGTCGGACACTTGCAGCAGCCGGGCTAGGGAATCACTGCCCCAAGTGCAGGCTGCAGTTGACGCCACAACACAGACGGCTGTATTTGGAGCGGTGCTGCGACCGGGAAGCACGGACTGCTGGTGAACGGCGTCGCACTGTGTTCAGCAACGAACGTCGCTGCAACATCAATCTGCATGACATCTGTGGGTGTGCAGTCGACTTGGGGAGTCGTCCCATGCTCCCAATGTTCTGGAAAGTTCCCGCGGCGTTTCTCTGGCGTCATAATGTGGCGAGTGATCGTGTACGACTTCACACGTCGGGGCCGGTGGCGACTAAGGGAACATACGTCACGACGTCACATCATGGATTCCCAGCGTTGTATTGTGTTACCTCTCCTGTTACGGTATCGTCCCACCATTTTTCAAAAGGACAATGCTACACATGGCCCGTGTCTCTATCAACTGTTTGGGGGATGTTGAGGTACTTCCGTGGCGAACAGTATCCCCAGACATGTACCCGATATAACATGTGTGTGACCAGCTTGTACGTCTGCTCTGTCTCAGTGGCAGTATAGAAGATATGAACGATCAGTTACTAAAGTAGTGGGCCATATTGCCTCACCAGGGGTTACAGTGGCTTTAACACAGCCTTCTCAGTCGAACCGTTGCATGCAAACAGGCCACAATGGGTGCAACGTCATAATGATAAGTTATAAACGCCAGTTACAATGTAGATATCGCTCTCTGTACAGTTCCGCTGCCTGCGTAGCATTTCGCCTACCTTCAACAACAACAATAAAAGAAATGTTATGTCGATGCAGTTTGTAGGAAGGACAGCCTTTGCAGTATGCCTGCTCTACACAACAGTATTTAAAAGACTGAATTACTGGACTAAATCTACCCGTGCATAAAGAACAGTACTGCAATTACTGTTCTGCTGACTTACGTTCCCCATAGATGAGTAGCATTCCTACCTTCTCTTTGTTGGTGTACATTCTACTCACACAACTCTTCAACTGACGATAGTTGACGGAATTACGGTGTGCATTCTACTTATCTTTACGTTTGTCCTTTGTCAACGCCAGCACATGGATGTGTTGCACTACACCGAGTACCTGCACTAAGCGCTGGGAGCGTCAACGTCAATGATGTGTTATGTAAATAATAACGTTGTGTTTCAGTGAATGGTACACTGCGATACATTTTTAACAGGCCTTTAGGAGAGTAAATGAAGTACCGAATAAAAAATACTTCGTGCCATTTAAAAAAGACGTACTGTTGTTCACATCTATAACGAAGGCAATCATGCTGACTTATGGCCCCCTGACGGCTAAAGAACATTTGCTTGAAACATTTTGTAATATGCATCTGGACAAAAGTTATTTAGGATGATCAAGATAATTTTTTTTTTTTAAATTAAAATGGCTCTGAGCACTATGGGACTCAACTGCTGTGGTCATCAGTCCCCTAGAACTTAGAACTACTTAAACCTAACTAACCTAAGGACATCACACACATCCATGCCCGAGGCAGGATTCGAACCTGCGACCGTAGCAATCGCACGGTTCCGGACTGCGCGCCTAGAACCGCGAGACCAGATCAAGATAAATGAGACACCCTGTACATATATATTCTCACAATGACATACTTAAGAGCCGTGAATTATTTTTTCCGCCTCTTTGTCTACATTGTAACTGGCATCCGTAAGACAGTGAAAACGAGTAAGTGGTTATATGGAGTTGTTCATATGGGCCTCTAAGTAAGAGATATGTGTAACAAAAGTAGGCAGGATACATAGAAAGTACATTTTTTTTGTATGCTCGCTCCATTTTCGTTGTTGAGATTGTTGTAAAATGTTTTTATCTTTTATTCATTTCATTACATTGTAGTGGTACCTTCTTATTTTATGAAGTAATGACGTCCTGTATACGATGTACTTAAAACTATTAATTATATTGCAATTCAGTACGAATTAGGGTCTGAATTTTTCATTAGCTTCTGTTCTTCCGGAACAAAGTTCACATTGAACCCTTAGAAGCTTAGGGTGAAAACTAATTATAATAGAAACTAATGAATAAACTGAATATGACAAAAAGGAAGCACGCTGAAGAGGAGGAATAAAGGAAATGAAACTCCACAGATTGACCTGAGTATGCGATGTTATTTCAGTGATGACTCATATATCGAGTAAAATTTACAAAGAACTTGGCAGTAGCAGCTCATTCACCACTTATCAGTATGACGTTGAACCCACTGTGGCCAGTATGCATGCAGCGGTTCGATTGGGAAGGCTGCCTTAAAGCCATTGTAACCTCTGGCTACATCACACAGCTATAGCTCGTTAATTGCAAGGGTCAAAATTCTGCACACATCCTCAAGCCTTCGATACTACACGGCTGTAATCTTGAGTCTACAGACTCCTTAATAAATGCGCCTTCGTCAAATGAAATGACAAGCAGTCTCACAAAAGTAACCATTAAGACATAAAGAACATTTATCTCTTTCTCTCTCTCTCTCTCTCTCTCTCTCTCTCTCTCTCTCTCTCTCTCTCTCTACCTCTCTCTCTCTCTCTTTTCCAAAAGCGCGTTTATGAAGGAGTTTGTAGACTGAAAATAACAGCCCTATGGTATCTCAGGCTTGAAGATGTTTGTAGTAGTTTGAACCTTGTAGTGAACAAGTTATAGCTGTGTGATGTAACCAGTATATTACTTCCATGGAAGATGTGGTGGTAACATTCTCAGCGGTTAGAAAACAGGGGTAAATAATATTTTTTAAAATGTATATTTAAGTAATGCTGAAATCGAAAAGGTCAAAAGAACAAAGAATAATGTAGTATCGGGAACATGAAGCTGTCCATTGCGTATCGTCTTTGTATTGTTTCAGTTTCTGGTGCTCAGCTCTCCGACTATTACACTTCCGCCCTCTTTTTGTTACGCGCATGAATTTTGGTAAGAGAACAATATAACTTTTTTAAAGGGAAAGTTAATTTCCACCCCGAGTTATCAGAAACAAAAACACTGGCAAGTTAATTCCAAAGAAGGAGTTTGATGTATGAACCAAGTTAAGTGTTTCTGCAAGCAACAATTAACATCTATGGTTGCATTTACGAATCAGTGCCGCGGACGTAAGACTGCGAGGGTGGGGTCTTGAGCCGTGCTTGCATAGCTCAGTCTGTAGAGCGCTTATCCGCAAAAGGCAAAGGTCCGCCGCACAGTTTTAATCTGCAAGGAAGTGTCTCATCAGCGCACACTCCACTGCAGAGTGAAAATTTCATTCCAGTCGGCACTTTTCATTATAAATACTGAGTTTTACGGAATTCTCGTTTAACTTGTGGGAAAAACTAATATGCTGAAAATTACGAAACGCCGCACGGTGTGGCCGTACGGTTCTAGGCGCTTCAGTCTGGAACCACGTGACCGCTACGGTCGCAGGTTCGAATACTGCCTCGAGCGTGGATGTGTGTGATGTCCTTAGGTTATTTAGGTTTAAGTAGCTCTAAGTTCTAGGGGACTGATGACCATAGATGTTTAGTCCTATAGTGCTCAGAGCCATTTTTTGAATTACGAAACTGCATCTGATTTAAAAGGCTCAAAAATATTAACAAAATATTGTGGAAACTTATCTTGCTTTCGGCGCAGTTTCTTCCGTAGAGCTACTTGCGTGTGTTTCATAGTGAATACACGCAGGCCGCGGAACTTCACCTTACAGTGACAGTTTCATTTAAAGAGCTAAATAACAGAAGACTGTGCAGTTCTTGTGCTCTTCTCCTTTTGGGATACCAGAGATACGCTCGCCTAAGAAATAACCGACTTGACTGATTCGCGCGCACGTGCAACAACGGGGACGGCATAGTGACTGGTTACTTGGGGCCATTATTTCAGAAGCAGTGCGGACCAGTTTAAACGTCCTATTCATTTCATTTGTTGTCTAACTAGTTATTTTCGTCTGCTCTGTTAAGGAACCTCATAACTGGTTCGCTCATCGAACAATCCGGGCATGCAGTGCACAACGGGCATAGTATTCCGGCCGTCAGATATTTCGCTATCGTCAGCTGTACTGACGGACTGACCTCCTGAGGGCGCACGGCCGACTTACGTCCCCTACCCTAGTCCTCTACCGAGCGAGGTGGCGCAGTGGTTAGCACACTGGACTCGCATTCGGGAGGACGACGGTTCAATCCCGTCTCCGGCCATCCTGATTTAGGTTTTCCGTGATTTCCCTAAATCGTTTCAGGCGAATGCCGAGATGGTTCCTTTGAAAGGGCACGGCCGATTTCCTTCCCAATCATTCCCTAACCCGAGCTTGCGCTCCGTCTCTAATGACCTCGTTGTCGACGGGACGTTAAACACTAACCACCACCACCACCTAGTCCTCTCCGTAAAAGGCGACTACGTCTGCGGCTGTGACCGTCAAGGACCAGAGGAGTGTCGTGGACGCGAGCACATGGATATGGGCTTTCCGTCTGCCTTAGCTCTGTGCTCATTATCTTTGCTGAGTGTCTTCTTCTTCTTCTTCTTTTTTAATTTGTGTATTAAGCAAACTCCCTGATGCATCACTCCATATTTTGTATGGTTTCCGTAAATTCCTTTTTCCAGTGGCTTTATAACTGAAGTCTTTCTGCAACAGTCTTCCTCCCCCTATAAGGTCTTCATGTTCGTCCCATTTTCTCCTATTTCCTTTTATTTTGTAGTATAGGTTCTACTGTTGAGTGTTTCCTCCTTAATTGGAATCCCATAGCCTTTCTGAGACTGTATCCGCACTCCCAGTCGATAAAACCGTTCCCGGTGAGCATTTGCATGGGCTCTGTAACGACGCTATTCCTGTACTTCGATGTTTGTGGTAAAATCTTGGTGCGTCTGCGTTCCTGTGACTCGGGAAGACAGCGGCCTGCGATGCGACTACTGACATTCTGGGCTATATCAGGCAAATGTGCCAAAGCTGTCCCGACAGTGGTCTTAGATGACGCTCGTTCTTTGGCCAAAGTATGTCTTGCCACTTTGGTATACAATCTGGTGTGCCCTGGCCTTAGGTAAGCCAGAGTCATCTTTTACGCTCCACAGTAATTCCCGTGTTGCATTGGCCTAGCACAAGGCGGATTTTACTCGGTGGTTTTATAGTAAGAGCCCGATTTTTGCCTATACAGTTCTAGTGACAGTACAGAGGCTGAAAGGCAGTGGCTGCTTCCTTGTCTGCAGACTTCGTCTGCACGGGTTGTGCTGTAGCGGTGGGAAGCAGAGTCCGTGTCTTCTGCCATTTCCGTTCTGCAGTGTTCCAGTGCTCGAGCAAGAATATCCCTATCTGAGATGGTGCGTACCTCGTGTACTAGCATTCTGAATACCACAGTTACCTGAGCAGGGTGATGGCAGATACAGGCCAGAGTGCGTTTTCCGTTTTCTTTTAATGTACAGCGTGGTCCAAATAGCCAACCGCTCTTCTCTCATCCATGACATCCAGAATGGTAGTCATCTCCCAGCATAGTCACTCTGATGTTGGGATTTATACAGTTTAGATGGGCGGGAAAGTCATGGAGTTTCTCTTTTCCTTGCTACCAGATGACAGACGTGTCCTGAATTTAACTGCAAGAGGAAGTAGGTTTGCATCTGTATGACTTCATGGCTTCTCCCTCAAAATACTCCATACATACATGGCGAGTCACAGAGGAGTGTGGGCTCCTCACTGTGACCCCCTCCGCCTGTTCATAATATTCCCTGTTAAGTATAAAATTCGCTAAGGTGCGTTTCTTCAAAACATCAGTAGTCTTTGTGTTAGATTTGTGACCAGGGAGATTTAATAACTCTTGTAGAGGCACCCTGGTGAATGTGATAACAACATCAATGTACACACAGCTGACAGCCTGAAGTTGTTGAGGCATTTTTCAAAATCCACAGAACTGCGGATGTGAAGCGAGCATTCCCCCACATAAGGGCTCAGTATGTCTTTGAGGTATTTTGATAATAAATACATAGGAGGCCTGATACTGCTGACAAAAGGGCTTAATGGCGTCCTCTCTTTGTTGACTTTACGTATCCCATAACGTCTAAGCGGTACAGGTACTTGTAGTACCAGATTATAAGTCACAGCAAGTTTTCTGAACCAGCACTGGATCTGTTTAAGAAGACATATATGCATATTGTAGTATCGCTGCCTATCCCACGTGCGGATATCGACAGTCACCTCTCTGGTGAGTGCAGAACTTCAGCATAGCGGGCTCGTAGCTTAACTTCCGTGGTGTGTGAGCGTTACGCAGGGTCGTTGCAGCGGCTGCAGAACCCATTTTACAGTAGGTGTTGCCGAAGTGATTAATATTCATCCCAATACACTTGAGCACTTCGTATCACTGTTGATGGTCCGGTATTGCTGATTTATTTGAGAATCAGAATTCCGAAATAGTCGTCGTGTCGGGAGAACAACAGCACCGGGTTCGTTACGGGACAAATAACTGTACTGAACAAGTATCTTTCCGAACAATGAAAGTGAGAGAGAGAGAGACATAAAATCGGCCTGACAAAATGAAACGGACGTAGATACTTTCAGCCCGGATACCACACTACTAAATCATCAAACAGCATCGTCACGATCGGTCACGTTTATGCTCGTGAGAAGACGTAATTACGCAACTATTTCTTATTAATGCCAATTGCAGAAACTTATAAGAGCCTGTTTGAGCACTAGCGCGTGTTTGTACTCCAGGCATAACTGAGTACTGAGTGATTAACTTTTCGACAATAGACATTCCAACGAACTACGTGGCAGGAATACCAATGAATGACTACATCGATTATTTGATGTGTAAGTTGTGAACAGTTGTTGTTTCCCCAAGGTTACTATTGACAAGTAAGTATAAAATACACAAGCTATTAGCATTTTTGTTAAAAGTAGAATATTATTCTGACATTAGAAACAATGATGAAATCTGTAATTACGTACGTTTAGTAAGTATTTTGCTTACTGTTGCTGAGGACTATGATAAGGATGTATATAGGAGAAGCCAACACGTAATCGCTGGCTGTTATCATTTAAAATATATAGGGTGAGTCAATAACTGTTGCCACCAAGAACAGCTCCGAAAGTATGATAGTAGCTGAATATTTTGTGGGACAAAAGTTGCTTTGGACAACGGGGGCACTAATATGACGCTGGTTTTTTGTTGCTAGGTGGGGTCGCTGCAGAGATATGAAGCTCAACTTGTTTTTTTTGTTTTTTTTTTATTTATGGGATGCTGTATTCTGGTATTTAGTTTCTGATAGCGGCTGTCGAGACGAATCCAATGATGCGTAACAGTAAGGCATTTGAAGGTCAACGAAGGTCACAAAGGTGGCATGAACGTCTATTTACAGAAGGTGTTCGAGGTAATGACCAAGTTGCAGTGGTGCAACCTTCTTATCATGGACTAGGTGGTGTAGCGAATAGGGTGAGTACGTTGAGGATATCTTTCAGCGTGTAAGTCCCTAGCTCTCACTGAATTTCGTTGGCATTCTCTGTCAATGAGAAGCATATCGACTTGTTCTTCGAAGGAATAAATCATTGCAATTCACTTGATTCGACGATACTAGTCTTACCGTTCCTATTAGTACTGTATTGCGAAACGGTCGAGTTGTGTTTACATGTCAGTGGCACGTTAGGTGGATACGCTGTATTCGGTGAATATTTACTATTTGCACGATATTCGAGAGAGAATTGTCAGAGCACGTGCTTCGCTAAAGTGTCGATGTGATAAGAAATACCACTCAATCCGTGATAAGAAGATTGCAGTACTGCATTGATACCAATGGTCATCACTTCGAACATCTTCTGTAAATGAACGTTCGTGCCTCCGTTGTGACCTTCCTTGAGCTTCAAAGACGTTACTGTCACACTCATTGGATTCGTCTCGATAGCCGCTATCAGAAAATTAGTGCCAAGCTATAGCATCATATTTAAAAGAAAGCAAAGTTACTTTCATATCTCTGACGCGATCCCACCTAGGAACAAAAAACCAACGTCATATTGTGGCCTCCGTTGTGCCATACAACTTTTGTCCCACAAACTTTTCAGCTACTGCCATTATTTCGGAGTTATTCTAGGTGTCATAAGTTAGTGACTCACGATTTATAATCGTGCTAACATATTATCTTTGGGGTTCTGTTCCTTTTGCTCTCTGTTGCTACTGTCTTGTCCTTCGTTTGCTATTGCTCTGCTGTACTCGAAGTGAGTAACACCCGATTTCTGTACTCACGTCTGTTGTTCTATTAAATTTCATTTACTGTGACATAGAGACTTAGCAGTTAACTGTGCTTACATGTTTTCCGTTATAGAAACGTAATTACCTTTTGCCAGATTCTTGAGTTTTCATCATTTTCAGACCACGCTGCTGCGGGTTTAACTTAACATGGCTGGTATCCTTGTTGCCCGCCATTAAACGAAAATTTAAATTTTCCGTAAATATTTATGAAATACCGCAACCTAAAGTGCACAGACAGCTATATTACCATTCCACAGGAGCTCTGAGACCTGACTATCTCAAATACTTTACCACAAAGGCATAGAACTGACGTAAGTAAAAAGTCCAGAATGGATAAAGGCTGGGCTTGAGGTTTAAGGTAAAACAATTAATTCTCAGTTTATGCTGGTATGAAAGTGAAAGATGTTGAATCTCTACAACATTACTGATTTATGGAGGATTTTTTGCTGAAATTGTTTTGCTGGTGTATGATTTGTGAGGTACTCGCCCACTCGTCGCTGATACGGTGCCTATGGGCTGCAGCGTTCTGTGAATGCTATATGACTCAAACAAATAACATTTGTAGTTTTAATTCCAGGAAGCAAGTTGACAATACTTAACTTGACTATAGCAAATGTCGCTAGCGAGAGGCGACACGAAAACAGTACAGTTCTTTTTTACACAGAGTCCAAGGAAACGCTAGATACGGATCACTAAAGCGTAGCACTAATCCCGTTGCAGACTCGGGCCGATTTGAGCGGCTGAGGCAAGCAGGAGCTGCGTTTATATGCACTTGTTGCAGGGGGCTCGCCTGTCGCGAAGCGGTCCAATTCCGAGCACCTTTGGCCGCTGTTTCCTCACAGCCCTCTGTGCTCTTGCGTTCCGCCTCTTCGTTCCGGCGTTTGTGGTTACGCCAGAACATAATTCATACTTTATGGGCAAGTAGTGGTATACACGCTTTCTTAGATAGATGGAATAAAACATTTGGACTTGTGCCAGAATACTTTCGAAGACTTCAGCTCCAGTTACTTTCACGTTTATGGACGAAGTATTAAACTTTCTTATCTTAAAGAGTGTACAACCTTTAAACATTTACGACGTACAGCACTGGCAAAAATTTGGTGTCCGTAACAATAATAACTTCTCCTTCCAAAAGATACTAACTAACTAACAAAAAATATTGTAATACTTTCCACTAAGACACTACACAGTGCAGGCAAAAAATGAAGCAGTTTGACGGTCGGAATGTATTTGTATCTTGTCAGATAAATTTGGATGTGATTACGTGAGGATCTCCTCAGTCTGGTAATTCATAAACATTCCAGTATTCAGCTTCTTGCTGGCAGTACGCAGGGTAACCAGGTACCAGGGGTTTAGGCGCGCAGCAGCAAAATATCTGATTTTAGAGAACTGAAAACATACTCGGAATCTGTAGAGAGTAGCTACGGTGATAGGATACCTGTGGTATCGACAGCTTCTTCGTCAGCCTCGCGTGGCGCGCCGTTAAGTGCAGAGACGGCACTTTTCAGTCTCCCACCGGCGGCCCCAGGATGAGGCTGCCCATCAGTCACTCGCTGCGTCCGAAGAGAGGGGACGCCGCAAATAGCCACCAGCAGAGGATGCCGAAGTGACGGCACTTTGCTGCGAACAACTATGATAGGCAGCCACAGTTCAGTGCTTGGCCCCAGATAGAGGACATCTGTAGACAAACGAACATGTATGTGGAACATTGCAGTGAGGAACAATACGTCGAAGCGGCACAACGATACTGAAAATTAGTAGCATTCAGAGACTCACATTTGTGGATCAGCACTCAACACTCTTTCGTTACCCGCCAGGGTAGCCGAGAGCGCTAACGCGCTGCTTCCTGGACTCAGTAGGGGCGCCGGACCCGGATCGAATCCGCCTGGCGGATTAGCGACGACGGCCGGTGTGCCGGCCAGCCTGGATGTGGTTTTTAGTCGGTTTTCCACACCCTACTAGGTGAATACCGGGCTGGTCCTCACGTCCCATCTCAGTTATACGACTCGCGGACATTTGAAACGCATTCACGCTATTTCACGATTTACACTAGACGCAGACAGCTGGGGTACACTAATTCCGTCCGAGGAGGTGTGGGGTGGCGGCAGGAAGGGCATCCGGCCACCCTTTAACATTAACATGCCAACTCCGATTAACCGTGGCCGACCCTGCGTCACCGCGGGACAGGGTGCAAGCGATAGAATAGAACAGAAGACTATGACGTTCGATCCAGAATAATATTGTAATTTGCACGTAACTCAGCGTCACAGGTGTACCTACAGCACTCAAAGTTATGTGTGACTCGGTTATTGCGTGTACACAGTATAAATAAACTTATACATGTATTACCTTCTTGTAGATGTGAGCATGTATTTACTTGCCACCTCCACGACCTATATTACAATAGCTCCTTAACAGATTCTGAACTACATTCGGAATTTACCACTATCACCACTAAATGTGATAGACAACTTAGCAACAAGGCAATTCTTAGGTAATGAACGATGCTAGATCGATATAGCCCCGTTTCTTCAAGAGTTGATGCATGTATTCGCATTTAAAAGGAAAAACTGACTGTGTAAAATTAAGCTGTTACCGTGCACAGTAAATTTACTCGTCCCAGGTAATACCTACAACAATACAGTCAAAAATATAGCCGCTAAAGATGACACAGATTCCCTGTTTCTGTACCTCAATGGCTCACAGTGAGAAGGAGGGTAAGGATAACTTCTCTCTAGTTTCAGATTTTGGTGTCGGTGGTCTCCCGGCGAACATCTACCAGTGACAGAAGCAATACGCTTCTTTATTGGGGGTCGCGTCTCCACCTAAGTACGGCTAATGCGTTTCTCGACGTGTTCGATCCTTGTGGAAACGTAAAGCCGCCACGTCAGAGGGATTCTGTAGACATGGTGTTCCCTACAAATGTCGCAGGCAGTGAAATATTGCTCCAGCTACGTTCCCGCAGGCGGTAGTAATTCTCCGCACGTGGTTCCATTCTCGGCAGCAAGATACAGTACAGGCGTCCCAAGAAAAAGAGGCAGTGGCACAAAATTAAACAGTGCTAACGGGGGAGGGGGGGGGGGGGGGGAGGGGTAAAAGATGTGCTCTCTGGTAGCTATCAGAATATAAAACGTTTAGCAGTGCGCTTAATGCAAAAACTGAAGTGCTCTAATTGCTGTAAGTCAAGTTTTAGATCACTAAGTACTACATATACAGCTGCACTAGTAGTTTCCGTGCATTGTCCATAATCAAAAAAGGGAAAAGCACGGAACATATAATAAGATAAACATATGAGGCTCAAATTAAATGACTGTTTTATATGATGCAGAGTTTTTTACAACCGAAATGTCACCCCTCAAATAAACGATTTAGTGATAACCACATAGTTATCCTTTTAAACATTATTCAGAAACACTCATTCCACAGCATTCTAAACTAATTAGTCTCGGAGAATTCTAAATGCAAAAAAAGGGACAGATTTCGAACACTTATTGCTTATAATCTACAAAAGGTAGAAACATAGTTCTAACGTTACTGCTAAGATCCAATTTTAAATTTTTGTGCATTCAAGGGAGTACCACGTATCACATGGCATATCTGAGAACGGTGGCTCATTTTCTGCCACACACGAACCAGATGGTCTCTCGTTATCAAATTCAGAGCCTCAGCAACGCGATGTCGCAGACCTTGAAGAATGTCAGGCATAGGGGGGATGACAACGCGGTCTCCTACGTAACCCCACAGACAAAAGTCATAAGGAGTGAGGTCTGGAGACCTGGGAGGCCACCTCTTCCAATCCAACGTCCCAGTCCTCACATATTGTGACTTTCATCTGTGAGGTTACGTAAAAGACCGCGTTTCCATCCCCCCCTATGCCTGACATTCTTCAATGTCTGCAGCATCGCATTGATGAGGCTCTGAATATGATAACGAGGGACCATCTGGTTTTTGTGTGGCAGGAAATGAGTCACCGTTCTGATATTTGTTGTGTAACACATGGTGCTCACACGGGAAGCATAAAAATTTGAACTTCTCTCTTTGCAGGAACGTTGTAATTGTGTTTCTATGTTTTGTAGTTTGGAAGCAATACATGTTTGAAATCTTTTCCTTCTTGTTGAATAGCCCTGTATAGTGAAAGAAAAGTGGAAGTTTAGAAAACTACTACAGCGATCACCTACGTACTAGGACAGTGATTCATATAACTTTATATATCTTTTCAGGAGGTTAAGATTGGTAGAAAATGTTTGGTATTAATATTACTTTTGATGACACTGTATTAGCTAATAGTCTCCGAAAATATCGAAATTCGCTAACAGAACAACTAAGAGTGGACGCACATAAATTACTGACCATGAACGCAAATATGGTACAGAAGAACAGAAATAGCAATAAAAAGTGATAGTTAGTTCAGTATCAATAATCTTCCTGCGTAACATCCCCCTCACGCCTAGTCCCTAATTTTGTTGCTTGGAAGTACATGCTTCGCGCCCCGACGAACGTGTAGGTGCCGTAGAGTAGTACCACGCAATTCCATTTGACTGAAAGACACAAGCTGAGGTTAGTCCGTCCTTGGGCCAATCTCACAAGTAAGCAATTAGACAGTCTCCTTCCCGCCCTATCGCAGTTGCTTCTACGAAGCGACGAAGTGGGACTATGGACGATGGTCCTTCCCAAATTCTTTTTAAAAACGGCACTGAAGGTAAAGGAATCGCTTGGAAGTGTTCTGTCAGTGTTGGTCACAAAGTAAAGAAATTGAAGGAATTATTGTAGTCACTTTTAATTAAATGTAAACAGACTTTCCACAGCTCATACTTGTCTGTTGCAGGGATAGCTTCTTCTATTATCTAAGCTTTTGTGATCTACACATTTGTTAACCTTCAAATATCTGCTGTGCCCAAACGCACCCTTGGTGAATGGCAGAGCGGACAAATGTCCATATTTTAAAATCACGCTTCCCCCTAGCATTGCCTATGATGGACGAAATTAAGTTATTCCTACTTGCCTAATAAGTACAGCCTCTCCCGTGAGCATGAAATGAAATACTAGAATTCCAGCAACAGGGTTCAGACGACGTACTTCTCGGACAATGTAATGAGGGAGGCGATCGAGATGACAGTGTCAGATAATTTAATAGACGGGGGTGAGACTTCAAGGAAGGCGAGAGATGCGGCGCTCAATCAGTCCTCGTTGGAAATCACATCAGTTTGAGACGGAGAACGCCTCTGAAGCGAAACTGCTAAGGAGTATCAGTATCGGCATCACGACAATATCGCTGACTTAAAATGAAACGCAAAGCTCAAAAGGCACGGGATTAAGTCAGTTTTGACAGGCTGGAAGTATTACTCGGAGTTCAAGTGAGCAGAAAGTGCCTAAATATGAAGAGAAGCTGAAAAGAAAGGCATTAGGTATTCACTACAGATGCAGCAGATGATTTAAGGTAAATGTTACCTTGTACGCAAACTGGAACACATACGACGCAGTTTTAAGCACACACTAGCGATACATGACCATCCAAAAACTTCCGAGACTCATTTTATTCCTGGCATACAAGCAACGTCAGAGCATTATGTACGGTGGCACCTCGAACTAACAACTGTAAACAACAGCTGTGCACTCGACTATTCAGTTGTGAGCAAGCAGTGTCATATAGCAGACGTGCGGCCTTAGCGTTCCAGACATTCCCCAGAATTTTCTGAACAGGAGGAAAGGATGTGCAAAGTCTGCACCGCACACCTTGATTCCCGAACAAAAGGACAGACGCCTGCCGCAACTTAATTGAAACGCAAAACACGAACAATCCTTTTTTGGAAAAAATCACCACGGATGACGAGACTTGTCGCTATCAATACGGTCTCACCACCAAACTGCAAAATGCAGAAATTCACATGAAGAGTCGGCTCTTTGACTACATAATCGACATTCAGACCAGCGTAACACGTGTTGAACAACATTCCAAACAAGGTATTTACGGGCGGTTTCCTTTGGTTGTCTGAACATTATGTGTGCTGTGTGCAGGTAGGTGGAGACTATGTGCAGCGCCTGAAGCATTAAAACCGCTTCTTCACGTTTCTAGCCGGCCGGTGTGGCCGTGCGGTTCTAGGCACTTCAGTCTGGAACCGCGTGACCGCTACGGTCGCAGTATCGAATCCTGCCTCCCGCATGGATGTGTGTGATGTCCTTAGGTTAGTTAGGTTTAAGTAGATCTAGGTTCTAGGGACTGATGACCACAGATGTTAAGTCCCATAGTGCTCAGAGCCGTTTGAACCATTTTTCACGGTTCTCTATTTTTTCATTGATGTAAATGAAAAGAAAACTGTTGTTGAGGTGGGATTGAGGCAGGGCTGTAGTCTATCCCCAATGTTATTCAATTTGTACATTCGGAAAAATCTAAAGGAAAGCACAGAAACATATGGAGAGTGAATTAAAGTTCAGCGAGAAGAAATGAAAACTTTGAGCTTTGCGGATGACATTGTAGAACACTTAGGGACAGCAAAAGAATTGGAAGAGCAGTTGAACGGTATCTACAGTGTCTTGATAGATGGCAGAAGATGAACATAAACAAAAGCGAAGCAAGGATAATGTACTGTAGTCGAATTAAATCAGGCTGTGCTGGAGGAACAAAACAATGTTCAACTATGTAGTGAGAGTATAAAATGTAGATTGGCAGTGGCAAGAGAAGCGTTTGGGAAGAAGAGAAAATTCTTAACATTGAATATAAATTCAAATGTTAGGAAATTTTTCTGAAGGTATTTGTCTGGTGTACGGAAGTAAAACGTTGACGATAAACAATTCAGGCAGGAAGGGAATAGAAGCTTTTGAAATGTGGTGATACAGCAGAATCCTGAAGATTAGATGGGCAGCTCATTTAATCAATGAAGAGATACTGACTATAATTAGAGAAAAAACTGTGCACAATTTGGGTAAAAGAAGGGATAGTTTGATGGGACACATTTTGAGTCATCACTGTATCACCAGTTAAGTAGTGAAGTGAAGTGAGGGAGGTATTAATTGTCGAGGGAGACCGAGAGATCAATACAGTAAGCAGGTTCAGGACAGAGTAGCGCGGAGAGCTACATAAAACCAGACGACAACAACAACATATGATGTAACGATGAAAACACAACCTGAGATTAAAGAACGACACTCGCCACGAGATTACGCGTACACCGCGAATAGGATCTAAATCTGCACCTCGTTTATTCCGTGAACAGTTCAGATACCGAAACGAGGTTTTAGAGAAATGATAATTGCCAGAGGGAGACGTAATACTCTATTGTGGTTTAAGCCCTTAAGTCTTGTATCGACCGACATATGAGCAAAGTATTTTCGATAATGGAACGATGTACTCAACTTTATTCGAAAACTCTTGAAATGACGAATGATACTGCGTTCGCCATTGTTTGCTTAGAAACTCTTAGCAAAAAATATATATCAACTCGGGTACCTGATACGGGCAAACTGATTAACAGTTATGTTTCCTCACTATATATCTTTATCTTTTGTGTATCACGAAGCTGATATCTGCTATAATCTACGATATCTTACTTTCACCAGTTTAGATGTATCGATACGTGGTCGATAGCAACCTCTTTTCTGCTTCACCGTGAAAAACCTAAAGTCTTGGACTTGGACGTTCCCTACCAATAGTATTACTCCGATGACATGGAACATTTAGTTCCTTTTGATCTAAAATAATTCCTGTGAATTTACCATTGCTGGTGGCGATTTTTGTTCTGGAACTGATATCGTGCGGACGAAGGGCAACTCACACTGTGTTTCTAATATTGAGGGGGAAGCTAGTTTTTTCCGGTCTAAGTGTCTACCATTCAGCAGATATTGCAGTGCATAAAGTGCAGGCAAGATCTAATCTGTTTATTTATTTTAAGGTTAACTTTTCGAGGCAAGTTTATTCTGGGAATATTTGGTAGTACTAGTTGTCCTTAGCAATGCGTCCACACGTGCCTCTGCAGACCATAATAGGCTCTTCCATCGCCGCCCGCAGTGGGGGACAAGAGGGGGCAGCTGCCCCCCTCCTGGCGTCTGAGCTACTGACTCTTCATCCATTACAGAATTTTTAGTATATGTTGTAACGATTAGTTGTATTTCTGCTGATCCGCAGATAATTATAGAATTACCGAATGCAGATGGAAAGACAGTTACTTTAGGCTGTTCAGGTTAATTACATGGTTCTCTCGTGGCCTTGGCTATTTAGACGCTTTTACGCATTCGTGGCGAATGTGAACATAGGAAGAACATTGTCGCAATAGAATCCCCTAAGTTTTCTGTGTCGCTTCCTTCCACAGTTCTTACTGAGGTACAGAAAATGACAGATCAGTGGAGTTCATCTGTCTGCCACCCATACGCAACTGTCACATGTACATCGTCTTCCCCTCCTACCCACCGTAGTTTACAAGATCTGAGAAGGTTCGTCGAGAATGCGTCCTGTTTCACACTGCAGAGCGATTATAGAAGACTGTAAAGGAATAGCGTTGGACTGGTAGTCTGTACCACATATGTGAGCCCAAGTGCATCATTCGAAAAGAAGAACTACTACTTTCTGCACCAGAAAAGAGGAAAAAATATATTATGAAGATAAGTCCTGATCGATACTTGGTACCTACTCAAAATGTACGAGGCGTAACACATTGCAACTTCAGGTGATTTAGTTGCCATAGCTGCACATTAATGTGTCAAACTGGATAGGGGAGGACCATATTGGATGAGTCCTTGCGTGATAAAACTCTCTTCCACCGTCAAAAGTCGGTATACTGCAATAATGTCGACAAATATTTCCCTGATTTGTACTTTACTCAAATAAATGTAGCTTTCAGAATATATGTTTTTCAACCTTCGTTGTATGCTTCATCGAATCAAGTTTTTATTGTCCTGAACAACACAAAAATTTAGTTCTTATGCAAGAACCATTAACATGATCGTGTTTCAACTTCTAAGAGAGAAAATAAAAAGGTGGTGTAGATGGTATTAAATTCGAATAACCACTTTCAGTTTACTTTCTATCCTTCTCTTTGAGAAGCATTGTTATTCGTATGTTTTGCTACTTGTTTTTGTTAATATTCAACGGCAATTACTTAACCGTACTACTTTTTTTCACTTCCGTGTTTCCAATATCATTAAACCTAACATTTATGGGATGTGACTGAAAACATTTTTCTTACTGAAACTTCCTGGCAGATTAAAACTGTGTGCCCGACCGAGACTCGAATTCGGGACCTTTGCCTTTCGCTGGCAAGTGCTCTACCATCTGAGCTACCGAAGCACGACTTACGCCCGGTACTCACAGCTTTACTTCTGCCAGTATCTCGTCTCCTACAATCCAAACTTTACAGTAGCTTTTCTGTAAAGTTTGGAAGGTAGGAGACGAGATACTGGCAGAAGTAAAGCTGTGAGTACCGGGTGTGAGTCGTGCTTCGGTAGCTCAGATGGTAGAGCACTTGCCCGCGAAAGGCAAAGGTCCCGAATTCGAGTCTCGGTCGGGCACACAGTTTTAATCTGCCAGGAAGTTTCATATCAGCGCACACTCCACTGCAGAGTGAAAATCTCATTCTGAATTTTTCTTACTATTTTATAGCCTCATTTCGTAACTAAAAGGATAGACATAGTTTAATGATATCAGAGAGTAATAGCAGCTCGTTAAATTAAAAAGGGACATCCATACTCACAGACTATTAATGATATAGTAATGAAGCAGCCCTACCTTTTAGGTATTGAAATGCTCTACTTCCCAATTACTCACTGGACAACTGCTGAACATATGAGATACAGTATGTTTTGTATATTTCTTGCAAATTTGTTGAAATTTGCAGTTTCGTGATCGTGCACCATCTTGAAAAAATTCCTGTGGACGCCCGTTGGCGGTTCGAAGTTGGTATCACGACGTGCTTATAAACTAAGTATTGCATTCGTTTATTGCTTTGTTCATTCCGTGCTATCTTAAATTCGTTGATCTTAATTTTCATGGAGTGCCCAATTTGATTTTAAAAATGCCACAGCGGACTTTTTTTAGAGAATGTTGCATTGGTTTGTAAAGTTAAATGTACGGTTGGAGCCCCGTACGAACTATTCTTCCTGATGCTTTTGACGTCAATACATTTGTTCATAAATCCCGTCTCAGTCATTTACCTCTTGTTATATCGTCTTCTTATTGTTATTAACCTGTGTCAATCTGTGTGCCCGTCACAAAAACGAAATCTCATACGATTTTATGCATACACGGGAGGGCACTGACCCAGTGCACTGCTGGATGCTGCAGGCGGTAGGCTAAGACATGTGGAAACATACACGGGAGGGCACTGCCCCAGTGCACTGCTGGATGCTGCAGGCGGTAGGCTAAGACATGTGGAAGGTAGTTTACGAACTTTTTCAGTTTTGTTCTATTCACAGTTGCAAGATATGAGGAGTCTCGTTGTGCTAACTGATGGAAGTGTATGTTCTGCGGCTTCTTTTTATACTTCTCCTACTTATGAATTATTCCAACCTGTCTTGGTAGAACAATTTCATACATAAGGTTCCATAACAAGAAAAATTGTTTCTTTTTTCTAATTTCTAACTAGTTTTCGGCTTATTGGGCCATCTTCAGGAAACAACTAACTGCCGTCCGCAAGGGACACTAATTCTTAGGTAGCAAACATTGTAAGCACAGATACAATCCACTTGCACAAAATGACGTGCATCAAACTTGCTTTTTTAACGCTGTAAATTACATGTTAAGCGATGGACAATATTAGATGCAGTAAGTAAGTAAACTACACAACATTACACTATTACAGGTTGCCGTATTTTACGAACTATAAGACGCACCTTAACCTTTAAGCAATTTTTTAATAACGTTTTTACCATTTTTATTACTGGGCTCCAAAGCCAGACTAAAATAATTTCAGTTTATAAAACCGAACTGACCTTTACAATCCCTGAAAATCATCGCCTGAACTTTCTTCTTCTTCTTTTTCTTCCGCCTCCTCCTCCTCCTCGTCGTCATCGTTGTCCTCTTTATATGTAAGATGGTCTTCGTTGCCAGCGAAAGCTTTACTTATGCCGCACTTCTTGAAATATTTAACAAATAATGTCTTCTGTCACTCTACACCACCCCTGTTTTATCCACTGACACACTTGTCTGATTGTGGTTCATTTTAAAGCGCCGTTCGGTGTGAATTCACTTCATAAACCTGTAGCACTAACCAACTCCACTCTCAAAGTCCGTTAAGTTCATTGTAGCTGTAGCTAACGAGCGGGCATTTGAATTATTTTTGTATTAATTTCAGTGCTATTTTTATGGTGTCCTTGAATCCATTTCAATACGCCATGTTCTAGTTTTGTCCAGTTTGCATTCAGTTCTCTATTTGCACATTTAGTCTTTCTTATTTTTTGAGTTATTCTTTACTAGCCCAGAAATGAAAAATGTTTCAGCCTCTAACACGTCACAGCATACGCCACATTCTGAACATTTGTCACACTCACACAGCCATTATAATTTAGGTAACTTACACAGAGTACGTAACTTAGATTCCGAACAGACACAGACAAATAGATTGTCATACAATTCTGATCCTGCACAGACAGAATCAAAATTATCGTCTCTGAATAAGTACTTACTGTCCGTGAGAAAATATAGGGTATTTAAGAATGACCGAACACAGATTCACCCTTTGGATTGGATACAACAATTTAGTTTTGCTTTTCCACTAACTTGGCCTGCGACACACAAACTTGAATTTATTTGCAGTGTTTTGGAAGGCGAACCGGAAACTCACATGAGATCGATCGCGAGACAATGTTATTCGGGCGAAGAATTTCAGAATGCTTTTCTGTCGGCGTATTGGTTTAAGACGACACAGCGCGGAATCAAGGATCAGTTAATTAGCTTTCCGAATTATGAGAACTCAAATATTCCCAGTAACACGCAATTTTTTGAACACATAGTACAACAAAAGCAATATTTATTTGAGCCATACAGTGAAACAGCACTTGTCCAATTATGTAATTCAAAATTACCACGATGGTTAAGAGTATCACTTTTAACAGGACATCAGAAAGAAAATATTTCGGCATCACAGATCTGCTACAGCTTTTGGAAGTTCAGCAATCAGATTATTCCTTCATATTCAAAAATTTTTCACAACATAACCATGGCCAACAAACATATAGCAATTATGTTCAGCCACACTACTTTAATAGCAAAGGTGACAGACGCTCAAGGACTGACAACCACCAGAACTTTAATAACAGACAAAATTTTAATTATCAGTATCGTCAAAATTATTAGCAACAGCAAACACATTTTGGTAACAATAGAGTTTTTTCCCCACAACAACAACAAAACCAGCCAGTTAGCATACCTAACCAACAATGTGATTTGCAAGGTCAACCAAGCTTTAATGTTTCGCCGCCTACACGTACAGCGTCAGCTCCGCCAAATGGTACCGCACACCAACAAGGAAATCACTACGTACAGAAGACACATCATTTCAACTCCTATCGCAACGCGCCGTATAGTAATAACTGCCATGACAAACGTAAAAATAATGAGCACAGTTTTCAGCGTACATTTAATAACAGTAGGTCTTATCAACAGCTGAATCATCCACAGCAACAGATTGCCTTGAATGAACCAGACAGTCGATATCATCCCGAACCTAATACGTCAGGACGAAATAACAGAACAGTAGAAATAGTAGAAATGCCACAGTATCCCCCTGCAAATAACAGCACGTCAGAATGAATCTGACTACATACAGTCAGGTTGCATCTTCCAGCAACACAAAGAATCTTGTTTACGAAAATGTTATTTCTTTTAACGACATCCGAGATACACTTTTGCATGAAAAACCAGTTATTCAAAAACCCATTTCCCACCCTGTTATTGAAGTAAGGATTGGATCATCCTCATTTTCAGCAGTAATCGATTCTGGACCACCTATGTCAGAAGAAACTTTCAATGAATGCAACAAAGAGAACACTATCCTATGTTACCATTAGGCAAATCTAAAGTAAAAGGAGCAGTATCTGGTAAAGAAGTAGATGTAAAATTACAAACACACTTATCATTTTGTATTGCAGGTCATACGTTCCAAAAAAATTTTTGGATTTTCCCTTATTGACAACAGACGTTATTTTAGGTACGAATTTCTTGGTACAGCAAGACGCAATTACTGACTTTCAAAATTCCTATTTAATGTTAAAGGATGAAAAGGTACAACTGGCATTAGAATTTCAGCACGCTTTATCTGCAGAAGAACAAGCAATTAATCGAACAGAGGTCATTTCTACATCGCGTAACATAGACTTTCATTCCCCATTGTTCACAGATACGTATGTACATAACTACAATACACCAGACGAAGCCGACTATGACGTTATGCAAATGATTTCTGATAAAGTAAAACAGAGCAACGCAAATACAGATGACGAACGTACTCAGCTACGCAAAATTCTTTTACAGCAAGCTCCAGTTTTTGACAACATCCCTGGTACTATGTCCGGTTTCATGTACGAATTTCAAGTTAAACAGCACGACACATTTTAAGCCAGACATTATCCTATTCATTATACCCACAGAGAAAAAGTTAAGAAAGAATTGCAAGCTATGCTTGAACAAGGAATTATTGAACCAGCAGTTAGTCTGTACATAAACCAGCTCTATATTGTTAAGAAAAAGGATGGTTCACTTCGCCTCGTACTTGATTCGCGTCATGTCAATGACATTATTATTAATGAAACAGATCGCCCACAGACACGAGAAGAACTTTTACAGAAATTTCAAGATACTGCTATTTATACCACATTAGATTAGAAATTGGGATTTTGACAAATTCAGCTCTATCCGAAATGCACAAAGTACACAGCTTTTCTCTGTTTTGGTGATTGTTATCAATTTTGCAAATTACCGTTCGGTCTAACAATTACTTCAGCAGCATTTATTCGCGATTAGAATACTATACTTCCGATAGAACTTGAAGACAGAATCACAACGTATGTAGATGACATCCTTGTTGCAGAAGCTAACTGGTCTGTACACAATCTGATTCTGGAACATTTGTTGCAAACTTTTCGTGCACAAGGACTCACAGTTAATTTTAGCAAATCGCACTTTAGCAAAACTTCTACAAATTTCTTGGACATATAATTTCAGCAGAAGGCATTGCGCCTGACCCGGAAAAACTTCACGCTTTACGTGAAATCGCTGTTCCAACGACTAAGAAACAACTACGCAGCTTTCTGGGATTAATTATCTTTTTCCGTAAATTTATTCATTACGCTGCTTTAGACACCCCTAGATTATGTCAATTGAAAGGTAAAAACGCTGTTTGGTATTGGAATAGCCAAGCACAGTCTGAGTTTGTTACTCTGAAACATGCCTTATTGAACGCACCAGTTTTATCACACCCAGTGCCTACCAGAAATCTTTCCATTGTCACCGACAGTTCTAACACAGCTTTAGGCGTACAAATTTTTCAGGAAATTGAAGAAGACGGTATTACAGTAATTAAAACATCGCGTTTGCAAGTCAGATTCTGTCACCTGCTGAACGCAATTATTCTGTTACAGAACTTGAAACATTATGTGTTCTATGGGTATTTACCAAATTTAGGCATTTTCTTTACGGAAGACATACTACCGTATACACAGATCATAGAGCTATACAGTTTTTACTTTCCGCTAAATTCACACATGACAGGTTAAGGGGATGGAAGCTTCATTTACAGGAATTTAATTTTACAATCGTTCGCATTCCCAGTACACAAAATATTGTAGCAGACGCACTATCCCGTTCTCTCAGCAACAATCAGCATGACATCGCAATCAACTTCTGCCATGCAAATTTTACCCTCAGGTATATTCAACAGGTTGCATTTGAAAAATTCATTTCGTTGTCATTACGAGACATAGCACAAGAGCAGAACGAAGACAACGTATGGAAATAAATTAAACACCTTTGCCAAGATAGGAATAACGTTACCATTAGAAACCATTATACTGTACGGAATAACGTTCTGTTTCGCCGCTCTCACCCTGTCAGCAACAACTGGTTATTATTTATTCCTGACGAGCTTGTTAACAAATTAATTTGGTATACTCATTTAAGTTACGCACATTATGGATCTAGAAAAGTTTTCTTATACGGAGACAGAAGTGTTATTTTGCGAACATGGAGAAACGTATTAGCTGGCCGGTGTGGCCGAGCGGTTCTAGGCGCTTCACTCTGGAACCGCGCGACCGCTACGATCGCAGGTTCGAATCCCGCCTCGGGCATGGATGTGTGTGATGTCCTTAGGTTAGTTAGGTTTAAGTAGTTCTAAGTTCTAGGGGACTGATGACCATAGATGTTAAGTCCCATAGTGCTCAGAGCCATTTGAACCATTTTTGAACCTCAGATGTTAAGTCCCATAGTGCTCAGAGCTATTTTTTTGAGAAACGTATTCGACGAGTTTTAACATCATGTAAAATCTTCCAGAGAGCTAAATCAGACACGACTTCTCATATTCCTCCGCTACATCCCATTGTACCGATTAAATTAAGACATATGGCCGCTGTACACATTTTTGGACCGATTTCCAGATCTAACGGTTTTTGGTACATCTTTGTCGCTTTACTTCATTTCTCAATATGTTTAAATTCTTGTAAAATGGTACAGACTTATAAAGTGTGTGTGCACTTTATTTCATTTCTCAATATGTTTAAATTCTTGAAAGATGGTAAAGACTTATGCAGTGCATGTGCACTCTAATTCATTTCTTAGTATGTTCTGTACTCAGTGCGTGTGCACTCTATTTCATTTCTTAATATGTGCTGTACTTATACAATTTATCGATAATGTTAATGTTATATATATGTATATTCTCTGTGACTATAGACTTAGTAAACTAAATAGGTTATAGAAAAATATGTTGCTCATGGCAAGTCCAATTGACTCACCATCACTGCCAAATATTTTACCCCCCCCGCCCACGCGCTGTGGAGGGTGATGTAAGAGGTCCATGACTAGGGAATTTATTGCTAGCGCACTCGAGCAGATGTAATTTCGATGGATTGCTCACGTGCTGCTTGCGATATGTAAGCTGTAAGAGAATCTCAGACCAGAGAGCAGTGTCGGTTGCAGTAAGAGCAGTGTCTGTAGCAGTAGGAGTAAGTAGTAGCTAGCAGTCGGGCGTATGGAGATGGCTGGGCCGGTCGTGGGGAGCGATAGCGGTGCCTGGCGATGTAGTATAAGGTAAAAGCAGCAGCGCGCATATGTAGTTTGTTACAACTAAATTTGTAGTATTGTTACACCAAGTCTCATGTAAATGTTTTAAAAAAATCTTTTGATAACAATCTTTTTTATAAAATTAACTTTTTGACAATCATTCGTCTGAATTTAAAGAATTTACTAATTTCTGCAATCCATGGTCATCCCGATTATCGTAAAGAAAAATCAGTTGTTTTTCTATACATGACAAATCTAGCAGCCAGCATGGCACTGGACTGTGCCAGAAAAATTTCTTATAGGATCAGATATATACGCGTTACCCGGCGACTTCATTGAGATGAGAATTTTCAATTTATTCAGAATGATCTTTCAGGGCCATGACGCGCCACTGCTGACGTCCTCATTTACCAGTTTAGATATTTACCAGTTTAGATTCACAGTCAGTTAATTATTGAAAGGTTATATATGAACCACAATTTTATTGAGAGGTTAGTCACATTTTTATTGCGAGATTACACAAGTAAACTGTTGGGTGGTTTCACTAAAATGTGAATGATCTAAAAAAAAAAAAATTCTGTTGGGACGTTACAGCTTATACAGTATAAACAGCAGCAGGTTAACCAGATTGATTTTTAATTATCTTTGGGACAAGAAGTCAACAATAGCCTTGGTTCAAGAAGTTACGAAAGATTTGGAAAGAAACAACATAAGTGACAAACATGCAAGAGAGAGAGAGATTTTCAAGAGGAAAGTTTTAAAAAGGGAAGAAATCCAAGGCAGGAGGGGGGGGAAGACAGGGTAAAATGGTCTGAGGAGAGAAAAAGGATACACAGTGAAAAGATGGAAGAATACTGGAGGAAAAAGAAAGAACAACACAGAAGGAATCATTGAAATTGGTGCGTGGTCCTTAGATGACCCAAGCGTAGAAAGAAGAAGAAAATACGCAATATTACAGCATTAGGGCTCATTGGTTATTTGGTTATTGTGATATTGTCTGTTAGGTCGTGACATTGGTCGAGAATCGTCTGAGTGCTAATCACTTAAGCTGTGTCATAAATATGTTTCACATTCTAAAGTACAGTTTATGTAATAGACAGTATTAAACACAGTACATGAAACAATACATATTTTCAAATCAGACCACGTTTACGGATTTGCCTTTTTGAGCCTTAGAAACTTATTTTCCGCGTATCTACAAATATCTGTGTCATCTCCCACGACGTATGCCAGTTGTGTAAGGTTTGGTATAGTCTGACGTAATGATTTCCAACGTTGCACAAACTGTAAGTAGTACTGGTCAAGCCTCACACAGTAGCGGCCGGCGAGCTTGCTTCCTTGTGAGACGTATGGCGCGTTACGTTAAAACTGAAACAGCAGAGTCCACAATATTAACTGTGTATTTTAACAAGCGTCAGAATGTAAAAAGCGTTGGTTACTGAGAGCTACATGTTAATAAATGAGCATATTTGTGATTAAAAACGTTTGTCGCTATCAGTGAAAACCACATTCGATTGTGACTGGCACAAATCCTCGAACCTGACAGCAATGTTTCTTGCCAACCTGAAATTCATTAAATAAATTAAATTTGTGTATGTACCGCAACCGCGAGTATAGACAGAACGGAAAAGTAAGGTGTGGTCCTTACAGTGGTCGTGTGTCCCTACACGCATACACTCTTTTCACACTGTAGTAGAAAAACATCTTCCGACTGATCATGAGTAGTAATAATCTGAACTGGTGACAATACTGAAGCTTTTCATGGCATCTCACAGGGAGAAACATGATTTTCGGCAAATATCTGCAAGCTTCCGATACGAATTACTGAAATATTTAAATAAATTTTCCATTTATAAGCTGTTGGTTCTAAATGTGTGTCTTGGCTAGCTGACGAGCGTTAGTGTTTTAAATATTCTGTAGTGGTGAGGACGAATTCTTTCACGACGGCACTGCTGTATAAAACGTTCTCGGACTTACAGCCGCGTCATTAAGAGATAACCTCGAGCTGCCGACGGTTACCTTCATCGTCTTCGTCAGGAGTAACTAACTGTGCAGCTACACACGGAGGTCTAGTCTGGGTTGTAATTATCGTATGGCAGCGAAATTTGGTAGATATGCTAATGCTTTAACGCGGATCCTATTTACGCCGGAGTCTGGCGCTGTATACTGCCTGCCTGACTGTATGACAACCTCGGTGTCATTTGACAAGCCGTAAATTTCGTGAACAGTATGGCTATCGAGAAGACAGACCGTACGCTGTTTGTGAAAATTCTTCATGTGAACCGCAGCATTTCCAGTGATGCACTCGGAGAGTATCGCCGACTGAAAGATCTGAGGTGAGGCCGGATGTCATTAAATGGAGTTGGATGAAGCGGTGAGAGTCTTGCGGCACACGGAAGAGGAAGGTGTTCTATACTGATGGAAATCAATGACGAGTTTGCTGTTGCTGAAGTGACCACGCAGCACGTGGCCTGGGTAGTGCTGGTGCTCGCGCAGTGTCACGAGAATTGTCCGTCCCACAGTAACGAGTACGGGAGTTACGCGGTCTGTATGACACCTGATCCCGTTCAAGATTCAGGATTGGAAACAACTGAAAGCTCGTGAGCCACAGCAACGTTCTGAATATGCTCTTCGGTTTCTGGCGCGGATCGTCGCTGATGACATGTGGCCAGGCAATATTCTATGGAGTGACGAGGCACAGTTTGCACTACAGAGTGCTGTGAATATGCAGAACTGCCGAATTTGGTGTACTGTTAAAAGGCGCGCTCTTCATGAAAAGACATTGCACACGCAGTATGTGGCTGTACGGTGTGGATTCACAGACACCTTTATTCTGAGTCCGGTATCCTTTTAAGAGAATACACCCAGAGGGCCTGTCAATTGTACCGTGACGCCTGAAATTAATATTATGCCTTGGTCACTTGTCTGACACTTCTGATCAAGGCCAGTTTCTAATCCACATGTCGAAACATTTCTATACGTCTTTCTCGCATTCGCAGCGCCAGATTTGCGCCTGCTGACCATTAACGCTTTCGCATAGTTACCAAGTTTCGCTGCCACACGATGATAACAGCCCACACTCTACGTCCATGAGTAACTGTACTTTAATCGTAACCACCGGATCTCACTCAATCGCAGTCCGCTTTCTGTTCTTTATACTGTCAATGAACTTTTTAATGACTGAGCCGAATAACGATTTTATTGTTTCATGATTTTCTATTAAAAGTCAGCTAAAGATATTTGTTGCTGTCCACCTGTTATTACCTGATTCTAAACTCCCCATCCCTGTGTAACTACTGTCCCCGTTATCTTTCATAATCTAGAATTTGTTTGGAGTTCAAATGGTTCAAATGGCTCTGAGCACTATGGGACTCAACTGCTGTGGTCATAAGTCCCCTAGAACTTAGAGCTACTTAAACCTAACTAACCTAAGAACATCACACACATCCATGCCCGAGGCAGGATTCGAACCTGCGACCGTAGCAGCAGCGCCGCTCCGGACTGGAGCGCCTAGAACCACACGGCCACCGCGGCCGGTTGTTTGGAGTATTCTAGTATTTGTTTGCCATTACTGCTCCTTCTAACTACAAATTAAATAGTGGACTCTACCGTTTCATTGCCCCTGTAAGCTATCCTTTCATCTAGCAACGATCTTCCGGAATGATCTATCTTCATACATGGAGTACCTCTTTATTTTTATGGTACCGCGCGCCGCGGAATTTGAATCCCCGCCAGACGTCATGGACGTCGAAGACCCCTAGAGGTCTCTGCACCATCGCGCCATAAGCTGTGGCGGCGCGCGCCTCCTGGCCCGCACTTAGAGGGATGGCATCACAGTGCAAAACGTGGTTGCAAAGGCCAATAGCGCCTTCCCCGATAGCGTACTTAAGCGCCTGCCTCTCGCTCAGCCGAATTTTATTCTTATTTTAAGTTGTTATTTCACTCGGCTTAAGAGCGACGGATTGTGCCGCTAACAGCCCTCCTCTGCCCATATGGGGCAGGGGAATGAAATCACAATAAAGAAAGAAAAAAAAAGCTCAGCCAGCCAGTCTAATCTAGCGTACGTCTTTGGACCCATCGTCTCGCGGCAGCTTACTTACTTTCTTGTTCAGTGGTTGTTAGGTTTCCTTGTTACTCCATTGTGTCGATCTTGTTGTTGTTCGTTCTGTCCTTCGTTGATCTTGTCCGTCCTCTCAGGTTGTGTTGTTGTTTGTAGGCCGCTCCGCGGGTTCCACCGCGCTTTCCGTAACTTCAATCCCGCGACCGTTCCGGTCACAGTTACAACATTTTGGCGACGAGGAAACGGTGATCGTTGTTGGTATGGAGACGATGTTGGTCTGTATGCTGGAGCAACAGCAGCAGCTCATGCAGCAGCAGCCCCAGTTAGACATCTTACGAAAGTCGTTGCAGTTCCTAACGGACAAAGTCGATGCCCTGGATGCGTTACCACAACAGCTTCAGAGTCCTTCGATGTCCGATGCTGTCCGCCATCGCTTCCACCATATAATGACGCTAACGAGGACTGGGAAACCTGCTTACATCAGCTTAAACAACATTTCACTGCTTTTCAAATCACGGACGACTCCTTGTAGCGGTCGTTGTTTTTGTCTTGGGCCTCCCCAGACACGTTCTTTCTTCTGCGCAAGTTGGCACCATTGTCCGATACTGTGGCTCTCTCTTTCCAGGAGATCTGCCTTTTGCTGACAAACTATTATTCCCAACGCTACCACGTGGTCGCCTCTCGGCTTGAGTTCCACCACTACCCTAAACAGCCTGGTGAATCATATCGTTCCTGGGTCATGGACTTGCAGGGTCCCAATCGTCGATGCGATTTTACTTGCACCAAACAGCAGTGTAAGGCTTCGTATGCAGACTGCCTGATTCGGGATGTGGTGGTTCAGCTGGCTCCCGATCCTAACTAAGATCCAGTACTGTGGCGTTGAAACTCAACAACCCCTCCTTGGAAGAGATTTTTCGCATTGCCCACTCCCTTGGAATTGCTACAGCAGCTAACGAGCGTCTTACGGTGCGACCGCAGGTGGCGACGATCGCGGCGTCACGGCGGGTTCCGCCCTCGCGACGTCGACGTGGCCCAACCAACAGAGGTCAATGCCGTCGGGACTCCTCGTTGTCCGACGTCTCTATGGCATCGGCGTCTTCGGTCGCCCCCTCGTCACCAGTCGCGCGGCCCACTTCCATCTTGCCCACAGTGCTTTACCGCACATTCGCGGGCTGATTGTCCCCACCGCTGGAAAACGTGCACGCTGTGTAACAAGGAGGGCCACATCCTATCAGTTTGTCGTAGTCGCTAGACTCGCTCCAGTCCTGCCCCTCCTGTGCCTCAAAATACAGTTCATGCTCTGCAGTCGGTCACCTCATGGGACGACCTGTCAGTGCAGAACCTTTTCTTCACGCTCCGCATTTTCACTGAGGATGTCAGTTTTCAGTTCGATACTGGGTCCACCGTCTCCCATATTAATATGGCGACATATACCCGGCTGGGCTCTCCTGCGTTGTCTTCCCCCTCTCGCCGTTTGGTCGCCTACAGAGACGGTTCCATTCCCCTTCGTGGGCAGTTCGTCGTCCAGGCGACGTACAAGCGTGTTCCCCGGCTCCTTAACCTCTCTGTCGTCGACCATCCGTTGGCTTTGAATACTTTTGGCCTGGATGCGTTTCAACTGTTTGGCTTTTCAATTTCCGATTAAGTTAAGGTAGTTTCCACGGCTGTTCCCTTTCAGGACTTGGCCGATCTGTGCTCTGCTTTTGCGTCGTTGTTTGCACCAGATCTCGTATGTGCTTCCGGCTTTCAGGCGCACATCACCCTACGGCCGGATGCACAGCTTCGCTTTTTCTGGGCCCGGCCCCTTCCGGTAGCCTTACGGCCAGCGGTCAAGCAGGAACTTGATCGGCTCCAGGCCGCTGGCATGCTGGAGCCTGTAACTTACAGTGCATGGGCGACACCACTGGTGGTCATAGGAAACCCAATGGGTCCCTTTGGCTGTGTGGGGACTTCGGCGCTACAGTCAAATCTCAGTCCCTCATTGACACTTACCCCATTCCCCGGCAGGAAGACCTTCTTGCCAAGCTTGTCAGGGGAGAGTATTTTTCCAAGATAGACCTGGCTGAGGCATACCACTAGTTGCCCTTGGATGCCGAATCACAGAACATCATGGTTATGAACACGCCTTTCGGATTGTATAAGCACAAGCGGCTTCCCTTTGGTGTCTCTTCGGCGCTGGCCATTTTCCAGCGACTCCTGGAGCAGCTTACACAGCCTATCCCTGCCTGTGTGAATTATCAGGATGACATCTAGGTCACCGGGCATTCCTGCCAGGAACATTTGCAAAACCTCAGCACCTTATTTCACGCTCTGCAGTCTGCTGGTTTACGCCGTCGGCTGGACAAGTGTTGGTTTTTTCAACCGGAAGTGGAATACTCAGGCCACTCGCTTAGTAAAGATGACATTCGCCCTTTGGGTTGTAATGTCACGGCCATTGACGCCCTTCGTCGTCCCAAAGAGGTATCTGAACTCCAGGTGCTTTTGCACAAGGCTACTTACTACTTTAAGTTCTTGCCACAGGCTGCCTCCGTTGCTCAACCCCTCAATCACTTGCGTCGGAAAGGGGTAGCTTTTGATTGGACACCTGCCCGTGACCAGGCTTTTCTCCGTTTAAAGGCAATGCTGAAGTCTGCCCCTTGCCTTACAATCATTTCTCCGGACCGCCCCTTGGTTGTGGCGGCTCATGAACTGCCATACGGCATTGGAGCCGTCCTTGCGCACCGGTATGCCGATGACTCCGAACAGACCATCGCTTATGCCCCTAACACGTTGACCCTGGCACAACAGAACTATTCCCAGATTGAAAAGGAGGCTCTGGCGATCGTGATCGCTGTCCAAAAGTTTCACACCTATCTCTTTAGGGCAAAGTTCACCCTCCTGACGGACCATAAACCTTGGTTACACTTTTCAGACCCCACTCTCACCTTCCAGAGCGGACGGCTCAACGTCTCCAGCGCTGAGCATTGCTTTTAGTAATTACGCTTACACCATCCGGTATAAGCCCACTGCCCACCATGTTAAGGCTTTGTCACATCTCCCAGCCGGCCCTGATCCTGCCTTTGACCAACAGGAGATACTCTGCTCTCACATTGATTCCGCCCGCCGGGATGCGCTGGACAGTCTGCCACTTATGGCTGCTCACATTGCTGCGACTACCCGCCGCGACCCTGTGGCAGGTTCTCAACTACATGGTCCATGGGTGGCCGTCCTACATTATTCGTCGGATGCAGTCCGATTTCAGCCCCTGGCGCCACCTGCCCCACAGGCTCTCCGTGGTCAATGATGTCCTTCTGTTGGCCGTTGAGTCGGACACCCATCGGATCGTCATCCCTCCGGAATTGCAGCTTCGGGTGCTCGGTTTGTTACACCGCGGGCACTGGCGCATGTCACGAATGAAAGTTTTGGCTTGCTGGCATGTGTATTTGCCCAGCATCGATGGCGATGTTGAGCGCCTGGTCTGTGGGTGTAATGTATGTGCGCGTCACCAGGCAAGTCCCCCTCAGTCATTTGCATCCTGGCCTGTGCCTCACCGGCCCTGGGATCGCATCTGTATCGATTTCGCGGGCCTGTTTTTGGGGTCCATGTGTTTACACATCGTTAATGCCTACTCCAAATACCCATATGTTGTCCGAATGGCATCCACCACCACGGAGGCTACACTCACAGCCCTGGCCCAGGTTCTCGCCATCGAGGGTCTGCCACACACACTCCGATATTGGTCCCCAATTTACGGCGTCCTCCTTCCAAGACTTCTGTCAGGCCAATGGTATGAAACATATCCGTAGTCCCCCTTTCTACCCTTCGTCCAATGGCGCGGTGGAGAGGCTTGTCCGCACTTTTAAACAACAGTTGGTTAAGGCGGTCGACACATCTCCCAGCACGTCAGACCTCACCCTGTTTTGGAGCACCTATCGCACTACGCCAACTGGCGGACGCAGTCCCGGCAGAGCTCCTTCATGGGCGACAGCCACGGACCCTGCTCCATTTGCTGATGCCATCTTCCTCCCGCCCCCACTCCCGGCCCTCACAGCAGTATGCCCCTGGCACGACCGTGTGGGCCCACGAGTACAGGCGCAAGGTGGGCAGGACACCCGCCACGGTCGTCGCGGCCCATGGGTGGCGTGTGACGTCGGTGCAGACGTCTAAAGGGTTGGAGCGCCGCCATCATAATCAGCTCCACCCGCGTGCCGCCACGGGACTCGCGCCGCCGCCTCTTTCCCTTCCTCTTTCAGGTACGGACGTGGTCCTCGAGTCACCGTCCCGGCCCCCAGTTGCCATCTCCCCGAGGGCCTGCCGCCAGCCCTCTCCACCACTGTGTGGATCGGCGGCTCCCTCCCCCGCCCTGGACTCTGGATCGGCTGCCATGGATACCTCAGGTGTCCCTTCTTCCCCTACAATAGCAGTTGATGAGCCCGGCTCCTCTTCCCAGTGCCACCCACCTCAGCACCGTCGGGGCGTTTCCGCCCCTACCCGCAAGTTTCTAGGGGGAGGGATCTGGTACCGCGCGATGCAGGTTTTGGATCCCCGCCAGACGTCATGGACGTCAAAGACCCCTAGAGCTCTCTGCACCATCGCGCCGTAAGCTGTGGCGGCGCGCGCCTCCTGGCCCGCACGTAGTAAGGCCGCCACAGTGGAACACGTGGTTGCAACGGCCAATAGGGGCGTCCCCGATAGCGTACTTATGCGCCTGCCTCTCGCTCAGCCGGCCAGTCTAATTTTGCGTACGTCTTTGGACCCATCGCCTCACGTTAGACAGCTTACTTACTTTCTTGTTCAGTGAATGTTAGGTTTCCTTGTTACTCCGTTGTGTCGATCTTGTTGTAGTTCGTTCTGTCCTTCGTTGGTCGTGTCCGCCCTCTCCCGTTGTGTTGTTGTTCGCGGGCTGCTCCGTCGGTTCCGCCGCGCTTTCCGTAACTTCAACCCCGCGACCGTTCCGGTCGCAGTTACTACAATTTCGTACTCCATTATTTTGCTCGGTTTGCAAAACTCTTCTATTGCACCGCATTTAAAATCTTTCCAGTCTGCTTGTTCTCTGTGCTTACGATTGTGCAAATTTCAGTTCTACACAATCATGTTTTGTACACATTCACAAACTTTTTGCGGCATTTTCATTTCAAGCTGTGATACCAGCAGAGCTCTTTTATTGGGGACAGATTTCTGTCCCTGTACTAATGCACTTCTGATAACTGAATTTTTTGCCAGCCTTGGTAACGTAGCATTCTAGATAGAAGAGTTTCGTCGGTTATTTCATTACTACGTGACCCTTTTTTTTTTAAGCAAGTCACAATTTTCCTTTTCAGAACACCTCATCTCCTTCCCCTTTCTTTGTCTATTCTGAATCTAAATACCACGATAGATAAGTTGCTCATTTATTTCAGCAGGTCTTGTAAGTCTTCCTTACAATAGCCGAGGACTGTTCTGCATTCTGTCAACATGAGAACTTGTATCCTTGCGACTAACACTATTTTTCCTAGTGGCAGGATCAAGATAGCACGTTTTATCCTCCAGGAGGGAATCAGATATGTTGACTATTTGCCAATTTTAACCTGTTAGGTTGCTTCTGTCTTGCAGCTTCTGCTACCTTGAATGCGGACGTACCTGAATTTTAAAACAAAGTTTTTTCCTTTGTTAGTAACTAACGTAAGTGTCTTTTATCTAACAGCCCATCCTGAAGACATTCCTCCAGGTATTCATAACTTCTGCTCTACAAATATACAGATGATTATCTTATTGTATAATCAAAAGCAGTATTTGGTTAATATGTCCATGTGTAGGCCACAACCTTAAACAAGCTGACAAAAGCTACGATAATGATAAGTGAGTTAAAAGTGAAGGAACATAAGCTGTTGATTTTTCTCATTTTAGGACACGTATCAGCAGGAGACCTTCGTGTTCAATAGCATTGCCAAACAGTACTCGCCCAAATGACCGTACTTGCCGTCGCCGCTGAATGCAATGACTATTGGAACACGATTCCTATTGGAGGTACATTAGGACATCAGATGGCACAGAGCGAATCCGTTACCCACTGAGCCGTGGCGAGCTGGCGCCAGTGTTATTTTGTTCGAGTATCGTTGAGATCGATTGTGGATGAGCTAAGTTATTTTTGATTTTCACGTGTCTTATCTTCCGGGTTGGCGGGCGAAAGGGGTTGGTTATTAGCCTTCGACGGGTAATCCTCGATATCTCGTGACATTCGCGAAGAGACGAGTGTCAACGGCTGCCGAACGAGCGTGATGACCGTTACACGTTGTGGTGTGAAATTGGTTGGGCGTTTTGCCGACATGGGCAGCTTGGAGATACAAGTTCTGCGACTTCGCTGGGAACAAAATTTGAAAGGAAGCAGTGAAGCTGTGGAACGCGCTCCCTCGTATTGCGTACCTGAGATGGAAGTAAGTCGTAATTGTGTTTGTTCGCCGGCGTACTCAGAGATACGTAATCTTTATTATTATGGTGAGAGATCCATAGTCGAACCTTAAGAAGGTGTGGAAGAGTTCGGTTAGCCTATTTAAATGGTGTACGTTATTTGAAAGTTTTCTCAGAAGTTTTACTACTGCTTGGTGTCTCTTGCAATCGAATGGTTCTATGTTGCCGATTTTGAAGCCTGCACTCTGTTAACAGTTGTCCATGTATACGTGAGTCAGAGGTCTGGAGAGTGTTTCTATGTTTCAGAGTTATTGGAATGTCCTTGTGATTCGAGCAGAAACTTTTGATTGTGCCAGCGCCTTGGCGGGGAGTGAAATGTCATCCGAGGTCTAGGCCTGGCAATGTTTCAGAACCTGGCCACTACCAGGAGTTGTTTATATATCACCTTCCGAAGTTTAGTATTCATCTTCCTTCCACCAAGGCAGTTTAAGCTGGTGTACATATAAATACATATTGTATGTAACCTTCTTTCGTGTATGAACTTGTATCCTTAAATATTAGGAACTGGCAACTGGCTAAACCTTAAACTGCGTAGCATCTGCTGAGTTTGTTGCCTTGCCTTTTCTAGTATTTTTTTTTTTTTTTTTTGTTAACACGTCTGAGCACGTGAACGTTTATTTTTAAAGATCAATGTTTCAGCTATAGTTTTTTGTGTAAACGGTTCTATCACGTTATATAACTGGGTCTTAGCTTGGCACTAGTGTTCAAGTGTCACTGAGTCACCTTTTACTTGTAATTGTTTTATTATATGTATTTTCAGGGAAATCCTATAAGGGAGTTTGACTTTTTGAAGTTTGTCAGTGATTCTATTTCCTTAATAAGGGACTGTTTAAGTACTGAGTACGTTGGGTTTCTAACCGTATTTGCAAAGCTTTATCTAGCGGCTCATCCACAATTTGTAGTTCTCAAACATTTTTAAAGACGTAATGTCAATAAATTGTCTTAATTATGAAGTGTGACTACCAACCATGATTCCATCCAGCTTCCTCTTTTATGGTATTTAAGATTCGGTGTGTATGTGTTGTACGACTAAGGAATCACGTAACACACTCATTTCATCTGATTAATGTGAATCAAAGGTTTCCATTACCTGATTAATTCTGTAGGAACTGCCACGAATGGTTTAAAAAGAACGTTACTGAGTTTAAAAGGAATTTTTGAAACGATTATCTGCAGCACAGCACGTAACTCTGTTAGTTGTTAAGTTGTTGAGACATCCATAGATCATTTTGTAGTGATTCTAGAAATTTCGGGTTAATACAGCAATAAAATACACCTAAAAGTTAACAAAGCTTCAGGCTTATAATTACCCAAAGTCCTAACTAATGCTTCGCTGTTTATTCATATTTAATAACCAGTCAGTCACAAACACACCACTCATTGCACAGCACACACATACAACCACGCGGATTTCAGCAGGACCACGATGACACTGCAGTGATCTGCGCATATATCAGGAGGGTAAGCAAATGCTTTAAAGTAGTTTGATATTGTTCTGTTGTTTTTTTGTACGTTATCATTCCTACTGTGTTTCAATCCCACTTCGTTCTAATGTCGACTGCTGAAGAATGCCTTTAAATGGATACTCAACAGCATTTTTATTTTGTGATTTAGTAGCATCATAACATACTACATTACGACGTGTACAGTTGTTGGTAAGGAAAATAATAACACTTTGTCTTCTCTTTTTTTCTATACAACGTTCTATTTTTACTACGAGGAAACAACCATCTTTACTGTCCAGTATATTAGCGACTTGAGAGACGCATAATGGACAACAGACAGAACCATCATTCGAAGAGGTGACCGGGAGAGAACTTAGACTTAAGTTTTGAATATATCGTTGTGTGAGGATAAGAAAAACAACACAAATTGGAAGAGATTAATGTATTTAACAAATTATATTTCATAAGGTGACAGACCGTTTGGCTGTGAATGGTAAAACATTTGAAAACGTGAAAGAACTGACATATTTTGGAGCAGTACTCAGGGAAAGGAATGAGACAGACACCAGGAAATAATGGCCAGAATTGGAGCAGGAAACAGATCATGGTTTGACTCTGAGAGGTGCTCATGTCAGGGATTCTATCGAGATTCATGAAGATTAGAATCCACAGGAGAGTAATACCACCTGCGGTCCTACTTGAAGCAGACACCTGGAGTCTAGGCCCGGTCCTCAGGAAGGTGGTGGAAGAAGACATCAGAGGCAACAGATCGAAGGGAAGAACACGGCGGAGATGGACTGACGGGATCAAAGAGGATAGGAGTACGGCGGGACTAGCTGACCAAAAGTACGTGGACAGGAACAGATGGAGGGGGCTGGTAGGTGAGGTGAGAGACAGACTACGGCTTGTGTGGCCAAGCAAGCAAGTAAGTAAGTAAGGCGACAGTCATCACGGGAGTTAACGATAACTATTTTGTTGTATGGAGAAGGGAAGTTTAGTTTTACTTCACTTCTTTCTTTTTTTACTTGCTTGGGCTGGTGTAAAAAGTAAAAATATTTAGTGCTCAGAGCCACTTTATGCAGTTATGACACGAGACGGAATTAATCAGAGCCAAGCAATAATCATAATACAAACATCAAAAAAAGTTTTGGTTCACCTAAGGTTCCGAGAGTTCCGAACCTGTACCGAAAATTGTAATAGAGATCAACATAAACATCATTTTCGCCTTTTTTATTGGTCATGAAAACCACGCATTGCATGTTGTGCCACCATACAGTGAGACCTTCAGAGGTGGTTGTCCAGATTGCTGTACACAGCGGTACCTCTAATACCCAGTAGCCCGTTAGCATGCCTGTATTCGTCGTGGCATACTATGCACGGGTTCATCAAGGCACTGTTGGTCCAGATTGTCCCACTCCGCAACGGCGATTCGGCGTAGATCCCTCGGAGGTGTTGGTGGGTCACGTCGTTCATAAACAGCCCTTTTCACACTATCCCAGGCATGTTCGATACCGTTAATGTCTGGCGAACATGCTGCCCACTCTAGTCGAGCGATGTCGTTATCCTGAAGGAAGTCATTCACAAGATGTGCACGATGGGGGATCGAATTGTCCCCCATGAAGACAAATGCCTCTCCAATATTCTGCACATATGGCTGCACTATCGATCTGAGGATGGCATTCACGTATCGTACGGCCATTACGGCGCCATCCATGACCACCAGCGGCGTACGTCGGCCCTACATAATGCCTCCCCAAAACAGCAGGGAACCTCCAACTTGTTCACTCACTGGACAGTGTGTCTAAGGCATTCACCCTGACCAGGTTGCCTCCAAACACGTCTCCGACGATTGCCTGGTTTAAGGCATATGCGACAGTCATCGGTGAAGAGAACGTAGTACCAATCCTGAGCGGTCCATTGGGCATGTGCTGGGCCCATCTGTAACGCGCTACATGGTGTCGTAGTTACAAAGATGGACCACGCCATGGACGTCGGGAATGACGTTGCGCATCATGCAGCCTATTGCGCACAGTTTGGGCCGTAACACGATGTGGCTGCACGAAAAGCATTGTTCAACATGGTAGAGTTGCTGTCTGGGTTCTTCCCAGCCATAATCCGTAGGTGGTGTTCGTCCACAGCAGTAGTAGCCCTTGGGAGGCCTGAGCAAGGCATGTAATCGACAGTTCCTGTCTCTCTGTATCTCCTCCACCTTCGAACAACATCGCTTTGGTTCACTCCAAGACGTCTGAACAGTTCCCTTGCTGAGAGCCCTTCTTTGCAGAATGTAAGAACACGGGCGTCGTCGAACCGCGGTATTGACCGTCTAGGCGTAGTTGAACTACTGACAACACGAGCCGAGTACTTCCTTCATGGTGGGATGACTGGAATTGATCAGCTGTTAGATCCCCTCCGTCTAATAGGAGCTGCTCATGCGTTGTTGTTTACATCTTTATGCGGGTTTAGTGACATTTCTGAACAGTCAAAGGGACTGCGTCTGTGATACAATATCAACAGTCAGGAATCTGTCTTCAGGATTCTGGGAACCGGGGAGATGAAAAAACTTTTTTTGATGTGTGTATCTATGGTTTTTATATGGGGAGAATATATTGAATAGGAGCTTTGTGCAGTGTCTTGGAATTGTCTTTAAATGTACACTAAGGTGACAAAAGTACTGGGATAGTGATATCGACATATAGGGATGGCAGTAGTGTCCCGTACACCAAGTATAGAAGGGAACTGCAGGGCGGAGCTGCCACTTGTACTCAGGCGATTCATGTGAAAACGTTTCCAAAGTGATTATGGCAAGCGAAAGGCAAAGGTCCCGAATTCGAGTCGCAGTCCGGCGCACAGTTTTAATCTGCCAGGAAGTTTCATATCAGCGCACACTCCGTTGCAGAGTGAAAAATCTCAATCGTTTGAAGTGTTAGTAACTTTCGTTTGTTCTCAAATTATACACATCTCTCTGAAGTAAACAAGACAATGGGTTACACGAAACAATTTGATGATGAAAGTTTTCAGTAGGAGCAGTACATTTATTTGTTCAGTTATGGGAGATCCGCGATATTGCGTACGATTTATTACCTCTTTTAACTTTCTGGGTTTTCAGAATGTTAAGCCTTTAGTTCACATGGTACAACTTCCACCAAACCTTCGGAAATTAAACAGTATAGTAACCAAAGGAAAGGGCCGGCCGTAGTGGACGAGCGGTTCTAGGCGCTACAGTCTGGAACAGCGCTACCGCTACCGTCGCAGGTTCGTATCCTGCCTCGGGCATGGATGCGTGTGATGTCCTAGCTTAGTTAGGTTTAAGTAGTTCTAAGTTCTAGCGGACTGATGACCTCAGATGTTAAGTCCCATAGTGCTTAGAACCATTTGAACCATTTTTTTGAACCAAAGGAAGGACCAGAGGTCTAGTGCACTATTATGCGCAGGAAATGCTCTACTTACATTCCTACATATATTCTAGTTTGTCGTTATGATTTGCCTGGATGACGTTTTCATAAATGGAGACGCCTGAGAACCGCCTTATTGCGATGCTGATATAATACGACGTTACTATGCCTCAAGCAAAGCAGGGTGATACAGAGAGATTAGGAATACTCATTGGACCAAGTGACTTCGATTAACTGCAGTCCAGTTATTTTCGATTGCAACCGATTACACCGATTTTCATTAAAATACATGTCTTTCGCTTTGACGAGGCATTTACACTTAATAGTACTTCGAATGACCAAAAGTATAAAAAATAAGAGTAATAACTAATTTGTAGAGTATCATTAATTTTCAACGAGCGTGAGGGAAACACCCGCCAGTGGTTAGTGTTCAGCTTAACGCGAATCTGCTTTCTGAAACTATCGACACAATGTCCTTGCCTATCCATTATACTGTTTGTGCGTCCCTGTTTGCCTGTCTGAGAAACGGAGTCATTATCCCTCAATAGTAAAGGAAATGTTGAGCTCGGGAAGATACAAGTAGGTGAGCATTTTCTGTCACAAATCTTGAGCATGCATCTTCCACTTATACGCGTTATACTCTGCAGGCATGCTGTGGAATGACAGTGAATTTTATATTTTTAAGCAATCCTTTAACATAAAGAATACAGTATTTATCCAATGTGTTTCTTCCGCTATTTGAAGCGTCTCCTTATGGGTCATCCCACGAAGCACTGCTTGCCTCATGTGTCACAAATATGAGCAAATCTTAAATTATTTGCTATTAAACTTTAATTGATTTTGTGTAGTCTCCTATTCCTCCCCCACTGAGTGAGTCACGCTCTTTTACAAAAAATATTCATTCCAAAAGCATTCGTGAGTAATCTTAGTTTTCTAATATCTGTGTCAAATCTGCTAACTCTGAGTTCTGTTAGTTGTATAAAACATATGAGGTTCTCTCGTTCTGTCGATGATAAGACCTTTGACGTGGTGCAAGCATACTGCAAAATGACTATGTGGTTAAATCGGCCAATTACAATATGAAATAATGTACACTGCCTGACACAGAACAGACGCACACAGAAGACACAATCGGATGTCGGTGTAAGATACACTGAAGCGCCAAAGAAACTGGTATAGGCATCCGTATTCAAATGCAAAGATATGTAAACAGGCAGGCAACGCCTATATAACGCAACGAGTGTCTGGCGCAGTTGTTAGTTCGATTACTGTTGCTACAATAGCAAGTTATCAAGATTTATGTGAGTTTGGACGTGGTGTTATAGTTGACGCACGAGCAATGGCACACAGCATCTCCGAGGTAGCGATGAAGTGCGGATTGTCCCGTACGACCATTTTACGAGCATACCGTGAAACCGTGAATATCAGGAATCTGGTAAAACATCAAATTTGCAATACCGATGCGGCCGGAGAAGATACTACAAGAACGGGACCAACGACCACTGAGGAGAATCATTCAGTGTGACAAAGTGCACCCGCTCCGCAGATTACTGCAGATTTTTGAATGCTGAGGAATCAACAAGTGGCAGCGTGCGAACTATTCAACATAACATGATAAGTATGGGCTTTCGGGGCCGTAGGCCCACGCGTGTATTCTTCATGACTGCACGACACCAAGCTTTACGCATTGCCTGGGCCCGGCAACACCGACATTGGAGTGTTGATGACTGGAAACATATTGTCTGGTTGGACGAGTCTCATTTCAAATTGTAGTGAGGGCATGGACGTGTACAACCTCATGAATCCATAGACACTGCATGTCAGCAGGGGTCTGATCAAGCTGGTGGAGGATTCGTAATGGTGAGGGGTGTGAGCAGTTGGACTGATATGGAACCACTGATACGTCCAGATACGACTCTGATAGGTGTCACGTACATGAACATTCTGTGTGATGAGCTCCATCCATTCATGTCCATTGTGCATTCCGATGAATCTGGGCAATTCCAGCAGAACAATGCGACACCCCACACGTCGACAACTGCTATAGCGTGGCTCCAATAACACACTTCTGAGTTTAAACACTTCCCAAATTCCCCATATATGAACATTATTGAGCATATCTAGGAAGCTTTGCAACGTGCTGATCGAAGAGATCTCCGCCCCCTCGTACTGTTGTGGGTTTGTGGTCAGCGCTGCAGGATTCATGGTGTCAGTTCCCTCCAGCACTACTTCAAACATTAGTCGAGTCCACGCCACGTCGTGTTCCGGTAATCCTGTGTGCTCGCGGAGGCCCTACACGATATTAGGCAGGTGTACCAGTTTCTTTGGCCATTCAGTGTATTATCCGTATACAACATGGGATGGTTTGTAAGCGGTTACAGTTTCAAATCACTGTGACTTACAGAAGTACACCAGGTGGATTAGTGTTGTTCATGTTTAGTGTTATTGCCAGACCTGGTAGGACATATAAAGGGAACGCACAGTGGCAGATGACGAGTGATCATTGTGAAGACATGGAGCTACTGTGTGCCAGTGAGGCAGCAATATCAGTACATGACAGAGTCTGGAAGGGGCCCTTTGCAGATCACTTGGCCAGCTGGTCGAACTGTGCAATATCGAGATAAGCTCGTCATTCTAATGTGATGGTGGACCAATGCCTGAAACATGGGCAGATATACCCGTCGTCAAGATACCAGTCAACCACGTCTGACCACCACGAGGGAGGATCGCCTTTCTGTGCCCCTGGAACGTCCCAGCCCCTTCACGTCTTCGACAACCGTTTGAAAACAAGTAATGGACTCCTTGCAACTTTCCGTCATAGCGCACCATTCCTTGGAGACTAGCAGCGGTCAAGCTGGGGAATTACCGTCCTACGTGTAGGTTGCCGTTAACACCACAACACAAACAGCTGCGTCTGCAATGGTGCTATGACTGCGAAGCATGGGCTGCTTATAAATGTCGCATCATGTTCAGGTATGAATCGCGGCTTTGCACTATCCCGGATGACCATCGTGGGCGGCAGCTGTGTTGTCGGCAGCCATCCAGTATGACTTCTGGCCATGGCTGGTAGCTATTGATGGAACTCTGTAAGAACAAATAAACGTCACGGACATCCTGTGTCCTTATGTGCCAACTAGCGAGTTCTGTGACCACGTAAGGATAAATAATTTAGATTGCAATTACAGGTAGTTTAGTACAGATTACTGTGTTAATAAGACTATTGTATGCTTTTTAGACTCACTATTAAGGATTCCGCTTTTCTTTACGTAATATTCCAGAAAACGTGTAAAGTTCGTACAGTCTGTTGCATTTTTGTTTACGTTTGGTGCAGGAAACTTGGAGAATCTCTTTTAACTGTTCCTTTATCTTTTTACCAATGTAGGTAGAGTGTATCCCTTTATCATTTAACGAACGTTGAGAGGCGCCCACCCACATGCCTTGCTCATACTGTGGCATCAAGCAGTCAGGCCTGCAAGATGAGTGGTCTGCCAAGCGAGAGGATTCATTCTTATATATTGAGTAACATGAACACTAGTACTCACACTTAAGTTACAGGTTATCCTCCTATATGATTAATACGCAACAGAAACACGCATCTGACTATCAGTAATTTACAGAACTCTGACTGTACACTACGCACTGGCAATACCACATTTTCTTTTTGTCTTTTATTTAACGGCTTTTGTCAACACGTGGCCACCGCACTGAATATGAATGGCGCACACATTATAAATTTGGGACATTATGACAACATACAATTCGAAGGAAAAGTCCACCAATCTCTTTCTTTTCACTATCTTATTTATTCCGATAAATTCTCTAACCTAAACACACAAATTCTATAACCTACAACAATAACACATGAGAAATTCCGCCCAGTGGGCATGGCTTTACATTGGTGAATCTCTATATTATGGTCTCGTAATTATTTAACGCTACAGTGCACTTTCTGGATGGGATGGTGGATCTTTTATTATTTCTCACACTTCGACTCTCACAATCATCATCACGAAACTATCCTCCAGACCGAGCAGTACAGATGGAACAAGCATAACCCACTAATCTTTTGAAACTACCTTGCTACTCTCCCATGCAAACCACAAATGCTTAAATTACATGACATACACTACACTACAACATGAAATGCTACACAGGGAGTAGTCCCAACATTATCACTTTCAGCTCTCCCACTTCAATTAATATTTATCCCAGTTTCACACGACACTGCCCCACTTTATAATTCTACATTCCTACTATGAACTCTGGAGATATATGCACGTCTTCCTGTGCAATGCAAGCCAAGTGGCGTTGCTGGATAGACGGCCGACTCACCTTGCTTCTCTCTCAGAGTTTGAATCTAGCGTCACACGGAATCAAATCACGCAAAGTAATGTTAAGAACGTATTCATCACACACGTGAGTCCTCAACTGACACCATGGACGAGTACTTCTCTTTATCTTTTGTCTCATACACAGTTTGAGACTCACACAGTACTCACCACGTGGAAGTACTCGTCTCTAATTTCAAGTCCTGCACACGCCATTTCTTAAATATTTCAACTTATGGTACACACGCTATTTCTTAAATATTTCAACTTATTGTACACACGCTAGTAATTCAGCTTAACTTAAGCACACGGAAGTATTTCAACTTATTGCTACACGTGGTTTCATTGTGACCGTTGGTCACTTCCGAAGATTACTACAATCCCATTAATATTACCTGCCTGACATTTAATTCTCCCCACAAAAGTTCCTGAAATAGAGAAATTATTATTTCAAAGTACTCTTAAATATTCCACATGCATACCATGTCTCCACTCTTTCGTCATTACGGAGCACAACTAAAACAGGTCTTAACAGCACAAGATCCAGCGGCAGAGTGCTGAAACATGCCCGTTCTCTAGGTCCTCTCCCATCTCTGTCGAGGTGGCGGAAGCACCCTGCTATCGTATTGGTCAGCCACATTTCAGGCGCTCAAAGCTCTGGAAAATTTCATCTCTTTGGTCCCACCAAAGGTGGCCAAAGGATCGACTCAAAGATGATCATATATTCACATTCACTATCTGCGGTTAGCAGACGACCATACATTCATTCATTTCACAGATCTCACCAAACTGGATGTAGGGATTTACTTTGTGGGAGTGCACATGTGATCAATTAAATAAATAAATTGTCATTCTTTCCCACACTGGTATCTGGCTTCGCTGTATTAATTGAAATTGAGTTATTTTACAAAAAAAATGTGTTGTTCTGACAAAAATAATGAAGTATGTTGTACCTATTTTCAATGTCGGGCGGTACTGTACCCTTTCAACGTATCCGGAAAGCAATGAAAATATTTAGTCATTTATCTAGAAACTTTCCATTAATAGTTTGGTTACATTTATCTGCCTGTAGGTCTAATGTTTGTAAACGTATTTTCTGGTTTATTAGTGGTTTTATTGACTTATTATTGTTATAGTATTACTAGCTATACACAGCGAACTTCGTTCCGCCTATGAAAATCTTTATACGTTACGACTGACCCAGCAAACGTTGCTTTGCCATATAAATTATCTCTAGTCTACCAGAACGATGTATACGTGTAACACAATGTATACGTGTAACACAATAGCCGTTGTTGGCGGGAGCTCGTGACACAAAAGATAATAATGGCTGAAAACTGTGTAAGGAGTGAGAAAAGGCTTAGGGGAAGTCCGGCAGTATCGGCCACTATTAGTTCTAGCGTTTCTACGGTAGATCGCGCGGATTTAACAATTGCAGCCGGTACACGGCTCGTCCATGAGCATACAAACATAGCGGCACTTTCGTGTCGAAACGTGTACGCGAGCATTATGAATAAGGCCAAGCACACACGCATCGGTTTTTATCGCACGTAAAAATATTGTACTATTAAAATATTTTACAGGAACAAAGGACAGCATAGTAACTTCTTTGTCCCACTAAAAGAATTTGATGGTACGACATATTTCCGTACGATAAAAATCAATGCGTGTGCGCTAGACCTAAATGTCAATTTGGCGAATGACGCGCGCTACCTAGTTAAACTTCTAGGTCTAGTTACGTCGATTCAAAGAGGGATATTCGAGTCGTTGCTTTGGGTACGTTTTTTCCAATTACCTATCTATTGAATAATGAAAGACTATACCCAGTAAAATTTGTTAACATCGAGTATTGATTTAAGTGTCAGGAAGTCGTTTCTGAAAGTATTTGTATGGAGTGTAGCCATGTATGGAAGTGGAATTTGGACGATAAATAGTTTAGACAAGAAGAGAATAGAAGCTTTCGAAATGTGGTGCTACAGAAGAATGCTGTAGATTAGATGGGTAGATCACATAACAAATGAGGAGGTAATGAATAGAATTGGGGAGAAGAGGAGATTGTGGCACAACTTGACTAGAAGAAGGGATCGGGATCGGTTGGTAGGACATGTTCTGAGGCATCAAGGGATCACCAATTTAGTACTGGAGGGCAGCATGGAGGGTGAAAATCGTAGAGGGAGATCAACAGATGAATACACTAAGCAGATTCAGAAGGATGTAGGCTTCAGTAGGTACTGGAAGATGAAGAGGCTTGCACAGGATAGAGTAGCATGGAGAGCTGCATCAAACCAGTCTCAGGATTGAAGACCACAACAACAACATACCACCGGTAGACACCTGGGGGGATAACTGATCAAGTGATAACTGATCAGTTATCGCCCGGGGTTGAAAAGTATTATATTACTAAAATCGCTATTAAAAAATAGGGGTTGGTGGTAGAAGGGTGAAAATTTAGGGTTGCGTGTATTTTGTAATGCCACATCATACAAAAATAAAAATAAAAAGCTCTGTCCAAAATATAAAAAAAATGTTTTGGGGTGGACCACCCTTATCACTTTGGAGTATGAAAAATAGATTACGACCGGTTCTCGGACATACCGAATATACAAGTAAAATTTCATCACATCAACCGAGACGTTTCGGAGGAGTATGGCGACTAACACTGTGACACTGGAATTTTATATATAAGGATATTTATCGTGAGTCAAAAGTGCCTGGCTTGCCGTTGAATTGTTAGCTCTGGCGTTTGGTGTGATGCTGCAGTTTCTTTTCCGTTTCGCAGACAGTAGTGGCGAGTTTACTGGGGAAGTAACTGAGGCTATTCAGTGGCTTTGCATAATACGTAGTACTGACAGAAGGATTGTAGAATAGGTGGGGAAAGTTGCCGCCCTTCAGGCAGAATAAGACGAGGGCAGGGAAGATCTAGGCAGGTTAAGGGGTCAAAGATTAAGCAGAGGATGTGTGCCAGGGAGGGGGGGGGGGGGGGGGGGTAGGATTGGCAAGAGGGAACGGGAATAACGGGCTTAGTACTACGTTTCACAGCTTTGTGGTGAATGATTTTGATCTGTTGCTACTGTTATAAACTGATGAGCGTCAAGCAGATGCTAGTGTAGACACTGCACTATAAACTTTAGCAGTGTATTGAAATGTAGGAATGTAAGAAAATCATTAAAGAGAAAGAAGTTTTGTTGTTAAGTAGTTCTCATGGTAGAGGTGCTAACCAAGACGATGAATTAGGATCAGAATACAAGGGCATTAATTTTCTTAAAACCGAATGCTGATCCGCAGCAACTGAAAGAAGATTTAGTAGCACTCTGTAAAGGCTTCGCCAAAGAAGACACCATGGTTATAGTTGGTGGGCCATTAATAGTACTCAAGAGATACTGGGTACATTATAGGGAATGACCAGGGAAAGGCGGCGTCATCATAAGGGCATAACAATGTTCAGTTTGTACCTTCTTTTAGATGTCATAACTGATCATATTTGACTCCTTCACTCAGGAAAGTTAATTTGGGTCTGGAGTAGTTGCTTAAATCGGTTGTTGCCATGTCACATATTAGTACAATCTCTGTTGATTCCCTCAATAGATGTAATTATACTACGCAAATCTAGTTTCGCAGGACAGAGCGGATCAGGTTGTGGAAAGGGGCCAAGGTCAATTGCTGTTAGTTAGACAAAAACACATACAACTTTATTCTTCAAACCTATGCACAGGTTTCTCGTTAAAACAGCAAAGATCAATTCACGGCTGAGGGCCCAAGTAACTTTCCCAGATTAAGTTTAAATGATTGCTTTTAAAACATCAGGATTTAGAGTAACGGCTGAAGGTCTTACTTAAGTAAAATTACAATATCTTTTCGGATAAAGGCCGAAATAATATCTCAGATTAGCTAAGGAAATTTTTTAAAAGCCAAGAATTTACAATTTCCGGTTAAAGGCAGTATTAAGGAAAATTCAAGTTAATTATTCGGATGAAAGCCCAATTTAAAAAAAATTCTTTACGTAATAAAAGAGAGACTTTAAAGTTACGCTCGTACACAGTACAACAGAAAAACATATTAAGAAAACTTGAAGTGTCTTGTCGGCTGAAGGCCCAAACAATTACTCAAGAATAATTAAAGACAACCTAAAGATAAACATCTACCAAACACGGCTGAAGGCCGTTTCAAGAATTCAAGCTAATTAAAGAGAAAGCTTACAAAAAAGAATTTACATATTAAAGCCACAGATTCTGAAACAAATGCGGCTGAAGCCCTAAACACAGAGCAAACAAGACATTTAAATAAAACACGGCTGAATGTCTAATTTCAATCATAAAAACAGCATTAATACACTAGAGAAGGCCAAGCACAGTACTTAGAAAATTACAAAAGGGGAAAACACAAATTAAAACAATCACAAGTGGTGTTCAGAAAATACTCCAGGATCGGCCTGAGAAGGTCCTTTAAGGGTGTAATGAAGTGGGACAGGCAGCCAAGGCTTAAGGTCAGATAAGAGAAGGCAGCACAACCTAGGGATGATTTACGACCGACCGACAATCCGACCGCTTTCCAACCGTCAGATCCAACTGCACAAATAATAGAAAATACCGGCCAATGACGAGTAAACCAAGACACCTATAACTTCGGACACGGCCTCACCAAGATCAAGGGATCAAACACCACACAAGGCAAGTTTAAAAGAATACAGAAAACACAAGTCACAACTGTCAAATCACTACGGAAGAAGGCTGGGGGTTCTTGGGAACAACACCCACCACTTGTTATTACACGCGTCAACGGCTGAGGAAAGAACAATCCACAGCGAAGACATCGTAACCGTCGAGTTTTAAGAACAGGCAACTAATTACTGAGCTTGTGGATCGTGCTTCGGAGAAAAGCGAAAAGTCGCTAACTCAGCTAGCGCCTCCAAATGCAACAGCGCGTGCCCACCGCAAAAAGCCCCGGCCTGGCTTCCCGCTGTGGCGACTACGTCGCTGCTCAGATCCAACGCACCGACAAGGTCCAACCACATCCCGACTCGGAAACTGGTGTTCGTCCTGAGGATCCAAGATGTCGTCGAGAGAGACGATCGGCCAAGCAAACGACTAACGGCAGCACACTATCACCAGCAGCGGTCCCGGCGAATACTAACACCATACGGACCCGACCGTTGCTGGCTGCCAACTCTTTCCCGACGGACACTGGTGTCAGTGCTTAGCAGACCACACGTCGCCATCCGACGACCAGTCGACCGACCAACTTCCTTCCGTCTGCGTCGACCACGGTCCTGGCGCGTACTTACACCGTGTGGACCTGCCTGCTACTGACTGCCAGCTCGTCCAACAGCTGAGTAACGACGACCCCGACTCAGTCCACAACCCAAAGGGGACTGAGACTCAGAGCCGAGTAACATGCGACTGTCTGCCTTCCGACTCAGTCCATCGACTCACTCCTCCGACTCCCTCTCTCCTGTCAGAGCAGAACCCGGCAATACTCGCGGTCGCTCCACAGGTAGTAACACGAAGCTACTATCGATAGCGCTGGTTCTGCAACTCACGGACAGCGAAGGTAGCAAGGGTAGTGGCGCTAGAAGACATTAACACAGAACTAAAAAAAAATATTTCCTTGCAGTTTCAGAAATGCAGGAAGGACAGGTCACAATCAAGAGCCACGCACAGCTCAATACTAGCTGAAGCAATAGTATAAAATTTAAGGGGAGGGGGAGTGGAAGAGTGGCACTGTCATGAGCGATAAGATACTAGTGGTTGCAGTGTTCAAATCAGCACATTTTCTACAGTACGATGGACGGGAAGAAACCGAGATTTAAGAGAGCTGAGAAGTGAAACAAACATTCAAAAGAAACTAGACTTCTGTCATACTGTACCAGCAATTAAATATTTTCGACATACGCTAGAAAACACATGTAAACACATTTTACTCCAGTTAATGTGAAATTTCAGCCATCTATATTGCAGCAAAGTATTGGAGAACTATGAACTCTAATTGATGAGCTACTTACTTTCACTGATGCATTAGTGTCATCCAACCCAGTAAATATCATCTGACTCTCTCGAAATCATCTGACCATTGGTATAGTTAGGTTTTACAGGACTTACGTTAGCATTTCGATTTTGAGAGCAGAAATGGAGAACGGAGGAGCTGCCACATTCATGAGGAATTTTAATAAATTTACGAGCAAAGTAATTCATATATTTTGCCTAGGGTAGCATTCGGAGGATGCGAAACAGAAGAATTCCATAATAAATCCCTCATGATTATAGGGATGTACCGAGCAGCTGCAGGTCGATTGATCTAGCAGTGAACCACTTTGTGCTGTGCTGGGCTGTTTTCTAACAAAAAAACGGAGACATAGTGGTCGTTGATGATTTTAATGTAGATTATCTTAAATGCTCCTCCACAATAAGAATTTATTAGAGTCTGTAACGCTGTCATTTACCTTACCTCCTACAATTTACTTCTCAAGTAGGGTAACTAATCGTTCACAAAGAACCATTGATAATATCTTTATAGAAATTTATAATGAACAAAATAGATTTACCAAATTAGTAGCCAATGGAATCCAGGCTTTCACAGCAGTTACTTTGGTAAATGTCAACACTGAACAGAATACAAAATCTATTAAATCGAAATTCTAGAGGGTTAGTCAGTAAGCCAAAAATGTATTATTTTAGGACGCTCTTCCACGACATGAACTATAGTGGTGTATACAGTGCTCATAGACTGAATGAAAAATACAATTTACTAATAAACCACTTACCTTATTTGAATATTGCATTCCCCCAGTGCTAATCCAGATTATGTTTTTGTATGGGGAATCACGGCTGTTCATGATTGTAGATTATATCGAATTCTACTAAGAAGCCATGGATTAGTCACATAGCAAAGGTATGTCGTAAAACAAAAATATCCATCAGAAAAAATCTGTTGCTAATACTATAGCACATCACAAGACACAGTGCAAAATATTAAAGATAACTATGCGGATATCAAAGTAAATACATTATGAGAAATAGATAATCACATCAAATAACAAAATGAAGACAATATGGGATACAGTGAAGACGGAGGCCGGTAGCCTGGTAGAGGCTGACAAGAAGAGGGGCAGATAGCTTTAAGAGTGAATTATACATTTGTAACTAATGGGTGTTGTGGTGCAAAACTTTTAACAAGCATTTTCATAGCTGTTACTGAAAAGATGAGACTCACGTTCATTAGATGCTGCTATCAAGTAAGTATCTAACTTGAGCAATATGAATATGACCCTCACTACACTATTAAAAGTAATGCCCACCATAAAGTCTTTAAAATCAAAAAATTATAATGCTTACCATAAAATATCAGTAAAGTCTGCTTCCTAGTTTATTAACCTATTAAGTACCGTGTAACCAGTCATTTATCGGTGGAACATTTCCTGAACTGCTGAAATACGCTGAAGATAAAGAAATAGGTCAAATTTCCGCACAGGTTCACTTCGCAGGCATTCTCGAAAATCTTAGAAGAAGTAATAGACATGTAGCTTCTTAACAAACTGGCAGATAATAATGTATTGTCAAAATCAAAGTTCGGATTTATTTAGGGGTCCGACACTGAGAAGGCTATCTATACATTCAATTACAGTATACTCAATTGATTAGACAACACATTACAGGCTACTGGCAGATTTTGTGATCTAGCAAATATATTTGACAGCATATATCGCAATACAATTTTAAGCCAATTCGAATATTATTTTGCAACAAGAAATTTTGCAAAATGGTTGAGATTTAATATCTCTGAAGGAAACAAGGGTTATCATTTGGAAAGATACATGTTTTAAGGTTTCAGGCATCATCTAACTTGGAAGTAATTACATGTGGTGTCCAACAAGGCTACATTTAGAATGCTATCCTTTTCTTGTGTATATCAATGACCTTTTATCTGTAACATTACCAGATGCCAGGTTTTTTCAGATGATACATACATTGCAATAAATATCAAATAAAATACAGTTTTAGAAAGATCGGTGAGTGAAATTTCCATAAACGTTGATAAATGGTTCATAGTCAGTTAATTGTCACAAAACCTTAAAAAAACACACACTATATTCTGTGTACAACTTACGTTTCTCACAGTACAAGCCTGAGACATGATGACAAAAAGATAGAAAAAGCTGACAGTATGACATTCTTGGAATTACAGCTTGACAAGTTGATAATAAGTTCAACCAAGAGGAGTTCACGACAGAACCTCTGAGGCGCATAACATGGCTCTATTTGCAGTGCGATTGTTGACAGACATATATTATATTAAAAAAAGGTTGCATACTATGTTTACGTTCATGCCATAATGCCATATGGGATTATCTTTTTGGATAAGTCATCAATCAAAGATGAAGTTTTCTGTGTCGAAAACCATGTAAGGAGACTTATTTGCAGTGTAAACTCAAGAATATCCTTCAGAGGCCTGTTTATGGAGTTAGGGGTATTAACTACTGTTCCTCAATATATTTGTTCCTTGATGAAATTTGTAAAACCAGCAACTCATTCAATTGAATCAGCACTTGAAATAAGAGTAACATTTTTATACATTTAAAGTCACTTAATTTGGCCCAGAAGAATGTCCATTATTAAGAGTCACACATTTTTATAACATTCTAAAAGCCATTAACATTTTAACTCTTAATAGCCTTCAGATTAACTTGAGCGCAAAGGATTTGTTGGTGGCCAACTCCTCTTACTCCATTGACAAATTCCTTACTGGAGTCAAATGATGTGAATATGTTACTAACAACATTAAATACAGCGACTAACAGTACAGTCTGACTTCCGTATAAATTCAGTGCTGTAAATACGTGCTGTAAATCCAAATGGTTCAAATGGCTCTGAGCACTATGGCACTTATCATCTGAGGTCATCAGTCCCCTAGAACTTAGAACTACTTAAACCTAACTAACCTAAGGACATCACACACATCCATGGCCGAGGCAGGATTCGAACCTGCGACCGTAGCGGTCCATGTCCACAATAGCCTAACTACTGTCAGGTGCACCTGAGTGTATTGAAAATTTACATGTTTCGTAACTAGATATTATTGACTTTCAAACTAAAATATGTTGAAGATTCTTTTCACTTTCTCCACGTCCATGAAGACGATTTCACTTGGGACCTGCGTAAGGTGCATTACCGTATTTGTTTTCCTCTATAAACATTTACTGTGCATTCTCGTTTTTCTGACACGTTCTAAATCTTAGACGATCTCCTTACTTGGGCTCTATCGGATTGAAAATGACATCTAATCTAATCTAATTTTTCAGGTGAAAGTGTCCCATTTTCCAATAGGACAATGCTTTTTCACACATGGAATGTCTCCATGTAGTGTGTACGAGATGTGGAAGTACTCTCATGGCCTCTGAAGTCATCAGATCTCTCCCATTGTGGGCCAGCGTCGTTCAGAAGAGGATACAATGGCTTTGTGACGACCTCGCAAATCGAATCAATGCATGTATCCAGTTGAGAGGGAATGCAACTTCATACTCACAGGTGGGCTCATACTATCAAGCACATTTTAAAACTGACTCGGTTTTGAAATCACTAAAATGACATGACATACCCTCTCAAGCGATAGTGTTTCATTTCGTTTCCTCCTGCCATTTTGGGAGATCTGATTTTCTTCTTCAAGCAGTGTAGTGTACTTATTCCATACTGTCGACAGCCTAACCAGAAATGCTTTTTCTTTAAGGAAACCGTTGTAATTGTGACTCATGGCAGTTGCTGACATCGTAACAGGTTGAAAACTGGTTATAAGGACACAAATGTAGGACATGATTCAGTCTTGGATCCTTCTAAGCACACAGTAAACAACTTCCGTAATGAAATAAAGAAGAATTGGGGGTAGCTATACAAGTGAAGTAATAGTTTTGTATGCGGCGGAAACTAACACGATGGCGGATGAATAGCTTAGGGAGCAGAAATGTCGATCCCAGTAGCCAAAGAAATTTTCTCAGCGCTGACACGCGAAAGCTAGTGAAAACTTCTACTAAATTCTGCAAGCAGTACTTTGCGTGAAAAACTAAGGATTATTACGGCTCGTTTTTATTACTTTCTTCATCATCTCTCCTCGTTAGCTAGCTACGGGAAAACCTCTTTAAGAACTTCCTTCTTCTGCGTAATCTGGCACCACTGCAACTCTCTCTCTTTGTTCTATTTTAGTCACCCGTCTTCCAACGTTTAGTGCTGGCCGCTGCTTTCCTTTAATCACACATTAATTCCTGCTACACCCTGTACCTTCTATACCGCATACCTCAAACTTAAAATTAACCCAGTTTCCCTTTTCCTGGATTTACAGCTAACAGCATCTCTGTTGTAGGGGAAAGCGCTATACCTCTGAAACATTTCCAGAATTTCGGCTCTAGCTGACCTTTAGCCGAACTTTAATATCTTGTATTATTCCATTTGGAATTGATAGTATTCAGTTTATGTGTTTTAGAGTCTTTTTCTGAAATTACACAAATTTCTCCCGAAAAGGAAGGCTGTTTGAAAAGAGAAGACTCTCACAAGGTGCAGCATGGTCATGTCACTAGGAACAAATACTCTACTCCAGTGAAAATGTACAGAAATCGAGGAAATCATTTCAGTATTTAATGGTCCATGTATTATTAAAATATAACACCAGTAATAATTAACTGCAAGCAAGTAAAGAAGAAGTATTATGAGAAACCAGTTACAAATCACATACTTTTCGAAACGTTATTGGCAACTAGGCCAAGGAAAATTCTTAAAACATTAAAGAAACTTTGTTCATTTGCACGTATCAGGCACAAGATAGAGCACGACCGACGAAGTGCGGCTTCCGTGTCCACAAGCAATGCAAGCAGTTTTAAATATATACTGAACTATACTGATTATTAATCTCTTTAGCTGAAGAATTAGCATCAACTCGCAAGTAACTATGATATATTACACAGTACATAAATACATAGAATTCGTAATATTTGCAAACGATGCACAAAACTGAACCTCAGGTACAGTAAAAAAGGCCGGAAAATGCTTATGGCAGTCTCTAGTGCGGATTCCTTCACGCAATCCTAAAATCAGTCACCAGATAGCAACACCGACCAGCAGACAGTATGTTTTCCTAGGTGCACTATCCTCCAGGTACAGCACTCTCCCACATATTGTGTGAGGATTCAGAACGTCGCAAAAGCTGTTCTCTCAAACTAGGAAACGGTGTTCTTTGTAGATCGGCAACTGACCTCAGCCGCTTGAAATGTGTTTCATGTTATTCTACTGACTCATTTGTAGTTTTTGTCCTCGTCAGTCCTTTCCAACTCTTCTGTTACTTTGCAAGAGATAGCAGCTCTCTATTTAACTAGCTCTCAACACATCGTTTACATCAGAACGCTAAATTATCTACAAGCCGCTCCGATAGCGGAACTTTCCTTCCGACATTCCCATCCGTTCTTCTTGTCATTTTTAGCACTTGGCATGCGGCTGTCGTAATATTACGGCGGTGACGGAAAACTGGAACGTACGTCAGACGTAACGTTACGTTGCCCAGTTACGACGATTTTCCGCGGTGTCTGACTGTCACTAACATCTGGTAGAACTGCAGGCTTCATAGTTCTTGCTAGGTGGTGGTAGCGGTATCACTGAAAAAATTCGTCGTTTTTGAGGTCTTTGTTATCGTCTGCAGTTTCATAGGCGTTAGCTGACGTTAGAGTTCTCGCTGTTCCGTGCTTTTTGTGTGCTTTTGTCTTGATTTTGTTTTCAAAATATGCAACGGAGTGTAGAAACGTCTGGAGGAAACGAGTTACAACAAATTCCTTGGCGTATCTGCAGAGAATGAGAACGAAATATTTGATGACGATTGATTCGCAGATTGTGTTGTTACGAAGAATTTTCCTGCCTGTAAATAAGAAAATCAGTATGAGCATGATTCCACTGCATATAATGTTGGACGATGTATCTCTCCATGTTTCAGTTTGTTTCACGCTGTACTACTTTATGAACGCTAAATTTCACCTTGGTCTTCTGTTTTGAGTGGTTCTTAAGATTTAAATGGACTGTAAAAGAAATTTAAACAAAAGGATCATTTGTTTGCTTACCGGGGTATGAGAACAAAAGATATCGCCATTTATAATTTAAATACAACCCTCTGCTCAGTGTATCAGTTTGGATGTTTACCTAAGTGACACGATCATCACGGCATAGTACACCAAAGAACCTATCGTGGCCCGGTTAGCTACGGAATACCAAAGAACAAACAGACCGTGATTCTAGATTTTGATAACTCAAGGACATACGTATTTTTGGAAATTTACATCACTCACAGAATGAAGCGCCATAATCGTATTTTCACGAATACAAGTTAATATTGATTTTTCTCAGAGAGGACGTAGAGAATTACTGATTTTGCATTGCGTATTAAACACTTAACGACATTGTTTTTCTTCCTTCAACATTTTTAATTTGTGTTCTTTGCTTGGAAGAACGAATTGATTGAGTTTGGTTTATGATTTACGTGCCTAAACATTACATTTAGATCTCGTCTTTAGTCTGTTAATAAGAAAGACTGAAAAACGGTCGAGTCTTTCTGAATACACCAAACGGCTGAAAGACTGAGGGCAATGTGATCTCAAGAATTCACCAAAGATGGAGAGACGAGACTTGCTGCACCTCGAGAACACAGGCTTTAACTCGCTCTTTGGATACTCCCTCCAAAAGTGAGGCGCGAAGTGAATCGAGAGTGCCACGCAGTATCTCGCAACTCAGAACCATCCTTTCACTGATGAAACCGACGAAGCTCTCAGCACGTTCCCACAGCTGGTGCACGGTCTCTCCAATCAAATCAAGAAGCTCTACAAGTCAAAAATAAATTCTACACGTACAGAGTTTGGGGCACAGCTATATTTAAAAAAAAATATATCGGAGCGTGGCTGGGTTCTCAAACAGTCTGTATTACTGGAAGGATTGAGTGGCCATCCAGTCGGCATGCCATGGTTGCAAGTTGCCTGCCTAACGGCTACAAGGACTAACACTAACCTAATTTTCAGTGGTTCATACAACACCTGGGGTCAGCGGATGAATGTGCTAACCCACGAGCGTATTCTGAGTCACTGTACGTTGTATGTTTGGTTAAATTCAAAGATACGAACAAAAGGGGTACAAGATGATTTATACAACAGAAAGTGCTTCCTAACGACACATACTGAAAAATATTCGCTTTCAGCTCGTGAAGGATTTTGCATACAATACCAATACATACCACTGAACATATGTTCAAAATTGAACCATTCTAAACCATACAGTTAACGAGATACAAGTCGAAAACAGTGAGATGCGTTAAAAAGCAGCTTCTCTTAAAACGGAAAACAAATTCTCCTGAGTATATTTTACATTGGCTTCACTTACCGTTTTCCAACAAACATTAAATGTACTGTACTACGAAACGTTTTATAAAATTTTATTGCCTACAGTCTCACAAAATAATGGAAGGTAAATAATTTACTGGTCATTAAGTTTTTCTCGTTTATGCGGTAAAATATCTGTGTAAGCATGGCGTTTCAATGTATTGTTTCTTTACTAGTACCTCTATTCTCTGACAAATTTGCAGACAGTATTCGCAGATATGTAGCTTCAAATTATTTTACTGATCAACCAGTATGAAACTTCGTGGCAGATTAACAAGTAGTTTAAGAGAAAAACTTACATTTCAGAAAATGTAAACAGTGCTAGATATCGAGAGTTTAAATGATTACAGAGTTAAAAACCTTGGTTGGAATGCTCGGTTTTGATTTTTTCAATATGCTGTGGGTGAATAATCTGAAAAAAATAAAACCAGTTCAATTAAGACTTGGCGCCTTCAGCCGTAAATGTTCTACATATTTAACATTAGATGTTTAACACCTTAACTCATTTATAAAGAAATAAGGCCTTTGAAGCTGTTTTATGCATGGAAGTTCGATTATATAATGAACATACGTGAAGAAATTACTGGTCACACAAGACTACTTACGCTCTACTATTTACAAGTAGAAGCCGGCCATAGTCCAGAACTTCGGCCAGTTGTATAGTACTTTGCTCGCCGATGAACTAGGAAAGTTTGCCGGAAGTCAGTAGCAGCCCCTGAAAACTGATTGACCTTTCCTGATTATTAGTTCTACCTCACAAAGACCATGACTACTGTTACAGCTGACCTAATGAATACGCGGAGTGCCCTACAGAGAAAACCGGGCAGCCAGCCCGCTTAACGAAGCTGCCCTCAGCAGCCCCGCCTGCTGCGTGGTGCGGGAAACTAAATTTCGCCTCACATCGCGGGCAGGAGCGCGACAGTTGGTTAAAACTTGTGCGGCAATCTCCAGGCGGCGCTTCCAGTGGCGACCGGGGATTACGACGCCTCTCCACGATTAAATTTTTGCGCCCCCCGTCGCAACGGCGCGAAGAAGAGGAGCAGTTCTGAGTTTTTATTCTTCCTCCCTCTTAAAATTCTGATACTTTGTCGGTCTATTAGATGAGGAGAAGATAGGCACTGGATGAATGTAAGTGAGTGAAATTACTGGGGATAACGGGACTCCTGAGGGTTTTCGTACCGCTTCAGTGAGCGCAGTGACAAACAGAACAAAAGCAGTGAAACCTTTGGGGAAAACCTTGTTTTCGATTACAACGTGTCCATTCCAGCAGACTCACATACGTAACAGCACAGAGACATATACTTCATATTCAGTAGCTGATATTCGACGTTAATATTCACACCATTTATCTTTGACGTATGAAAGTCTTGTATCCTAACTGAAATGCTACTAAATCGAAGTGAATTAAGAATATTAAGACTTGGAGCATCTTTGAATGAAAATACAATGAAAATTGGCTATTTATTCGGAATATTACCTCTTTAAATATATTTGCATGCTAAACACATAAGCGATACACAGTGTCTTGTTTACAGCGATGGCAAGCTACTGGGCAACAACTCAGTTGATTCGCAGACTTTCCCAGTAGTAGCTGTGTTGTCGTGGTGGAGAGAGGGCGTTCTACTGTGGCACAATGAGCAGCTTGGATAGCGGATATGACGCACAGAGATTCCTATGTGAGCTGTCCTCTGTGTGTAACATAAAGATGAAGGCTGATTTATAAGATGATTGTATAAAAAGATAGCAATTCAGAAAAAGACCACTTATTTTGGGCTTGTTAGCTGCAAGCGCGAGTTGAGTAATTATTGTTGTACAAGGATTCCATTGTCTCCAATAATATATACGTGCTGGTAATCAGGGAGACTTACCAGTCATGTGCTCCCCATTCTGATTACAACCCCCCCTCTTCTCCTTTACATTAGTTAAATAATGTTATATTAGGAATTCAAAAAAACAGATTTTAGTAATATTATTATTATTATTCATGTATGGGCCGAATAGGACAACGCGACGTACAATCAGTCAATATCCCTTTTGATGGTTCGCCTTTATTTCTATCCAAATTTGTTTCCTCATTTCAGAATGGAGTCTCTTTCTTTCATCAAACCACGGTGTCCCAGTCCGTTTTCTAATTTCCCTCTGACCAACTTTCCAATCAAATATCTTTTGTCTGAATGTTTTTTCCATCTCTAACGTCTCCCTGAGCTATACCGGCTACTCTAGGATCCATCTTCATCGCAGCGATCTATTTAATTGGCTCAGTTTTGGTCTTATTTCTGTTTTCGAAGAATTCTATTTGCAACCTAGTTGGTGCCATTCTTTTAATGTGCCCGTAAAATGTAAGTCTTCGTTACCTCATGTCACCCTGTGTGTATGTGTATTCTTATAACTTATTACTTTTCAGTCTGCAAGTTTCTCCATCAGTAATTTATGGCCGTAATATTTTCCTAGTAATCTTTCTTTCTTTTGCATTTTTCCAATATACTTCTTTCTATTTAAAATTAAAATTTCTCCTCCATAAACACGTTCAGGTTTGATTACAGAGGTGTTAAGCCAAAGTTTACTGAATTAGGAAGTGACTTTTTTATTATTAATATTTTGTGTTAATCTGAATGCGTTGACAGTTTTTGGCAGTGATCTTTGTTTACAGCTTTTTCCTGGCCGTTTTCGTGTATGATTTCACCCAAGTATTTGAACACAGGAACCCTTTTTGTTTTTCCATATTTTGTGTTACAAAATTTTGGTGCTTGTTTGTTGCAAGTCATATGTTCCGTTTTTTCGATTGATATCTGTAGTCCTATTTTTTCCGCAACTCCTTTAAGAATTTCAATTTGTATTTGAGCTGTGGTAATATCCCTATTTAAAAAGGATAGATTATCTGCAAAGGCGAAGCAATCTACTCTAATACTACAGCTGCCTAACTTGATTGATTGATCTACATCTTAACTTGATTTTTGCTCTCACCATTCTGTAATCGCCTTTTCCAAAAAACAGTTAAACAGTAAATGGGAGAATCCATCTCCTACTCCAACACCAGTTTTTATATTAAGTGGTTCAGAAATCTCTCCCGTGGGTTTAACTTTACAGCTAGTGTTACTTAACGTTTCCTTAATCGGTGTTAGAGTTTTACTATCTAGCCATCGCTCCTTTAAAATTTGGAAAAGAGTTTCATGATCAACTATGCTTTTTTAAAATCCACATATCTGCGTACAATATTGTTACCAGAAATCCTTTGCTGCATAAGGATTAGTTTTAAATTAAGAATTTGTTCCAGACAGGATCTGTTTGGTCGAAAGCCTGCCTGGTACTCACCAATTTTAGGTACTAACTGTTCATGGGCTCGATGAAGTAACCACTGCGAGAAAATTTTGTACGTGAACGTGTGACGGTACATCACATAAATGGACATTTGGAGAAAGGGAAAAGAAGGTTTTTTTATATGAGATGTGTGAACCATTAATTATCTAAAGACTAAATACGTCTGCGCGATGTGTAACAAATAGTAAAGAATGTCAATTACTATTATCCAAACACAAATATCGATGTAATTAGAAAAGAATAGTTTTTGTTTAACCTGTGTAACATAGGCCATGAAGATCAGACACAACGCTTTGATTGAACTCGCTCTGCTGAGTATGTTTCGTCTATCCATTGTAGCGCTGGATAATATTTAATGTAAGTTTGGTTGCAATTTAGTAAAATATACTTATAATTGTTATTAGAAAGTGTTTATTATTGACTTAATTGTCACCTCTCATGATCGCAACAATTAATTCTAATTAACCAAGTTTTTACAGAACTTCATAGTGCAGGGAGCTCATCTCCCCTAGCAGGATTTAGTCGGCCATTATGCTGACTGTATTATTTAGTTAAAATTTCATGTTATAATATTAAATGTAAATGCGAGAGACTTCTCAGTTTTGATCTTCCAATAATTTCAAAGTTAAAAAGCGTAGTAATAAATTTCATTTACTAAAATCCACAACACTGAATGAGTTCAGTATGTTAAATTTTGGGCGCCTAACGCAAACGAGATTGTCTCCAGTTTTGCCTTGCAAATAATGAACAAGAAATATTGAAAATCATTACACCCAATAAGCACCGCAATATCTCAGCTAATCTTTGTGTAGTTTGGTCCATAAATAACCAGTAGCCCCTGAGACCCATATTAATAATTAGAGTTTGCGTAGGACTACGCATATTTTATTTTCTAAATAGCGGCGTTCACGCAAACTACTGTATTTATTAGGAAGCGGTGAGTCGCGTGTTGTTTTTAAAAAATATTATATCGTACGTACTTCGAGGCAGCCGATGTCCGTACGAGTTTTATCGCCGTATAAGTTAATTAAATGTCTCATGACAGCCCACAATAGATAAAGCCACCCCAACAAAAATCATAAAATATAATTATAAAAATAAAATTATATAATTATCCCGTAAGTGGCTACACATACATATATACTGCTATGCCGTGATAAACGGCAGAGGAGAGATTCCTTGGTAATTATTAACATCCCCTTTTTTATGCAACAGATGAGTTAGGGCAGGTTTTCAATCTTCAGGTATTTTCTCAGTTTGCCAGATAGGTCCTCTTAGTTGAGTGATCTCATTCATAGTGTTAGGACCACCTGATCCTAGCAGTTCTGCAATTATACCGTTTCCTCACTATGCTTTATTGTTTGTACGTCCCTTAATTTCTCTAGTTATTTCTATTCGTCAGGTTCTTTACAGTTAGGGTTGGTGTTATTACTTTGCTGTGGTTGGAATTTATTGGCTGGTTCTGGACAGTTCAATAGTTTTTCAAAATAAATAGCAAGTACCTTACAGTTTTGCTGGCTGTTAAGAGCCAAATCGCTATTTTCGTTTTTAAGCAAAGTCTTCCAGGTTGGTAAACGGTTAGTTTTGTTTTGAATGTTTTATACAGGTTTCTTGTATTGTTCTTTGGGAAGTCTTTCTCGATTTCTAAAAGGTGGGCATTTTCGTAGTTTATTTTAGTCTGTCTGATTAATTAAGATGTTTCTTTCCTTACAGTTAGAAAGGTGTTGTATGTATTTTCAGTTTTGTTACTATTACAGTTTTTGAGTGGCTCATGCCTAAACTTAACTGCTGTTTCACAATCTGCATTCCGTCAAGAATGTTTTTGTTTCCTTCCAAGTGAAATTGAATTCTGTTCTGTTTTGATGAATTTTTCTCTTACGCGTTGACAACTGTTGAATTATTTTTTGTCACGTTAGTTTGTTAGAGTAAAGATCATTTTCTATCTCAAATTTTGGGATAACATTTATTTTCTTTTGAAGAGTTTTTGAACCACCTTTTTCCAAGTGTTGGAAGTTCCATGCGGCTTTTCGCGGATGATGCTGTAGTATACAGAGAAGTTGCAGCATTAGAAAATTGTAGCGAAATGCAGGAAGACCTGCAGCGGATAGGCACTTGGTGCAGGGAGTGGCAACTCACCCTTAACATAAACAAATGTAATGCATTGCGAATACATAGAAATAAGGATCCTTTATTGTACGATTATATGATAGCGGAACAAACACTGGTAGCAGTTACTTCTGTATAATATCTGGGAGTATGCGTGCGGAACGATTTGAAGTGGAATGATCATATAAAATTAATTGTTGGTAAGGCGGGTACCAGGTTGAGATTCATTGGGAGAGTCCTTAGAAAATTTAGTCCATCAACAAAGGAGGTGGTTTACAAAACACTCGTTCGACCTATACTTGAGTATTGCTCATCAGTGTGGGATCCGTACTAGATCGGGTTGACGGAGGAGAGAGAAGATACAAAGAAGAGCGGCGCGTTTCGTCACAGGGTTATTTGGTAAGCGTGATAGCGTTACGGAGATGTTTAGCAAACTCAAGTGGCAGACTCTGCAAGAGAGGCGCTCTGCATCGCGGTGTAGCTTGCTCGCCAGGTTTCGAGAGGGTGCGTTTCTGGATGAGGTATCGAATATATTGCTTCCGCCTACTTATACCTCCCGAGGAGATCACGATTGTAAAATTAGAGAGATTCGAGCGCGCACGGAGGCTTTCAGACAGTCGTTCTTCCCGCGAACCATACGCGACTGGAACAGAAACGGGAGGTTATGACAGTGGCACGTAAAGTGCCCTCCGCCACACACCGTTGGGTGGCTTGCCGAGTATAAATGTAGATGTAGATGTACATGTAGAAGTTAAAGTTTTACTTTTATTCACATTAAATAATGGTCAAAATCAGTATTACTCCCTTTCCTTAGTTGGACCTCTAAAATTGATTTGTAGTTAAGGTATGAAATTGCTACATGATCGATTTGAAATTCCCCAATAGATGAGTTGGTGTCTGCCAAATCTTTTGTTTAGAGCTCTTTTTGAAAATCATTAGTTTAAAAGAAAGAAAGAATAAGAAGCTAAACTGCCACAGTGATTTATTTTACATGCTCATTTGTGGAGGAGGAGGAGGAGGAGGAGATTAGTGTTTAACGTCCCGTCGACAACGAGGTCATTAGAGACGGAGCGCAAGCTCGAGTTAGGGAAGGATGGGGAAGGAAATCGGCCGTGCCCTTTCAAAGGAACCATTCCGGCATTTGCCTGAAGCGATTTAGGGAAATCACGGAAAACCTAAATCAGGATGGCCGGAGACGGGATTGAGCCGTCGTCCTCCCGAATGCGAGTCCAGTGTGCTAGCCATTGCGCCACCTCGCTCGGTGCTCATTTGTAGTTAAGCCAGAGCGGAGGTATCCATTGCAAAGTAAGAATTAGTTGTAAGGCATTTTTGACAGAATATTATGAACATTTTTCAATTAGTCAAATTCCATGTAAATTCCAGAGATTCATTTTGCAATAGAGCACATTTAAATTAAGTAAAACTTTTAGTAATCTTGTGAATCATTGTTTTATGCAATCTAATTTACAGGTAGACAGGTGCATTTCAGACTAGTTAAAATCACATTAATAAAAAGTAATTTGATTAAATAAGCTTTTGTTCAAAAGTAGGGCAGCTCTTCCGATCCTAAATCTGAATCTGTAATCGCCATTTGAAAATCCAGGCAGTTTTTAGATAATTCGCGAGAAATTCTGTTACAGTTTCAGCGCACAACTCGCAACAGTACAGATTACATTCAAATATTACTGTCCATTTGTAGCTGCAGGCGCGTCACCGTCTCGCCCCACCTCAGCCCTTGGACAGGCATTTAACCCGTTAAATGTTATAATTGGAATCGTGTGACATTATTTGTGATTTCAGCACAGTACGCCAGGATCCACATAGATCCGTTGTGGCAATACAAAAGTTTAATGCAGCCGTATTGAAACTTATAAACTACCCCAAACCAAAAAAAAAAAAAAAAAGAAAATACGATAAACTTACCCAAGTCAGTTCCCTCAAAATCTGAAGTCATAGAGACGATGTACCGAGCTTGTGTAAAACTTACATATGTGCGTATTACAGTAAATATTGCAAAGATATTAGCAATGGTAGGAAAATAGTACCTATATGTGAATGAAGACTCCCCTCCTAGAAATGTCACGCTCTCTTTACACTGCCGCCTGGATGGAAGTACAAGAGACTTTCACCAAAGAATTCAAAACTAATATTCAAACGCAATGGTTGTATCAAAGTCCAGCGGGATCTCTTAGGTTGCGTTTCCAGTCTGTTTTAAGCCGATAAATGAGCAGACCTGGCGAGGAGGATGAAAGCGTCTTCCCTATGAATGACCCTCACCTTGCGCAGCCAAGCATCTTGCTGTGAGTGTGTGATGGACGGCAGCTTGATCGGCAACGATATTCCAGTCAGCTCGTCACAGCTGTTCTCACTTCAACTTACACTGCAGTAAAGCTATATTCCAAAGCATATTTATGAAGAACACTGTAACAGCAGTTACTCTTGGGAGCATCAATGGTCAATCACTAACGCCCTCACTAAAATGTTTATAGAGAACGTTTAGTCCAAGTGAAACAGTAATTATGGTGGAAACAGCACTTCGCCAAAATACAAACATTTGAGGTAAAGTTGTAAAATAGATCTTTAACTCAATTGTACTATTCACATATTTTGCTTATTTGCGAAACATGGTCAGATGGTGGGACTAAGGTCCTTGGCTATATCCGTCAAGGATTTCACAAATAGACGTATTTTTTCATTACATTTTAATTGAATAGTGTTGAACGTAATATCCGTAGCAATGACAGTGAAAGGATTATACCGATAAAATAGAGTACACTTCTGTATCAATGTATACCTACAGGAACCGTCAATGTCTTGTGTATTAAGAAATTTTATTCCAAAAGCTTACTGCTCCATCCACATTTTCATCTTCACAAGTGATCAGTCACGTTGTCATTGGGTATTCTGTCGGTGGGTAAAATATAGTTGACTCATTTAATACCTTCCATCTTGTCTGGTGTTCGTACGAGAGACACCAGCGAAAAATTATAACCGTAAAAAGGCATTTCAATATGCTGGTTCAACCATCAATACCGTATTTGACTGCTGTTTAAACTCGTAAATGTGTTATATTTAAAGAAGCACCACAGATATTGAATATCAATTTAAATCACGTAAAGCGAGCAAGGCGCAAACCCCTGGCGAAATTCCTTTTACATAGCAACACAGTAACGCTGCAGAGTCAGCCCGATTCGTAGCTTACAACAGTAATGAACTTCTCACTCATTATACAGCCGACCCAGATTTGTAAGAAGAACAAAATAACAGGTGCGCAGAATAACAGACCAATATCTCTGTGCTCACCATTTGCAAGAGGTGAGACATTCAGGGAGGAAAGAAATTTTCCTTCAGAAAATCAACACGAAACTTGTTTATCGCTCGTAAATTAGCTCAGGCGTCTTTCTAGCTCTCATAATCTTTCAATTACTAGGTGCAAGAACACAAGTTCCGTCTTCTAAGATTACCAAGATCGTTCGACAATGATCTACACTGCCGAATCATAATGAAGAATCCATTCATAGCACCTATCAGAGTAACGTCACTAATATTAAGCAATTTTGGCCAATAGAAAGTATTGTGTTATAACAACGATTAACGTTCAATACATGCCAGTTATTTCCATGAAGACAGTTTAGACTGAGTGTTGCCGATTCTGTTATTTCCACAAACTTACTTTGGCTCAGTGGTTGGGAAGACGTTCAAAGTAAGTAAATAGTATGTTGACCTTCTGTGAGGTGCCAGCACAGATGGATGGTGTGTTGTAAGATCCTGCTGGACTGTCGATGAAGGCAGCTTTCGGCCGCGGAGTCGCTATTCGTTATAAACAGTGGTGACCTTTTGGAAACTGCTACAAGCTGCCTGACATCGTGCTGAAGTAAACATTGGTGTCTGCAGCAATGTACAGTGTGGTTTCTAATAAACAATTCGCTGCTACAGGCTTGAGTCTGTGACAACTGGCAACAATTGCCAGTGTATATTTTGTTCACGGACAGGAGTTTAAAGTTATTTATATAAGTGACACTCCCTGAATCCGCATCCGAATTGTTATCTCCAACGAAAGACGGCTATCCTAATGACCGCGGAAACCTGACGTCTGGCGACCGTAACAATGTAGACACTGTCAACAAAAAAGACTTGCGTCACAAAGGACTTCAAGGTTGCTACAAGAAATATGTCAGCAAATGGGAGGAAACGTTTCTTTTGAGAGTCCATGTGGCACCCTCAAACTTCACTCACATTTTTTCTGAAGTATTCTCTCTTCTTCGTCTTTCTGAAACATTTCTGGATTTGCTGGTCATTCACAGATCATCTGCCAAGCTTCTCTTGTCTCCCATAGTCTTTCATTTAGTATATCCTCCCGTTGCTGTTCTCTTAGAATTGCACCATAGTTTACCTGAGCCCTCCACCTTGTTTGTGGTCTTGCAACAGTCCTTCGTCCAGATTCTGTCTATTCTAGAGCTCTTCTCAGCAGTCTTCCTGCCTCCAATCATTTAACATGGCCAAACCACTTAAGTCCATTACCCTTCATACTTTGTTCCAGGGGTTTGATCTGCAGAGTATTACATATTATTTCATTCCTTATCGTGTCCCTTCTCGTCTTACCAGGTATCCCTCGAAAGTACACGTCTGTTTTTTGTATTCTGCTCAGATCAAATCAAACAATCTGATCCGTTGGTCAGAATTGGCAGGTAGTATGACATTTAAATTATGAGCTTCTGTCGACAGTGCACCTCTGTTCCTTGTGTTCTGCTTCGATTTTTCTTCGTCCAAGTCCAACATTCTGATCCACTGGCCAAAATTCGTGGATAATCTGGCTTTACACGTATTTTCCAATTTGTAATTATGTCTGTTATACAACTACAGAATTTCGAATAATATCCTGTCCTCTCTGAAATTCCATCCACGATGTTTCCTTTCTTGTTTAATATACTTCACATATGAAATCAGTGAAAAAACCGTCTTGGTCGTGGGGTTATTTTATAAAAATGACCAGTTTTGGCCTAGGCTTAGACCATCTTCAGACAGCACGATTAGCTGAAGGTGACGATGTGTAGAACAGTCAATTGACCTCAGTCGCTGAAACTGTTCAACTTCAACTTCAGCTGATGGTGCTTTCTGAAGATGGCCTAAGCCTAGACCGAAACCGATCATATTAATAAAATAACCATCGCATCAAAACAGTTTTTTCGCTGATTTTATATAGATTTCGCAAACATATTACCAAAAATTTTGAATATTTCCTAGATACTTGAAAGCATCCACTTGCTCAATAGTTCCTCCATCCAAAGTACAGCCTACATTTTTTCGTTTCACCTATAGATCTTCATTACTTCACTTTTTCATAAGCTTATTTCAGTGAATGCTTCTTTAGTCACTCTCTGCCAGATGTGTAGATGTTCTTCCAATTTTTACTCATTTTATTCCAACTCATCCCATCATCTGCATATGCTATGACCTTCACATCATCTGGTGGTGATCCTTGGCGAAATTTCGTTATGATGTTGCCCACAACATTATTAAAAAGCATTGTGAAAGCACTGTTCATTGCCTAAGCACTCTGCACGTTACAACACAGCTGAAGCAGGTGCCGCTGCGTCTCCCACCACACTCCGCTATGCAGTCAGCCACCCGGGGGCTGGCTACCACGGCGAGAATACTAGCAGCCTGTGTCCTCAGCTCATGCCGTGTGCATCCTGGGTCCGTGTCTCATACTGGGCTCTGGGGTGAGCAACCCGGTGCTTGTGTGTTGCAACCAGCTTGCCAAGAGGGGTGTGTCTGATATGCTGTATCGGCACACTGCACATATCTGAGCAAGATAGTGTTGTACATGTCAGGATGTGGCTGAGGTGGAAGTGGGGTCTAAAAAGGAACAAGAGTTAATTTTTCAACTCCGGTCGGCAAACTGCCTCCCGTTCATTGAAAAAAAAAAAATTTACTGATGACCTAGCTGGGGCACATTAATGTGAGTCTAGCAGCCCTAAGGCGCAAACAGATTGAGCCGGGGCTCGAAAAGTGCACGGAGGCAACCGGCCAATGCGTCTGATCTCGTCGGGGGCCTGTCAGTAAAAGAGAGCGATCCACACGCCTCGTTTGCGCAGCTTGGTGCAATGGGCGCCCACACGTGGTCTCCTGGACCTTTCTGATTGGCTGCTGTAGGAGCTCTGACTAGGCAAGCGACGCTTCCCTAAGCGTCACCCCGTCAGCAGAAAGGTTGTTTTTCGTCGAGCACGTGAACAAGCCGTGGGATAGCGGCACATACTGGAAAAATCTGATGTGTCGCCAACCAAGGGCCCATGCACGGCTTTGTGTAGATCCATTGCCATTCATAGCTCACGCATTTAGGAAAAAAAATCCCTTTTCTTTTATTGAAAATAAAGGACTCCCGTACTCAATCTGTCAGCACCTGTACATCTCCTTCCCCTTCCGCAGGAGCGAGGTTTTATGGTGAAAATTAGTTGTTGCTCGTTGATAAAAGAAAACAATTTGCTCCCTTGGTCGGGTGTGCTAATATTTGCAAAAATGGGCGTGGGGTGAATATAAGTTTTACAGAAACATCTATTTATACTGGAGTGATTTTACAACAACATAAAAAGAAAGTCCATTTAAAAAAAAAAAAAAGATATTATACAGGAAGATTGTTGATCAAAATCATAAAACATTTAGAGACATTGACCTTATCACATATAATTCAATATGATAATTTCCCATCATCATTACTGTATCAGAATGCAGATCTTAGCACTAAAAGTTAAAAGTATGTCAAAAGTTTCACAACATTGGAATGAAGTATCTGTTACTCATATATACTTCCAACGCTAAACTCGGAGTAGCAGAAGTGTAAATGCTGGCCGAACTGAATCAGCACTGATCGTTTGAAGGTTACAGGCGCCTCTAGAAATGTGTAATTGTTTGTGTTGTTTGGCAAACGTGAAACTCGTTGCTACATAGTGGAATCAGTTTCAGAATATAAACTAAAATGTGAATGTAGTAATTGTAACAAATTAGTTAATTCTACCAAATAAAAGTATTCAACTGACAAACGTAGTTAACATAAATAGAATGTGAAGATAGTAAATAATGAGATAAAACATTTAAATTCTCAAACTGTGAGGTAGTTTCTATGGTCAATAGTTTCAAAATAATAATTAAAGACTTATTGAAACACTGACAATCTAAAAGATTGCATCATATACAGATAATAGAAAGTTAAAACATGTTCATAATGTTACATAAAAGACATTTGCTTCTGTGTAGGGACACTGATTGCAGTTGGTTAAACACAAAGTTCTAACTGTTGATGGTATATCTTCCACATATAATACATACAATCATTGAAAAATAAACAGAGTTAGAATCTTTGGTTCAGATGCGGTGCTGTGATAGGGTGGCCCATGTGCCACTGACGGAGAGCGGGGCAGCACAGGGCGCCGTGCAGCGTTGGATACACTGTCGTTCCCTCAGGTGGGGACAGCGGCAAGGAGGGACATGGTGGAAGCTGCTTATTGTGTAGGCTGGTACTGAAACACTCCCTCCAGGGATTGTATCAGTAAAGTTTGCAGGGGTGGGCTTCAGTAGCAAATAGACTAAGGTTTACTACATTCAGTGGTCATCTCTAGTACCTTTACCCATAGTTTACATGATTAGATACATTGATACACTCCTGGAAATGGAAAAAAGAACACATTGACACCGGTGTGTCAGACCCACCATACTTGCTCCGGACACTGCGAGAGGGCTGTACAAGCAATGATCACACGCATGGCACAGCGGACACACCAGGAACCGCGGTGTTGGCCGTCGAATGGCGCTAGCTGCGCAGCATTTGTGCACCGCGGCCGTCAGTGTCAGCCAGTTTGCCGTGGCATATGGAGCTCCATCGCAGTCTTTAACACTGGTAGCATGCCGCGACAGCGTGGACGTGAATCGTATGTTCAGTTGACAGACTTTGAGCGAGGCCGTATAGTGGGCATGCGGGAGGCCGGGTGGACGTACCGCCGAATTGCTCAACACGTGGGGCGTGAGGTCTCCACAGTACATCGATGTTGTCACCAGTGGTCGGCGGAAGGTGCACGTGCCCGTCGACCTGGGACCGGACCGCAGCGACGCACGGATGCACGCCAAGACCGTAGGATCCTACGCAGTGCCGTAGGGGACCGCACCGCCACTTCCCAGCAAATTAGGGACACTGTTGCTCCTGGGGTATCGGCGAGGACCATTCGCAACCGTCTCCATGAAGCTGGGCTACGGTCCCGCACACCGTTAGGCCGTCTTCCACTCACGCCCCAACATCGTGCAGCCCGCCTCCAGTGGTGTCGCGACAGGCGTGAATGGAGGGACGAATGGAGACGTGTCGTCTTCAGCGATGAGAGTCGCTTCTATCTTAGTGCCAATGATGGTCGTATGCGTGTTTGGCGCCGTGCAGGTGAGCGCCACAATCAGGACTGCATACGACCGAGGCACACAGGGCCAACACCCGGCATCATGGTGTGGGGAGCGATCTCCTACGCTGGCCGTACACCACTGGTGATCGTCGAGGGGACACTGAATAGTGCATGGTACATCCAAACCGTCATCGAACCCATCGTTCTACCATTCCTAGACCGGCAAGGGAACTTGCTGTTCCAACAGGACAATGCACGTCCGCATGTATCCCGTGCCACCCAACGTGCTCTAGAAGGTGTAAGTCAACTACCCTGGCCAGCAAGATCTCTGGATCTGTCCCCCATTGAGCATGTTTGGGACTGGATGAAGCGTCGTCTCACGCGGTCTGCACGTCCAGCACGAACGCTGGTCCAACTGAGGCGCCAGGTGGAAATGGCATGGCAAGCCGTTCCACAGGACTACATCCAGCATCACTACGATCGTCTCCATGGGAGAACAGCAGCCTGCATTGCTGCGAAAGGTGGATATACACTGTACTAGTGCCGACATTGTGCAAGCTGTGTTGCCTGTGTCTATGTGCCTGTGGTTCTGTCAGTGCGATCATGTGATGTATCTGACCCCAGGAATGTGTCAATAAAGTTTCCCCTTCCTGGGACAATGAATTCACGGTGTTCTTATTTCAATTTCCAGGAGTGTACATGATAAAAATAAGAGTAAGTGAACATTAGACAATACAAACTTTATTTCAGTTAAAGAGTGTATTTCACAATGGTAGACCATGCCTGACATTACTCTTGCCGAAATTCACCCTCGGGCTGTGCCTCGGGGACAGTCGTTTGTGTTGACTTAATGTGTTTACAATATCCTTTCTTATACAGGCATCAGAGAACGGCTCCTCCGACAATCAGGATTGGAACAGTCAGGGCACTAGGCAGAGTAACCGTATACAATTGTTTCTGTGTCCGGCAGGTAGCTATGTGTGCAACAGCTCGATCCAGGGCGACTTGGCCCTTTTCGTGAGCTAGTAATTCGTCAATTGACTGAAGTAATCGAGCATCGGACTCGTTGGGTAGCCTGGGTACATTACTGGGTGATGGTGGTACCACTGGTACCTCAGGTAAATAAAGTAAAAGGGGTCCGAGGCTCAAATTTTTCACTTGTGTTAGGTGTGCTGACAGTTTGACAGTAGGTGTTATTAAATCACAGGTGGACATATTGAACAGTAATACACCGTTATCTAGTGCGAAAAGATACGTCCGAGACAAGAAAACATGGTCATATGATGTTAAAGCAATTGTAGATGTCTGAGGTACAAAATATAATAAACTATCCCCTACTGGTTTAAACCAAGGCTCACGCAAAGTCGATAACATACGAGGACAGGGGGGGGGGGTTTGTTTCCTCTAAAAACAAGGCCACCTCACAGTCCTTAGTTCCAGTATGAATGGATAAGTTTGAACACATATAGTAATTAGTGTGATGGCACTGATGGAGGTCAATCAGCTGCATGACAGAATGTCTTTGGTGATCTTTGCTACTAGCTAAGATATCATTAGTTTGCACAAGTCACTTGCTTTCGTAGGGCAACCCAAGTAACCGGAAAGGTGTGCAATCGGTAGCATTGAAACTCGCAGTTGGCGCATGTGATGGGTAGAGAAATCTGTGCCCACAGTCCTTGAGAAGTTCGCACAAGATGTACTGTAGCCGCCGCATAATAATGAGGTAGCGAAGATTCCCATACAAGGTCCCGTTGCATAACATTCCTAAATGTTTCGTACCGGTGTACAAGGTCAGTTGCCACGACACGAATTTGCCTAGTAGCAGCTAATAAACTGTCTTCAATATGGGTGAAGCGTAATTGCTGGTGGACCAGTACGTCCCGATTTTGGTTAGTAGTAAAAGTTACTTGGCGTAGGGTTTGGTCCCAGCGGTTAGCGTCAGCATGGTCGGGGGTACCAAAGATAGTTTTGAGTATCGCACCTCCGGCATTGAACCAGGCTCTCTTAACCCGAGTTAGGGGCACAGTGTCGAAGATGCTTCGTAATTCTTCTTGAGTGTTTAGCAGTGCTTGTTTTAAATCCCACAGAGTGCGTAACGTGGAAGTCTGCCCTGCTTGTTCGAGTAAAGGTTCACAGGCCAATAGGCTATTCATAAGTTGTTGTAAAGCTAGCTCTTCTCCCTTAATGGAGCTTAGTTGTACATCGACACGTATTACCGCTTGATGGGGGGTATATAGCAAGTTGTCCAAACGTTCAAACATGATGCCTGACGATGACGGATGATTACTAAAGGGTGGGAGACTGACAGCTCCAGTAAAAAGAATCAATAAAGCACAGCATCTCATGGTGTGATGTCTGGTCGATATTCTCCTGGTAGTTATTCAACAACTCCAATAGATGAGTGACACCGCCGAAGTGACCGGTGAAAGGACAGAGTGCATTCAGAAGAGAGAGAAGGCGTGAGAATATCTCTATGCGGCTGTATGTAGTAATGACGACAAAATAAATCACAGCAGTGCGTAATAGTGTTTGGTTAATATTTACCGTGCAACGGAGTCGGGGAGTAGTACGTTCCGATGAGGCGGATGCAACTTCACTGTTAATACTGAATTGGCCAGTAAGTGAGCGGTCACGGGTCTTTATACAATAGCAAGTAGCCAAAAGAGGGTTGTCAGCATCGCTGACAAGTACCCACAGTCAGCGATCACGTGTAGAAGACTGACACGGCAACTTCACAATCTGACTGAGTGAATTAGTCAGCGGAATAAACCCGCGGCTATGTAAGAAGTGTGGCTGAAAGGGGATCAGCAGCGCCTACGTGTTATTTGTGTGTGTTTTTGTTTCATATATTGATATTTATGGATCTTCACCCAGGATATTGGTGCGATATCAGTGAGAGTCCATTTGTTGAGGTGGAATGTTTCTTAGCCACTAGATGCAGATAAACTGTCAAGAGTGTTCATGGAAGTACTTGACCATGCGATAAAATACATGACTGCTTGTTTCCTTTACAGAGAAGGTTACACACAGGTAGAGAATGGCGGTAATTACATTTTGTAAGTGACAACAATTTTCAGAAAATTCCGTAGGCCTTTTATCTACGGAGTTTTTATTCCCGGGGTCACTGTTCAGATCGCTACAGCTACCCTAGACAACACATTGCGCACTATGTTGAAAAGCGTGTTCTGCGCGAACTGTAACAGGTTTTCGCGGTGAGAAATATCTAACGAATAATTTTCTCCAAATAAAGTGAGTAGATGCAAAAGCGATAACCAGATAGAGGGTTTAGCCGCCAGAAATGCAAACAAAACAAGTGCAGCTGAACCCTTTTAATACGTCTCCTGTAGTAGAGTTTATACTCTCCCTTTCAGGGGGTGGTGACTATGACTGTGTATACGTATCATGTGGATGAGGTGTCCGTGAATGTGTAAGGAACGTTGTGCGGGTGTTCATGAAGCGATAACATGTAGTTCATACACTATGTCTGACAATATGTGGCTATTCTTCGCTATGGGTTGCCAAAGCGAGATGGGACTTCATCATCATATATGCACCAGAGGTAGTGAGAGGAAAAACCGATGAGAGCGGCCGTAAAAGAGATTCTGTTGTACAAGGTTAGCGATTGCCAGATGGGCTAAGTAGTAACTAACTTGAAGAAGGACTTGTTACTGCTGTTATTCAGTGGTCGAGATTCGTGGATTAAGCAAACCAGTGCATATTTACGAGGATAACAAAATGTTTCCTGGTATCAGGTAAAAGTAAGGCAGAGCATGGCAGAAAAGGATGAAATAGCAAGCATTTGCGGAGACATGGTTACGTGAGAATCATTGGCAACAACCAAGGACCACACTCGTTATGATATCAAGGCATTAAGCAATTAACAGCAAGACTGAAGTGGTGACTACGCCCCAATTGCTTCAGGCAAATTGGGAACAGCAACTTAACAAGACAGATACTTCAGCTCTTTACTTCTATGAAAACTCGAGATTCGCTGACGTGACTGTTAGAGAAATGTGCCAACATCTGGCATAATACTCGGGTTCTAAGAAGGCAGCGAAATAACGCAGTATGTAATGACTGTAGTACAAGAAAGGCGGATCAACATTTTATTACTGTATAGCATTTTAAAGCTCAGAGTGACTTACTGTCCATTCTGTGGATAAAGATTCTGAGAGGTGAAGCGTAGTTGTACAGTAAAGTTTACCGGTTACAATACGTACGCGCGTGGCTGCTGATCAGGCAGCTCGTGCCCGTACGCACACGTGTGTTGCGTGCTGCACTGCTTCACAGTAGTACGCTCGGGGAATAAAACGTCCCTCTTACACGACCGAGTATTGGCGTACTTAGTTTAACGAGTTACGCTGAGAGATAATTTATGTTGGCACTAAGAACTGTGTGGTGGCTCTTCCAAGTACGTATCGTATCGTTGCTACGACGCAAATTACGCGTCGCACTTTTGTTTAGTGTCACGAAAAGTCACGAGCAGCAAGGAAAAGTGAAAATGCGAACACGATGATTCTATTTATGTTCTTTAAGGGAGGGATAAAGCTCTCCTTAGGAACAACCAAGTAAGCCCATGGTTACGTCTTTAAAATTTCCAACGCAGGTTTTCGCCTACTGTTGAAGGACACTGATTCTTCGCTTGGCTAGATAGCAGAGACACGATTCTCACTTCACTATAGATCGTCGGAGAATAGCTCAAACATGGACACTGCAACAAGGGAGGAGCGATACCTCGATGAGAAAAATGGCTGGAAAGACGGATAGGACCGGTATTGTTGGAGTAATTTACAGTACCACTGCATACTCATTAACAAAAGAAGAAAGACAGGATGGATCCGAGGGCTCGGCAGTAGAGTAAGTAATAAAAGGGGAGGGCTCCAAAAATTAACTGCAATCACAGGCGACTGCAGGTATCCACTGATTCGGCAGCACGGATACCAGCATGTCGTGAGTTGTCAGTAGCGTGAAAAAACCGAGCCAACGAAATAGTTGTCCCTATTAATCGTTGTCCATTGTGAGTGCGAATCTCTCTCTCGCTGAACTAACCAGTTGGGATTCAGGCCAACTCAGCAGGCGTTCCTTTACCCTTGGCCAATTACTACGTAGCGCTTGGGCCCATTCCTGAGTAGTTCCCATAATTTACTGAGTCCAACCTATCAATATGACACGTCAGTGACTGTCAGATAGTCTTCCATCGCTGCGGTGGCAGCGAAACATTCCCACAGACAAACAGGTGTATTAGTCTTTATCGTGGAGCCGCTCCTTGTTATGCAAGGTAGCGGAGTGACCGGCATGGCTTGGATACTATTTGATTCATAAAGGAAAGATAATAGTAAGTAACTATCTCATAATACAGTGAGGGGAGGGGGAGGGTTGAGACATGGCCCCGTGTTCCCTGCGTATAAAAACTGAAGGTATACAACATAAAACGACAAAAAAATGCACTTATACAACATAATAAACTCACATGAGGCATAATGCAATTAGCAGCACAATAAAATAATACAAAACAATAAAATGAAATACACAGCATAAATTAGCTTATGACTTAGATCGGTGAGCAAGCATTGCAAAGCGACTGGAAGGCAGTATAATCGTCTCAGGACTAACAGATGTGCAATCTCCTACGAGTTGGCATTAAGACATTTAATTCCGGACGAATTACGTCACTTGAAAGGAGACTGTCATGGTCCATGGCTATTAATACTAAGGACATCCATTACTGGGTGTGTGAGAACATAACTTGTAATGCAAGGTGGTGTGATCGGTACAAAGTGCGTAAATGACGGTAATAGCAAATAGGAGCGAGTGGGACTGTGGTGATGTGAGTCAAATGTAATTCATTGAGGTGTTAAATTGTAATAAAATCGTGGCAGTGAAATGATGAGATTCTCTCTCTTGTTTTTACCACCCATAACCCCTGCCACACTCTCTAATAAATGGTTCTTTCTTTAAATCTACTTACTCTGTTATGGTAAAGTATGCATATTTTATCTATAGCTACGCTATTCCATGCTGAATAACGACGGCTGTGAGGATACGTGAGCGTCTCGTCTTTTAATTAGTGGCGCACTTGAATGGATTGACGAGATACTCGCTTCCTATCCACTATCTAGCGGGACCACTGCTAAAGGAACAGACTGGAAAACGTTAGTGAAGAAAGAATACCCTATTGAGCTTGACTCGAAGTATAGACTTGCATGAGTAATTACACAGACCAGCTGTTATTAATTCTGCCTCTATTATGGTCAGTAGGTGTGTGTCTTTCTATCACGTATCTGCCTAGTCCTGGAGACTTACCTGAGCACGTACTGTAGCACCACAGCGACATCTCGACGATCCATGACTTACCTGTGGCGTCTGTTCGGTGAGCCGCTGTTGCGATCAGTAAGACATAATTTTATGGGTATCGTATGTAAACAGTGAATAATTGTCTGAGTTAGCCTTCTATAATGATCAATTGTATGATAGCTAATGTGTACTCTTGTTCATTAGCTAAGAAAAATGATTATCTGCATTGTAGAAGACCGCAAATGTGTATATGTGAGACGTATTTACACTAGTAGTGCAGAATCCGTTTCATGGCGTATCACGGTAGTTGTGTATCCTGTAATTCTCATACGTTCTTGTTGAACGCCCTAGGTTGCATTTAAGACAGCATAAGAGTGTGAATTAGTTACAAGGCTGTAGATAAGGTAGGAATAATTTCGTTTACCAGTGTGTTTTATGTAAATTGCGTTTGATTAGGTATAAGATACTTCGTGTAGAAGTGTAATTCATCAACTAGGACGTGTGTGGTTCATTAGATAACGTAACAAATGACAAAATGTGGCACAGTGATTCATTCGACGTAGTGTGTACTGGTGTGTGGGTGTGCGTGCGGCTGCGTGTCCAACGGAATGCGCTGCTCTGGCGCCTCCAGCAAGGACGCTCTATCAGTCAGCTGTGCGCTTCTTCGTACGCTTAGTTAGGTTTTATTTTTGCCTACGATGGCGTGGCCTGTTGTTTGTCACTATGTGGGTGAATGGCTTTAGTACACTAGTGTTTGACTATGCCAAACTAGTGAAGTTGCGCTACTCAATACTTCAACTCTAACTACGATTCAGATTCTATTCTTTTTAATGTAGTGCTCTCTATCGGGCGATTCCGAGCCCAGCTCCCTTCAGTACATAGCCAGGCTGGATACAGAAATGCACATCGTAGTGGCCGGCTACACTAAGTTATGTATATCCGCCAATTCCTGAATGTGTATGTCGAAGGAGTACGCCCGAAGACGCCCAAGAGCGGCACTACTTCCTTTAACTTGCAACCGCGGAACACAAAAACTTTTAATCCCTGTTTTCCAAGATAGCGGAGAAATATTATTGGACGCTATACTAACTGAGATGCATTACATTAGAAATGATTGAGTCCTCTACCAATTGCGTAGTAGTGCCAGTATAGACAACGATCTTTCTATGTGGACTTGGACTATATAAGTTACTTTTTCATCACATAGTATTCAAGAATTTACATTGAATATTCACTTGGTTTGTAACCTGGGAAAAGTTTTCACTAGCTTCTGCTAGGCAATCAATAAAAGTTCCTTTTAAAAGATAGCAATTTGTGTTGTGTACGTCGGCAGCCATCGTTATGAAAAGGTGTACTTTATTTGAGCATTAGACAAAATGATTTGTGGTTAATACCTATTGCAGCGATATTCAAAAGAGAAGTTACCAGTACTGTCGTATGGAGGATGACTGGCATAAATACTACAAGTGTAGTTCCCACAGCCAGGTACCATAACACAGATCACTCCTCTTCACAGAACACTTACCTTTCTACGTTCTTTGGCATACTCTCCAGCATTTCAGTGTAGGCATATGACGCGCTAAAACTTCGGTGCAGCTACCAACTCTCTTTCATTACATTGGCACTAGTAGGTGTATTTTGTCACTGATAGTCATACGTACATTGCATAGGTGTAGATGGACAGTGCAACGTGTGAAAAGAAATATCATTAAAATTGCTGTGGCCCTCCCGGCTGAATGTTGGGTTTGTACGTACTGTGTAATTATTTCTTTCGGTAATAAATGATTCCAAAACCTCACTATTCTCGTCCTGTTACCTTATTGATACATAAATTAAACTCTGGGGTAAAGTCCATAGTTCAATCATGGATTTGTACTCTCAGTGTGGGAAACAGAGAGAGAAATGTGGTGTGATATTTACGACGAGGCAGATGAATGTAGTATGAGAGTGACCCAGCGATTACAAGCATTGGGTCTGATATCCTCTAGTGTGATACACAGGAACTGCAGAAAATGTGGGCAGTTGTAATCATTCCGTAATCTTAAGCTCTCGAGAATTTAATTACATAGGAGATACAAACAGTGGCTATAACTGATCTAATATCCCAGGATTGAGTTTTAATCTCGTGTTAGTGTAGGAACATGATAGTCTCGTATTATTTGTCAATTACTTTTTCCATTCAGGAAGTGGTTAGGAGCCCTTGCGACAACTTATCGTACTATTTGAGCAGATATCTCCTCATCGAATAAAATTATACTGCCGTTCCAACCCATACTTCCAGCACTTTGCTTGCTCACTACTTACTCTACACTTTGCACTTGCATATTAGTAAGCTACACTTAAGGCTGCAGCAGCGCATGCAACTGAACAAGTATTACATGAAACTTCAAATAAATATGAGTTAACAGCTACGCTTGATACACTACAAAACAAGATACGAACTTAGTCTCTTGACCTCAATGCATAAGGATGCTTGTTTCTTAAGGAATATCTAGATCTGGCAAGTAATGGTTTTACCTTCTTTTTCTTTACTTTACTCACTGTAGGTCCTAGCATAGTTGATACACTACTAGGCGATGGATCAGGCAAAACTGTCGTAATGGAAGGTGCTTTTCCATAAAAGGGTTTCAGATGATCAAAATGTACTATCACTAACCGATCTGGCAACTGGATTTCAGCATTTACTGGAGAGGTTAACCGAATGATAGGATACGGTCCCTCATATTGAGGTGCAAACTTCTTTCTTCTTCCTCGTCTTACTGTTGGGTTGTGCAAGATTAAATCTCCAGGCTTGTAAAGGGGCATTACTGCATTCTTATTACTCCGCTGTAATTGTTTTTTGGTGGCTTTGGAATTATTGGTTTGAACTTGTTTCCAAATTGACTTAAAACGGCGAGCTAACCTCTTGACTTCAGTTATGTCCACACCTGGCGGCAGTTTGTCCAATTCAAAAGGTGAATTCATAGGTTTGCCAAAAACTATCTCATAAGGACTATAGCCTGTTGACTCATGGACACGGCTATTATAGGCTGAAGCGACTATATTGATATAACGGTCTCAATCTGAATGCGTTTTGTTTACATAGTAACTTAACATTTTCTTAATTGTCTTGTGGACACGTTCCAGGCGGCCATTTGCCTTTGGATGAAAGGGGGTGGTTCTCCACTTTTTGATTCCTAGAAGCTTGCACACTTGAACCAATAAAGCCGACATAAAGTTCGTCCCTTGGTCTGTTAGAACAGCGTCAGGGCTGCCGAAAGGCAAAACTAAGTGATTGACAAATTCTCTAGCAACTGTCTCTGCTGTCATATCAGCGAGAGGTACCAAAACAAGGTATCGAGAAACGTGGTCCATAATGGACAGGATATATTTACTGTTTTGATTGCTTTGTGGAAAAGGACCGACGAAATCGAGGGCAATATTCTGAAATGTTCTCGTCGCCTCTGGAAGGCTTTGCAAAGGTATTTTGGTCCTCGGAGGGGGTGCTCTTTGAGCGCAAGGTAAACAATTTTGAATATACTTTTGACATCTTTTTTTCTGTTTTTCCACCAATACCGTGCAACTATCCTTGCATTTGTTGCTCTTCGCCCATTATGGCATGCTTGCAAACTGTCATGGCATTGAGCTATTATTCTGGACTGCAGCTCCTTAGGAATTACAACTCTATTACCACCCACAGTCTTTCGGTATAAAATACCATCTTCAGTAATGAAATCTACACAGGTAATATACCTATGACACTCAACTTCTCGGCTTCGTGCCTCTTTCAGTTCCTCAATCAAAACATCATTTATTTGAACTACCCTTACTTTACGACTCATGGCGTCACCATTAGAATGCAGTCTACCAGGTTTATACTTAACCTCGTAGTGATATTCGGCAAGATTTAAAGCCTATCCAGTTAAACGACTCTCTAGGATCTTTCAAATTCAACATCCAAGTTAGTGCCGCGTGATCTGTAATTACTGTGAACTTTCTACCATACAAATAACATTTAAAATAGTTTACCTCGAACATAAGTGCAAGCAATTCCTTTTCAGTAGTACTATAATTTATTTCAGCCTGATTCATCTGGTGGGAAGCATACCCAACAGGTCTTTCCTCTCCGTTATATGCTTGGCTAAGGACTGCACCCAGAGCTAAATCTGAGGCATCGGTTGCAAGAATAAAACGTTTTTCAAAATATGGATAGACTAACAGAAGTGAGCATGTTAGTACTTCTTTAATCTTCTTTACCGCTACTTCACATTCCTGTGACCACTCGAAAACTGCACCTTTTTTCAACAACTTGGTTAGTGGTTTAACTATGGTGGCATAACCTTTCACAAACCGGCGATAGTAATTATATAGGCCAAGCAGTGACTGTAACTCTTTTACATTGGTTGGGGTGGGAAAATCTCTCACAGCCTCAGTCAACCGAGGATCTGGTTTGACACCTTCAGCACTAATGACATGTCCCAAGTACTGGACTTGTGACTGTGCAAATGAACATTTTTCTATCTTCAGACTTAAATGGGCACTCTGCAAACGTGACAGAACACACCTCAACCTTTCTGCATGTTTTTCAATAGTTCTAGAAAATACAATAATATCGTGTAAATAAACTAAACATGTAGTGGGCTTTAAACCGCGTAACAATGTATCAGCAAATCCTTGAAAGGTTGCAGGAGCATTCCTGAGACCAAATGACATGCGTAAAACCTCATACAAACCCGAAGTCACAATAAAGGCGGTTTTAGGTCTGTCCTTGGGAGCTATAGGAATCTGATGATACCCTGGTGAAATACTTGCAGTTTCCTAATTGATCTAGGGTTTCGTCAATACGAGGCAAAGGATAAGTATCAGGTGTTGTTACTTTATTCACCGCTCTCATATCAACACAGAGCCTATAACTCCTCTCGCCATTGATTGGTTTCTTACAAAACAGAACGATTCGGGACGACCAGGGGCTGGCAAACGGTTGAATAATCCCTGCTGCTAGCTGCTGTTGAACTGTGTCTTCCACTATTGGTTGTAAATGATAAGGGATCCTATATGCCTTTTGAGATATAGGTCTAGCATCCCCGGTGGGAATCTCGTGCTGTATGAAGTCAGTAGGAGGCAAATATTGCCTTTCCTCAAACAACCACGCAAATTCTTCCAATACGGGCCATATTAGCCTCTGCTCTGCTTTACTCAAATGCTCTAACGTTTCATTAAATTGCTTTTGCAAAGAGGGTATCAGGGTACGCACACTTCTAATAGGGAACTGCTTCCTATTTTGACTCATACCTTCATTTATCACTGAAAAATCATCTCCTATTTTGACCACTTGCTAAAACTGTTCCACGTGGAATCACTATCTTTCTCAAACCAAAATTATCGACACATACAGGTACACAAAACTTCTTTCCTTTTCTCTCTACAGCGCATAAATCTCTCTTCAGATGAACTTGTAACCTGTCCTACTCATCATTTTGACGGAGCGGATCCACAAAAACGATTGAACTGGTAGGCAGTGGAGCTTTGATATCAATCCATAGAACCTTGCCTGTCCCACTCTCACTGGTAACTGGGCGTAACGATTTAATGGGCCATGTACGCGGCTCTGTCGGATCCTGTGAGAGCGGCCGTCCCTCATAGTTTCCTTGCACGTTTTCGGTCCGAACGGCGCCGAAAACTTGAGTTTCCTCACCAAATCGGACGGTGTGCGTCCTATAATCGATTACCCCTTGGTACTCACTGAGGAAGTCATTGCCTAGAATGATATCAAAGTCGCTCCTACGTTTCCGTTCAACCTTCATATTAAAACCATATGTTTATTTACTTAACTTAAAACTAACGGAAGATGACCCGGCAGGAATGATCAGTCCCTCACCCAATCCAGCAATGTGATAGCGGGGCGGTTTCTACCTCCGCTTATCGTGATAGGGGACAAACAGCACGCTAGTTTGTGCTCCCGTATCTACTAACACTCTAATTGTTCTACCCCTGAGTTTACCCTCTAGCAAAACATTTCCCACCTCATTTTTCTGCTGTTTTTTATACACCGGTTTCATTACTTTTATCGGGGGCGAAAGTTGGTGGCTGAGCCTGCCCCCCGACCTTTTCCCTGTTGGTAACTACCCCGTTGCCTATTTGTCTGTGGAACATTTTGCTGCCTTTGTCTGGTTACATAGTTTTGGGGGCATGCAGCATTAGTGTGCCCAATCTTGTGGCATCTGCCACAATACGGTGCGCGGCAGCCCGCGGCAGTATGATTAAACTCCCCGCAACGCTGACATTTTGCATCATTAAGAAATACGCGCCGCGACTCGTTACTTCGCGATGGGTTACGAACAAACCTCCCTGCTTCCTCACGTAGCAGTGCAATTCGCACAGCCGGCCGCGGTGGTCTCGCGGTTCTAGGCACGCAGTCCGGAACCGTGCGACTGCTACGGTCGCAGGTTCGAATCCTGCCTCGGGCATGGATGTGTGTGATGTCCTTAGGTTAGTTAGGTTTAAGTAGTTCTAAGTTCTAGGGGACTGATGACCACTGCAGTTGAGTCCCATCGTGCTCAGAGCCATTTGAACCAGCAAAATCGCACAGCTTCGTGCAATGTAGTAGGGGAAGCCATTTTCACTTCTGTCCCGGTTTGCGGGTTAATCCCTCGAATGAACACATCTATAGCCCTTGCTTCTGCTCCCTCTATTAAAACTTCATTACGAGCCTGCCAGTTGCTAAGCACGTAAATGCGACACGATACCGTGCGTATTCGATCAGCAAATACTTCTAAATCTTCATTGGTTTTCTGTCGTAAGGTAGACAGCAAATCCCGATAATAACTGACACCTCTCTTATCGGAATAGCGCTCTGCTAACCCTTTAGCCAAGGCTTCAAAAGTGATAGCATCTCGCAGAGCGTCGACTGACTCGACATATGTTCGAGCGCCTCCTGCTAGTTTCAGCTTCAGCACACTCAAAAGGAAACTGTCAGGCCAGCCACAAGTCCTACCTACATCTTTGACACACTGCAAAAATGTCGTTACATTTTCGTTAGTTTTACCCGCGAAAGTCGGGATGAAATTTACGGCAGGGAAACTGCCAACAAGAGTGGACATAGGCGGAACTGTGCTAACTGCAGAGGCGCGACTAGCGCTTGCAGCTGCTTGTTCAATTGTAACTTTTTTGTTGCTTTCCGCCGCTAGCGCATTGCACTGCCCTTACAATTCCATCTTTTGCTCGGTTAACTGTCTTATCTGATCCTCTAACATAATGACAGGGTCTGCGCCAGGAATTTCGGCAGCAGCTCCTGCCTGCTTATTTGAACGGGTGTCAGGCATGTTTACAAAATGGCTTCACAAACAACTCAAGGAATTGCTACAAAGATAGCGAGGCCAGGCTACTGAAATTGCTCGCGACTTACACTACTTCATTATGCTGGAGGCGGCGACGTTGGCAGCGGCGGCGTAGGCGACGTTGGCGGCGGCTGCGAAGGCAGACGAAGCGCCAGCCGGGCGTTGACTGCAGGCTGCGCAGCGACGCTACAGCGGTGGTGAGAAGTGCTGCCCCGGCAGCATCTGATACAGTGGCATCCGGCTGACTGCGGCTCAGCTGGCGGCGTGATGGTCAACGCGCGGCGATGTCGCTGTATCGCGTGCGTTAATGCTGAAATAAAAGGGACCACCAGGGCCGACGCGAAGGCAACAGGGACAGCTGAATGTAATAATGCAGTGTCGTATCGGTGCTTCCAGCACCACAAGAAGTTAATTTACTGCATGGCCCCAGGTCAAAGAAAATGTCCCGGCATCTAGCCGTAATTTCAATACTTGTTAGACCGCATGGTGGGTCAGATTCCACTTCACTGACACCAGTTGTACATGTCAGGATGTGGCTGAGGTGGAAGTGGGGTCTTAAAAAGAACAAGAGTTAATATTTCAACTCCAGTCGGCAAACTGCCTCCCGTTTATTGAAAAAAAAAATTACTGATGACCTAGCTGGGGTACATTAATGTGAGTTTAGCGGCCCTAAGGCGCAAGCAGATTGAGCCGGGGCTCGAAAAGTGCACGGAGGCAACGGGCCAATGCGTCTCATCTCGTCGGGGGCCTGTCAGTAAAAAGAGAGCGATCCACACGCCTCGTTCGCGCAGCTCGGCGCGGTGGGCGCCCACACGTGATCTCCTGGACCTTTCTGATTGGCTGCTGTAGGGGCTCTGACTAGGCAAGCGACGCTTCCCTAAGCGTCACCCCGTCAGCTGAAAGGTTGTTTTTCGTCGAGCACGTGAACAAGCCGTGGGATAGCGGCACATACTGGAAAAAACTGATGTGTCGCCAAACCAGGGCCCGTGCACGGCTTTGTGAAGACCCATTGCCATCCATAGCTCACGCATTTAGGAAATAAAATCCCTTTTCTTTTATTGAAAATAAAGGACTCCCGTACTCAAACTGTCAGCACCTGTACAACGTGTTTATTTTGATAGACGTGTTTCCGTGGGCATTCGCCAGCAAGCAACCCTACCATAACAGAGAACGTTTGTAGCATTATGGGGAGGTCCCTCAAACCATTTAGGGATTTTGACGATGTAATGCACCAATTGGACAGAATTTAGTACGAAACGCCTCAGGAAAACATGCAGCAACTCTGTCAGTTAACGCTAAGCCGTAAACTTCTTCCATAATGCCAGAAGTGGACTAACACATTTTTGAATTGCTCAATTTGTGAAGCTCTTTCTCTAGAATAATTCACCCAAATCTCCTGATACTGTAATCATTCGTTTGTCTGTATATGTAATCACATCTACTGATTTCCGTCGCAGTCAGATAATTCCTTCCTCGCGCGATTTTTTGAGTGTGTTTCTGTGTTTGTATGTTTGTGTTTTTGTCTGTGTGTGCAATGGAATTTTTATGTTGTACAATGCTCAGGGACGTGGCAGATCCTGTGGTGCTGGTAAATTGGATTATTACTATTAAGGTAACACAGGAATACATATTTCTCGTATGTATCTAGTAACCTGAATGTACTCATCGTTATCTTCTGTTCTTTCCTGTTAGGGATTATTCATAACATTGTGGCGTTACACGAGTATGTGAACTATTCAGCTGCGAGAGGATGTAAGTAAAATTTATGCTCCTTTTTATCCTCTCAGATTGCAATGATCGTAACAGTGCTAAGCGTACCTTCTAAGAATAACACGGTTGATATTTGCTTCATATTTTATATTCACACATAGTCAGAGGTTCAACGGCTGTCCTCGGCGTGAAGTAATAAGGCAATTACTAACGAAAACAACAATGTTTCCACTACATAGACGCCACAGTTCGTTTTCCTTACCGTATTACGTCGGCAGTACCGGACTTTGTTCGACTTCGTTCATTTAGCCTTCCTATACATTGTCGGCACACATTCTATAGTCTCTATTTCATTTAACTCATCAACCAAGTCCTTTGACGTCACTGACAAAATTACTATCTCATCGATAAACGGCATACTTAATGGTGCTTAAGAATACAGGAATTTTGCGGTAACCAAATTTTATTTCCGCCTAATGTTTCAACTCTAAATCATCCAGCCATGTTCGGATTGAGCCGTAAAGACTAAAAGTAACGCATGTCCTATCATCATATGTGTCATGTCACTGTTTTAACATCACGTGAAGTCTACAGTTCTAACGCGTATAGACCGTTGAACGTATTTACTTACTGCAAAGTCGATAAAAAACACACAGACTACTTACTTCGAGAGTTGACCCAACTACTGAATGGTCGTCCTTACACAAGGATGCTGTAATCAGATTTGAAGCCCATGGCGCAATTTCGAGGACATTATGCTATGCCACATTATTCGGAATTTAGCACATTTCATCGATAAGGTGTGGACTTTGAGGCCCGATAGACTTCGGTATAAAAGGGTCCATAAAACTTCGAATTTACTAAGGCAATCAGTGCATCACATTAAGTTAATTAATTTTTAAACCAAAGACTTTATTTCATTGTTTTACGCTATTAATTAATTTCGCCCTCTTGCGATTTTCAGGTCACATGTGCTGTTGGTGTCACAGCGAAAAACTGTGGTGACATACAGTAGTATTTTACCTTCCACATGGGTGCGTGAAGGAAGCTCCATTTGATGGTGTCTTTCACATAAATCTCCTATGATCTAACACCATTGGTTTGACTAAAAAATTCATTAAAATTTTTCAACCAAACCATGACTATAAAAAACGATATATAGAAGTATCGGTGTTTTCATATCTTGTTAAAGGTGTTGATTTTTCTAACGATGTCAAATGTTTTTGACAGTTGTTAAAAAGTAAATGGAATAATAGAAATTGTTTAAAGAAGCTAAAGCCGTAACAATTATTGATTCCTATAATTATACAGACTGTAATATTCACACGTTATTTGAATATGTATCTTACTTTTGACAAAGCAAGTAAGAAAGTAGGGAATTCACTTTGTGTTTTCAGCTCATGGTTGTGTGGGTAACTTTGGCGCCAAGTGGCGGGGAAGGAGGAAAGAAATGAAAACACAGCAGTCGTAGGTTGCGTAGCCTGCTGAGTGCGACGTTTGGCGATGTCAGAATTTTGTGAGGGCTATAACTGTGTGTAATCGAGCGAAAGATTGAGTGGCAGCGGTGTTTGTGTTTTAAAGGCGTCGTCAGAAATGGCAGTTTGTGGGAGCCAAGGTGGAATTTGGAGCCGACGCAACGGTGGCGTGAAAACCCTAGCCATTATCTTTCTACGGTCTTCAACTGCTGCACCACGACAATCACGATAAACGTGGCAAGACTTTTTTTTACAACTAGGTAATCAGAAGTGTAACGAATATTACAGCCACAGACGTCACATCTTTTTGTTGTATCCATTAAGTTACTTAAACGTATCTGTTAAAGTGATTAAAGTCACAAACTGAATAATCGATTCCATATAATTGTTTGTTTAAATAATTTTGTGTAAACCTAAACCGTTAGATGTTCGTATAAATAGTATCAGAATCATGGCAATGAAATTTTGTCAAAAGTGCATTCAACTGGAAAGCGCAGTTTTAAAATTGTTTGTGTAGGAATAAAATAATGTGGTCAGATTGCTAATTCACTTAATACTTCAGATTTTCAGAGAGCTTTCACGTGATATTAAGTCATTCAGTGTTCATTAGTGCATCACTACGAATTTTAAAGGTAGCAGCCATTGAGTTACGACAATACCTCACAGCTTGTATACATCTTGGTTCTATGCAGAACATTGAAAATTAATTGTAACATTATAATTTCATTGCAGTGAAAGTTAAATAATATCTGAAAGAATGCAGTGAAACTGCTCTTTCAATGCTGGGGATGACAAATTTGCACATAATTAGTATCGTCGAACAGCAATATTACACCAGTCTACAATCCGTTCGCTACTGTGGTGAAGATAAAACTGCAACTGCCGGATGCTGTGGCCGAGCGGTTCTATGCGCTTCAGTCCGGAACCGCCATGCTGCTACGGTCGCAGGTTCGAATCCTTTCTCGGGCATGGATGTGTGTGATGTCTTCAGGTTAGTTAAGTTTATGTGGTTCTAAGTCTAAGGGGCTGAAGCCCTCAGATGTTATGTCCAATAGTGCTTAGAGCCATTAGAACTATTTTTTGAAAACTTTAAGCAAGGCAGAGAAGTGTTTATTTAATGTATTATCCGTTTTCGTCTGTCGAAATTATTGCAAATCGAACCACATTATACCCACAGCGCTTTGGAGATAGATCCGAAAGAAAAACAGGTGTCTAAAATGTACGATATTCCGTTAGGTTACACATTGTCAGTTCAGTAATTAAATATTGTTAGAATCAGAAAATAGCGACAGTTATATAGCGCAGATTAAATACAAACTGTCAGCTGAGCGAACATTAGGCTTTCGGTATCTGGGAACTGAGAGTGGCGATTAAGAGGGTGTTTTGTTACGATACGCAAGGCAGCAGTTACGTTGTGCGTTAACCGATCGTAAAACAAGACGATAGAGCGCTTGTTTTGCAGCAGCTCGTTAGGCATCAAAGAATTGTCTTTCCAGTAACTTAAAACGTTATTGTGTACCATGTTAAACGTCATAGAAAGCAAACACATGTAATATAACAGCTAAAATTGCTATTTTCGCAGTTAAAAAGAGAAACTATCAATGCTACAAAAACATTCCAATGTTCTTTGGCATGAGTTTGTTGTACTTTAAAAATAAAAGATTAATCGATCACACATGGAATCGGTGGATTCGGTTACTCGTGGTTACCGTGGCATGGTTTTTAAGACTTTTCTGTTGAAAAGGGGCTTGACTTCTAATATTCTAAATTTAAAAAAATTAAAGGCGAAATGCCAGGATAAAATACATGACGACAGCTAGTAAAGTAGTGGAATGATGGCAGTTCAGGATTTTACTTGGATAAATGTGAGACTGAAGTCATTGTATAGCGATATGAACAATACTGATGGCTGTAGAATCGCATACTCATTTCGCATTGTTAGAGGTGTCATTTGTGCTCAGGTAATTCATGTGAAAGAGTTTCCAACGTTATTACGGCCATACGACAGACTTTGATTGTGGAAGTATAATTGTAGCTAGACGCCTGTGACTTGTCGGATATCGTTAGGGGATTCAATACTTCAAATTGCTCAGTTTCAAGAAATTGTCAACAATTACAAATTTCAAGCACTACCTTTTACCATGGAAACGTTGTGGCCGACAGACTTCACTTAAGGCCCGAGAGTAACCGCGTTCGCGTAGAATTCTCAACCCTAACAGAAAAGCAATACTGCGTGAAATAACCGCAGAAGTCAATGTGGACTTACGACGAAGCTATCCGTTAGGGAAGAGCGGCGAAGTTTGACGTTAATGATCTATGGCAGCAGACGAGCGACGCAAGTGCCTTTGCTAACAGCACGACATCCTCTGCACCGCCTCTCCTACGTTCGTGACCATACCGTTTGTACCTTGGCGACTGGAAAAGCATAGCTTGATCACGTGAGTCCCCACTTCACTTGGTAAGAGCTGATGGCAGGGATTGTGCGTGGCGCAGACCCCACCAAGCCATGGACCCAAGTGGCATTGTGCAAGCTGGAGGTGCCTCCATAATTGTGTGGGCTACGTTTACGTGGAATGGACTGGGTCCTCTGGTCCATCTGAACCGATCTCCGACTGGAAATGATTATGTTTGGCCACTTAGAAACCATTTGTAGTACTCCTTATGCCGTGCAAGAATCAGAGCTATTGAGTAAAGAGGATAAATACAACGTCAAACCAAACAGGGAGGCTAGCATCCGACGGATTTCATAAAAAATTGTGAATACGTTCAACTATAGAGCGTGAGAGATCGGGAGAAGATTCATTTATCAGTTGGTGCTATGGCTGATAGTTCAAAAACATGGAGTTTGAACTTAGACTCGTCAAATTTGACGTTCTTGGAGTTGGAAGAGAAGTTTTTAGAGAATTTCTGGTCTGTGAAAAAACATGATAAGTTGTGGCAAGAGTTCGTCGCCGCAAAAATGCCAGATAGAGGAACAGAGATCAGAGGTCAGAGAGAATATGGTTCTCAAGAGCTGAAGGTGGAGCTTATTGTCGCGGATAGTATAAGAAGTGGATCAAATGGCTCTGAGCACTATGGTACTTAACACCTGAGGTCATTAGTCCCCTAGAACTTAGAACAACTTAAACCTAACTAACCTGAGGACAGCACAAACATCCATGCCCGACGTAGGATTCGAACCTGCGACCATAGCGCCTAGAACCGCTCGGTCACCCCGGCCGGCCAACTGGTATTAATGAAATCTAAAAAGAAGGGAAATAATGCCTGTAATATTATAAGTCATTTTGTCGATTCTGATAATATTCTGCGACAAATACTGTAAATATTTTCCATTAATCGCAAAGATAAACGATACTATATTTCAATATGTTCCATGAAAGCATGGAACTTGAAGTGTAATATACACACATCAAAAAGTTTCCATCATCCCGGTTCCCAGAACTCCTGAAGACACACGTTGACTATGGATATTGTATCACAGACACTGTCCCTTTGACTGTTCAGAGATGTCCATAACTCGCCCAAAGACGTAAAAAACCGCGCATGAGCACCGCCTATTAGACGGAGAGGGTCCGATAGCCGATCAGATCTAGTCATTCCACCAGGAAGGAGGTACACGGCTCGTGTTGTCTGTAGTTTTCCGTGCCTAGAGGGTCAATACCGCGTTCGATCGCGTCCGAATTGTTGCTTTGTGCCAGGAAGGGCTCTCAACAAGGGAAGTGTCAAGGCATCTCGGAGTGTACCAAAGCGATCTTGTTCGGACATGGAGGAGATACAGAGAGATAGGAACAGGCCGTCCAAGGGCTACTACTGCAGTGGATGATCGCAACCTATGGATTATGGCTCGGAGGAACCCTGGCAGCAACGCCACCATGTTGAATAATGTTTTCATGCAGCCACAGGACGTCGTGTTACGACTCATACTGTGTGCAATAGGCTGCATGATGCGCAACTTCACTCCCGATGTCCATAGCGAGGTCCATCTTTGCAACCACGTCACCATGCAGGGCGGTACAGATGGGCGCAACAACAGGATTTTCATCACGTTCTATTCACAGATGAGTTTCGAATATGCCTTCAACCAGGAAATTGTCGGAAAGGTGTTTGGAGGCAATCCGTTCAGGCTGAACGCCTTAGACACACTGTCCGGCGAGTGCAGCAAGGTGGAGGTTGCCTTTTATTTTGGGGTGGCATTATTTGGGGTCGACGTACGCCGCTGGTGATCATGGGAGTCGCCATAACGACTGTACGATACGTGAATGCCATCCTCCGACCGATAATGCAACGTTAGGGGCGGCATATTGGCCAGGCGTTCGTCTTCATGGAGGACAGTTCGCGTTCCAAAAAATGTTCAAATGTGTGTGAAATCGTATGGGACTTAACCGCTAAGTTCATAAGGTCATCAGTCCCTAACCTTACACACTAGTTAAATTATCCTAAAGACAAACACACACACAACTAAGCCCGAGGGAGGGATCGAACCTCCGCCGGGACCAGCTGCACAATCCATGAATGCAGCGCCCCAGACCGCTCGGCTAATCCCGCGCGGCCCTTCGCGCTCCGATAGTGCACTTCTTGTGAATGACATCCTTCAGGATAACTACATCGCTCGAGTAGTGTGATCAGCATGTTCTCCAGACATGAAGCCTATCGAACATGCCTGGAATAGATGGACGACGTGACCCACCAACCACTCTGAGGGATCTACGCCAAATCGCCGTTGGGGAGTGGGACACTCTGGACCAACAGTGCCTTGATGAACTCGTGGATAGTACGCCACGACCAGTACGTGCATCCATCAGTGCAAGAGGACGTGCTACTGGGTATTAGAGGCACTGGTGTGTACAGCAATCTGGACCACCAATTCTGAAGGTCTCGCTGTATGGTGGTACAACATGTAATGTGTGGTTTCCATGAGCAATAAAAAGGGCGGAAATGATGTTTATGTTGATCTCTATTCCAATTTTCTGTACACCTTCCGGTTCTCTCGGAACGGAGGTGATGCAAAACTTATTTTGATGTCTGTATGTACACAAGAGCCATGTTGCTCGCCCCTGTTTGGTGTCTGTTTATCGCCTGTTTGTTTTCTCTCTCCCGAGGATAGATGTATGTATAACTACTGTCTGAGCTTTAAGGTTATAATATATTGTTAACTGAAAGTATCTTACATTTCTTTTCTAAAATACCTCTCCCTCCATATGAAATTAATTTAAAGATAATAATAATAGTGCTGTCGGTTGTCCATCTGGCTTGACTGTTTAGGTGGCGTTGAGTCCACCATTATGTGTATTAAAATATATTTCAATGATTGCGAGCTTCACTTGCAAAGGAAAATAATTCTAACAGCTTTTATGAATTTTTACAGTCAGTTTTCAATATTAAAATTAGTTAATATTTTTGATTACGAAACCTATTCAGAATTGTGATACCGCAAGGCTTAGGTGAAGTTTCACCTTTGGTTTAAGATTGGATCAAATGGCTCTGAGCACTATGCGACTTAACTTCTGAGATCATCAGTCGCCTAGAAATTAGAACTAATTAAACCTAACGAACCTAAGGACTTCACACACATCCATGCCCGAATCAGGATTCGAATTTGAGACCTAGCGGTCGCTCGGTTCCAGACCACATGGCCACTCCGGCCGGCCACGGTTTAAGATATTTTCAGTTAACTGAAAGGATTAAAAGTTAACTCAATTCTTAGAGCGATAAAATTACAGAAATTCTTCGCAATTAATTTAAAAATACGCAGGTGTCTGTGCCATTCTTTCTTTCTGTGTAACATTAGATTAATTTGCCGGGAAAATAAATCATTTCATACTCTATATTATCCAGGGTTAGCTGCAGGTTACGTTATGTTATCATTAACTGAAAGAGAGGGTAATATTTCCATTAACAATAAATAACTTTTTGCCTGCGTATTGAGATTACGTCACGCTGCGTTTATTTAAGACGCATTTACTCGAGCTCAAAATGTACATGGTGTTCCAAAAGCAATATTCAGAATTTAAACTGCTACATTACGTTATAATCGCTGTAGGTTGTTACTGACGCCTGCGCGCGTATTTAAAACCGCATGTAACAATGTGCGCTGACTTATACGAAATAACTAAATTAATTTTAGACCACAACAGTTACCCAGAAAAGAGGTAACGGTAAACAACGCAGCTCCGTTACAGACGCCAATTTTGGGGGCTAAGTGTAACGCCACCACCCATCGGAACTTCACGAAACTGTAGGCGCTGAAGCAGTAATACTCCACGATGTCCCACAACAAATTCCGCACTTCTTTAGCTGAAACTGACGGATAAAAACATGGGTTGCATTACTTACTGCAAGCCCCTCCTAAATATTTATTATCTTCCTAGTGGGCCTGAAAATAGTTTCAACCCCTTACATACCAACACTTTCACAATGGGATCTGTAATCTTACTAACAAATAGAAGAACAAATTCCCCGTCGGGCGTTTTTCCGATTTTCCTCACTATGCGTGGCTTATGCACATACCTTAAAGCCCAACGTACCAGCCACTTGATTGATTATACACACATCCAAAAAATTACGTTGCCCGTTCTCTCGGTCCCCATAGTGAACTGGAATTTTAATAACAGTCAATTTACTTCTTGCCTATATATTCGGCGCTCCCTCGAATTCTGATGTAGTTCGCAGCTTCACCTTCGAGGACGTCTCCCGCAGGTGAAGACGAAACGTTAGGGGAATATTTTACATGTTGATCACGGCCTGTTAGAGGGTTTCAAGTGAAGTTAATACAGCCTTGAAAGCCTATACTGTATGATCAGAAAAACCACACTTTTTCTTTAAGAGCTGTCAGTTTCTCACTTATCAGTTCAATCCAGGGGAAAAGATTTTAGGCTAGATCTAAAACTTGCCATGTTACCTGTGAGATATTTTACGTCATCTGGAAGAAGATCGTAAATTTTAGTTCATGGGAACTGAAATGATGTGTGAGTCACTGACACCATTTATAGGACGACGAAGGTGGTTTTCTGTTAGTGCTGTACGTATGAAACTCACTATTCCTCTCAAAATGTGATGGACTACTTATGACTGTTTTCATTAGTGGCAAAACTCCTTGTAATCGCAGTAGCCCTCGCAGCGTAACAGTGCAGTGGCGCAGGTTTCATGACAGAGGCTGCTTCATACTGATACTGTGTTGCTTCGTCGAAATGTCACGTGTTAGAGGCTGCTTTGTATCTGCAATACATGGCACAGGGTCTTTCATAACAATGTTGTTTGTCCGAGGGTGCATTCTGGCGAATTTGTATTCCAGATGGTGCTTCATAGTACGTTGCATGGTGGCACAAGATGTTTCGTAACTCTTTCGCGTGGCTGAGAATGCTGTGGAACTAAATTACGTGGCAGAGGGTGCTTCGAACCAATGTTGCAAAGCAAAGAGTGCTTAATACCAGTGTTACACGGCAGACACTGCAGCTGCTTTGTACCGATATTGCATGGCAGAGGTTGTTCCTTACGGACGTTACATGGCAGAGGATGCTTTATAATGATGTTGCATGGCAGAAGGCGTTTCGTAAAAAGATTTTTGATTGGGAAATGCTGCTTTGTAACAACATTACGTGTGTTAGGGTGATTTTGAATGATTTTGAACGGCAGAGGTTGCATCGTAATGATGTAACATGGCGTGGGGTAATTTGTACTGATGTTGTCTGGCAGTGGGTGCTACAAAAAGACGTTGCTTTGCAGAGACTGCTTCGTGACGATGCTGTGTTGCAAGAAGACGCTACTTACGAATGTTGTGTGGTATACGGTTGTGCATACTGATGTTGCGTAGCACAGGACGTTGCTTATCAGAGGTAGCTCCAGAACTACGTTCCGTGGCATAGAGTAATTCGCAATGAAGTCGTGTGTGGGAGAGTGCTTTCTGAGGGGATAGGCAAAATAATGTTAGCACCTGTACTTACCTGCTAATAGTTTATTAACGAGGAGTTGGACCCCCTTTTGCTCATACAACTGCGATTCTTTTTGAAACACTGGCATATTGTAATTGTATAGTCTACAATGGAATGTTATGCCACTCTTCGATCAGAACCTATTCTCACTCCTGTATTGACGAGGGAGGCGAAAATATGCTCCGGAGTCTGCGCACCAATATCACCCACAAGGATTCGGTAATGTTCAGGTCTGGAGACTGTGTTGTCCAGGGAAGACGCTGCAGTTCAGTTGCATGCTCCTCATACCACCATTGTACTGTCCTGGCTGTGTGAATGGGTGCATTACCTTCCTGAAATATGGCGTAGTTCTTGGAGACTATCATTTTAATCGTGTGGTGCACCTGATCACCTAAAATGTTCATATAATCGTTGTCTGTAATACGGCTTTTGAGAGTAATGATGGTACCAGCAGAATACCATGGTATGGCTGCCCACACCATTACAGTTCCGCTTTCATGGCTAGCCGTTGAAATCAAGCAATCAGGATTGTAGACTTGTTTTGGCGTTCTCCAGACGTAAACCCGGCCCGATGTTGGAAATAACATAAACGTTAAGTCTTCGAACCATATGACGTGTTTACACTGATCAGCCGCCCAGGATTTATGCTCCTGACACCATGTCTTACGCTTCTTTGCATTGGTTGCCGTCACTAATGGTTAGGGTACAGCAGCTCGTCCACGAAGATTCTCGGACAGTGTCGATAGACACGTGGTCTCGAAGATGACTATTGACCTCTGCAGTTACTTTAGCCACCATAGTTTTGTGTTGTTTTGACACAATTCATGTTAGCGTAAGACGATTTCTGTCACTTAGTTTCGATTTGTGCCCACAATTACATTTGCGGGATGATGTCTTTCCATGTTATGTGTAGGGTGCAAGACTATTGGAATAGTTGCTCTTGAAACATTCAATAACTTGACAGAGTTGGTTACTGTTGCTCCAGCTAATCAGGCCCCCAGCTATCCGCCCTCTTTGGAACTCTGTTAGGCCTCAGAATCCAAATACGAAGTGCGCACTACTCTTAAACAACCTGCACTGATACGTAGTCCGTACTGAACATGCACAGTCCAAGGCGACACGTTGACTATCAAACACAACCACCCCATTACTACCATGTTCACATTATTTTGCGTATCCCCTGCATGTTACATAGAAAACAGTGCTTCGTAACCGTTGTACATGGCAGATGCTGCTTAGTGACGGCATTGTGGAGCTTAAAGTGCTACGTCACGTTATGTAACGATGTGCTTTTGACTGATATTACTTAGCGGAGTTTGATTTGTACCATCGTTGCATGGCAGAGTGTGCTGACCGCGCGTCGTACTGATTTTATGTGTCAGAGGGTGGTTAGTAACAATGGCACTAGCAGAGGGCACTTCATAACCCTGTTACGTGGCAGAAAATGCTTTGAAACGATATTGCGTGGTACAGACTGCTTCAAAACAATGTTGCATGGCTGAATGTGCTTCGTTATGATGTTTCAGGACAGAGGCGCTATATAGCAACACTGTGTACGATAGGATGTTTTGTAACGCTACTGTCTGGGGAGGGTGCTCCGCAAGAATGTTGCTTGCTAGTGTTATGCGTCAGGCGTTCCTTCTTACCGATATCATGTGGCAACATAAGTTTTGTACCAGTGTCACATAGCAGGGAACGCTTCGTAACAGTGTTGCTTGGCAGAGGGTGCTTGGTGAAAGTAATGACTGGCAGAAGCTGCGTCGACAAACTACCTGTTGGCTTCTGCGTCAGGTTCTGTAACCGGTGTTTGTTAGACGATTTTTCTCAAATTTAACCAGCACGAGTGGCTGTTATTGCGAATCCTTCACCCTCCATTGATGATGGAGAACTAGAGTCGAACTCGGTGCTGCAGATTATATGTGCCTTTCGTGCCAGCGTCCTAGGGCTTCCCTGTGGCGATTTCCGCTGTCGTTCAACTCTTGCTATCTGCATCGGTCGATCACTGCTGGACGGGAATCAAGGAACCATTCACCTTCAGGCTCTCCTCCTTCTTGTAGATGCTGATGTTATGTTTGTGAATCTCTAAGGCTTCACTGAACAAGTGGGTGTCTTAGCTCTTCTCCAGAGCAAGAAGTGGATCTAACGGAAACCTGCACAAACTGTCAAATCGTCACCCTATCCGGGAAACAAGGATGATTAGTATGGTCGTAAATCGTGCAAGACGAATGTCTGAGCCACAGCGAGATGCACCACCGGAGTAGACTTCTGAGGTGCGATGGGTACACCGCCAGTAACATAAGAACTGTGACGGGATCTGTCACTCACCGAAGTGACACATCAGATGAAGATGTGTTGGGTACAGACTCTGTGTGACAAATCCCCAGGGAGGTGGACAGAATCTGCCGTATGTTGCACAGACATTGCATAAAGAGTATATTTAAATCGATAGTGAAAGTCTGACACACATCCCCAGGAAGGTGGACAGAATCGACTGTATGTTGCGCAAAAACAGTTTCAAATGGGTAAAGTACAAAAAGAACCCACTCGCAATATCGAGAGTATACCACATTTCGTGTACATGAGGAAAAGTCTGTATTGGAATGGCAGGATGATCCATCATCACCAGAAGCGTCGACCATAAACGGCATTGCAGGATGGGACAGGTCGAGGAACTGATAGTTGCGGAGCACGCATTATGTGAGAAAGACTGAGAAATAAAATTCGCCTACACGCGTGTTCTTCCTACGGAGAGGAGTTGTCGGGTTTGCTTCTTCAGGGATCCACAAACATGACAACCAGTTCAACAAGAAAGTGGAAAATCTCAAGGTGAACGAATCCTGGATCCTCGTGCTGCAGCAAATAACAGTTGCAGGTAGCATGGGGAGAAGCACAGCTGGAATGACCCGGGAAATCCCTTCAGATGTTGGCTCGAAGTAATGTAATTTGCTGCCGCGAGCTCGACTCCAGTGCGCCATCAGCAATGAAGGGAGAGGCATTGGCTATGTCGGCCACTCGTGCTACCGTAACGTCAGAAAAATCATGATACAAACATCATACCAAGAAGCCAACCCGCAATTAGTCAACAAGTGGTCACGACAGCCTGAATGATGCAGATGCTGCTTTGTCGTTATTTATCGTCTCATAGCTTGATTTTCAACAGATTTTTTTTGTGTAAGTGGTGCTTCATAACTGAGTTACGTGCCAGACGGTTCTTTGTAACGATTTTGAGTGGCAGAGACTGCTTTGTGTCAATGTTGCACGTCCGAGGATCCTTTGAAACGATACTGCGTAGCAGAGAGTCCTTCATACTGATGTTGTATGGCATAGGATACTGCATATCGAAGTTGCGTAATATAGTATGTTTCACATGCAGGTTGTTTGTTCATAATGATATCGTGAGGCAGACAGTGTTTCATAGTGATAATGCATGACAAAGGGTGCTTGCTACCTATACTACGTGGCAGAGAGTGCTTCGTGACGACTTTACGTGCCAGGAGGGTACAGAGTGGGCTTTGTACAAATGTTACGTTGCAGAGGGCGCTGTGTACCGATTCTGAGTGTCGGAGAAAGTGCTTCATAACGACATAACGATGCTCCTTGGAAGAGGGTTCCTCCTAACTATGTTCATTGGCAGACGGTGCTGAGTAACGTTATCAAATTGCAGTACTGAATGGCAGAGAGTGCGTCGTGACAACGTCGCGTGCCAGATGTTGTATTGTAACGATGTTATGTGACAATGGGTAATTCGTAAATATGTTAGGTGTTAGTAGAAGCTCAGTACCAGTGTTACTTGGAAGAGATTGCTTCCTAACACTTTGCGTTGCAGAGTGTGCTTCGTGTAAATGCTGCATGGCAGACAGTGCTTTGTACCGATGTTACATGACACAGAGTGCATCGTGACTTTTTTGTAGTGGATGGTTCTTCGTGGCCATGTAGCGTGGTAGGGGTCAATCTTAACGAATTTGCACGTGGAGGGTGGTTTGTGATAATATTCCGTGTCAGTGAGTGTTCCCTACCAATGCTGTGCGACAGAAGGTACTTTGTACCTTCCTTGCATGGCAAAGGCTGCTTTGTAACGGTATTTTATGGCAGAGAGTGAAGATATATGGTGCGTGACGAATTGTATCGCAGTGGCTGCTTCCATAATGACGTTACCAGTCAGAGATTTCTATAAAACAGCGTTGCTTCGCAAATCATGTTTCATAACGATGTTACGTGGCAGAAAATGCAACATAACGTGATTGTGTGGCTGAGGATGCAGCGTACTAATTTTTGTTGATAGTGGCTTTCTGTATTGATGTTTCAGAGAATAGGATGTTTTGTAGATTTGTTATATGCGTAAATGTGCGAAAATATCACAGAGAAAATGTAGCTCTTGGTGGGCTGCCTCTGGACTCAAATACTGACAGCTGGTCGTCGTATATTGAGGAAAGCTCCACTGCACTCGGGCTGGCTACGTTGCACTGGTTCTGCAGGCTGGGGGCAAGCAAGTGTCCACAGCTGGCGTCGAACTGGCGCTAGAGTCAGGCGATCTAGGCTGTGCTGTAGCTGACAGCTTTGTAGTTGCCTTCATTGGCACGAGATGTAACTCTAAACGACAGTTAAACATGGGGCAGATAACTTTCCTGCTTCGTGAAGTACTTCTTGGCTTGTGCTGTTCGAATTGTTAAGTTATATGAAAGTGCAGGTATTCAATTAGATAACTTTCTTGAACCGCGTGACTGCTACGGTCGCATGTTCGAATCCTGCCCCGGGCATGGATGTGTGTGATGTTCTTAGGTTAGTTCGGTTTAAGTAGTTCTAATTCCTAGGGGACTGATGACCACAGATGTTAAGTCCCATAGTGCTCAGAGCCATTTGAACCATTTGATAACTTTCTTCTCCGAATTTAAATCGTATTTCCGTATAACGGGCTATAAACGTAATTACTGCCATGTCAGACGAATCGTCCGGTCGTAGATACACAGTGACACCTGTGTAAAGGGGTGAGGGGGCGGGGGGGGGGGGGGGGGGCGCTCATTAGTAGATATTTACAGTATGACTCGAAAGTACGTTAACATTTGAAAATTCAACACTTCACGGAACAGTGTAGCCAGAGAGGTAAAAATTGATTCACATGCTTGAAATGTCACATGGTTTTACTGAAACAAATATAAAAGTGTACAAAATGACCAACAGCTTGGGCACCATATGGTACAAAAATAATAGCATAACTACTGACTTTTAGCAAAGACGATGTTATTTATAACATATGCGCAACACGTAGTCCGTCATTCATGACAATCCCTGTAATCGAACAGCACTGTACAGCATTTGCTGGCGCGCATGTGTCCCTTTTCCATTGCACCTCATTTTATACACGATTCTCACGTGGCGCGACTAACATATTGCTGCCCAACGCCATCTGTAGACCATTTTATACACTTGTTTCTGCTTTCAGTGAATCCCTGTTTCACTTCGGGCACTTTTGTCAATTTTCAAACCTCTACCTACATTAGTATGTGAATAGTACATTTTCAAGTGTCAAGGGATTTTGGCGTCACCTTTAAGAGGCGCCTCATCGTCACTTCTGGTCAATCGATACCGCATTCGTACGTGACTGCGAGTTCTAGTGGTATCCTGACCTGTCACCATATCTGATCCATTCTTTAGCTTTGACAACACACGTTGACTAAAGGTACGAAACTATAGTCATGGATTTCCTCTCGAAAGTGATCGTTTAACGGTACTAGTTAGCATTCTCAGTGTTCTAGAGGTACACTCCCTGTCTTCCCTTTTCGTTTTGTCCCCTATTTTTGATTTGGAATTATCAGAGAAGAACACAACTGTCAAATCTCCCCTCCCCATCGCAAAACGAAACAGATCAACTGCGTAACACTAAGCAGTGGCTGAAACGGTGATAGGCTATAGCTTATAGGAAAGAACCATAATGCTCCCTTCCACAGGTGGAGACATGAAACTCCTCACAGTAACCTAAACCCTACAGGGACAGAACGTAATTTCCGTTCAGTGACACGGAATCTAACCTCTAATAATTTAACTTGTGCCACCTTTCCCAAATCTGGAATGTAAGGGGGGAGTTATGCCAAATTATGGCAACCCAGTCTTCTGTCGCCGTTGTGGTGCTGGAGAGGTGGATTTCAGAAACCCAGCTCCATGTTGTTTAAAACTTACATCGCCTACTATAAAAGCCATGCTACAACTGATGTGCCTGTATCTTTGGACACTTTCAGCAAGAAAATGTCCTGGAACACCGCCCGCCTGTGCTTTGGGGCAGCTATACCTGATAACTATTTAACCATAGATAGAGATACTCCTTATCACTACCTGATGAATCTATTGCAAAAGCTGCCACCAATCTTTCTCCTACACAAACATTATAGTAAATAAATTTTTTTCTCTGATTATAGCCTCATGTTCTCGTGTTAGTCGTCGTACTTAATGGTGTTTTACTGTTAACAAAAATCCACTGCAAAATTATTGATGTTGAACAAACATTGCGTCGTGTAACATCAGTACTGATAATGAAATAATTTTCAGCAACCTTTTGAATAACTGTTCCCTTTATAGAAAGCCAGATCCAGAATAATGACGTAATATATTTCCTTTTGTTGAAAATTAATGATCCAAAGAAAGTCGCAGCACAGCATCCCTAAAAAGTATTTCAGGGCTCTTTTTGTAGCATCATATTAATCTCATCCATTTATCAACATATTAGTTTTTACGCGAGAAATAAAAAAGAGAAAGCGAAAATGTTGTTACGTGGCTTCCGCTGGTTATCCTGTACACATCCCACCGGAAGTCAATTTCTTCCGAAACTCGCTGCAGCATTGCAGGTGTAACTTGCTCAGTGTCGGCGTAAATTCTTGCTGTAAGTTCAGTTAAGAGAAGCCGGCACAGGGGGTACAAACACGACATCCTTGATGAAGCCCCATAAAAAAGGCGAGTGGTGTCAGGTCTGGAGAACGTGGTGGGGCTATGCAATTGGCGCGTCACGGCCAATCCATTTACCTGGAAAGCGGTCACTGAGAAAATCCGGACGTGTCAGGTAGTGGGTGGTACACCATCATGCATGAAGTCTTTCGATCTTCGTCACCTTTATCACGAACATGTTGCGATGTTTAATGTGGATTTTCACTGCCCCAAATCCTACAGTTGTGTATGTTAACCTTGTCATTTAAGTCACAAATCGACTTGTCAGAAAAGATGATTTTGTCCAAGAATTGTTCATTTCCATGTAATAGATTTCATATATCCGCAAGGAACGTCTTGCGAGCAATTTTATAAGTGTCTTTTATTCCTTGTAGGATCGTCAATCTGTACGGTTTCAAATCCAAACGGTTTCTCAACTCGCGCCAAAGAGTCGTATGTAGGATTTGCAGTTCGCGAGATGCACGCCGAGTCGATAGTCGAGCAAAATGATGGGTGGGTTGCGCAGAAAGTGTCGCCGCTTTTTTCGCAAAGCTGGTCGTAGGTGATGCTCCAAACACGAACAATAACACTGTGCACTGACGATCTGCCGTGGAGGAACGTAATGCGTTAGGATAACACCATCACAGTCGTACACGAGAATCACCATAACTTTAGACCGCGCCATTCGCACCATCAGAAGAACAGACTCTGCTAACGGTATACTACGGCTTCCACATCGATGGCAACGGGTTCGTCACAGCGCTGGTGACTATTTTGAAGGACAGTAACAGGTGCAAACCTGTAACTCTTGTGTATCGGTTGTGAATAAATAGGAGCCACTACTTAAGTTCCAACCCTCGTATATGAATTTTCAAAGATTTAAAGTCCTATTTGAAACACCCTGTACAAGCCGTAATTGATTTCAAGACATTTAGAACTAGGACTCACTAGTTTACCGAAAACTTCAGCCATTGAAGGACCCCAAAGCAGAATATTCTCCTTTCCTTGTATCATACACCCAATTCACTCGGCTTCCCTGGGGAAGAGGAGACTGATGATCAAGAAATTAAATCACAATAAACCCATAATCATATTCATCTAACCCTTTGTGGAACAGGCTACATTTTCTCCATGACACAGATCGCATATGGTTCCTATGAAAGTAGTGCCGAGAAATGATGTAGTGTACATATGTCTACATTTCTTTTTAAGGAAGAATTATTTACACGGAAGTCTACAACCCAATAATAGGTTGATGCCCGTACATCTTATGTCTTCCTCAATATATGAAGACATGATGAAACGTACACTGAGATCACAAAAGTGGTAGTGTACATCCTATTATTGTTTCGGACATCATTTTGCCCCACGGAGTGCAGCGACTCCACGTGGCAGGGACTCAAAAAGTCATTATGAGTCCCCTTCAAAAGTTCTGAGCCATGCTGTCTGTATAGTAGTCGAAAATGGCGAAAGTGCTGCCCGTGCAGGATTTTGTGCATAAACTGACCTCTCAATTGCATCTCATAAATGTTCGAGGGGATTCATGTCGGGCTATCTAGGTGGCGAGATCATTCACTCGCACTGTCCAGAAAGTTCTTCAAACCAACGTGAACAGTTGTGGCCTGATAACATGGCGCATTGTCATCCAGAAAAGTTCCATCGCTGCTTGGGAATATCAAGTCTATGATTGATAGAAAACGGTTTCCAAGTAGCCAAACATGGTCATTTCCAGTCAATGGTCGGTGAAGTTGTACCAGAGGATTCATTTCCTTCCATGTAAGCGTAATCCATACCATTATGGAGCCACCACGACCAGCTTGCACAGTTCCCTGTGGACAACGTGGGCCCGTGGCTTCGCAGAATATGCGTCACAATAGAACCCTGCGCCAGCTCTTACCAACTGAAATCGGGAGTCATCTCACAAGGCCGCGGTTTTCCAGCTTCTAGGGTCCAAACGGTAATGTCACGAGGCCAGGAGCTATGCTGCAGATATTGTCGTGCTGTTAACCAAAGCACTCTGGTTGGTCGTTAGATGCCGTACCCCATAAACGGCACGTTTCGACGCACTGCCGTAACCAATACGTTCACCGTTCGTCCCACATTGATATCTGCGGTTATTACTTATAGAGTTGTTTGTCTGTTTGCACTGAGATGTCTATGCAAACGTCGCTGCTCACAATCGTTAAGTGAATGTCGTCGGCCATTGCGTTGTCCGCGGTGAGAGGTAATGACTGAAATATGGTATTATCGACACACTCCTGACGCCTGCGGATCTGGGAATACTGAATTCCCTAACGATTAGCGATACGGGATGTCCCATGTGTCTAGCTCCAGCTACCATTTAGAGTTCAAAGACTTATAATTCCCGTTGTGCGATCATAGTCACGTCGGAAATCCTTTCACATGAATCATCTGAGTACAAATGACAGCTCCACCAAGTCAACTGTGCTTTTATTCCTTGTGTAGCGATGCTACCGCCATCTGTATATTTGCATATTGCTATATCATGAATTTCGTCACCTCAGAGTAATGCCTCCGAATTTTTAAGGCTTTTTTAATAAGACAAATAGTCACGTCGGAAATCCTTTCACATGAATCATCTGAGTACAAATGACAGCTCCACCAAGTCAACTGTGCTTTTATTCCTTGTGTAGCGATGCTACCGCCATCTGTATATTTGCATATTGCTATATCATGAATTTCGTCACCTCAGAGTAATGCCTCCGAATTTTTAAGGCTTTTTTAATAAGACAAACTTTATTAACATTCTACACATTTATTCTTCATATCTAAGCGCTGTATATACTTTTAAATACAGTCATCTGGGCGAAGAACAGATTTCTTCCAATGAGAAGCTCTTGATTTCGTCACTGTAGAAGGTTTGACTTTGCTGACGGAGTCACAACGTCATCTCCTCTTGCACCACAACATCATCTCTGCTTCCACGGCTTCACCACTGTCAGAGTGAAGTCTTAAAAGGTGTACTTTAAGTTTTGGAAACATATGAAAATCGGAAGCGCCCAAGTCGGGATTGAATGGAGGATTATCGATAACACTGAACTGTGAGATATATCACAGCGTCGTGTGTGGTTTGGCGTTGTCATTCAGGAGAGGAGGCTCCATGTGTGAGCGAATTACTAGACTTCGAAACGCGGTTGAGGCACACGCCTATTCACGCAATCACGTAGGTACTTTACCCATCGCCACGTTACAAGTCAGAGCCCTCTACAGGCAGAGGGCTGCAAACATGTAGACATGAAGAATAAAGATGTAGAATGACAATAAGTCCTGCTTTATTTACAATCACTTTTCATCGGGCATTCTCTATTTGAACACCAACAGATTCCGTTCGGTCCATTGATATTGCAGTATTTCCTTTTAACTTCCAGCTATGATCGCTTGCTGCATTATTGCCGAGCAAATTACAAGATTCCGTGGAGAGCTGTAATTCGGACTCCAGAAAACGTAATGGGTCACTGAATGAATGTAGATAATGTCGTTAACTAACACTAGCAATGTGTTTTAAATAATGTGTAGATAAAATATAATGCCCAAGAATGTAAAACTCAAACTCTGACTGAACCTTGATTAAAACAAGAAACCCAGAAAGTAACAATCCAAAACAAAGAGAAAAATTAATTAATAAACGAAAGGTTTTTCATTTCTGTATTATGAGCTTTAGGAGCTTTTACAGAAAAAATTCGAAGAGATTACATTTTAGAACATCCTCATATGAATGAACTTAAAATATATTAAGTCATGGTATCATATCTAGAAAATCTACAGCATCTGTTCCATTTTAAAGCTGCGTATTACATAGAAACCTGATGTAAAATGTGTTTTATGGGGACTTAACGAAGATAATGTGACTTGTGAATGTAAAATACTAAGACAATATGTGAGCTACACAACTAAATATTTAAGCAGGGTAGAGCACCTCGTATATCCAGTGAATAAAAATGTAGAAAAATATCAAAAAGAAGGAGATAAACATCAGGACTTTATATAAAGTTCGATTTATTATCAACTCCTTAATTTTGAATAATATAAATGCCGTATGGCCAGCGAGTAATACAATAATTTGGAGAACACTGAGATTGGTGAGGAGCATGCTGGTAGAACACTAGCCAGAGTCGCGGTCATCTCTGAGGCACCCCTGACTGCTGGATGTCGAATAGCAGGAACGGTCTGCGGCCCAGGCAGATGAGAGCCTATCAGATTTCACACATTTAATGGGATTGAGCACCTCCTTGCCGGTCTGTGCTTTGAAACCCGGAAACGGAGGTGGTCCAATAACACGACGTTCCCTTAGCTTCACTTCTCGCTGCGAAGACTGTAGTGAAGTCGTGGGGGACCGGGACCCAAAAGCTCGGAAAGGGGGAGGCCCAGTAATGAGACAGCCTCTTAGTGAAGCTTCAGTAGGTATGGAGTGTTGCACATCCCTGGGAGCCCGAGCCCTAAACGCCGGAAATGGAGGGGGTCCAGTGACAAGACAGCCCCTCAACATTGCATCACTCTGTGAGACATTTGATATGTACCTGGCGTCCCCAGGGACTTGTGACCTGAAGGCGCCGAATGGTGGTGGCCCAGTAATGCAAAAGCCCCTTAAAGTTGCCTCCCTCTGAACGGCTTCTGGTATGGTCCAGGCAGCCTTACTTGGAAATGCAGGATACGGTGGGGGCCCAGTCAGGTCACGACCCCACAGATACATAAGACTCTGAAGATCGTCACTAGATTTTGATACCTTGTCCACTGGTTCATCAACCTGGTTGGAATGCAACATGTGATTCTGACTGTTTGCTTGGAGCTTACTTATTCGATCAGTTTCGACCTCTGAATATTGGCTCTCAACATTATCACCAAGGGATCGACTCACTATGATCTGTTCCTTCTCCTCATCCGAATCGGGTCTTGAAAACTTCCCATCATTTATTTCAAGCTCCTTCATCAGCTGGGGCACATCATTTAAGTGCATGCTTGGAGGCACATCGCCCACTGCTAAGAGTGCACTATGGCGCACACTTTTTTGATTTCTATCGAACTCTTCTGAGTAATTCTGAATAGAATGGAGGCTGCTTATCTCACTGATTTTATAGCCCTCCTCATTTAAATCGGGGCTTGCAATAGTTGCATTATTTGATTCAAGCTCCTTCATCAGCTGGGACACATCATTTAAGTGCACGCTTGGAGGCACATTGCCCACAGCTAAGAGAGCACTATGGCGCACACTTTTTTGATTTCTATCGAACTCTTCTGAGTATGTCTGAATAGCATGGAGGCTGCTTATCTCACTGATTTTATAGCCCTCCTCATTTAAATCGGGGCTTGCAATAGTTGCATTATTTGATTCAAGCTCCTTCATCAGCAGGGGCACATCATTTAAATGCACGCTTGGAGGCACATCGCCCACAGCTAAGAGCGCACTATGGCGCACACTTTTTTGATTTCTATCGAACTCTTCTGAGTAAATCTGAATAGCATGGAGACTGCTTATCTCACTGATTTTATAGCCCTCCTCATTTAAATCGGGGCTTGCAATAGTTGCATTATTTGATTCAAGCTCCTTCATCAGCTGGGGAACATCATTTATGTGCACGCTTGGAGGCACATCGCCCACAGCTAAGAGTGCACTATGGCGCACACTTTTTTGGTTTCTATCGAACTCTTCTGAGTAATTCTGAATAGCATGGAGGCTGCTTATCTCACTGATTTTATAGCCCTCCTCATTTAAATCGGGGCTTGCAATAGTTGCATTATTTGATTCAAGCTCCTTCATCAGCTGGGGCACATCATTTAAGTGCACGCTTGGAGGCACATCGCCCACAGCTAAGAGTGCACTATGGCGCACACTTTTTTGATTTCTATCGAACTCTTCTGAGTAATTCTGAATAGCATGGAGGCTGCTTATCTCACTGATTTTATAGCCCTCCTCATTTAAATCGGGGCTTGCAATAGTTGCATTATTTGATTCAAGCTCCTTCATCAGCTGGGGCACATCATTTAAGTGCACGCTTGGAGGCACATCGCCCACAGCTAAGAGTGCACTATGGCGCACACTTTTTTGATCTCTATCGAACTCTTCTGAGTAATTCTGAATAGCATGGGGGCTGCTTATCTCACTGATTTTATAGCCCTCCTCATTTAAATCGGCGCTTGCAATAGTTGCAATATTTGATTCAAGCTCCTTCAACAGCTGGGGCACATCATTTAAGTGCACGCTTGGAGGCACATCGCCCACAGCTAAGCGTGCACTATGGCGCACACTTTTTTGATTTCTATCGAACTCTTCTGAGTAACTCTGAATAGCATGGACGCTGCTTATCTCACTGATTTTATAGCCCTTCTCACTTAAGTCGGGGCTTGCAATAGTTGCATTATTTGATTCAAGCTCCTTCATCAGCTGGGGCACATCATTTAAGTGCACGCTTGGAGGCACATCGCCCACAGCTATGAGCGCACTACGGCGCACACTTTTTTGATTTCTATCGAACTCTTCTGAGTAATTCTGAATAGCATGGGGGCTGCTTACCTCACTGATTTTATAGCCCTCCTCATTTAAATCGGAGCTTGCAATAGTTGCATTATTTGATTCAAGCTCCTTCATCAGCTGGGGCACATCATTTAAGTGCACGCTTGGAGGCACATCGCCCACAGCTAAGAGTGCACTATGGCGCACACTTTTTTGATTTCTATCGAACTCTTCTGAGTAATTCTGAATAGCATGGGGGCTGCTTATCTCACTGATTTTATAGCCCTCCTCATTTAAATCGGGGCTTGCAATACTTGCATTATTTGATTCAAGCACATTCATCAGCTGGGGCACATCATTTAAGTGCACGGTTGGAGGCACATCGCCCACAGCTAAGAGTGCACTATGGCGCACACTTTTTTGATTTCTATCGAACTCTTCTGAGTAATTCTGAATAGCATGGAGACTGCTTATCTCACTGATTTTATAGCCCTCCTCATTTAAATCGGGGCTTGCAATAGTTGCATTATTTGATTCAAGCTCCTTCATCAGCTGGGGCACATCATTTAAGTGCACGCTTGGAGGCACATCGCCCACAGCTAAGAGTGCACTATGGCGCACACTTTTTTGATTTCTATCGATCTCTTCTGAGTAATTCTGAATAGCATGGGGGCTGCTTATCTCACTGATTTTATAGCCCTCCTCATTTAAATCGGGGCTTGCAATAGTTGCATTATTTGATTCAAGCTCCTTCATCAGCTGCGGCACATCATTTAAGTGCACGCTTGGAGGCACATCGCCCACAGCTACGATTGCCCTATGGCGCACACTTTTTTGATTTCTATCGAACTCTTCTGAGTGATTCTGAATAGCATGGGGGCTGCTTATCTCACTGATTTTATAGCCCTCCTCATTTAAATCGGGGCTTGCAATAGTTGCATTATTTGATTCAAGCTCCTTCATCAGCTGGGGCACATCATTTAAGTGCACGCTTGGAGGCACATCGCCCACAGCTAAGAGTGCACTATGGCGCACACTTTTTTGATTTCTATCGAACTCTTCTGAGTAATTCTGAATAGCATGGGGGCTGCTTATCTCACTGATTTTATAGCCCTCCTCATTTAAATCGGGGTTTGCAATAGTTGCATTATTTGATTCAAGCTCCTTCATCAGCTGGGGCACATCATTTAAGTGCACGCTTGGAGGCACATCGCCCACAGCTAAGAGTGCACTATGGCGCACACTTTTTTGATTTCTATCGAACTCTTCTGAGTAATTCTGAATAGCATGGAGGCTGCTTATCTCACTGATTTTATAGCCCTCCTCATTTAAATCGGGGCTTGCAATAGTTGCATTATTTGATTCAAGCTCCTTCATCAACTGGGGCACATCATTTAAGTGCAAGCTTGGCGGCACATCGCCCACAGCTACGAGTGCACTATGGAGCACACTTTTTTGATTTCTATCGAACTCTTCTGAGTAATTCTGAATAGCATGGAGCCTGCTTATCTCACTGATTTTATAGCCCTCCTCATTTAAGCCGGGGCTTGCAATAGTTGCATTATTTGATTCACGCTCCTTCATCAGCTGGGGCACATCATTTAAGTGCACGCTTGGAGGCACATCGCCCACAGCTAAGAGTGCACTATGGCGCACACTTTTTTGATTTCTATCGAACTCTTCTGAGTAATTCTGAATAGCATGGAGGCTGCTTATCTCACTGATTTTATAGCCCTCCTCATTTAAGTCGGGGCTTGCAATAGTTGCATTATTTGATTCAAGCTCCTTCATCAGCTGGGGCACATCATTTAAGTGCACGCTTGGAGGCACATCGCCCACAGCTAAGAGTGCACTATGGAGCACACTTTTTTGATTTCTATCGAACTCTTCTGAGTAATTCTGAATAGCATGGAGGCTGCTTATCTCACTGATTTTATAGCCCTCCTCATTTAAGTCGGGGCTTGCAATAGTTGCATTATTTGATTCAAGCTCCTTCATCAGCTGGGGCACATCATTTAGGTGCACGCTTGGAGGCACATCGCCCACAGCTAAGAGTGCACTATGGCGCACACTTTTTTGATTTCTATCGAACTCTTCTGAGTAATTCTGAATAGCATGGAGGCTGCTTATCTCACTGATTTTATAGCCCTCCTCATTTAAATCGGGGCTTGCAATAGTTGCATTATTTGATTCAAGCTCCTTCATCAGCTGGGGCACATCATTTAAGTGCAAGCTTGGAGGCACATCGCCCACAGCTTCGAGCGCACTACGGCGCACACTTTGTTGACTTCTATCGAACTCTTCTGAGTGCTTCTGAATAGCAGGGGGGCTGCTTATCTCACTGATTTTATAGCCCTCCTCATTTAAATCGGGGCTTGCAATCGCTGCATTATTTGATTCAAGCTCCTTCATCAGCTGTTGCACATCATTCAAGTGCACGCTTGGAGGCACATCGCCCACAGCTAAGAGTGCACTATGGCGCACACTTTTTTGATTTCTATCGAACTCTTCTGAGTGCTTCTGAATAGCATAGGGGCTGCTTATCTCACTGATTTTATAGCCCTCCTCATTTAAATCGGGGCTTGCAATAGTTGCATTATTTGATTCAAGCTCCTTCATCAGCTGGGGCACATCATTTAAGTGCACGCTTGGAGGCACATCGCCCACAGCTAAGAGTGCACTATGGCGCACACTTTTTTGATTTCTATCGAACTCTTCTGAGTGCTTCTGAATAGCATGGGGGCTGCTTATCTCACTGATTTTATAGCCCTCCTCATTTGAATCGGGGCTTGCAATAGTTGCATTGTTTGATTCAAGCTCTTTCATCAGCTGGGGCACATCATTTAAGTGCACGCTTGGAGGCACATCGCCCACAGCTAAGAGTGCACTATGGCGCACACTTTTTTGATTTCTATCGAACTCTTCTGAGTAACTCTGAATAGCATTGAGGCTGCTTATCTCACTGATTTTATAGCCCTCCTCATTTAAATTGGGGCTTGCAATAGTTGCATTATTTGATTGAAGCTCCTTCATCAGCTGGGGCACATCATTTAGGTACACGCTTGGAGGCACATCGCCCACAGCTATGAGCGCACTACGGCGCACACTTTGTTGATTTCTATCGAACTCTTCTGAGTGCTTCTGAATAGCATGGGGGCTGCTTATCTCACTGATTTTATAGCCCTCCTCATTTAAGTCGGGGCTTGCAATAGTTGCATTATTTGATTCAAGCTCCTTCATCAGCTGGGGCACATCATTTAGGTGCACGCTTGGAGGCACATCGCCCACAGCTAAGAGTGCACTATGGCGCACACTTTTTTGATTTCTATCGAACTCTTCTGAGTAATTCTGAATAGCATGGAGGCTGCTTATCTCACTGATTTTATAGCCCTCCTCATTTAAGTCGGGGCTTGCAATAGTTGCATTATTTGATTCAAGCTCCTTCATCAGCTGGGGCACATCATTTAGGTGCACGCTTGGAGGCACATCGCCCACAGCTAAGAGTGCACTATGGCGCACACTTTTTTGATTTCTATCGAACTCTTCTGAGTAATTCTGAATAGCATGGAGGCTGCTTATCTCACTGATTTTATAGCCCTCCTCATTTAAGTCGGGGCTTGCAATAGTTGCATTATTTGATTCAAGCTCCTTCATCAGCTGGGGCACATCATTTAGGTGCACGCTTGGAGGCACATCGCCCACAGCTAAGAGTGCACTATGGCGCACACTTTTTTGATTTCTATCGAACTCTTCTGAGTAATTCTGAATAGCATGGAGGCTGCTTATCTCACTGATTTTATAGCCCTCCTCATTTAAATCGGGGCTTGCAATAGTTGCATTATTTGATTCAAGCTCCTTCATCAGCTGGGGCACATCATTTAAGTGCACGCTTGGAGGCACATCGCCCACAGCTAAGAGTGCACTATGGCGCACACTTTTTTGATTTCTATCGAACTCTTCTGAGTGCTTCTGAATAGCATGGGGGCTGCTTATCTCACTGATTTTATAGCCCTCCTCATTTGAATCGGGGCTTGCAATAGTTGCATTGTTTGATTCAAGCTCTTTCATCAGCTGGGGCACATCATTTAAGTGCACGCTTGGAGGCACATCGCCCACAGCTAAGAGTGCACTATGGCGCACACTTTTTTGATTTCTATCGAACTCTTCTGAGTATGTCTGAATAGCATGGAGGCTGCTTATCTCACTGATTTTATAGCCCTCCTCATTTGAATCGGGGCTTGCAATAGTTGCATTATTTGATTCAAGCTCCTTCATCAGCTGGGGCACATCATTTAAGTGCACGCTTGGAGGCACACCGCCCACAGCTAAGAGTGCACTATGGCGCACACTTTTTTGATTTCTATCGAACTCTTCTGAGTAACTCTGAATAGCATTGAGGCTGCTTATCTCACTGATTTTATAGCCCTCCTCATTTAAATCGGGGCTTGCAATCGCTGCATTATTTGATTCAAGCTCCTTCATCAGCTGGGGCACATCATTCAAGTGCATGCTTGGAGGCACATCGCCCACAGCTAAGAGTGCACTATGGCGCACACTTTTTTGATTTCTATCGAACTCTTCTGAGTGCTTCTGAATAGCATGGAGGCTGCTTATCTCACTGATTTTATGGCCTTCCTCATTAGAATCGGGTCTTGCAAACTTTCTGTCATTTGATTCAAGCTCTTTCATCAGCAGGGGCACTTCATTGAAGTGTACTCTTTGAGGTTCATCGCCCACAGCTACGGGCGCACTATTGCGCGCAAATTCATGTCCAACCAAACTTTCTGAGTGCTTAGCAGTGAATTTGAGGCTGGTTGTCGGATTGATTTTATATATTTCGTTATCTGAATCGGAAATTGGATAGTTTACATCGTATGTTTCGATCCCCTTCATCTGCTGGGCAACTGTATTTAAGTGCTTGAGTTTAGGCTCATCACCAATAGATCTGAACTCACTTACTTTCGCTGATAGTTCTTTGAGATCTAATATTTGAACGTGTAATGCCTTAGGTTTCTCATCATTGCTCATGGGTGTTGGCTCTCTACAGTGTTTTCCGTCCCTAACGTGGGATGATACACTTATGTTCACGATGTTCAGCACTGGGGCCCCGTTGTTTTCGCTGCAAGATGTTACTGCTGCGTTCCGGTCTTCCCCAGACCTCTGTTGGGAGAAAAAACAAGGTATAAGGCTCTGCATGGAAAAATGAGAGTTTGTGTAGCGTTAGTCGATTATTCCTCAATACTATTTTGCGTTTCTTTATTATATGGTTCTGAGACTATTTTTCCATATATTTTTCTACTGTAAGCGGATTTTTGTGTAATTTCTTAGTTATGTCTAATCTCTAACACAATACTGCGCCAGACCCCAACTGTGTTACGATTTGTGTAATGAATGTTATGAGTTATGTCCTCATTTCTTTTATTACGTTTCTCTTCGACATTGGCCCGAACTGTGGAGATTGGTTGCAGCATATACCTGAAGTGAATAACTACTCAACTTCCAATAACCGTGATCAACTCAATAGCAGGACCCCATGATCTACATCTTGTGCATTGTTCCTACTGTATCTGTGCTAGGGCTGGTCTTACATCCTGTGGACATTAAATGACTTATTAATTCGTTGATTCGTCGCATTGAACATAACCTGTCGTCAGAGAGAATCATAGGATATTTGCTGTACACCACTGAACACAATGATGAAGAGACTCACCTATCAGCAACTACTTCTGTAGCATGTATTGTTACATTGTAGTGTTGTATTTCCGTTTAGGGACACACTGAAGGAAGTAGTTGCTAATTCCACTTCCTTGAAAATATAGTGCTTATGCAGCAATAATTATAAGTGGTTGCTGATTTTCGGGCACGGTTTGCTTTATAACTCAGATTGGTGCATAATTTCGGAACGTTTTTGTTTTGTGTGTTGGGCTTTGGTTGCTATGGGTTTATTCATCAATTGTCATTTCTTATTTGTACCTGACTGTACTGAGGTTACGCATTGTGATTTTGTCACCAGGAGGTAGTGAGAGGAGTTGTGGACGCCATTAAGCGGAGTGCCAAGTGAAGAAATCGAAATATTTCTCACATATTCTCCTGTTCCAGTTCATTAGAGATGTGACAGCAATGTAGGCAGCCAGAACGATTTGCGTCGTGTATGGTGACGTTTTAGGATGATAGGTATGACATTAGAGACACCCCACGTTCAGGAAGGGATTAATGAAGATGGTTTAAACGCATTAATCCTCAATAACCACATCAGGTTACTCGAGAATTGGGAAATTGAATGAACTGCGGATATTCCACCTTCGTGCGTCATTTGCATCCTGTGTTGAAGATTCAATAATCCGGTGTGTGGGTGTGCATGCTTTAGGCCAAAAGCACAAAACTCAGCGGATGGCCATAACTACATCTCTGCTTCCTCGTCATCAACGAGCTTGTGAACAATACCGAATATTCATATCCTATATTGTTACTGGTAATGACTAACTGCTTACGTAACAGAAAGAAAGGAATGGCTGAGCGAAAGAAATGAGCAACTTCTTCTAGAATGACTGCGAGCATTCACCAAAGGTAATGTTATTCATCTTCTGCAACAGCGACGATGTGGTGTACTATGAATTGCTTCCCGCAGATGTAATCATCATTGTTGACATTTATTGTCTTGCAGACGCATTTCGGGTACAACGACCAGCACGACTTTATGAAGTTTTGCTACTCCTCGGTAACGCACGCCGGCATCCTGCTGGACCGACGAAAAACACTATGCAGAAGTTGGTCTGGGAAGTCGTCACACACGCAACCTATTCACCTGATCTTGCGCCCTGGGACTTTTCACCTCTTCCGCCATCTGTCGAACAGCCTACGAGGAACTTCCTTTCCGGATGAAAGTGCGCTTGCCGTTCGGTTTGAGGCGTCACGTCACGGACTTGGCGGCTCCTCCTGCCGGAAGTTCGAGTCCCCCTCTGGCATGGGTGTGTGTGTAGTTCTTAGCATAAGTTACTTTAAGTTAGTTTAACTAGTGTATAAGTCTAGAGACCGATGACTTAAGCAGTTTGGTTCTTTAGGAATTAACACATTTGAACATTTTTTGAAAGAGCTCTCCGAAAATCGCTCGAAGAGTTCTTCACCTCAAAAACACGTGATTTCTGCAGTAGCAAAATCGACAAATTGCTCCAGCGTTGGCAGACTGTTGTAAATGATGAAGGAGAATATATTATGGATGACTAAGGTCTATGTTAAGTCTCAAGGTGCTCAGAGCCATTTGAACCTATTGACTAAGGTCTCTGCTATGCATATCTGTCGTGCTAACTGAACTTACGGAAAACGCTACGAATTTATGCACCTAACCAACATAAGATTATCAAATTTAAAAATGACTTGAGTTTCAGTTAAGGTGCAATATCCGTAATTATTCCGTAGAACGCCAGCGAATAAAGTTAGCAACGTCAATAAGCACACTTCCATTGAAGTCAGGTCAGGAAAACAGTACATTATTTCAAAGTGGCTTCTTCGCGAGTGTCTTAGCTAAGTGCACAAGTATTCGGCTGGCAGCGGTCGGTCGCCTTGGAGGGCTGCAGCCTGGAGTCGGTGCACAGAGATGGGTCGACATGGAACGCGAGACACAGGCTCACAAAAAGCTATCGTGTTTCGACCGGCCCATAGGCAAAACGTCCAATGAAGTATCTGGCTATGTAGCAATGGGAGCAATGAGGGAAGGGTTTCATAATGACTTTGGATGCAAAATTTTGCCAGACTATCAGAGTAAAACCCCTAAGTCGTTTTAGCCTTACGTAAAATCAGTAAGCTGATCCAAGTCACTTGTTGAGTCACTCAGGTACCATACTGGAGCAGAATCTGAATTCGACAGGGAGAAGGCCGAAATAATGACTTCAGCTCTCCGAAATTGTTTCAGGGCGATAGATCGTGATGCATCACGTCCTTTCAGTCATCCTACGGCAACTAAACGGAAGATTATGATATAAGTGATCGCGGAATTGTAAAGCAACTGCAATCGCGCAGTAGTGGAAAGGCATCAGCACCAAATCAGATACCTGCAAGAACGTACAGAGTCGATGCGGAAAAAACTTGCTCCTCTTCTAGCAGCAGTTTATCGTAGGTTTCTGAAGCAATGAAGTGCATCTAGTTACTGGAGAAAAGTGCCGGTCATTTCTGTTTGCAGGAAGGGTTGTAGAAAAACATCACACAATTATTGACCTGGTAGCGGAGTACCCTACTTTTCCCGAGTGTATAATTATTCCATTTCTTTTTATTAGCCCATCATCTCGATCCCTCTCTCTTTGTCCATCTCCTCCAAACTCCTCTCTGTCCGTATCATTCTCCTCCCACCACCCCTCGCCACTTCTGCCCACCTTCTCTACCAAGCACTCTCTGCCTGTCTCCTGCTTCCATCTCCAGAACTATGTCTTGTACAGTGATGTAATTTTGTAAGTACATTCAGTAATATAGGTGAATATTGTCCACAAAATTTGTCGTGAATACTGTAAGTAGTTAAATAGTAATAAATTAAAACTTCATTCATATCGCAGCAGGTTTCACGCATATAGGTGCTTATTACGTCATATATCCTGACCTGTGTGTTGTACAATGGTGTAATATTATAGGTACTTTGATCGGCGTATGCGGATAATGTCTGCGAAATTAGTGGCAAATAGAGATAGTAGCAGCTAAAATACATTTAGAAGTCACAAATGGTGCTGCAGTTTTACTGTATTATCAACGAAAATGTAGTAGGCGATAGTTTTTTCTGTATGATCAGCGAAAATAAGTAAGCGATAACCTTTTTTTCCTGTTGTCTATTTATGAGGGTCGTCACCGAGAAGAAGTTTCGTAAGGGCTTGAATTTATGTATAAAGTTTGTTGGAAGTCAGTAGGTTCTCTCATTCTCAGACACTGAATGAATCAAGTCTGTCACTCGTGTCGTGAGCTACACAACTTTTTCACTCGCACCCCTGCTCTTTCCCTTTCATAGGTATATTATTCTTGTCCCCACAGCCATTCTTTCCATACAGCAAGTTATATGTGTACCAAGTATGGCTGAAATCGGTTCAATGGATTAGGAGGACATGTGGAACATACATACATACTTACATATGTACATAAATAGATTCACAGGTACATCCAGTTTTATAAAATGTATGTATATTGCTGACCTCAGTCTGTTGCCGAATGATGGAACATATCTTATGATCACTTAGTATGACATTTTAGAGAGCAAAACTATCCTCTATAAAAATTAAAATGGATTATGCAAACAGAGCTCCTGCAAAAGTAAGGTCGTTCTTTTCCTCCATGAGATCCACAGTGGTGTGGATTCAGCACGATGTCTTCAGGAAAGCACTTCAGACGGTCCCGCTCTGCTGTATATCGGAAAAAATACGAGCTTACCAAGTATCGGACTAGATTTGGGACTGTATTCAAGACTTCCTAGCAGAGAGAGCTGAACATGTCACTCTTAACGGAGCGAAATCGACAGATGTAAAAGGAGCTCTTGCCGGAAATTACATAAGGCTATTCGTAGATGATGCGGTTCTCTACAGGAAGGTAGCAACGTTGTAAAAGAGTACCGATTTGCAGAAGGACCAGCAGACGGTTAATGAATGGCGCAGGCTCTAGCAGTTGTCCCTGAACGCAAATAAATGTCATGCTTGCAGCATACATGCAACAAGAAAACGAATGGTATACAACTCACCCATTTATGACATATTGCTGGGTACCACACTCACTGTAAAACCATCCAGAGCGACCACAGGTGGAGTGACCACATAAAACAAATTTTAGGAAAAGCAGATTGCAGGCTGAAAAAGGCAGGAATAATCTGAAGGAAATGTATGTCATCCATGAAACAAGTGGCTTGCAGCACACTTGTTCCACCGATCCTAGAGTGCTCTTCATCATCCTAAAACCTCATTAGCTAGGAGTGATAGAAGAAATAAGAAAACATCCAACAAAGAGCTGCGTATTTCGCCACTGAGTCATTTAGTCGGCTGGAGGGCTTTGGCAAACGCTACAAAAGAGGCATTGAGCATCATGTAGCAGTTTGCTGTTGAAATAGCGAGAGAGTAAGTTCCAGGTGAAGTCTGATGACTTGTTGCTTCGTACCTCAGATGTATCGTGCAGTGACAAATTAGAGCTAATATAGAGGCTCATGGACGATCATTTTTCTCTCAAGCCATTCACAACTGGAAAGGGAATGGGGTTGTAAGGTAGTGGTACCAGATGTGCCCTCCGCCAAACACCGCCAGTTGGTTCATGGAATATTCATGTGGGTGTAGGTGTATCAGTGCCAAATGCCCAATCCGTCTACAAGGAATGGACTGACATGGGGAAACGTGTGACGAATGGCGTACAAACAATGGGCGTAAGAAGATCCGTTCCTGCAGGGGATGGGGAAGAATGTGTCACGCATTCCCAATGACCACTGGTTTGTAACTGGACTGAAATGGCCGTTGCAATGAATGCAAGTCTGTATCAACGTCTTTCCAGTGATCACCAGAAGCGCTAGACATTAGGAGTCTGGAGCCTTGCAGAAGGCTGTTGCTTGCAGTTTCACATGAAGCTGTACATCTTCAGTGTGCCAAACAGCGAGCAAGTAGAACAATGGCTGAATGGAGGAGTACACTCTGGTTCGAGTGCCTAAAGTTTTCTCCTCTTTTCAAACAATGCAAGCCATCAGGAGTATTTGAAGGCCTGTGGATGTTTACGACTCTGTATGTGGAAGGTGTTTTCCAGGCCAGAACTGGTACTGTAATGTTCATTTCAACTTCTCGTGGTGTAATGAACCATCTATTAAATTTCAGGCATTCATCTGCACAAATAAAATTTGCTCCTGTGATATTTCGGCCGCGTATCGTCAGGCCATCCTTAGAGTGACAATGAGGTTAAATTTTACATTTGTTGTAATTTCGTGCTTCTGCCCCATATGGGCAGGGGAGGGCTGGCAGCAGCACAGTCCGTCGCTCTTCAGCCAAGTGGCTTTACAAAATATATAAAAAGAGTGAGAAAGGGGAATATAAAAACACTGTAAAGGAAGTTAAAATATACACCAACACGCGGACATTCACTGGGGGACAGTTAAAAACTCGACATAGAATTAAAAGAAAACAGCTGACAATTCATGTGGCACTTACAACACTGGAGTCAAACAAGTTAAAAGTCGGCCACTGTATAAGAAAACACAAAGAGTGAGAGGCACTTCAAAAACAACTGTAAACAACACAGCACACACGAAGAATAAAAACCGCTGATTGGCACCCGCTGAGGGATGGGAAGCCTGAGAGGAGGGAAAAAGATGGGTGGATGGTTTGGTGGGGGGCTGGGGAGGGGGATGAGAGAAAGAGGAAGAAAGGGGGCAGGGGGCGTACCAAGAGGCAAGACTTGGGTGAGGTGGGAGATGAAGAAGGAAGACAAGGCAGGAGGGAGCACAGACACACAGAAGGGGGAAACGTGAAAGGGAGGGGGCATGTAGGGGGTAGGAAACCACTCAGGGAAAGGGGAGGGGAGAGGGAGCCTTGAGGAGTAGGGGGGGGGGGGAGGTGGGATTAGAATTGGTAGGAGGGGTAGATGTCAGAGTGAAGCTCATCATCTGGGAGGGGTAGGTGCTGGGAGTTGCATTGGGAAAGGAGTCGGAGGATGTGGAGATGGAGAGAGGGTGGGACACAACGGTAAAGGTGCGGCAATAGGCTGGGAGTGGAAAGGAAGGTGGACACCTGAGGGTGGAGTGGATCGAGTCGGCGGACGAACAGACATTCGATTTGTTTATTCAGCAGGGAAATGTACATGCTATAGTGGAAACCAATTTCCAAGTTTGTTTCTTCGATCAATGTTTGGTGCTGCATCACCAGTAACGTGTTTATAAGTCCAGTCATTTGAGAAAAGCGAATGATGTGACTGAATGATTTTCATTTTTTGAAAAATTCGTTTGTTGAACACCTTGAAGACTTGGAACGCAACGTACTTGCAGCATGATGGAGCCCCTCGACATTATATTGAGGGAACACCTCAACCAGATACTCTAACCGCTGCTAGTGCAATGAATAGGTCACCAAGATCGCCAAACCTTAGCCATCAGTTTTTTTTGTAGGGTTAGATTAAGTCTGATGTGCAGAATCCCGAAGTGAGAAAGGCGAGATGAACTGCTTGGTCTCAGCATGGATGCTACTGCCTCATTAGGGGATTAACAGAGGCACTCAGGCGTTCAATACCACATGTATCAAGTGGAACTTTGAGCCCAGTTCCCGCCCTTGCAAAGAATTATAATGAATTAATATGGATCACGTTCTAGCAAGTACACAATTCTTATTTTCTTTAATACCCTAGATCGCTGCCGTAGTCGTTTTACCACAAATGTGGCCATCTCAATGTGCTGTTTTTGTCTTCTAGTTTCTTCTTTTTCTTCTTTTCAGAAAAATAAAAGAAAAAAGCCCACTCAGGATGCACAACTGCGGTGAAATATGTTTGGGTGTTATAAAAAATTATATACTTTTAAAAAGTATGAGTCATCCTTAATTCATTCCAACTCACGAGTGCAAAAATGCATTGATGTTGATATTGTGATACACAAATGCTTATTGTGAACTGCATGGAAGTTGAAATGTGACGTGTGCAAAAATGTTTAGAGATGAGTGTGCTAAAAGAGGTATTTTTCAATAGGTATTGTGTAAAACGCATATTGTTGTGTTTGCTGTCATACATTGTAGGACTCATAATGTATTGAATAATACAGAAAATAAATGAAAATGTATGTTAAATGTGTTCTATGTCGGAAACCATTCTGAGTAGGGAAACTGCCCATATGAAGCTTTTTACTTCAAACGATCGTTCCTGTGATATCCTTGAGTATTGATCATTGCTCTTGGAACCACCAGTATGTCTTGAGGCAGCGCAATCAGCCGCATGCAAATTTCCAGACTTCGAGAATAATACTGCCTTGCAGTAGATTTAGCACATAGCTGCAACGTTTATCAAACTTTTTGCCCATAACACCGCCCACAAAACAACGAAAGGAAACTAGTTTGTAGGGGGCTATATTTCGACCTCTATTCGCAGAGCATTTCGCAGACAATGTCCAAATATACCACTGAAAATACTTGCAAAAATGTATGATACTTAACGTGAAATATTTATCACATTATCTCATTAGTAAAGTAATCAGACTGATGACGCTGTTGTATATATAAGTGTGGTCTTAATTTAGAACAATGCACAAACACTTCCAACGAAAAGCTAAGTTTGAGGTTGTGACTGAGGTCTTGTGGTCAGCACAGTGGGTGTGGTAGACATGTGATATTTACATATACAGGAGAATCACGTAAGACGTAACAGCACTTTTATTACTCGAGTGGGTCAAGATAGCCCAACTAAGTTTCCAACAAACGTTGGTACACACTGGTGCATGTACTCGTATGTTCGATCCTTTTAAGTCTTAGACCAGCCAACACTGAAGTAAGTACACTACTGGCCATTAAAATTGCTACACCACGAAGATGACGTGCTACAGACGCGAAATTTACCCGACAGGAAGAAGATGCTGTGATATGCAAATGATCAGCTTTTCAGAGCATTCACACAAGGATGCGCCGGTGGCGACACCCACAACGTGCTAACATGAGGAACGGTTCCAACCGATTTCTCATACTCAAACAGCAGTTGACCGGCGTTTCCTGGTGAAACGTTGTTTTGCCGGCCAGAGTGGCCGTGCGGTTAAAGGCGCTTCAGTCTGGAACCGCGTGACCGCTACGGTCGCAGGTTCGAATGCTGCCTCGGGCATGGATGTGTGTGATGTCCTTAGGTTAGTTAGGTTTAAGTAGTTCTAAGTTCTAGGGGACTGATGACCAAGGAAGTTAAGTCCCATAGTGCTCAGAGCCATTTGAACCATTTTTGAAACGTTGTTGTGATGCCTCGTGTAAGGAGGAGAAATGCGTACCATCACGTTTCCGACTTTGATAAAGGTCTGATTGTGGCCTATCGCGATTATGGTTTATCGTATCGCGACATTGCTGCTCGCGTTGGTCGAGATCCAATGACTGTTAGCAGAATATGGAATCGGTGGGTTCTGGAGGGTCATACGGAACGCCGTGCTGGATCCTAACGGCCTCGTATCACTAGTGGTCTAGATGACAGGCATCTTATCCGCATGGCTGTAACGGATCGTGCAGCCACGTCTCGATCCCTGAGTCAACAGTTGCGGACGTTCGCAAGACAACAACCATCTGCGCGAACTATTCGACGACGTTTGCAGCAGAATGGACTATCAGCTCGTAAATCATGGCTCCGGTTACCCTTGACGCTGCATCACAGACAGGAGCGCCTGCGATGGTGTACTCAACGACGAACCTGGGTACACGAATGGCAAAACGTCATTTTTTTCCGATGAATCCAGGTTCTGTTTACAGCATCATGATGGTCGAATCTGTGTTTGGCGGCATCGCGGTGAACGCACATTGGAAGCGTGTATTCGTCATCACTGTACTGGCGTATCACCAGGCGTGATGGTATGGGGTGCCATTGGTTACACGCCTCAGTTACCTCTTGTTCGCATTGACGACACTTTGAACAGTGGACGTTACATTTCCTATGTGTTACGACCCGTGGCTCTACCCTTCATTCGATCCCTGCGAAACCCTACATTTCAGCAGGATAATGCACGACCGCATGTTGCAGGTCCTGTACAGGCGTTTCTGGTTACAGAAAATGTTCGACTGCTGCCCTGGTCAGCACGTTCTTCAGATCTCTCACCAATTGAAAACGTCTGGTCAATGATGGCCGAGCAACTGGCACGTCACAATACGCCAGTCACTACTCTTGATGAACTGTGATATCGTGTTGAAGCTGCATGGGCAGCTGTGCCTGTATACGCCATCTAAGCTCTGTTTGACTCAATGCCCAGGCATATCAAGGCCGTTATTACGGCCAGAGGTGGTTGTTCTGGGTACTGATTTTTTAGGATCTATGCACCCAAATTGCGTGAAAATGTAATCACATGTCAGTTGTAGTATAAAATACTTGTCCAGTGAATACCCGTTTATCATCTGCATTTGTTCTTGGTGTAGCAATTTTATTCGGCAGTAGTGTATGTTATTTCAAAGGAACGATATTCCCTAGAGATATGCCTAAGATCTTGAAAAGACTGGTACAGTGACGAAACGCCTGTTAATGCATCGACGAGAGAGGCATACGCTACTAAAACTAAACATATTTTTTTTTCGACGTGCAGCAGGTTGACTACAACTGGTACTTGCTAACGTCCAGCTTATCGGAAGGAACCAAATAAAATTATTTCTCATATGTGTACACTGCCTGTCAAAATCAGTGAAGCATCGAGAAGGGATGGAGCTAATGAAATGTATGTTCATAAGTCAAGGGAATACGTTACTTCATTTTAGTGATTGAGATAACGAATACAGTTTACAAAGACATTGACACTATGAGCCCACCTGCCAGGTCCCGGTTGTAGCCCCTTGTGGTCTGGTAGCATGCACTGATACGGTTCGGAGAAGGTATCATAAAGCCGTTGTATACCGTCCTGAGGGAAGCTGGTCCACAGCTCTGGAAATATATCTTGGATATCTCGGACACTGGCACTCGGACGGAGCTGATGTGCGTGTTAATCACTCGCATATTCTATTGGGGTCAGATCTTGGGAGCTAACAGGCCACGAGAGTACCTCACCATCAGGCAGACCTGTGCACTGAGTGGACGAGCCGTGCTGTGTTGGAAAATGGTGCCACGATACTGTCGCACGAATGGTATCGCATAACAACGCATGACATTCGTGAAAACCGTTGTGCAGCCAAGTGTTCTCTCAGTCAGTACTAACCGTGACCTGTGACAACCAATGGCTCCCAACACCAAGATGCGAGGAGTATCGCCAAGGTGTGGCTCTCCTAAATATTGGCATAGTGACAGACAACACTAGATCGTCGCCATAGTGATTACTGATTGTCATCAGCAGTCCGTGCCCCCTCCCCCCTCCCCCCTCTCGGCGAAACTGCAAACGCAGACACTTGCGTTGTTATGTTAACAGCAACCTAGCCGTGATACGGCAGTTACCTACAGCGACTCCTGTAAGTCTCCGACCGACGGTGCGGGGTGACACAGAGAGGGGCAGGGAGTCTATTACTATTCTCGGATGACAGATAGGGATGTGTAGTGGCTACAGTGTGCATGGTGCACCACACAGCTGTCGTTCCTTGTGTTAGTCAGACGAGAACAACCGGAATCTTGACGACAAGCATGATTACTCTCACAATCCCGATAAACGCAAGATATCTGAATGCCCCACAATCGTGGCTGTGGTACTTTTCGGCCAGCCAGCCAAATGAAAACACAGAATAAAGAACCATTCGAACTCTCGGGAGCTGATAACTCTGTCTCACATGCATTCACAGAAACTGAGTGCCTTGCACGATGGTTACTCAACAAGTGGTACTCTTCACGCCATTTGCATAACCCACTAGGTCTGGTAGCAATTCTAAACACAAACAGCACTGACTGACTCTGGACACTGTTCTAGTCTTTCACCTACCTAAGATGGTTTCTACGTTCACGTGGTTACACTGACATCCGATCACGTCTTCTGGGTGCTTCACCTTTATTGACAACCAATGTACATTTAACTGAAATTATTTTGTGGGAACAATTAAATTGTCGAAATGCTTGATACAACGACGGAACATGCTATGAGATTTCACCTGGCATTGCTTAAAACCCAATAGTCGATGTTGTTACGTCTTAGGCGACGCTCCCCGCAAAGCTGCTGCTCTTATCGGTACTCACCTGCTGAGCCGTCTGGTTCTCCATCGGCAGCTTTCTGCGTCTCCGCTTCTGCTTCTTGCAGGCAATGAACGGACGACACGCTTCACATAAACGCAGCATCTTCTGCAGACAAAAGCGCGTGTCACTTGTTACCCACTGATTTACGGTATGATATTAGCTGTTTCAGACCGCGCTGGAGGAGTTACCTCTACCCTATTAGGTAAAATGTTTTCTCATTGAGAATTTGCGGGAGAGGTGCAAAAGGATGCGACAGCCGTCATCACCAAACTGGTATATCCTAACGCCTAATCTGGTTCTGCAGTGGGCACCTTAGGCCAGTACCTCATACGGCAAAAAATTTACACTGAAGAGCCAAAGAAACTGGTACACCTGCCTAATGTCATGTAGGGCGTCTGCGATCGTGCAGAAGTGACGCAACACGACGTGGCGCTGACTCGAGTAATGTCTGAAGTATTGCTGGATGCAACAGAATCTATGAATCTTGCATCGCTTTTCATACATCCGTAAGAGTATGAAGGGGTGGAGGTCTCTTCTGAACATTACGTTCGAAGGCATCCAAGATATTCTCAGTAATGGTCATGTATGCGGAGTTTGGTGGCCAGCGGAAGTGTTTCAACTCAGAAGAGTGTTTCCGGAGCCACTCTGTAACAATTGTGGACGTCTAGCATGTCACATTGTTGGACACAGTTCATCACAAAGATGCTTATGTACGTCCACCTGTCCGAGTCGTATCTAGACGTATCAGCGGTCCCATATCACTCCAACTGGACACGTGCCACCCCATTACAGTGACTCCACCAGCTAGAACAGTCTCCTTCTGACATGCAGGGTCCATGGATTCATGAAGTTGTCTTCATACCCGTACACGTCTATCCACTCGATGCAATTTAAAACGAGACTCGTCCGACAAGGCATCATGTTTCCAGTCGTCAACAGTCCAATGTCGTTGTTGACGGGCGTAGGCGTGGCGTAATGCTTTGTGTCGTGCAGTCATCAAGGGCACACGAGTGGGCCTTCGGCTCAGAAAGTCCAAATCGATTATCTTTCATTGAATGGTTCTCACGCTGACACTTGTTGATGACCTAGCATTGAAATCTGCAGCAATTTGCGGAACGGTTGCACTTCTGTCACGTTGAACGATTCTCTTCAGTCATCGTTGGTCCCGTTCTTGCAGGATCGTTTTCCGCGCTCATCGATGTCGGACATTTGATGGTTTAACGGATTCCTAATATTCTCGGTACACTAGTGAAACCCCACTTCATCGCTACGTCGGAGATGCTGTGTCCCATCGCTCGTGCGCTACTATAAAACCACGTTCAAACTCACCTAAATCTTGATAACCTACCGTTGTAGCAACAGTAACCGATCTAACAGCTGCGGCAGACACTTGTTGTCTTAGACAGGCATTGCCGACTGCAGCGCCGTATTTCTGCCTGTTTATATATCTCTGTATTTCAATACACATGCCTACACCAGTTTCTGTGGCGCTTCAGTGTATTACGAGATACGCGGCTTGTTGCTGTGTCCTGGATGTGAACTGGGCGCCTGACAGGCGTTTTCAAGTTGTCGCTATTTCATTGTCACTGATCAACTCGTCCACTACCATCAGCGCGTTCTCTTCACGCCAAATACGAATAACGACATGAATTAGCAAGTACACTGGCGACATTTTAAAGGCTTCCATCTCAGCTGTTGTTAACCATTATTGACTTTTTTGAAGCTCACACGAAAGCCCAGTTTCGTTCCTATAGGCCGTTCAAAAGTGCAGTCTACAAAAACAGAGCAAAGGTACAGCAACTTTACGTTTAGCATATTGACAAGCAACAAATTTTTTTTACATAAGCCAGCATAAAAATTATACTTACAGGTGCCAATATATTGTCCGATTACTGAATGACTGCATAGCAGATACGAGATCGCTCACACAACGTGCAAGAGTCAGAAAATTAAAAGCAGGAAATTTACTGAGCGCTGTAACAGTCATCCTCAAAACTGAAGCCACATTTTAAATCACTGCATGCGCTGATTTGCGTCATTGAGCTCCAGTTATGACTTCTGTTCCCGCGGGAAACAGATACAGCAAAGACCCAACAGTATAAATTAGTGTGACCCTGGATCCACAGATCTATTAGAGGTATAGCGTGCTATATTTTATTATACCCGTGTACTGGATAGTCGAAATTTTATCAAACAAGACCAGTTGGAACAGTTGCGCGGTTCCCTCCGTCCCTTTTACCGTCACCTACCTGTGAAATCGTCGCAGCAGGCCGCCGGTAGGAAAGTCGAGCAGAAACCTACCGAACTGCGACTCGTACCAGACTGCATACAACGTAACAATTCTAAAAATCTGGAAAAGGTCTTAATTTTGAATGAAAGGTGAAAGTACTGGCAAAACTTCGGTTTATCCTGAAGTCGAAAATTACACGTTCACTGTTAAGCCCGTGCTGATCTTAACACAGTCATGCACAAACAGTTTCGTTCACTTTAGCAAGTTTATGGCAACGGACTTCCCGAAATCTGAACAGCTACTAAGCACGGATTCTTCTTAAATGAAAACGCTCGCCACTCTATTAAGTTTATCGGTGTGTAGTGCACTCAAGTTTTTTAGTCACCGATCTGCTCAATATGCCACGCAGAATTACTGTCTTTTCTCATACACAAAATTACTTTAAAATCCGTACTTTCTAAAAAACACACACACCGGCATAAATATGCCTTCACTTTAAAGCACTTTTGAGGTATGTAGCACAACTAAAACCGGCAAACTATGACTTCCTTCGGAACTCATGCTACACACGACCTTAGCATTGAAAGGCTGGGATCGACCACTTAGACAGCTGTATGCAATGTATATCTCCAAGAGAAAAGACGCGCGAAGAATATTCCGTGATGATTGGTTAGTTTTTTTAAGGTCAACAGAAAAACATTATTCTCCCACGTTAGTCCGCGCTTTTCATGACTAACCAATCAATAAATTACACACTTTCAAATTGCACTTTTTCCGAAATAAATATTTAACATTTTGATATTTTGTTTATACTTTACGTTATTAACTGGCCGAGCGGTTCTAGCCGCAGGTTCGAATTCTGCCTCGGGCATGGATGTGTGTGATGTCCTTAGGTTAGTCAGGTTTAATTAGTTCTATGTTCTAGGGGACTGATGACCACAGATGTTAAGTTCCATAGTGCTCAGAGCCATTTGAACCATTTTGAACGTTATTAACTATTTTCATTGGTACTCGAATTGGGTTTTCTTTTACCACAAACTTAATAAACATACTATGATACAAAATTCCCCGTCGTTCGCATTCACACTGTCTTAAAAATTTCTCACTGTATTTCGTACAGCGTTTGTCAGTATAGCAATGATCTGCGTATTTACTTTAGATCACATTCATACATCATTCACAATACTAGAAACATATACAAAACTGTAGAAACATAAATAAAGAAGCCCTCAAGAAGTTAACACAACAATTCACAAAAACGTTCTCTTGACCTGTTTGTTGAATATCATGTGGCCGCTACTGTCCTCTAGCAGATGAAAACTAGAACTACGCACTCGACTGAGCCCGCTTCAAACCATCTGTCACTGTACACGCATGAGTCATTCTCCCCATACACAGGCTCCAGACAGGAGCGATATCAGGCGCCACGCTTCACAGTCTGCCATATCATATTGCATTTTGTAAATAAAATAATGAAAAATATAAGGCTGCAAGATGGTATGTCATAAGATAAAAGCCGCGCGGGATAGCCACGGGCATGGGGGTGTGTGTTGTCCTTAGCGTAAGTTAGTATATGTTACATGAAGTAGTGTGTAAGCTTAGGGGCTGATGACCTCAGCAGCTTGGTCCCATAAAATCTTACCACAAATTTCCAAATTTCCGTAAGATAAGATAGGTGCCTATTGTAAGATGGTAAAGTGAGGATTTTATTTCGGGCAGGAAACACTATTAAGAATACCATTAGGAACACAATTAACAGGACACATCAACTAACAACATGAAGTATATATGAATTAAATAGCGACAGTTGTGGAGCTATGCATTTAGGACAGACTGGGTTTGACGAACACACAAAAACATGGTGAAAACAATCCGTCCACTGCCGCGTCAGACCTCAGGAACAATCAACACCCCGCTTCAGATATTTATAAATCTCTAAAATTTCTACATCATGAAAAGAAAGGGAAGAAGATGAATGTGTCAAAAGAGGTTGTGACACGAGGGCGTGCTCAAAAATAAAGTCTATGAATATTTTATGTGGGAAAATCTTTAAGGCTTTTTAAGCAAAACAAAGTTTATTAACGTTTTACATCATTATTATTCTTGTCTACGTATTTGCAGACCTTTCCCACCAGAGAGTTCCGAATTGTAGCGTGTAACTTTGCGGTATGTAAGGTAACTTTGTCGGTCTCAGACAAACAGCGTACTGTTACCGCGTTTCGAATTCGTAAAGTTCATCCACATGGAGTATCCTCTCCTTCGGCATGGCAACGCCACAACACGCCCGAGCGCCGCGACGTCTCAGCAATCCGTCACCGTGGGTTCCCTGTCAACGACCTTCCCCCATACAGTCCCGACTTCGCCCCATTGGACTGTCACCTGATTTTACAACGTAAAGAACACCTTCTAGGACTTCGCGTTGATAATGCTGAAGCGGTGCAGGCAGAGATGAGGTTTTGGCCAAAAAAGTCAAACATTTTACAGCGGCGGTATCAACAGACCTGTATGTCGTTGGGAGAAATGTAGTTGTCACCAGCGTGACTGCAATTGAAAGATAAATAGAGTATGTAGACATGAATAACAAATATTTAACATGTTAATAAAGTGTGTTTTGTTTAAAAAATTTTAAGAATTTTCAAATGCAAAATTAAAGTCATTAGTACTTTTCAGTACGTCCTCGAATCTCAATCTCCTATAACATATTTATCTTCGTATCCTTTTCAAGGTGTGGAAGTTTTAGAAATAGTTGAATAACTGAAGCGTCTGTTTATTAGTCCTGAGGTGTGACATGGAAGTGGATTGATTGTTTTCGCTTTGTTTTGTGTGTTCGTTGAATCAGTTCTGAAAGTCCTCCCAGTCTGTCCTCTCTACATTTCTTCACAACTGTTGCTATTTAGCTCATATATCCCACATTTCGTTAGCGGATCTATCTTGTTAACTGTTTGCCTGATGGCATACTCAGCAGTGTCTCCCGTCCGAAATGCAAGCCTGACTTTAATTACAACGAATAGGCTTCTATTTTGTTTCATCTTACGACATACCGTCTAGCAGAGTTACATTTTTACAGCAGAATTGCAGTAAAGACTGCCATTTTCCTTTTCGATGGCACAACATTTTGCAATGCATTTTACGGTTCTGCACACTGTTCGTACTGTTCTTGTTTCATAGAATTTCGACTTTCCCGAATGTGGCCATAATAAGCTATACTCTGTTATGTCTGTGATAGATTTATAGATTTATGGACACTCTAACGGTTTCGGCGACAAGAGAAACGGTGCAAAACTAGATTGCAAACTTCGTGCTTCCCTTACTACTGTTGGCTTACTTGAAACGTTTAGCCGATCCTCTTGTCTTGATACACGGCTGTGTCGATCTCCACAACTTCTCCTCCGAAGAAATAATGCTGGTTAGAAAAAATAAAAAAGACTTTCTCTCTGTCTTGAAATAACTCTGTGCCCTCATAACACTTTCAGTTCAATTCAGATATATCAGATATATCTTGCAAGTCAACGGCATCGTTAACCATTAGATACTATTAAATACAATTACGATGTGGTGGGTTTAATAACCACCAGAAGTTCAAAGACAGGTCATGCTTCTAACAACTCTAACACCAAGATTAAGTCAGAGTCTCTACACAAATCATGTTTCAATTGTCTATAACAATTACAATTCTCCGACCAGCAAGGAATAATTGCTCCTTGTACTTTCCATACAGGTTCTATGGCGTGATCGGCAAACACTTGTCAGCATCGCTCGTCTAACGCAGCTCCTGTCCTCCTATGACCAACGTCCATCCTGCACACACAGACATCTGTTGCGTAGTAAATAGGGTCTGTCTCACACTTATATTTAAAACATCGTATGTTCGAGGTGGCAGAAGGTCGAGTGGTTCCAGAATTAATGTGGAAATTCTCGAATCATTACCACAGATTGATTTAAACTGATGTGTCTCTGCAGTATTTGTTTCCCGTGGCATGAACAGAAGTGACAGCTGGTGTTCAATAACTAATGCGAACACATGCAGTTATTTAACACGTGGATTCAGCTTCGAGATTGACTTTTACTGTCCTCAGTAATTATTCGACTTTTAATTTTCTGAATCTTTCACGTTATGTTGTAAGGCGTACACATTTTTCAGACCTTATTGAGCTTCATAATTACGGTACAGTATAAAATCCCCAGAAAATGACTCTATATTGTTTACAGGAAGCAATTGTAATAATCTCATATATAGAATAACAAAACAATATGTATCCTTATAACGACAGGAGCATGCGTAAATGAGATAAAGTGAACGCAGTTTGGAGGTAGACTGTGGATATGGTTAATGGCATTTGGAAACCCCAACTAACATTAACAAAAGAAGAACCAGCTGCAGCACAGAAAGAAATAAGGTGACAACAGTGAAATACCTTTTAAATAAACACAGCCGAGACAATGGGTAAGTGGCAAGACAGCATTAACAAGGCTAGCGGCGACCTGCCAAGAAAAATTAAAATTCACCTATACGAAGGAATCTGTTGGCTGAAGCCATACTGTGTGATATACAAGAGATGTGGTGAGAAGAGTCACGTCATATAAAAGCATTTTTGAGAACTAAATTAACAGAGCTCTCTCGTCTCGCAACAGGCCACACCTATGTGTGGAAAAATAGCGAAGACATTGAGACCTTTGCGTCTGCGAAGTGAGGGCGGTGCGCTTCATGTATCATGGAGGCAGATGTCAAGCGGTAGTTCATATTCCTGCGAGAATTTTTGGGGGCAGAGCATTACGAACATCGCTCCATTCCTTAGCGACTGTGCAATAGCCTTTATTTCGACTAGGAAAAATTTAACGTTCTACGGAACGCAGAAAAGTTGAGACTGAGTGGTTCAGTCAAGGCCAGAGTAGAGTATTAGCGTTTCAGATCAGGCACGGAGACAACACCGCCACAGTTCCCGATTGCTAATGTACGAACGCGCATTACAAATGGCAACGAATTAACAGCATATTGATAGTCTGACAGGATAGAAATCTGACAGATTGAGAGTAAACAAGAAACTGATGCAAAATGGAGAAAAATAAAATCTATAAAAGTGAATGTGACTCATATGTTTAGTAGTAAGTAAATAAGTAAGTAAGTAAGTCTAGATAGAGATGTATTCACTGTATGTTTAATTGCTGGTGCAATATATTGTTGAATTGGGTTCTGTTGAGCTCTGTCTTAACTCCAGTAACGAAAAACGCTAAAAGAAAGGCGAGGAAACGGATTGAATATAGGACTGTGTGAATCATATTTTGCGGTTGAGTCAAGTCTTATGATCTGATGTTAACACATAGTCAAGTTCGAAAATTTCACGAACAGCAATGCTTAGAGGAACGCTCATAAATGACAGAAAACAATAGGTAAAGGCAGAGCGATGTAATGGCAGATCTTCATAGGATCGAGTGGGACATGCATCAGCTATATCAGCGTGAACATTACGAAACAGAGGATGTAGAAATACCGAATGAGACGGATAATGCAAAACGTGGTGTTCAATCTGGTCAAAAGAATGGATACGAGAACAGCGTTGCAAATGATTCAGATTTAGAATCCGTTGGCAGTGATTTACAGTATGTAGAACCGAACGTGATCATAATGATTCAGACCGGTTGGCAATCACATGAAAGAACTAGTGTTAGTTCTACCACACTATGTTCGGAAGAGAAAGAAACGGTTCACGAAAATCTAGATAGGGAGCGGTTTCATCAGATGGCAACAGGCGATAATGGTGTAGGAGTAGAAAACGCCAACATATTAGGAATGTTGCAGCGGTTATTACAACAATCTCAGGAATCAGAGAAGCGTTTAGAAGGGCACATGACACAAGGGCAAAAAGAGTTAACATTGGGGCTGAGAGAAACTAATAGGGAAATACAAAAAAGACGTGATAATATACAAGGACAATTAGATCAAATCCGAGCTCAAGAAGCATAAATTATGCTTCAAACGCTTGTTACAGGACACACACAAATGAGAACAGACATTGACACTGTCCAAGCAGACATGAATACGTAACGCGAAGTTACGGAACAAAGTGTCAAAAAAGTTAAACAACAGGTCGAAGCTTTTGCCATCAGAGCGGCGACGAAAGCGAGACATGTAATTGCTGAGACGATTTCCTACAAAAGAACAACCAAAGCTGCATTGAAGAAATTCGATGTTCGTATTTTAAATACAAGAGAAAACCGAACATCAATTTCAGCAGATCGGAAGTTTTGCGTTCAACAGAAACTCGAGGAGACGCATAAAGCGTTAGTGAGGAATCGCAAACGACGACAGAATCCACGTTAATGTCGGTAGATAATACTGTGAACACGGCAAAGTCAACAGTCGCCAATAACATGACAGAAAGAGAACGCGAAAGTATGTGTGACGTAAGACGGAGAGCACATGTGAATGTCAGTCCAGAAACGCAAACAGAGAGCAGGAAATTAGTCCAAAACAAAATATCCCAGAACAGTCCGGCAACAGTAGGGGACAGAGTGGACCACTTGTTGACGAAAGAATAACAGGTCAGCCGGTAATAAGCGTGTGTGGTTTGCAGCAAGATTCCGCACGTCAAGCACAAAGCGTCGCATACAGAGATCACAACGTATAAGACGAATATCGATGGGTTACTATACGGTATGTAACGAGCCAGAGTTGCTTACACGACAAGATACAGAACTGGTAGCGGGTGTTATGGGCGCATATTGCCCAATGTAATAGTACGTAAATATGGATTGGGGCTATGAATTGAAAGAGAAAGCCGCTTGATAGAATTTTGCACAGAGCACAACTTAATCATAGCTAACGCTTGGTTCAAGAATCATAAAAGAAGGTTGTATACATGGAAAAAGCCTGGAGACACTGACAGGTTTCAGATATATTATATAATGTTAAGACAGAGATTTAGGAACCAGGTTTTAAATTGCAAGACATTTCCAGGGGCAGATGTGGACTCTGACCACAATCTGTTGGTTATGAACAGTAGATTAAAACTGAAGAAACTGAAAAAAGGTGGGAATTTAAGGAGTTGGGACCTGGATAAACTGACTAAACCAGAGGTTGTACAGAGTTTCAAGGAGAGCATAAGGAACAATTGACAGGAATGGAGGGAAGAGATACAGTACAAGAAGAATAGGCAGCTTTGAGGAATGAAGTAGTGAATGCAGCAGGGGATGAAGTAGGTAAAAAGACGAGGGCTAGTAGAAATCCTTGGGTTACAGAAGAAATATTGAATTTAATTGATGAAAGGAGAAAATAGAAAAACGCAGTAAATGAAGCAGGCAAAAAGAAATACAAACGTCTCAAAAATGAGATCGACAGGATGCGCAAAATGGCTAAGCAGGGATGGCTAGAGGAGAAATGTAACGATGTAGAGGCTTATCTCACTAGGGGTAAGATAGATACTGCCTACAGGAAAATTAAAAAGACCTTTGGAGAAAAGAGAACCACTTATATGAATATCAAGAGCTCAGATGGGAACCTAGTTCTAAGCAAAGAAGGGAAAGCAGAAAGGTGGAAGGAGTATATAGAGGGTCTATACAAGGGCGATGTACTTGAGGGCAATGTTATAGAAATGGAAGAGGATGTAGATGAAGATGAAATGGGAGATATGATACTGCGTGAAGAGTTTGATGGAGCACTGAAAGACCTGAGTCGAAAGAAGGCCCCGGGAGTAGACAACTTTCCATCAGAACTACTGACAGCCTCGGGAGAGCCAGTCCTGACAAAACTCTACCATCTGGTGAGCAAAATGTATGAGACAGGCGAAATACCCTCAGACTTTGAGAAGAATATAATAATTCCAATCCCAAAGAAAGCAGACGTTGACAGATGTGAAAATTACCGAACTATCAGTTTAATAAGTCACGGCTGCAAAATACTAACGCGAATTCTTTACAGACGAATGGAAAAGCTGGTAGAAGCCGACATTGGGGAAGATCAGTTTGGCTTCCGTAGAAATATTGGAACACGTGGGGCAATACTGACCCTATGAGTTACCATAGAAGCTGGATTAAGGGAAGGCAAACCTACGTTTGTAGCATTTGTAGACTTAGAGAAAGCTTCTGACAATGTTCACTGGAATACTCTCTTTCAAATTCTGAAGGTGGCAGGGGTAAAATAAAGGGAGCGAAAGGCTATTTACAATTTGTACAGATACCAGATGGCAGTTATAAGAGTTAAGGGGCATGAAAGGAAAGCAGTGGTTGGAAAGGAAGTGAGACAGGGTTATAGCCTATCCCCGATGTTATTCAATCTATATACTGAGCAAGCAGTGAAGGAAACAAAAGAAAAATTCGGAGTACGTATTAAAATCCACGGAGAAGAAATAAAAGCTTTCAGGTTCGCTGATGACTGTAATTCTGTCAGAGACAGCAAAGGACTTGGAACAGCAGTTGAATGGGATGGACTGTGTCATGAAAGGAGGGTATAAGATGAATATCAACAGAAGCAATACAAGGATAATTGAATGTAGTCGAATTAAGTCAGGTGATGCTGAAGGAATTTGATTAGGAAATGAGACACTTAAAGTAGTAAAGGACTTTTGCTGTTTGGGGAGAAAAATAGCTGATGATGGTCAAAGTAGAGAGGATATAAAATGTAGACTGGCAATGGCTAGGAAAGCGTTTCTGAAGAAGAGAAGTTTGTTAACATCGAGTATAGAATTAAGTGTCAGGAAGTAGTTTCTGAAAGTATTTGTATGGAGTGCAGCCATGTATGGAAGTGAAACACAGACGATAACTAGTTTGGGGAAGAAGAGAATAGAATTTTCGTAATGTGGTGCTACAGAAGAATGCTGAAGATTAGATGGGTAGATCATAGAACTAATGAGGAGGTATAGAATAGGACTGGGGAGAAGAGAAGTTTGTGGCACAACTTGACTAGAGGAAGAGATCGGTTGGTAGGACATGTTCTGAGACATCGAGGGATCACCAATTTAGTATTGGAGGGCAGCGTGGAGGGTAACAACCGCAGAGGGAGACTAAGAGATGAATACATTAAACAGATTCAGAAGGATGTAGGTTGCAGTAGGTACTGGGAGATGAAGAAGCTTGCACAGGATAGAGTAGCATAGACAGCTGCATCAAACCAGTCTCAGGACTGAAGACCACAACAACAACAACATTGAGCAATGAAACCTGCAAGTGATTCTGCGGCACAAATGTCACAGAATGAGCCAAATTATACACGTTTGGGTAGATCTGATACAAACCTGGGACAGAATTCCAGTTTCCAAAACACAGACGATATACTCCAGAGTGAAGCGAGAAGTATTGATGGTAACCATTTTCTGACATTGCGCAAATACTAGCACTATATGGAAGATGCAAATAGTCTTTATCCTCGCACATTTATTGGTCAATTCGAAGTAGGTATACCAGCTTATTGGCCTTTGAAACATAAATTAGATTTCATTTGTGCACACATGGAAGGAAGTATTGCTGGAGCGATGCAGAAGATAGCGGAAACTTGGGATTCGTATGATTCGTGTCGTGCAGCCTTCATAGCCAGATATTGGTCACCTGAGGCGCAAATGAGAATAAAGTATGGTTTATTACAAAAGTCTCATTTGAAAATTCGCGAGAGAAAACAGCAATCAAATTCTTTGAGAATATGGCTAAAAGGAACCAATATTTAGAAAGCCCGTATAGTGACGGAGAATTGATAAAGATATGCAAAACGAAACTACCGATGAAATATCAACAAGCATTGATAGGACGAGGGGGCGATAATGTAGAAACCTTCAAAGGAGTTTTGCGAGAAGTCGATTTCATGTATGAAAACTACGCTCGAAGAAGTCGTGATTCAGGACACCAAAACTTTGAAAGAACAAATAATAATAAGGGCAATAACAGTGAAGGTAGCAATGGTAGGCCGGTATTGGGAATGAATTCGGGACCAAACGGAGATAGTTACGTAAATGGGAATAATGGAAACACGGGACCACAACGTAATGGATATGGCTTTAATAATAATAATGGAACAGGACAAATAGGGACGAAAATAGGAATGGAAACTGGAGAACTCGGGAAAACCGACAAACTGATTTTAATCAGTGATCGCCAGGTCAATGGAGAGGAAGCATATGGGGAGGTGGTGCAGGAATGCAGCAACAGCCAAATACTTCAGGTACTTAGCGGAGAAATAAACCACAGAGTGAAGTTGAATTACGACCATCAAATCCCAATAAGCGTGTGGAATAACAGACGTTAGGTATTGTAAGGGCTCAAGCAGATAATACACTTTCTGCAGAGACGGATAACAAAGTAACCGCAGCGAGAAATAGGTTAGGACAGCAATCGGAAGTGGAAATAGGAACGTGAGAAGGATCGTCGAAAGTATCCGTACAGATACCGCAGATAGGCAGGAAATCATAACTGAAGTGTTGGGACGAGATAAATTGGGCGATACTAACTATGAGGACAAACTGCTAGCTTTACGTAATAATGAAATATGTAATAACGAGGAAGAAATGATGTATATGGTGCAGATGTTTGATTCTGCACAGACGACAGATGATTTTCTGCAGGATAATACATATCCTAACGTAATCAGTCACAGTACGATTGATCCAGGCGACAAGAGTAACCAACAAAATACGACTAATATAGGTCAGAAAAAAAGTATCTGAACAGGCAGATAAATCAGAGTCTAATGTATACAATTGTGGTACATATGAGAACATAGTACGGCAGTATTACCGAGTCCACGTACTCATCAAACCAGATACAGCAAACAGCGTCGTAATAAATGAAGTCGAAGCTGAAAGTCTGCATCTGCAACCCTCAGTGGCAGACAACAATGATGAAAACGATGTGAATCAGGCTGCGAGTACAGATACTCCTAATGTAGAATCTGACGAATCCCCAGAATCTAAACGTGAGGTACTATCACATTTAAAGAATACGTACCATGTTTTAAAATCCAAATGAAATTCACGTGGATGTGTGACGACACATCTACAAGAGAGAGCAGGGTGTCAAAATGAGCCTTTAAAATCTAGATTGGTTACGGTAGAAGCTGCTCTAAAAGCGGCAAGAATGCAGTTAGACAGTTTAAGAGGAAATACGTCTCCCCAAAATATCGAACCAACACAAATAAAAACGAGGGTACTTCTGAGATAAGTCCGATACTGCGTGTAATAGTAAAGAGTACTGTTGTTAACGAAGTAATAGATAGTGAGAGTGAGTTAATGCCGATACCAGAGCCGTTATTTAATCGTTGCTATAGTAACCGTGATTTGTTAGTGTTCGAAACACGAAAGGTTAAAATACACGGACTAAATACGGGACGTTTGTCGAACGCCAAAAGGCAGACAAGACTTGCGTATGACCACCAGCGTCATATAATATAAATGAATTTTGTCGTAGTACCAAAGATGTCAGTCGATATGATTATTGGAGCTGATTTTCTTAGTCAACATAAAGCTGTGTTAGATAGGGGAAGAGGAAGTGTCACTTTCTGAGAAATCAATTTAAAATTCGAAGTCCACCTGAGTCATGAAGAAATATGCGGAAATTATACACAGTTACTGAAGCTAGTTGACGGAGATATTGCGTGTCAGGATAATCCGCGATGTCTAACGATGAACGAATCAGGGCCTATGAATGTAGAAATACTTGAAGCCGTTCATGCAGAGATCGAGAAAAAAATACAAAGTCTAGAGGGGTTAACAGATCAGCAAAAGTTGGATTTAGATGGAGTATTACGCAAGCATGCGATGGTATTTGAACCGAGACCCGGAGCAATTAAAAATTTGCAATACAGATTCGAGGTTAAGGACCACAAACCTTTAAGAGTAGCTCGATATAACATTCCATTGAGTTACCGACGAGCTGTATTCTTGGAGTTAAATAAGATGGAACAAGAGGGTGTTATTGAACAGGTACCATCAACTTATAACAGCCCGTTGCGTGTTGTAGAATAGAAGGATGGAACAATATGTTTAATGTTAGATTCCAGACAAATTAACACAATCATAATTCTAGTAACAGATCGTCCCGAGAGACTAGAAGATTTACTACAAAAATTTCATAATGTGGAGGTATTCTCATCACTCGATTTACGAAGTAGTTTTTGGCAAATTGAACTATCGGCAGAATGCAGGAAATATACTGCATTTACTGCTTTTGGAAGGTGTTATAGATTTAAAAGATTCCCTTTCGGATTGATCTTTTCAACCGCAACTTTTATTCAAGGTCTACGAAGTATGTTACCTAATGAATTACAGGAACGATTGACATGTTATGTTGATGACATCCTCATACCGAGCGAGGTGGCGCAGTGGCTAGCACACTGGACTCGCATTCGCGAGGACGACGGTTCAATCCCGCGTCCGGCCATCCTGATTTGGGTTTTCCGGGATGGTTCCTTCGAAAGGGCACGGCCGACTTCCTTCTCCATCCTTCCCTAATCCGATGAGACCGATGTCCTCGCTGTTTGGTCTCTTCCCCCAAACCAACCAACATCCTCATAGCAGAGTCATCATGGGAGAAACATAATGAAATTTTGGATACGTTACTGAAAACACTTAAAGAACATGTGGTAACGGTAAATTTGGAAAAATCCCCATTTGGAACACAGCAGATAAACTTTCTAGGACATGTTATATCTGCATAAGGAATAAAGCTGAATCCAGAGAAACTGGAGGCAATAAGAAACTTTGTAACACCATATAATAGGAAGACACTCAGAGGGTTCCTGGGACTAGTAACGTTCTTTAAAAGGTTCATCAGTATAGACACTATAGCTACACCCCTAATATGCAGTTTAACTGGTAAAAACACTCCATGGATATGGGATGATACGGCAGAACAAGAAATTCAGAAGTAGGTTCAAATGGTTCAAATGGCTATGAGCACTATGGGATTCAACATCTTAGGTCATAAGTCCCCTAGAACTTAGAACTAGTTAAACCTAACTAGCCTAAGGACATCACACACACCCATGCCCGAGGCAGGATTCGAACCTGCGACCGTAGCAGTCCCGCGGTTCCGGACTGCAGCGCCAGAACCGCTAGACCACCGCGGCCGGCTTCAGAAGTAGGAAAAGGCGTTAGTGGAAGCACCGATTCTGTCACACCCAGACCTTAAACAAGATTTTTGTATGGCAACAGACAGCGCCAAGATTAGGCGTAGCATTATTTCAACACTACGAACAAGATGGACAGAAAATACATTAAAAAACTGCATTTTAGAATCGTGTCTTATCAAACAGCAAGAGGAATTATTCCAATACAGAGCTGAAGCTTTAGCAGTAGTCGGGGGTTTCCGAAAGTTTAGATATTTTCTATTCAGGCGGAAAACTATTGTAGACACAAATTATAAAGCTCTCGAGTTTTTACTCACAGCATACTGGAATCATGGTAGGCTACCAAGTTGGATTTTAATTTTGCAAGAGTATGATATCTGTGTAAAACATATTCCAGGACCAGCTAACACCTTAGGAGATTTTCTTTCCCAGTGTCCACATGGTGCAACCCCAGGTAAGTTCGGTACAAATCAAGACCAAGTTGGCATGCGAACGGACAGATCGAACATCCAGAAGTGTTAAGGGTCAAACATAAGTGGAAAGACAACAACTCGGTTGACATTCGTCAGCATTATTTTCTGAAGAATGATGTACTGTTCCACAGACGAGACCCAAGCACTAGTTTGTGGACTGTATGTGTTCCTGATGAATTAATAAACAAGTATATATGGTACACTGATTTCAGTAATGGACACTTCGGGGCGAAGAAATGTTTTATGAAACTTAGACTGCACATTTCCCCATCATGGACAGACGAATTCGTCAAATACTTAAAAAATGTAAAGATTGCCAAATAGCCAAATATGTTACATTTCAGACTAGACCACCATTATCACCTATAATACCGAAAAAACGTAAACATCTAGCATCATCAGATTTGATGGGATTGTTACCATGGACACGGAATGGGAACACATTTATTTTCGTAGTTGTAGAATTAACATCAAAGTATGACACATTGACCCCTTTGAAACTTGCAAGGGGTGTTACAATCAGTAAAGCATTTCAATGTGATTTCACCAAACACGTAGGACCTGTAGAAAGGTTGATTTCAGATAATGGAAACCACTATAGATCTAAACCTTGGTTGGCAACTTTAAAAAGACGTAGAATTAAACCCATCTTCATATCGAGATACAAACCAAGCGCAAATACTGCAGAACGAACAATGAAGGATATTGGGACATGGTGACGGTTCTACTGTAGTTCACGACACTACATGGTATGCAAATTTATATCAGTTACAAACTATTATTAACGAAATGCCACTCAGTTCTACACGCTTACCGCCAATCACTGTACTCAAGAATGAAAAAGCCAATGGATAGGGTAAGAGAAGTGTCACAGTTCCCACCATCCAGAAGACCATCACACCAGCATATAATAAAAGCGGCACTTGAAAACATTGAACGAGCAGCGGAAAAACGGAAGCTCAAAGCTGACAGAGGTGCGTCCACACGAGTATTCCAAGTGGGACAGTTGGTTCTCGTTAGAACTTACTTGTTATCGAATAAAGGGAAACAGGTTTGTCATAAATTTTATCTTGTGTATAAAGGACCTATGGAAATTAATAAGGTAGTTCATGCCAATGCAGTGGAACTGGTGAACCCAAGAACTGGAAAGACTATAGGTCCACACGGCGTCAGTCCCCTTAAAGCATATTATTAATAAAATTTATTACAGTTATCATATGGCCATTAGTCAGGAAAATGGAAATAAATGGATCACAGATAATACAGAAAAACCGTAGTATGTTTCAGGAAGCAGCAAAAATCAAGAGGCAAATAAAACGAGCAACAAACAAGTAATTATTCTAAATTAAGTACCATAATGCTAATCAATTGAATTGTTAAAGTAGACCAGAAGAAAATAATAATAGGGAAATATTAGCATGTAGAACTAACTAACACATCCACATATCACTAATCCATACTCATTCATGAAGTCAATGAATAGTTATAAAGAAGTCAAAATAACAGTAATCTGTTAAATTCGTGTTAAGTACTGAGGAAAAAATTACTATCCATCATTTAATTCACTGAATTATTCAGGTACTAGGTTATTCATGTAATTATTCGATGTAAAATTTCATATTTGTTATGTTATCCATGTAATCCCCCACCATGAACGATGTCTGTTGGTGGGGAGGCTTGCATGCCTCGGCGATACAGACAGCAATACCGTAGGTGCTACCACAACAGAGGGGTATCTGTGGAGAGGCCAGGAAAATGTGTAGTTCCTGAAGAGGGCCAGCAGCCTTTTCAGTAGTTGCAGGGGAACAGTGTGGATAATTGACTGAGCTGGCCTTGTAACACTAACTAAATCGGCCTTGCTGTGCTGGTACTGTGAACGGCTGAAAGCAAGGGGAAATACCGCTGTAATTTTTCCTGAGGGCATGCAGCTTTGCTGTATGGTTAAATGATGATGGCGTCCTCTTGGGTAAAATATTCTGGTGGAAGAATAGTCCTCCATTTGGATCTCCAGGCGGGTACTACTCAGGATGACATCATTATCAGGAGAAAGAAAACTGGCGTTCTACAGATCGGAGTGTAGAATCGCAGATCCCTTAATTGGGAGGTAGGTTAGAAAATTAGTAGGTTAAAGTTAGATACAGTGGGAATTTGTGAAGTTCGGTGGCAGGATGAACAAGACTTCTGGACAGGTGAATACAGGGTTATAATGAATAGAAAAGTAGGAGTGAGGGTAAGCTACTATAAACAGCATAGTGAACACATTATTGTGGCGAAGATGGACACGAAGCCCACGCCCACCACAGTAGTACATGTTTATATGCCACCTAGCTCCGTAGACGTCAAAGAGATTGATGAAATGTATAATGAGATAAAATAAATTATTCACATTGCGAACGGAGACGAAAATTTGATAAGTCATAGGTGAGTGGAATTCCATATTAGGAAAAGGAAGAGAAGGAAACGTAGTAGGTGAATATGAAATGGGGTGAGGAATGAAAGAGGAAGCCACATGGCAGAATTTTGCACAGGGCATAACTTAATCACAGCTAACATTTGATTCAAGAATCATGAAAGAAGCTTGTATATATGGAAGAGGCCTGGATATGCTAGAAGGTTTCAGATAGATTATATAATGGTAAGACAGAGATATAGGAACCAGGTTTTAAATTGTAAGACATTTCCAAGGGCAGATGTAAACTCTGAACACAATCTATTGCATATGAACTGTAGATTAAAGCTGAAGAAACTCCCAAAATAAGGGAATTTAATGAGATAGGACCTGAATAAACTGACATGACCAGACGTTGTAGACAGTTTCAGAGAGAGCATTAGGGAACGACTGACAAAGTGGGGGAAAGAATCCAGTAAAAAATGAATGGGCAGCTTCGAGAGGTAAAATAGTGAACGCAACAGAGGATCAATTAGGTAAAAAGACGAGGGCTAGTAGAAATCCTTGGGTAACAGAAAATACATTGAATTTAACTGATGAAAGGAGAAAATATAAAAATGCAGTAAATGAAGCAGGCAAAAGGAAATACAAATGTCTCAAAAATGAGATTCACAGGAAGTGCAAAATGGCTAAGCAGTGATGGCTAGAGGACAAGTGTAATGATGTACTGTCATGTCGCACAAGGGGTAAGATAGATACTGCCTACATGATAATTAAAGAGACCTGTGGAGAAAAGAGGACCACTTGTATGAATATCGAGAGCTTAGATGGAAACCCAGTTCTAAGCAAAGAAGGAAAAGCAGAAAGGTTGAAGGTGTATGTAGAGGGTCTATACAGGGGCGATATACTTAAGGACAATATTATGGAAATGGAAGAGGATGTAGATGAAGATGAAATGAGAGATACGATTCTGCACGAAGAGTTTGAAAGGGCACTGAAAGATCTAAGACAAAACAAGGCCCCGGGAGTAGACAACATTCCATTAGAACTACTGATAGCCTTGGAAGAGCCATTCATGACAAAACTCTACCATCTGGTGAGCAAGATGTATGAGACAGGTAAAATACCCTCAGACTTCAAGAAGAATATAATAAATTCAATCCCAAAGAAAGCAGGTGTTGACAGATGTGAAAATTACCAAACAATCAGTTTAAATACTAACACGAATTCTTTGTAGACGAATGGAAAAACTGGTAGAAGCCGACCTTGTGGAAGATCAGTTTGGATTCCGCAGAAATGTTGTAACACATGAGGCAATATTGACCCTCTGACTTTTCTTAGACTATGGATTAAGGAAAGGCAGACCTATGTGTCAAGCATTTGTGAACTTAGACAAAGCTTTTGAGAAGGTGGCAGGGGTAAAATAAAGGGAGCGAAAGGCTATTTACAATTTGTACAGATACCAGATGGCAGTTATAAGAGTCAAGGGGCATGAAAGGGAAACAGTGGTTGAGGAGGTAGTGGGACCGGGTTGTAGTCTATCCCTGATGTTTTTCAATCTCTATATTGAGCAAGTAGTAAAGGAAACAAAAGATAAATTCGGAGTAGGAATTAAAATCCATGGAGAAGAAATAAAATCATTTAGGCTCACCCATGACATTGTTATTCTGTCAGAGACAGCAAAGGACCTGGAAAAGCAGTTTCACGGAATGGACCGTGTCTTGAAATGACATAATGAGGATACTGGGATGTGGTCGAATTAAATCGGGTGATGCTAAGGGAATTAGATTACGAAATGAGATACTTAAAGTAGTAAATGAGCTTGCTATTTGGGGAGCAAAATAACTGATGATGGTCGAAGGAGGGAGGATATAAAATGTAGATTCGCAATGGCAAAAGAAGCGTTCCTGAAGAAGAGAAATTTGTTAACATCGAGTATAGATTTAAGTGTCAGGAAGTCGTTTCTGAAATTATTTGTGTGGATTGTAACCATGTATGGAAGTGAAACGTGGATGATAAATAGTTTAGGCAAGAAGGGAATAGAAGCTTTCGAAATGTGGTGCTACATAAGAATGCTGAAAATTAGATGGGTAGAACACATAACTAATGAGGAAGTACTGAATACAGTTGGGGAGAAGGGAAATTTGTGGCACAACTTGAGTAAAAGAATAGATCGGTTGGTAGGATATGTTTTGAAGCATGAAGGGATCACCAATTTAGTATTTGAGGGCAGTGTGGAGGGTAAAAATCGTAGAGGGAGACCGAGAGATGAATACACTATGCAGATTCACAAGGATGTAGGCTGCAGTAGGTACTGGGAGATGATGAAGCTTGCATAGGATAGAGTAGCATGGAGAGCTGCATGATACCAGTCTCTGGACTGATGACCACAACAACAACAATCTACGTAATAATGTGATGTAAACTGTGTTGAAAATTTTGGACAAATACTTGTAAGTAGTGATCACAACGTGATACAAAAGACGCTGGACCACATCATTACCATCTTCTGGGGAAGAAAGAAGCAGTCAAGCTGATGAAAAAAGCGCAAAGTCGATGGGAAGCTACAGGTCTGAGTCAGACAGTAAATGATTGTACAACATGGTATTAGCAACTAACCAGCGATCGAAGGAAAGATTTCACTGACTCACGCCTTTTCATTAGGCCAGGTGGATGTTAAAAAATGTGTCTCACTCCTCACCCGATTACCGAAAGGACAGGGGAAATCCAGCGACAGCACAGGAGAAGGGTCGCACACCTGCATGGAAGGCAAGTGAACCCCATTAGCGATGGATAATAGCAGCCACAACAATAGCAGCGACCGGAAACAAGCTCCGCATTACCATTACGACCGCCTGATAAAAATAAACACGAGAATATTTCTCTTAAATACCTCATGGACAAATGTATACCTGAAGACAGATTTCACTTCTGTGGTCGATTCAAACTTCATATCTCATACCAAACAGACCGTTAATCCTTTCAAATAATTTTCATGCATATTGGGGACTTCATGCATCAACCTGCAACAATCGTTGAGGAGTTATTCTCAACCACCTCGATGGAAACTGAACCAAAAAAGGGACAAGGACACCTCAGTCATTATATCATGACAGTGCCTTGGATGAATGGACCATGCAATAGCAGTCCTAATTAGTCACTCAGGACTAAAGATGCCAATGATCTTCAGCAACAGTAGAGTCTACAACTGACTATCCACATCAGCCACCAATAAGCAACAACAGAACCATTGAGAAGAAACCGTGCCCAAAGTTAAAGGGAAAGTGTAATGAAAATAGTGAATGGTGGCAAAGTCATTGTAATAATGTAAAAATAGTGAGAAAGGCTCTCACCTGAACAAAGTATTGAAATACAGGTCAATAATAAATCACCTGTACCACTTCAGATTTGCATTATTGTAATTCATTGAATTTTATAATTCCACTTGTTAATTGTAATTTAATTCAAAATTGTATCATGTTTCTATATTTTGTATTTAATATATATAGTTCAGTAAGTACTCCAATATACGAGTAATGAAGAAATAAAAAAAAAAAACATCTTTGTGAAGATACATAAGGTGAATGAATGTTAAGTTTGTATCATACAGAAAATTATTAATTATTTTAGAAATGATAACAATTTAATTAAAGTGACAGATTATAGATAATAGAAACAAACGCTTCCTTAACTTCAGTTCATATTCCATGAACAACGTGATGAGTGTTTGATAACTGTGGAATGCCTGGAATTATTAATATAAATAGGACAATATAAAGAGTGGATGAACCATTTGACATAAGTTAACAACAAGACAAAGGAAATATTGTAGGATTAAATTAATCAGAACCGCTATAGAAGACTGTAAAGAAAAAGCAGTAATCAATTAGATAGAAAATACCGTGTAAAGCCAGATTTCAAATTAAAAAATTAGAATATTAAGACAAGATCATCTAGAATAAGCTAGACCAGTAGCCTCAACCATTGCTCACAGATGCACAAAATCATGTCGGAAGGGATGGCCTGTGTAAGGCATCTGCATTCTTTGGACCTTACATAAGCTTTATAATTACGATACAGAATAAAATCCCCAGAAAAAGCAATTGTAATAATTTAATGTATAGAATAACAAAACAAAATGTACCCTTATAACGACAGTGGCCTGCGTATATGAGATAAAATGAAAGAAGTTTGGAGGCGGACTGTGCACGCGGCTAATGGCATTGGGAAACCCCAGTTAACATTAATAAAAGGAGGCCCAGCTGCAGTGCAGAGAGAATTGAGGCAAGAACAATACAATACCTTTTAAATAAACACAGCCGCGCTCGTGGATAAGTGGCAATGCAGCATTAACAAGGCTAGTGGAGACGTGCCAAGAAAAATAAAAATTCACCCATAACGAGGAAGTGGTTGGCTGAAGCCATACTGTGTGACACAGAAAAGACATGGTGGGGAGAGTCACGTCATGTAAAAGCATTTTTGAGAACTAAATTAACAGAGCTCTCTCGTCTCGCAGCAGGCCACAACTATCCGTGGAGAAATAGCGAAGACGTTGAGAACCTTACATCTGTGAAGTGAGGGCGGTACGCTTCACATATTGTGGCGACAGATGAAAGCGGTAGTCATATTCCTGTGGGAATTAATGCAGGCAGAGAATTGTGCACATCACTCCATCCCTTAGCGACTGTGCAATAGCCATTTTTTCGGCTAGGCAAAATCTAACGTTCTATGGAACGCAGGAGTGTTGAGACTGAGTGATTCTGTCAAGGGCACAGTAGGGAATTAGTGTTTCAGATCCAGCATGAAGACAACGCCGCTGCAGTTCCCAGCTGGAAATGTACCAACAAGCAATAGGCAAAATTAAATGTTGCATAGAAAGTTTATCACTCCAACCTGCATACATTTAAATATAGAATTTCAAGATTTGAATACTAACAAACCCTCCATGGAGTCCATGAGGGATTGATTAGTTTCATTCTCCACCTGCTTAGTCCACTGAACAGCTACAACAACGTGCATGTAAATTTCACTGATGAAGGTTTAATTGCTTTCCTAGTTATAACATTGTCATATATAGAGATAAAGATTTATTTAAAAAATGGTTCAAATGGCTCTGAGCACCATGGTACTTAACGTCTATGGTCATCAGTCCCCTAGAACTTAGAACTACTTAAACCTAACTAACCTAAAGGACAGCACACAACACCCAGTCATCACGAAAAGATTTATTAATCACATATTCAATGTCTAAATGTTAATTATTTTGTTGAGAGTTGAAAGTAATTGAACTTGCTTGTCATGTATCACTTGAACCAAGAAAGCAGTGATAAATTAAATGTAGAATGAAAAAGCAGTAGAAAAAGGCAGTAGAACGAAAAAGGCAGTAGTGGCCTACTGAGACAGATGCAGCTTTTGTGACATTTACGAGTTCCTAAACAGTAGCGAATTTTATTATATCGTCTGTGTGCTTCAGTAGTTTAGTTTCTTCGGTTTCTGCATGAAAATTTAGTATCTAATAGCCACTGTTCTCGCGTTTTCATTTGCACCGGAAAGTAAACTGATTTTGTGACATATTATACTTAGTTTCACCTGAGTGCTTCGGTAGTTATGTTTTTCAATATCTGTGTATTACTAGACACAGTTCGTACGGTTTCGTCAGAGTCTACAGTAGATTTCCGTAGCGTGAGTCGATAGTCCGTTTATCTGCATAGTTCAGTTTTCCACGGCCTTTATTATGGGCAGGGACTGCGATTGTTGTGTGCGGATGCGAGCCGTGGTGGTGACACTTCGCTCTCAACTTCAGGCTGTGATGGCTTATGTTACACAGCTTGAGGCAGCAGTGGATGGGTACCACCGTTGTGGGCCAGATGTGGGGATCCAACTGACGTCCAGCACATCTGAGTCCTCCGATCGGTCCTCACTGGGGGGGACAACCCAGTTACTGGTCGGATTAAGGCTGATCCCTCATCTGTGGTCGATTGTGAGGTCGCACTCTGGTGGAGCAGTCGGCGAAAGACTGCCCAGGCGGCCGCACGTATGGCCTCCCCGATATGTCTGACAAAAAGGTTCCAGGTGCTGTCTGTGGCTGACACTGTCGCTGATCCAGATGCTGTCGCCTGTCCTGTTTCAGAGGGAACCACTCAGCCTGCAAGATCCAGGCTATCATGGAGGATTGGATTATTGGTAGTTGGGAGCTCCAACTTTAGGTGCGTTATGGAGTCCCTTAGGGACTTGGCTGACAATAAGGGTAAGAAAACCAATGTGCACTCCGTGTGCATACCGGATGGAGTCGTTCTAGATGTGTAAAGTTTCCTCCTGGATGCCATGAAGAGCACAGGTTGCTGCCAGCTGCAGGTGGTTGCTCACGTCGGTACCAATGATGTCATTTTGGATCAGAAGAGATTCTCTCTCGTTTCGAGCGGCTAACAAAAGTGGTAGAGGTTGCCAGTCTTGCTTGCAAGATGAAAGCAGAGGTGACCATTTGCGCAGCGTAGTCGACAGAACCAATTGCAGATCTCTGATACAGAGCCAAGTGGGGAGTCTGAATCAGAGGCTCAGACGGTTCTGTGACTGTGTAGGTTGCAGACTCCTCGACATGTGCCAAAGGGTGGTTGGGTTTCGGGTTCCACTGAATAGTTCAGGTGTCCACTGTACGCAGGAGGCGTCTACACTGGTGGAGGGACTGTGTTTCGCCTCGGTTATGCTCTTACTCTAGGGGATCATTATGAACAACACTCATTGCTGACTGGCTGTAGTGTTTTTACTCCCGAGCTGGTCACCATATTTTGCGCCCTAGAGTATATCCGCTCCTGCTCAGGTGAGTCCTTCCTTATCTCTTAACGACTCCTGGAGCGGTTTACGAGCTATTGACGAGTGTTTCCCTCGCTCTCGTCTGGTGATGGATATCCAGGAGTCCCCCCTTACTCTTGCCCGTTTCGGCCGCCCTGTGGTCTTTGTGTGGAACCCAGGTCATGTAGGCATCCCGGGAAATGAACGTGTTGGCACGCTGGCCAAACAGATTGCCGCTGCACCAGCCTTGGAGATTGGCCGTTCGAGAGTGACCTCAGGTTAGTTTTGCGGCAGAAGGTACTTCACACCTGGGGTGAAGAATGGCGCTCCCTGCCTTCACCCAACAAACTTCTGGCCTTCAAGGAGGTTACCCGTTCGTGGTGCTCCTCCTTGGGGGTCTCTCGCAAGGACTCTGTTGCCCTCTGTTGGCTTCGCATTGGCCACACCAGGATAACGCACAGCTATTTACTGCGCCGCGAGGACCCACCTTTATGTCGCTGAGGGTCAGCTTTGACTGTGGTCCACATCTTGTTGGACTGTTCGCTTTTAACTCCGCTCAGGCAGATGTTTGCGCTGCCTGATCCACTATTGCACTTTTATCAGATGACGTTGCGATGGCGCATTTAGTTCTGAGTTTTATTCGTGCAGCGGGTTTTTATCGCTTGATATAAGTGTTTATCCTTTTTTTGTGCCGAGCCTGGCCTTTGGCCTACGATTTTAGACTGGGGTTTTTATTGCGTTTCTTGGTGGTTGGCTTTTCCTTTTTTGTTTCTATGGTCGGCCAACCACTGTTACATTCGGTGTGATTTTAATTCCTTTTTCTGGTCTCTGTCTATGTCTTTCTTTCCCTGTGTCGTCTCTTGTTATCTCCATTGTTTGTTTTTATTGCTTGTGGGGATTTCAAGTTCATGGAAAAAAGGACCGATGGCCCTAGTAGTCTGGTCCCTTCAATCCCACCAACCAACCAATTCCCTCAATAAGGTATCAGGGGCTGTGTGGCGTGGAGTGGGCAGTTTTTTTGGTTAAAGGGTCTTGGGAAAACACAAGGAGAGCTTCAGTCACAAAGGGTGCAGGCTGAACACCGGAAGAACGTAGATACAGGAACCATCAGTATAACAGTTGTAAATTGTCGTAGCTGTGTTGGGAAGGTAACAGAGCTCCAAGCGCAAATACAGAGCACTGATGCTCAAATCGTTATAGGCACTGAAAGCTGGCTAAACCCGAATATAAGCACAGCCGAAATTTTTGCGAAGAACCTAACGGCGTTCCGAAAGGGTAGGCTAAACACGGTTCGCGGAGGCGTGTTTGTTGCTGAAAGAAGTAGTCTACCTTGTCGCGAAATTGAAGTAAATAATTTCTACGAGTTAGTATGGGCAGAGGTCGTTGTTGGCAACCAGAATAAAATAATTAGACCCTTTCACCGACCTCCCAATTCAGACGATAGTTGCTGAAACGTTCAAAGAAAACTTGAGTTCGGAAAATATTTCGAGTAGATTTCCCCACCATGTTATAGTTCTGGATGGAGATTTTAATTTGCCGGATATAGACTAGGAGACTCAAACGTTCATAACGGGTGGCAGGGACAAAGAATCCAGTGAAATTTAATTGAGTGCTTTGTCTGAAAACTACCTTGCGCAGTTAAACAGACTCGTGGCGATAATATATTAGACCTTCTGCTTCTGGTGACAAACAGACCCGAACTACACTCCGGGAAATTGAAATAAGAACACCGTGAATTCATTGTCCCAGGAAGGGGAAACTTTATTGACACATTCCTGGGGTCAGATACATCACATGATCACACTGACAGAACCACAGGCACATTGACACAGGCAACAGAGCATGCACAATGTCGGCACTAGTACAGTGTATATCCACCTTTCGCAGCAATGCAGGCTGCTATTCTCCCATGGAGACGATCGTAGAGATGCTGGATGTAGTCCTGTGGAACGGCTTGCCATGCCATTTCCACCTGGCGCCTCAGTTGGACCAGCGTTCGTGCTGGACGTGCAGACCGCGTGAGACGACGCTTCATCCAGTCCCAAACATGCTCAATGGGGGACAGATCCGGAGATCTTGCTGGCCAGGGTAGTTGACTTACACCTTCTAGAGCACGTTGGGTGGCACGGGATACATGCGGACGTGCATTGTCCTGTTGGAACAGCAAGTTCCCTTGCCGGTCTAGGAATGGTAGAACGATGGGTTCGATGACGGTTTGGATGTACCGTGCACTATTCAGTGTCCCCTCGACGATCACCAGTGGTGTACGGCCAGTGTAGGAGATCGCTCCCCACACCATGATGCCGGGTGTTGGCCCTGTGTGCCTCGGTCGTATGCAGTCCTGATTGTGGCGCTCACCTGCACGGCGCCAAACACGCATACGGCCATCATTGGCACCAAGGCAGAAGCGACTCTCATCGCTGAAGACGACACGTCTCCATTCGTCCCTCCATTCACGCCTGTCGCGACACCACTGGAGGCGGGCTGCACGATGTTGGGGCGTGAGCGGAAGACGGTCTAACGGTGTGCGGGACCGTAGCCCAGCTTCATGGAGACGGTTGCGAATGGTCCTCGCCGATACCCCAGGAGCAACAGTGTCCCTAATTTGCTGGGAAGTGGCGGTGCGGTCCCCTACGGCACTGCGTAGGATCCTACGGTCTTGGCGTGCATCCGTGCGTCGCTGCGGTCCGGTCCCAGGTCGACGGGTACGTGCACCTTCCGCCGACCACTGGCGACAACATCGATGTACTGTGGAGACCTCACGCCCCACGTGTTGAGCAATTCGGCGGTACGTCGACCCGGCCTCCCGCATGCCCACTATACGCCCTCGCTCAAAGTCCGTCAACTGCACATACGGTTCACGTCCACGCTGTCGCGGCATGCTACCAGTGTTAAAGACTGCGATGGAGCTCCGTATGCCACGGCAAACTGGCTGACACTGACGGCGGCGGTGCACAAATGCTGCGCAGCTAGCGCCATTCGACGGCCAACACCGCGGTTCCTGGTGTGTCCGCTGTGCCGTGCGTGTGATCATTGCTTGTACAGCCCTCTCGCAGTGTCCGGAGCAAGTATGGTGGGTCTGACACACTGGTGTCAATGTGTTCTTTTTTCCATTTCCAGGAGTGTATTTGAAACAGTTAACGCACTACAGGGAATCAGCGATCATAAAGCGGTTACTGCATCGATGATTTCAGCAGTAAATAGAAATATTAAAAAAGGTAGGAAGGTTTATCTGTTTATCAAAAGTGACAAAAAGCAGATTACAGAGTACCTGAGGGCTCAACAACAAAAGTTTTGTCTCAAGTACGGATAGTGTTGAGGATCAGTGGACAAAGTTCAAAACCATCGTACAATATGTGTTAGAGGAGTATGTGCCAAGCAAGATCGTGAGAGATGGAAAGGAGCCACCGTGGTACAAGCGTTACGGAGATGATAGATATACTCCAGTGGAAGACTCTGCAGGAGAGACGCTCAGTAGCTCGGTACGGGCTTTTGTTGAAGTTTCGAGAACACACCTCCACCGAAGAGTCAAGCAGTATATTGCTCCCTCCTACGTATATCTCAAGAAGAGACCACGAGGATAAAATCAGAGAGATTAGAGCCCACACAGAAGCAAACCGACATTCCTTCTTCCCACGAACAATACGGGACTGGAATAGAACGGAGAACCGATAGAGGTACTCAAGGTACCCTCCGCCACACACCGTCAGGTGGCTTGCGGAGTATGGATGTAGATGTAGAGCTAGATGTAGGGATTGATTTCAAACACGTAGCCGACTCATACGATAATAGTTGGTGGTGACTTTAATTTACCCTCGATATGTTGGCGAAAATACATGTGCAATTTCGGAGGTGCGCATAAAATATCATCCGAAATTGTGCTAAACGCGTTCTCTGAAAATTATTTCGAGCAGTTAGTTCATGAGCCCACGCGAATAGTAAACGGTTGTGAAAATACACTTGACCTCTTAGCAACAAATAATCCTTTAGTTAATAACGAGTGTCAAAACAAATTTAGGAACTATTGAACACAGGTTTGTAGTAGCGAGATCGAATATTGTAATCCCGAAATCCTCGAAAAACATGCGAAAAATATAGCTATTCAAAAAAGCAAATAAAAATTTACTTGATGCCTTCCTGAGAGAAAATCTCCTCTCTTTCCAAATTAATCATATAAGTGTAGATCAGATGTGGCTTGGATTCAATGAGATAGTATCGGCAATAATACCCAGATGTATACCGAATAAATTAACAAAGGCCGGAGCTGATCGTCCTTGGTACACAAAACGGATTAGAACACGGTTGCAGAAACAACGAAACAACCACGCCAAATTTAAACAGACGCAAAATCTCCGAGATTGGCGATCTTTTATAGAAGCTCGAAATTTAGCGCGGACTTCAATGCGAGAATCTTATAACGGTTTCCACAATGAAACTTTGTCTCGAAACCTGGCAGAAAATCCAAAGAGATTCTGGTCGTATGTGAAGTACGTTAAGAGCAAGAAACAGTCGAAACCTTCTCTGCGCGATAGCAACGGAGATACTATTGACGACAGTGCTGCAAAAGCAGAGTTACTAAACAAAGCCTTCCGAATTGTCTTTACAAAAGAAGACAAAGTAAATATTCCAGAATTCGAATCCAGAACAGCTGCCAAGATGAGTAACGTAGAAGTAAATATCCTCGGAGTTGTGAAGCAACTTAAATCACTTGATAATAGCAAGTCTTCTGGTCCAGACTGTATACCAATTAGGTTGCTTCTGCAGTATGCTGATGCATTAGCTCCATACTTAACAATCATATACAACCGTTCGCTCGACGAAATATCCGTACCCGAAGACTGGAAAGTTGCACAGGTCACGTCAATATTCAAGTAAGATAGTAGGAGTAATCCACACTAAATTACAGGCCCATATCGTTAAAGTCTATATGCAGCAGGATTTTAGAACACATATAGTGTTCGAACATTTTGAATTACCTCGAAGAAAACGGTCTGTTGACACACGGTCAACACGGGTGAAGGAAACATCGTTCCTGTGAAACACAACTAGCTCTTTATTCACATGAAGTGTTGAGTGCTATTGACAAGAGATTCCGTATTCCTGGATTTCCGGAAGGTTTTGACACGGTACAACTCAAGCGGCTCGTATTGAAATTGCGTGGTTATGGAATATCGTCTCAGTTATGTGACTGGATTTATGATTTACTGTCAGAGAGGTCACAGTTGGTAGTAATCGACGGAAAGTCGTCGAATAAACCGAAGGGATTTCTGGCGTTCTGCAAGGTAGTGTTAGAGGCCCTTTGCTGTTCCTTATCTATTTAAACTATTTTGGAGACAATCTGAGCAGGCCGGCCGAAGTGGCCGTGCTGTTAAAGGCGCTGCAGTCTGGAACCGCAGGACCGCTACGGTCGCAGGTTCGAATCCTGCCTCGGGCATGGATGTTTGTGATGTCCTTAGGTTAGTTAGGTTTAACTAGTTCTAAGTTCTAGGGGACTAATGACCTCTGCAGTTGAGTCCCATAGTGCTCAGAGCCATTTTTGAATCTGAGCAGCCGTCTTCGGTTGTTTGTAGTTGACGCTGTCGTTTATCGACTAATAAAGTCATCGGAAGTTCAAAACAAACTGCCAAACTATTTTAAAAATAGATCTGAATTGTGCGAAAAGTGGCAGTTGACTCTTAATAAGGAAGAATGTGAGGTCATCCACATGAGTGCTAAAAGGAATTCGTTAAACTTTGGTTACACGATTAATCAGTCAAATGTAAGAGCAGTAAATTCAGCTAAATACCTAGGTGTTACAAATACGAACAACTTAAATTGTAAGGAACACAGTAAATGTTGCGGGGAAGGCTATCCAAAGACTGTGTATTATTGGCAGGACACTCTGAAAATGAAACAGACCTACTAAGGAGACTACCGACACTACGCTTGCCTGTTCTCTTTTAGAATACTGCTGCACGGTGTGGGATCCTTACCAGATAGGACTGACGGAGTACATAGAAAAAGTTCAAAGAAAAACAGCACGTTTTGTAATATCGCGAAATATGGGAGAGAGTACATCGAAAAAGTTCAATGAAAAACAGCACGTATTGTAATATCGCGAAATATTGGAGAGAGTGTCACAGAAATGATACAGGATTTGGGCTGGACATAATTAAGAGAAAGACGTGTTTCGTGGCGACGGAATCTTCGCACAAAATTTCTAACACCACCTTTCTCCTCCGAATGGGAAAATATTTTGTTTACACCGATATATATAGGGAGGAAAGATTACCACTATAAAATAAGGGAAATCAGAGCTCGTACGGAAAAATATAGGTGTTCGTTCTTTCCCCGCGCTATAAGAGATTGGAATAATAGAGAATTGTGAAGGTGGTTCGATGAGCTCTCTGCCAAGCACTTAAATGTGATTTGCAGAGTATCCATGTAGACGTAGATGTATATGTATAAGGGAGAGGTTGTGTTGTCATTTTCTAAAAAAATCCCAAACTCTCATTTATATCAATTTGTGATTTTTTGTTATGTCACAACAGAACTTATAATTAATTTGAGATGATCCGCACCTAACATTAGCGGTATTACAGGGCTAAAATTAATAGCTATGTAGAATGTCTGTTTACCACACTGCTTGAGAAGACAGTAAGATAGGTTATCCACTTGCGGGCGATCACAAAATAGCTTTACCAACCAGCACTTTACAAAAAATAACACGTTAGTATGTGCTCTAGGATACTATTAAAATATACTGAAAAATATTTTCAACGATATTAACGTCCACGTTTCCGGTCTGATATTTGACCGGAAACGGTATGAGAATATCCAGTCGGCTGGAATCAGATCCACATGGCAGGGGAAGAATGCCACACTAAAGTTATTTTGGACGATTTTTTTCTGTTTTTCTGTTAATAGTGGATGAGTGCTTCAATTTATTCTCCTGGTAAACACTAGACATTGTAGGTTAAAAGAAGCGCTGAAATGGAATTTATGTTAAATATCGTAATGAGTCAAGTAACACTCTGTTCCATTTAGGATTTCAATCGAAAGTGTTTTTCCGCTTTAAATATTACAGACAGTAACTACCCGTAATTTAAAATAGCACTTTGACTGTACTAGAGAATTATGAACTTGTTGTCTTCCTCTACATTGTACAAGCGGTCCAAAGTACTGTTGTGCTTATACCACGCAGTGTTAGTCTAACTCTTTGTGGGCATTTCAGCGATGATCAGTACACTTTTCGAATTCTGATTTTCATTTGAACATTCCCTGTGGTCGACTGTTGATACACTGACCTTTCATTTGGCGCAGAAAAGCCAGTCCGTCCCTGCTTGTCAATGTATTTTGCGCCAGGCCATGAGAAAATCATGAGGCGATCATGCCATGATGGAAGCCGACAAAAGTGAACTTCTACTATCATTTCTACAACGTGTAATGTCAACCTTTGACATTGCTGCATGTTACGAGTTTCTTCACAACCTTATTTTGATATCCACAGTAGTTGAATTCACCAAACAATAACCACGCCATCACATTCCAGTCAAACTTAAAAGATAGACGGCGCTCTCTCAATATGTTACTGTAATCCCCTTTTGGGTTCCTGTTTTGTTCCGCCAACTTATACCTTGTGCTACACAACAAATCGATCTGTCACCACAGTCAAGTTTATTGTGGGATTTCCAGAGAGGGTGTGAGGGCCGAGGACAGAGCAAATTCTAACAAATAATCTTGACTAAAATGTCTAGCCATACCATTTGCTCCCAATATAACCACAAGCTTGGAAATTTCGATACATTCGTAATAAATGATTATGGACACTCATTACTGCCTGATGAACATCAGTTAATGTTCCGCTCTCCTTATCGGAACCAAAAGTTCGTATCCTTCGCCAAAACAAATCATTAGATTGAGCGATTTTCACTGGTCGCCGTGAACAGTAGGCTGAAGTTTAAGGCATACTTCGGACATCGTCAACGTGGGGGCGATCTTTAGTATAATGAGCACTGAATCTGAGCTGCCTAGATCGCTAAAATCATTTATTCATGTAGACCACCGGTTTTGGAATTCTCTGTTGCCATCTTCGGACCTGCAAACGATGGGACCGAAAATGATAGGATATACGAGTAGATACTACCGTAACAGCACACATAATAATGTCCAAAATTTACAATACATGGAACAGCAATATAAGTTACATAGTCTCCTCCACCAGCACAACAGCTGCTACTGTACAATTTACGTCCATGGTGGTATCGTCACCTACAGTTGGAACGCCAATTATAAAATAACAGCTATGTACACACATATTATTCGATTATTACAAGTGGAAAGTGGGCTTTCATTTGTGACATTCATTTCGCAGATTATTCTGCATATTTGGAGTAAATAAACCCATATAATGGTTAATTAGTCTTATTAGGTGGATTAGAAAGAGAGCTACGTGATGATTAGACGCATGTCTGAAATAATACGGGCTTTGGTAATGATAATATTTAGTTGCTTGCTTTAGGTGTAAGCAAAGTGGATTTGCCAGTGGAGGCGGGGAGGCGAAGGCCGGTGAGCGCCGGAAGAGCATTGAGCAGGGGCCGGGGGTCCCAGGGGATGCAGCCACTGACCTGCAAGCATCAAAAGGAACGCCGCCGAGTGCCAGGTGAGAGAGAGAAGGGAAATGTCGAGCAGACAGAGAGCGTCCAGAGTACGCGCTAGCGCCGCCCGGTCACGCTCTGTTTTAGCGGCAAACGAGCTGAGCTCTGGGTGGGCAGTTAATAAGAAAGTGCGGGAAACGCTGAGGGTCAACGCCCGCTGTTTGGACAGAGAAATTTTTGTATAGGTGGAGAAATTGTATCACTCCGCGAGGGAGATGTGGGAGGCCTTTGCAGCGTCGAGATTGGCTGATTAGAGTTCGGCGGCAAGATTGTCGCAAGAGCATCGTGCAGAGCGAGGCAGGAAGAGAGCGTCTTGTGCCGTGAAAGCGGATAGTCGCAAAGTTCGGTAGCTCTGAGATAGGGACTTAGATTCTGAAGAATGTGCTATGTGTGATTTAGAGTCTGCAGCCACGGTAGGACATCAGCGTCCACGATTGGCATTGCATTGACTACTAGTATAGTTGCAGTTGATTCCCCCTTATAGGCTGGCAGTCACCATTGAACGTAGTCAACCAGTGCACAGAGCTATCATACTGGTATTGCACGGTAGTACAAGACACACTGGGCAGCACCTTAAAGGTTGTTGAGCCAGTCTTGAAGGTGTTGTATACCATTTAGAGGAAATATAGGGCTTGTGGTATTAGTAGTTTCTGAGTAGTTTATTCTCCTCAAGATATTTGAGAGACTTATCTTAATTCAGCGGCTTCGCAGCTGCAGTCGTCGCCCCAGCAGTATCGACGGAGTCAGCACGCTGGTAGACGGTATAGTAAAACTTGCAGCAGCGGCAGTACAGTTCAGAAATAGTTGTTGGATCGTGTTCTTGCCATCCACTGAGCATCCGTGTAGATTTTCTTACGATTCGTTATTGGTTATTTGTCTTTTTGCATGTTGTTTGATATGTTTCTTGGTGGTGGTGTCCCAAGTGAGATTATAGGAACACAGTCAGATCGTATTTACCATTTGATTATCCAGAGGCATAATTAAATCTAACTTCGCATCAACTTAACATTGAGATTATAGGAACGCAGTCAGACCGCATTCACCATTTGCTTCTCCAGGTGCATAATTAAATCTAACTTCGCATCAACTTAACATTAAGAGCTGAGAGCCAATCTTACCAGTGTAGTATATTTAAGAACAGTGTGCAATTTGTTTAATTTGTTTTCATTCGTGATTTGTTCAATATGATGTAATTTCTATCGTGAGATAATATACAATAAAAACAAGTTATTTACAATATCGATTTTGATTGAGTAATCAGTGGTAGTTAGCCGTCACTGGCACAAGATAATATACTTTATTCATGTTTAATAACGGCCGGTACCCCAATAAGAAGTCCTCCAAAGTGCATAAATTCATCACTAATTTACAACTTACAGGCGCTAGCGTAAATATTCTTAGTGGTATAAGAGTTCATCGGATAGCGTAGTGATAGTACAATTCGATACTATCATTCCACATCAGATTACGAGAGGTATCTATAACTTCATACAGTTAGAGGTGCCATAATTATCAACATTATAGCCAAGTCAGAAATCAACATTTTTAAACAGCCGTAGAACAATGTACACCATTCATAAAACTCAATTTATGTATAAAACTCTTAATATCATTTTAGAAAATTACTAAAAAACATTTTTTAAACGTTCTTACTAATTCTTTGTCAAATTTTTCTTTATACAAAATCACTACGAAAAACTGTAACTACTTAAAAACTCGACTAATGTACAGCTAATGGTATCATATGCAGGTTGACTTTAGTACATCCACCAACAGCTCGATGTTTACAAACATAGACACAGTATGTGATCAAAATTAGCTGCATTCTCTCAAAAACATGCGTTTTTCATATTAGGTGCATTGTGCTGTCACCTACTGCCAGGTGCTCCGTATCAGCGACCTCAGTAGTCATTGGACATTGTGAGAGAGCAGAATGGGGCACTTCGCGGAATTCAAAGACTTCGAACGTGGTCAGGTGATCGGGTGTCTCTTGTGTCACACGTCTGTACGCGAAATTTCCACACTCCTATACATCCCTAGGTCCACTGTTTCAAATGTGGTAGTGAAGTGGATACATGAAGGGACACGTACAGCACAAAATGGAACAGGCCGACCTCGTCTGTTGACTGACATGACAAGACACCGCCGGCCGTTGAAGAGGGTCATAATGTGTAATAGGGTGACATCTATCCAGACCATCACACAGGAATTCCAAACTGCATCAGCATCCACTGCAGGTTGTATGACAGTTAGGCGGGAGGTGAGAAAACTTAAGATTTCATGGTCGAGCGGCTGCTCATAAGCCACATAAAAGTCCGGTAAATGCCAAACGACGCCTCGCTTGGGGTAATGAGCGGAAACGTTGGACTATTGAACAGTGGAAAAACGTTGTTGGAGTGACGAATCACGGTAAACAGTGGGGCGATCCGATGGCAGGGTGTGGGCATGGCGAATGCCTGGTGAACGACATCTGCCGGTGTGTACTGCCAACAGTAAAATTCAGAGGCGGTGTTGTTAAGGTGTGGTCGTGTTTCTCATGGAGGGGGCTTGCAACCCTTGTTGTTTTACGTTTATGTGGTACTATCACAGCACAGGCCTATGTTGATGTTGTAAGCACCTTCTAGCTTCCCACATTTCAAGAGCAATCCGGGGATGGCGATTACATCTTTCAACACGATAGAGCACCTGTTCAGACTGCACGGCCTATGGAGGACTGGTTACACGACAATAACATCCCTGTAATGGACCGCCCTGCACAGAGTCCTGACGTGTATACTATAGAACACCTTTGGGACGTTTTGGAACGCCGACTACGTGTCAGGCCTTACCGACCAACATCGATACTTCTCCTCAGTGCAGCAGCACTCCATGACGAATGGACTGCCATTCCTCAAGAAACCTTCCAAAGCACCTGATTGAACGTGTGCCTGCGAGAGTGAAAGCTGTCATCGAGGCTAACGGAAGGCCAACACCGTATTGAATTCCAGCATTAACCAATGGAGGGTGCCACGAACTTGTAAGTCATTTTCAGGCTGGTGTCCGTATACTTTTGATCACATAGTGTTTATTTCACCAGGCATACATTCAGGGTACGTGTATCAACAACTGAACTATTTCATGTTTGTGCTTTTATTGTTGATTGCAATGTTTACGTGAGCTCTTGCAAGAGAATACACTACTCGAGTTCCATGTGAAACCTCATCGCCTGATATCTAGGTGAACACTTCCGAAGTTTAATATAACCAATGTCCAATTACTATACCATGTGGGATTGTACTCGCTTTTAAGCTGACCTCATGCTCTAGCATTACCAACTCACTCTTACATATGCCCGTGCTAGAACAAATTTGTTCGTACAATATTAATCTTAGATGACTAATGTCTAAATTCCATCATGTAATATAATATAGACAATGTACAAATCGTCATAATTTTATAAACACTTTTGTACAACAAATCTTTAAGGCATTTCTTCGTACAGAATTACATTAGATGCCAATCACCAAAATAATGTCTCTAAAGATAGTTCAAAAAACTTATTTTAAATTCCTAATTCCAAATTGCATAAAATGAATCTAATACAATTTTAAAATTCTTATGCATATCTTATAACTCCATATTTGAGCTAGTTGTACTACATCAATAATTACTCCGAATTAAAGGTGCAGTTACTACATTATAATTTTCATCTGAAAAATTTGTGCTGTACCTCTTTATCAAGAGAGCTGAACTTAAAGTTTTGCGTTTTTGTTACCAAACACGCTGTTTGTACTAGCTTGTACACGACAATGGCTCGTTTGATACCTAGATGAGAGCTCGTTACCCGATGTCTACAGGCAATATTGTCAGCCGACGTCTGAATGCAGTGGCTTTACTTGTTAGATATGATCAACGCACGATTACAGGCCCCTTTAGGTTGCAAATACTTGTCAAATAATCCATGTCTAATCTTGCGAATCGTTCATAGCTAACTGTGTATAATCATTATTATATTCATAGATATTCTGCCTGGATGACAATCATCAATGTATCATCGTATTTACCTAATAATCTCATCTACATTCATTTTATTCTGTCCAGAATTACTCGGAATCAAAGTAAAAAACGTCGAGAAAAATAAAATGTGGCTATAAAGTGTTCCAGTTTCTTTTCAACAAATATCCTTTTCGTACGAGCTTATTTACGACAATCCGTAATTCGACGTTTAGATGAAATCTCATTACCCGAAGTCTACGCGTAATCTCGTCACCCAATGTCTATGTATGTGGTAATAATAATATATGTGTACACATACGTTATTTTAAAAGTGGCGGGCTGACTTTAGCTCATGTTACCAACAAGGATATCCATGCACCACCTAATTTACTAACAGAGGAGATTATGTAATGATGTAAACATAGGTATGTTGGTATTCCATATACTGTAAAATATGGACATAGCTATGTACAGTCTTATGTTAGGAGTTGTATCCTAGCACTGGGTCTCATCTTCTGCAGATACGAAGATGACAACAGAGAACTGCTGGAACCGGTCATCAGTATGAATAAATGATTTTAGTGATATTGGCAGCTGAGTTTATTCAGTGTTCATGAAGTTTAAGAAATTAATCTGGAAGAATCAGTGCGTAAAGTGGGATACAGAAGTCGTAAGGATTGAAGAGATACGCTAGACTTTCTCTGAAGTTATAGATACTACGATTATGAATAGCTCAGTACGCAGTTCAGCTGAAGAGGGATGAACATTTCTTAAATAGGCAGTCACAAAAGTTAGAAATAAAAACACAGGTAGAAGGAAGGTAACTGCAAAGAAAACATGGGTAACAGAAGTACTTCAGCTTAGCTGAGAAGTAAAACAATCTTCAAGGTAATTCAGGTATACAAAAATACGACCTCTTTGGAATGAAATAAATACGAAGTGCAGGGAAATGGTTACATGAGAAATTTGAAGAAATCGAAAAGATATAACTGTCGGAAGGACTGTTCCTCAGCATACAGAAAAGTCAAAACAACCATTGGTGAAATTAAAAGCAAAAGCGGTAACATTAAGAGTGGAGCAGAAATTCCACTATTAAATGTATAGGAGAGAGCGGATGGGTCTCTAAGAGGTGGAAGATATGTCTGACGACCTGATAGAAGATGGAAAACGAGTCGACAGGGATGATATAGGGTATTTAGTACTATTAAAAGAGCTTTGAACGACTTAAAATCAAATAAGGCAGAAGGGAGGAATAAAATTCCAACAACTTCTAAAATAATTGGGGGAAGAGGCGAAAAAAGGATTTTTCACGTTGATGTTTGGAATGTATGAGACTAGTGATATACCTTCAGACTTTCAGAAAATCATCGAATTCCGAAGATAACAAAAATCAACAAATCGAGAAATATCGCACAATCAGCTTAACAACTTATTGATCCACGTTTCTGCCAGGAATAATGTACAGATGATTGGAAAATGGAACTAAGGCTCCGTTAGATGACGATCAGTTTGCTATTAGGAATGTAAAGGCGGCAAATAAGCAGCTCTGACGTTGTGGTTGATAACAGAAGCAGGACTACAGAAACATCAAGACATGTTCGTAGAATTCGTCTACCTGAAAAAATGGTACAAGGAATTCTGAGATAAATTCGGATAAGCTGTAGGGAGAGATGGGTGACATACAATATGTACAGGAACCAAGAGAAAACAATAAAATTGGAAGGCCGACAATGAAGTCCTCGGATTACATACGGTGTAGGACAGGGACGTAGTTTTCAACCAGTACTGTTAAATTTTTACATCTAAGAAGTAATGACGGAAATAAAAGGTTCAGAAGTGAAATTGAAATTCAACGTGAACGGACTTCAATCATAATATCGGCTTATGTCATTAGTATCGTCAGTGAAAGTGAAGAAGAATTACAGGATATGTTGAATTCTATGTACAGTCCAACGAGTAGAGAATATGCTGTGAGAATAAATCCAACATAGGCGAAAGTAATGAGAAATAGCAAAAATGAGCACACCAAGAATTTTGACATCAGAATTGGGTATCAGAAAGTAGATGAAGTTAAGAATTCAGCTACCTAGGCAGCAAAATAGCCCATGATGGATGGAGCAAGGAGGACATTAAAAGCAGACTAGCACTGGTAACGAAGGCAAGAGAATTCTACATTGTATCTAGGATAGGCCTAAATTTGTGCAAGAAATTACTGAGAATGTAACTTTTGAGTTTGGAATTGTATTGTAGTGAAACATGGATAGTGAGGAAATTGGTGTTGAAAAGACTCCAGGCATTTGAGATGTGGTGCAACAGAAGAATGTTCAAAATTAGATAGGCTGATAATGTAACAAATGAGGTGCTTCTCGTAGAACCTGTGAGGAAAGGAATATATTGAAATCACTTGCTAGAGGAAGGGATAAGACGATAGAACATCTGTTACTGCATAAGGGTATATCTTCCATTGTTCTAGAGGAGGCTGTAGAGGGTAGGAATCGTAGAACACAGACGGGAATACATCCAACAAATAACTGAGGACGTGGGTTGCAAATGCTACTCTGAGATGAAAGACACTTTTAGCCACTTTCCCCACTGAATTCCTTGATTCGGTTTGGATTAGAACTTCTGCACACATTTTTTTAACTAACCAGGAGGATTCAAACAAGCACGCACTTCGCTACAGTGGGAAATACATTTAGCTAAACTATTCTTGATCGCAATTCTTATACAATACTCACTGCAAAAGCTGCAGAGCTGTAAAAAAAGCGGGTGCCGTAGACATGAGAGGTGTAAGCATTACCACTATAGCCAGTTGTCGAATTTCTCTTCATGTACATCCGTTCAACCCATCTCTTATAGTTCGTTTAAAGCACGCTGGCTGGAAGGTTTGAAATTATTTTAAAAGTGTGCTTCAACGTATGTGCATAGTATTCCATCTGAATCGTGCCCTACACCTTAATAGCTACATGTGTAAGGTGGAAGGATAATGTTTACCACCTAACATGATAACTTACTCGTTATTTCCAGTCTAGCCGTTAAGCCGATTCGTTTGATATTTCACAAGCCACACTTTGAAAACAATTAGGTGATTTGCATACTACAAAGTACCATAAGAACATCCGTTTCTTTCTCCCATGTACACGGTACAGCCAGTTCCTACCTCATTAGCATGCAGATAGAAACGCAAAAGTGTGATAGTGAAATGAAATTGCAGTGAGAAAGGTTTGCCAGTTGACAACACAAAAGTGCGACAGAGAAATACACTTAGCGAATTACAACAGAGCGACCCTCGCAGCACGATGCCAATTAATAGGCTATGGTCGTGGCCCTTGGATTTGCACGAGACGAAAGAACAAAATGTAGCATCATTTCGTAAACAGTAAAATAACGGGGTGCTACTGTGAACAGTGCACTCTGCTTCACTTGCTGAGTACCTGGCCTCGTGGAGCTTTCAACGCAAGTACGGGATCTCGAGCGCTGGTTGGTGAGGAAGAGTCCAACATAGTTAGGAATTTAGTTCGGACATTCTTATTGATCGAGTAAGCGACCAGTCACGGAAAGAAGCGAAGTCGTGGTACAGTGGGTTACGATAGCGGCAGTATAGTCAGTTACTTAGGGATAACTGAGGCCAATATCCCTCCGGAGGTGTCGTGTGTTGCATGGACCACCTAATGCTCTGTGGTTACGCCAAGAGATATATATTTCCCCTGCTAACATTTTGTTGATTCAGCTTCGTGTCAGGCCAATTTGTGCTGGATTTTACGTATTTCTCCATAGTGCAGGACACGAAAAAAGCTGTCATAGTTAACGCTCTTGCTATAATTTTTTAGGGCATCATAGTACACATCGTGCAAACTTGGTGAGTGTACAAAGCCATTTGTACGTACGGAAACATAGGGAGATCTTAGACCATTAAATTCAGTCACAAGCCAGCATAGTTCTGTCAGGCCAACAAGTACAAGAGGCGAATCACGGTGACTGCTGCCGGAATTATCGCTGCATTCTGCGAAAGGTAAAGGACGCATCGCTCATGCGTTAAATGTTTAGGTCACCAGCGTGCTTTCTCTTCAGGTATGCATAAGACAGGAGTAATTATTCGCATTCTCAGGTCCATGTCAGCCAAGTAATTCACGTGTTATCTTGAGGTTTAAATTTCAGGAAGTGGTCTGGAAGATAGAAAATATTGCCTGGGTACAGAAGTTTAGTTTATATTGTCACTGTACACAGATCTGTTCTGACAGGATTGTCAATTGAAACACGTTTAGTAGTCTCACGCTCATAAATTAAGGATAATTGTAGAATGTGGTGCCACACAACGTGGCACTACACAAAACTAACACTAATAGAATAGGCACATAGGGAACACACACGACACATATCTCGGTGATAAGTTGAGAAAACCGTCCCGAAACACATGTGCTACAAAACGCCACTGTTACCCGCGCATGTACTCCGATATCAATATGGGATATGATCACCATGCACACGTACACAGGGCGCACAATGGGTTGGGATAGTCTGGTTCAAGTGGTCGAGCAGCTGCTGAGGTATGGCCTCCCATTCTTACACTAGTGCCTGTCGGAGCTCCTGAAGTGTCGTAGGGGTTTGAAGACGTGCAGCGATACATCCACCGAGAGCATCCCAGATGTGCTCGGCCGGCCGGAGTGGCCGAGCGGTTCTAGGCGCTACAGTCTGGAACCGCGCGACTGTTACGGTCGCAGGTTCGAATCCTGCCTCGGGCATGGATGTGTGTAATGTCCTTAGGTTAGTTAGGTTTAAGTAGTTCTAAGTTCTATGGGACTGATGACCACAGCAGTTAAGTCCCATAGTGCTCAGAGCCAGATGTGCTCGATGGGGTTTAGGTCTGGAAACAGGCAGGCCACTCCGCTGGATGACAACTTCTGTTTCAAGGTACTCGTCCACGATGGCAGCTTGGTGGGGCCGTGCGTTGTCATCCATCAGGAGAAAGGTGGGACCTAGCTGCGCCCCTGAAAAACGGACATACAGGGGCAAAATTACGTCCCGATACACCTGACCTGTTACAGTTCCTCTGTCAATGACTTGCATGGGTTTACGTGCACCAACCATAATCCCATCCCACACCATCAAACCATGACCTCCACTCAGGTCCCTTTCAAGGACATTAAAGGGTTGGTATCTGGCTACTGGTTCACGCCAGATGAAAACCCGGCGAGAATCACTGTTCAGACTATACCTGTAATCGTCCGTGAACATAACCTGGGACCACTGTTTCAATGACCATGTACTGTGTTCTTCACACCCGGCTTTACGGGCTCTCCTCTGACCAAGGGTCAGTGGAATGCACCTTGCAGGTCCCCGGGCGAATAAAGCATGTCCGTTCAGTCGTCTGTACACTGTGTGTCTGGAGACAACTGTTCCAGTGGCCGCGATAAGGTCCCGAGCAAGGCTAACTGCAGTACTCAGTGGCCGTCTGCGGGAACTGATTGTGAGATATCGGTCTTCTTGTGGTGTTGTACACTGTGGATGTCCTGTGCTGTAGAGCCTGGACATGTTTCCTGTCTGCTGGAATCGTCGCCATAATCTTGATCACACTTTGTGGCACACAGAGGGCCTGTGCTACGACTTGTTGCATTTGACCAGCGTCCAGTCTCCCTAATATTCTACCCTTCATAACGTCATCAATAAGTGTTCTTCGAGACATTTTCAACACAGTCACCATTAGCACGTCTGAAAACTATGTATCAGCGTTATCCTTAATTTATGAGCATGAGTGTATATTTCTCGGTATTAAGTTGCTAGTGACATTGAGAAATATTTTCTTTTTATTCATTTTTACATGGAATCTTCCTAGTTTGTAGAGGATTTTCCTACCATTTCCGCACCTTGAACCAAAGTGTGTATGGCAATTTGTCACAAATTCCTTTTTGCAGGGAATAGACTTTTGTTTGTACTGGACTTTCCCCCCTCGCCTTACTCACTGAGGTGTTTTATTTACACCAACGGTAGCTCTTCTTCTGTTATCTAACACTCGGCGTGGCTGGGATCTCGACACCTGGCAGGACCAGGGTTGTCCGGCTTAAGATCTAATTTTCCGTTTCAGAGGATTCCTTGCGAGCTAATTTGTTGGATAAATCATACCAAATCAGCACGAGCTCTTCAGACATTAAATTTCAAATAATGGGCAAGAAGTTGTAAATTTGTACTGCTGCTGGTAAAATCGCATTACAACGGCCTTCACATAAATCGCATCTGCGACTGGTACTGCCTAGATGAGGAATAAAACTTTAATTCATGTAGTTTACATCGCCCTCTCTCTACAGACTGTTCCTCTCATCACACAGATCCATAACTCAGACCGTGCGGTATTAAAAATTAGCTGTCAGCATAGGAAGACAATAAATCTAAAGGTATTTGATGTTTACGGTGTCTATTAGGAGTCTTCACCGCGGTAACTGGAGGAATTCTCGTAACTCGTACTCGAATGTATTCCGTATCCACTCAGACTGTTGCCAGGAGACGGTACTCGATGCTTCCAGCTGCAGCCTGTCACTGAGGGCTCCATCCGTCTTCGATGGTAAGTAGAGGAGAGAGGGAGTGTTCCTCGCCGTCGCAACAGATGCCCTTTTCAACTCAGACGTTACCTGACGCTCTCAGACACAGTGACGTAGATCTCGACGTGAGCCCAAATGGAAATAAGCAGTCTTATTATCATTGCTATTTGCTATGTATTGGACTTCAGTTTTATGGTAACTCTAACGAATGCAGTGCGTGCAGTCATGCTGATAACGACGTTAGAGCTGAGAGTATGTGCGTTTGATAGAGAGTAGCTAGTTACGTATTTACTTTCCATCCTATATCCACATGAATACGCGGCAATTAATAGATAAGTGTTTGGCCTGGAGTTCACAGGACAACATTCAGACCGTTTATCGATCTTTCCGCTCTCATCTAGCATGTGGGACTTGGGAGGATGACAACACTAATATTTCCATGTGCAGGGGATAACACTTGTAATTTCTTCTACATCTACATCGACATCTACATCCTGACTCCGCAAGCCACCAGACGGTGCGTGGCGGAGGGTACTTTGAGTACCTCTACCGATTCTCCCTTCTATTCCAGTCCCGTATTGTTCGTGGAAAGAAAGATTGTCGGTATGCCTCTTGTGGGCTCTAATCTCTCTGATTTTGTCCTCATAGTCTCTTCGCGAGATATACTTAGGAGGGAGCAATATACTGCTTGACTGCTCGGTGAAGGTATGTTCTCGAAACTTCAACAAAAGCCCGTACCGAGCTACTGAGCGTCTCTCTTGCAGTGTCTTCCACTGGAATTTATCTATCATCTCCGTAACGCTTTCGCGATTACTAAATGATCCTGTAACGAAGCGCGCTGCTCTCCGTTGGATCTTCTCTATCTCTCCTATCAACCCTATCTGGTACGTATCCCATACTGCTGAGCAATATTCAAGCAGTGGGCGCACAAGTGTACTGTAACCTACTTCCTTTGTTTTCGGATTGCATTTCCTTAGGATTCTTCCAATGAATCTCAGTCTGACATCTGCTTTACCGACGATCAACTTTATATGATCATTCCATTTTAAAGCACTCCTAATGCCTACTCCCAGATAATTTATGGAATTAACTGCCTCCAGTTGCTGACCTCTATATTGTAGCTAAATGATAAAGGATCTTTCTTTTTCGCAGCACATACACTTGTCTACATTGAGATTCAATTGCCATTCCCTGCACCATGCGTCAATTCGTTGCAGTTCCTCCTGCATTTCAATATAATTTTCCATTGTTACAACCTCTCGATATGCTACAGCATCATCCGCAAAAAGCCTCAGTGAACGTTCAATGTTATCCACAAATTCATTTATTTATATTGTGAATAGCAACGGTCCTACGACACACATTGAGAATGACATGCTGCGTTCTGTCATCTAGGAACTCTTCAATCCAATCACACAACTGGTATGATAGTCCATATGCGCTTACATTGTTGATTAACATTAATGTAGGTTGCTATTTCTGCACCATACATATATTTGGGCTAGGTAATTTCGCTATCGTTTTCAAATTCTGATCACATTACCGGACGGTTAATGACGGTATCATCCGGAACATTCTAAGACAGCAGCTCATTTGGTCACCTAAATAATTTAGGTAAGTTAGGAACAGCAGAGAGTCTACACTCTCCTGAGGAACGCCAGCTATCACTCCTGTTTGACTCAGTTACTTCCCGCTATTTACAACGAACTATGTTCCTTCTGACAGAAAATGACGAAACCAGCTCCGAAACTTCTCGCTATTTACAACTAGCTGTGATCCTTCTGAGAGAAAATGATGAAATCAACAGCGAAACTAATTCGATGCTCGACAGGTATGCAATCTGATTAGAAGTTGCTGATGAGTAACGACGTCAAGTTTTCCTAAAACCTAGAAATATGGAATCAGTTTGAGATCTCCATACGATACCATCTGTTAGCTTATGCGAATAAAGACTCAGTTGTGTTTAAAAGAACCTTAAGGCGGACTCACTTTCAGTATTTAATGTCGTGAAACTAATGCTGTCCGAAAGAAATTTAAAAGAAATAAGAGAAAAATTAACAGACATGTACTTATCGAAAAGTTGGACTAATATCTGAAAATATACGCTGAGTAACCTTCATAAATTCAAGGTAATACACTATCAGAATATCTCGGAGGAAGGGTTTGTTAAAATTCTGCTGTTGCTCAACAGGCATGCACGAGCGCGCCCATACACACACACACACACACACACACAAGCACACATCCTCTCCCTCTCTCTCTCTCTCTCTCTCTCTCTCTCTCTTTCCCTCCAGATAAATTAACATAGAAGCAAGAGGGCCAACAGTCGTAACAGTCTATGTCCCATAGTCAAAGAGGAATTCACAGTTACACTCCATTGTGGGACTCAGTTGTGATATATGAGCTACCTAGTCTTGAGACAGAAGTTTAAATCAACAACAATCCAGACGCAAGATTTTAGGAAAGTCATGAAGAGAATTAATACAAGAGACGAAAGAATGTTGGAAGAATTTTTAAGCAAATAGTTTTCAAACCAGGAAGGATTATCTTCAGGAAGGGAATGAGAACTCCTGCAAAGTTTTCTGAAAAGAGGAAAAGTGAAACATTGTGAGAAATAGTGGTATAATGAAGGGACACTGGAGGAAAGGTGAAATAACAAGAAAGCATTTAGCATTGAAATCGTGATGTCACTAGAAGGCCTTAAACCAAGAAGAAGAATAATTAGAACATAAAATGTCTGGAAGGAAAAAGAAGTTACCTAGTAATCTGACAAAAGTAAAGCTGCCAGCATGATGAGGTAAATGGGGATCACTGCAAACTACTGAATTACGGCTTCTCCTTCTATTCTTTTTATCATCTGCGTTGCATGTGTTGATCAATAAATCACTCTAGCGGTCTGGATATCGAAAAAAAAGCAATCAGTTCGTATCTTCCGCTGAAAGAAATCATCAGATCAGCTATTTCTCTGGCTACCGTATACCGCGATCAGATTGGTTACGACCAACTATAGGAAACTGCCAGCAGCCCCACGAAAAGTAAGAGCTACGGAAACTCGAAGGGCACTCTTAGTTCCACTTCACGCTAAAGGACAGGTTCGAGTTCGAATTCTGGATCAGCACACAATTCTAACCAGCCAAACAGCTTCAGACCCGCACACAGAATGATTAACTTAGGAATAATTACCGAAATCCTGTATTTCTAAGTTCTAAGAAATACTCGTTGCAACGGATGCAGGTCTGTAAGTACACGCCGTTATCGTTGGATTCATTCACATTCACTTTATAGCGGTTTGTCTAGTTTCCCTTCATCTACGTCCTCTTAACCCATTCCTGAATTAGATTTATTGCGTCCGAACTGGTAGCTCTGAAATTTAAATACAGATATATTTCAATAGTTGTACGTGGTATGCCCTCAGAATCGTGCCTTGTACCTAGGCACTATTGGAAAATAAATTTCACACCATTATGTGTTCCATGACGGGCGAGCAATTATAAATTATTTCTGACTTGGACGCGCCCACATTATAGCGGTGTTCACATATATCCCCAAGGCCACTTGTACTGCTCAGAGGCAGAATAAAGATGCATTTTGTGCACTTCAAATCGGGCATTGATCACGGACTGCGTCTCTTATCACGTAAGAGTTATCTTTGATACCAGTGCGCAACAGGAATGCCATATAGTCAGAAAAGAGTACATATTACCGGTTTCGTGCACGCGCAGTTTTGCTGCTGTCCGAATAATAGGTGCAGCATAGTAGGAAACTGGAAAACGCGGGACAGCACTTTTTTGTGCCCAAAATGTCTAAACTACGCACAGGTTCACCGTGTTATTCCGACGGTACATGAACGAAATGAAATGTTGCGTCCAACCCAAGTGAAACTGAGCCAACAATTTAACCACAAGGGACGATGTCCAGGCAGAAGAGGAACTGATTCGAAAGGAACACAGAATTTACTACGATGTAGACCTTCACATAGCGGATTCTCATTTGTCTCTATATCCGAAGGGCAAATTCCTGTCGTCGAGAAACTGAACGATCGGAAGAACGTTCCGATATTGTTAGCATTGTCTACGTTGAAAACTAGTGTCACATATCGTTGTTACTTTGAAATGTCAGTTAGCATTCGGTCGATGTTACTTCGTCTGCCAAAATAGTGTGTATTTTACTTTATCAAGTCCTTTCAGAGTGCCAAGTAATTATTGACAACATAGGAAGACAATAAAGTGATAGTTATTTGGTGCTTACGGTATCTTTCAAAGAGTCTTCACCGCGGTAACTGGAAGAATTCTCGTAACTCGTACACGAACGTTTTCCGGACCCACTCAGACTGTTGTTAGGCAACGATACAAAAGCCTTCTAGCCACGGGCTATTGTTGAGAGCTCTGCTCATTGGCGATGTTCAGCAGTAGAGAAGGGGTTCCTCAACGTCACAAGACAAGCCCTTTCCAACTGTGGCGTCAGACACCGCGCATGGCAGTCGCCATTACTTCTACACTGAAGAAGCAAAGCTCCTGGTACATCTGCCTAATATAGTGTAGGGCCCCCTCGAACAGGCAGAAGTCCAGGAACGCAACGTGGCATTGACTCGACTAATGTCAGAAGCAGTGCTAGAGGGTACTGACACCATGAATCCTCTAGGGTTGTTCATGAATCCGTAAGAGTACGAGGGGTGGAGATCTCTTCTGAATAGCACGTCGCAAAGCATCCCAGATATCTACATCTACATTTACATGGATACTCTGCCAATCACATTCAAATGCCTGGCAGAGGGTTCATCGAATCACTTCACAATTCTCTATTATACCAAACTCATACGGCGCGAGGATAGAATGAACACCTATATCTTTCCGTACGAGCTCTGATTTCCCTATTTTATAGTGGTGATCGTTCCTCCCTATGTAGGCGGTGTCAACAAAATATTTTCGAATTTCGGAGGAGAAAGTTGATGATTGGAATTCCTGAAAAGATTCCGTCGGAACGAGAAACGTCTTCTTTTAATGATGTCCGGCCCAAATGCTGTATCATTTCTGTGACATTCTCTCCCATATTTCGCGATAATACAAAACGTGCACCTTTCTGAGAACTTTTTCGATGTACTCCGTCAGTCCTATATGGTAAGTATCAGACAGCGCACAGCAGTATATTAAAAGAGGACCGACAAGCGTAGTGTAGGCAGTCTCCTTAGTAGGTCTGTTACATTTTCTAAGTGTCCTGCTAATATAAAGCAGTCTTTTGTTAGCCTTCCGCACAACATTTTCTGTGTGTTCCTTCCAATTTAAGTTGTTCGTAATTGTAATACCTAGGTATTTAGTTCAATTTACGGCTTTTAGCTTAAACTGATTTATAGTGTAACCGAAGTTCAACGAGTTCCTTTTAGTACTCATGTGCATGACCTCACACATTTCGTTGTTTAGGGTCAACTTCCACTTTTCGCTCCGTTCCTATATTTCTTCTAAATCATTTTGCAGTTTGTTTTGATCTTCTGATGACTTTATCAGTCGATTAACGACAGCGTCATCTGCAAGCAAACGAAGACGGCTGTTCTGATTGTCTCCAAAATCGTTTATATAGATAAGAAACAGCAAAGGACCTATAACACTGCCTTTGGGAACGCCAGAAATCACTTCTGTTTTACTCGATGACTTTCCGTCAATTACTAAGAACTGTGACCTCTCTGACAAGAAATAACAAATCCAGTCACATAACTGAGACGATATTCCACAAGCACGCAATTTCGCTACGAGCCGCTTGTGTGGTACAGTGTCAAAAGCCTTCCGTAAATCCAGAAATACGCAATCGATCCAAATTCCCTTGTCAATAGCACTCAGCACTTCATGTGAATAAAGAGCTAGTTGTGTTTTAGAGGAACGATGTTTTCTAAACCCATGTTGACTGTGTGTCAATAGACCATTTTCTTCAAGGTAGTTCATAATGTACGAACACAATATATGTTCTAAATCCTGCTGCATATCAACGTTAACGAGATGGGCCTGTAATTTAATGGATTACTTCTACTACATTTCTTGAATATTGGTGTGACCTGTGCAACTCTCCAGTCTGTTGGTACGGATCTTTCGTCGAGCGAACGATTGTATATAATTGTTAAGTATGGAGCTAATGCTTCAGCACACTCCGAAAGGGACCTAGATGGTATACAGCCTGGACCAGAAGACTTGCTTTTATTAAGTGATTTAAGTTGCTTCACAACTCCGAGGATATTTACTTCTACGTTTCTCATCTTGGCAGCTGTTCTCGATTCGGATTCTGGAATATTTACTTCGTCTATTTTGTGAACGCATTTCGGAAGGCTGTGTTTAGTAACTCTGCTTTTGCAGCACTGTCTTCGATAGTGTCTCCATTGCTATAGCGCAGAGAAGGCATTGATTGTGTCTTGCCGCTAACATACTTCACATACGACCAGAATCTTTTTGGATTTTCTCCCAGGTTTCGAAACAAAGTTTCGTTATGGAAACTGTTATAGGCATCTCGCATTGAAGTCCGCGCAAAATTTCGAGCTTCTGCAAAAGATCGCCAATCTTGGGGTTTTTGCCTTTGTTTAAATTTAGCATGTTTGTTTCTTTGTTTCTGCAGCAGTGCTCTAAGCCGTTTTGTGTACCAAGGAGGATCAGCTCCGTCGTTCGTTTATTTATTTGTCATAAATCTCTCAATTGCTGCGGATACTATTTCTTTGAATCGAAGCCTCATCTTGTCTACACTTATATTATTAATATGGAATGACAGGAGATTGTCTTTCAGGAAGGCATCAAGCGAATTTTTATTTGCTTTTCTGAGTAGGTATATTTTTCGCTTATTTTTCGAGAATTTGGGGATTTAAATATTCAATCTCGCTACGATAACCCTGCGTTATCTAATCCTTGAATCGGTTTGTATGTTCGTTATGGTCTTTCTAGATCAAAACTATGTATGTATATGGTTGTGGTAGCTATAAGATCTCCGTGTCTTTCTCAGAACCATATCCTGAAAGTTATATTTATTTGTGAAGTTATATTAGGGAATAGCAGGAAAGTAGATCAGATTTACTTATTATGATTTCCTAAAACTTATCCGTTTCTTTGCCTATATAGGCTGGCGACCGTAAATCTATTAGACAAGCCACTTAATGGACTTGTTACAGAAAGGTCCCAGAATACCATTCCATTTCTACTGTGTTTCTTTCTAACACCCAGAAATCTCTTAGGAAAGGAACTAATAGAATGATTTCCATATCCATTAATCACACATAGGGGTCACATGCTGTAAAAATGTAACATTATACTATATGCACAATTTGCCATGTAATAGTGTTACACGTGGCTCTGCATGACAGGACTTTCGGTAGCTTCTTACACAGTAAAAATTCTTTCTCAGGTGTAACATTTTCTGAATAGTACTAACATAATAGCAGCTGGTAGTGTTACATGTTTCGAGTGTGACATGACCTTTTACAATACTAAAGTGTCCAGAAGTATCTTAGTACTATTGTACATATCACATATACGTACGATTCTTTGAAGGAAGTACAAAGGTTTCAGGGACACGAGTTTGTTGTAGCAGTTTTGAGAAAGAGAGAGCAGCAAAATCGGTAATACAAGTGGTAATTATTGAAAATGGACAGAGAAAAATATATGCAGTATAGGGAAGTAAAACAGGAGAACAAGGATCAGGAAACTCCTATAGAAAGTGATGACGAGTAGCACACGGATGGATCTGTTCTGCAATTAGAAAACATATAGGGAATGTGGATCATGGGGAAGAACCTTCATACTGTTAAGCCCATCTTAATAATGTTCATGTCTGGGGATCTTGGTCGTCAGCAGAAGTTTTTACGTTGAGAAGAGTGTTCCTGGAGAAATTATGTAGCATTGGGGTCCATTGGGGTCCGAGGCCACTCGTACTGCTCAGAGGCAGAATAGAACTGCATTTTGTGCAGTTCAAATCGCGCATTCATCACGGACCGCGTCTCTTATCACGTAACAGTTATCTTTAGAAAGTAAGTTACATACGTCGTCCCACATTGATACCTGTGCGCAACAGGAATGCCACATAGTCAGAAGAGAGTACATATTACCGGTTTCTTCCACGCGCAGTTTTGCTGCTGTCCGAATAATAGGTGCAGCATAGTAGGAAACTGGAAAACGCGGGACAGCACTTTTTTGTGCCCAAAATGTCTAAACTACGCACAGGTTCACCGTGTTATTCCGACGGTACATGAACGAAATTAAAGGTTGTGTCCAACCCAAGTGAAACTGTGCCAACAATTTAACTAAAAGCGATGAGGTCGAGGCAGAAGAGGAACTGATTCGAAAGGATCACAGAATTTACTACGATGAAGACCTTCACATAGCGGATTCTCATTTGCCTCTGTGTCCAAGGAGCTAATTTCTGTCGAGGGACTGAACCATCGGTAGAACGTTCCGACATTGTTTGAAGTGTCTACGTTGAAAAATAGTGTCATATTTCTTTGTCACTTAGAGATGTCAGGTAGCATTCGGTCGATATTACTTCGTCTGCCAAAATAATGTGTAATTTACTTTATCAAGTCCCTTCAGAGTGCCAACTAATTATTGACAACATAGGAAGACAATAAAGTGAAAGTTATTTGGTGCTTACGGTATCTTTCAAAGAGTCTTCACCGCGGTAACTGGAAGAATTCTCGTAACTCGTACTTGAATGTTTTCCGGACCCACTCAGACTGTTCTTAGGCAACGATACAAAAGCCTTCTAGCCACGGGATATTGTTGAGTGCTCTGCTCATTGGTGATGTTCAGCAGTAGAGAAGGGGGTCCTCAGCGTCACAAGACAAGCCCTTTCTAACTGTGACGTTAGACACCGAGCCTGGCAGTCGCCATTAATTATATACTGAAGAGCCAATAATCATGGGAGACTGGAACGCAATAGTAGGAGATAAAGAGGTACAGCCAGCTGTTGGACGCTACGGCCTTGGTAAAAGGAATGATAGAGGAGACCGACTTATAGAATTTTGTAACAGGAATCAACTGGTAATATCGAACACGTGGTTTCAACATCACCCCCGTAGAAGATACACCTGGAAGTCACCAGGGGATAGAGAACGATACCAAATTGATTACATTCTAGTCAAAAATAGATTTAGAAATCAACTAAAAGACTCTAGAGCATACGCAAGCCCAGATATTGTGAGTGATCACAACATGGTTGTTGCGGAATGCCGACTCAAGTGCAAATGCATAAGGAAGTAAATAGGAAATGGAAAACTGGATATAGGGAAGCTTGGAAACCGTGAGAAGGCAGAAGGAGTTCCAAGAAAGGGCTAAGGGTCTAATTCAACAGCATCCTATAGAGAATGTAGAACAACATTGGGAAAATATGAGAGATGGCCTAATAAAAGCAGCTGAAGAGATAATTGGAAAACAAAAACCTGAAAAGAGGAAGGAGTGGATAACTGATGAAATAATACTTATGTTTGAGGAAAGAAAGAAGCTCAAAAATAATGAAACGGAAGAAGGGAAAACGGCATACCGAGTGCTTAGGAACAAAATCAACAGGAAGTTGAAGCAAGTAAAAGAAAGATTCCTTGAAGACAGATGCAAAGAAGTTGAAGACCTTCTGAAGAAAGGGAACCTTGAATTAGCATACAAAACAGTGAAACGCTTCTTCTCAGGAGGACAAAGGATTAGATGTAATGCCCTAATAAGAGAGGATAATAAGATGGTGTATAATCATGAAGATATAGCACTTACGTGGAAGGAATACCTAGAGAAATTATATGGAGGCAACGTACAAGATGACATGATTGAAAGTGAGGACGAAGTAGATAAAGATGAACTAGGAGACAGCATACTAAGGTCTGAATTTGATCAGGCACTACAGGCACTTAAGCACGGAAAAGCACCAGGAATTGACTCATTGCCTGCAGAAATCATCAAAGCAGCTGGAACAGAAATAAAAGATAAATTGTATAAATTAATCTGCCAAATATATGATACTGGAGACCTGCCTGAGGACTTCAAAATGTGTATTATTGTTCCATTACCAAAGAAAATGCCAGCAAAATCGTGTGCACAATACAAAACCCTCAGCCTAACATCACATGCATCAAAAATTTTGACGACCATCCTCCTCAGAAAAATTGAAGGGAACGTGGAATGCATGCTCACAGAAGACCAGTTTGGCTTTAGAAGAGGGAGAGGTACGCGAGAAGCCACTATGGCCCTAAGGCTCATAATAGAAAAAAGAATGGAAAAAGGAAAGGACACCTACATAGCATTTATTGACCTCGAAAAAGCCTTTGATAAGGTTGAATGGAAAAAACTATTCCAGATATTGAGGGAAACTGGAGCTAAGTACAAGGACAGGAGAACGATATGGAACACATACAAAGAAGAGGTGGCAACAGTGAGATGTGGAGAACATCAACAGCAAGCAAAAATTAAACAGGGTGTGTGACAGGGATGTGCACTCTCCCCTGTCCTCTTTAATATGTACATACAGAAAGCAATGGACGAGGTCAGAGAAAAGTTAGGACAAGCTAATGGAATCAGGATCCAGGGAAAAATAGTTGATATGCTGCGTTTTGCGGATGACATTGCTGTCCTAGCGGAAAATGAGGAAGAATTACAAGTAGTGTTGGAGGAAATGGAAAACACTCTTGCTACACGGTACAACATGAAAATTAACAAGTCAAAAACAAAAATCTTAGTTGCAAGCAAACAAAATAATCAAGCAATTACGAATATAAGGCTGAATGGAGAGAAGCTGAAAGAAATACAAGAATTTGTCTACTTGGGAAGCAGAATAACATCAGATGATGGTAGTAGGAAAGATGTAATAAGTAGAATAAATCAGGCAAAGATTGCATTCTATAAAAGGAAAGGACTCCTCACATCAAATATGATAAGTCTGTCGTTAAGGAAGCGGTTAATAAAGACCTTTGTTGGGAGTGTGCTTCTCTACGGCAGCGAAACCTGGACACTTGGAGAGGACGAAAGAAGAAGGATTGAAGGATTCGAAATGTGGTGTCTGCGAAGGATGTTAAAAATTCCATGGGCGGCCAGGATGACAAATGAAGAAGTCCTGCAGAGAGCGGAGGAAGTTCCAGTTGTTTGGAAGACGGTCAAGAAGAGGAGAGATATATGTATGGGACACATTCTGAGACATGAAAGTCTTCTCCACACTATAACGGAAGGCCTTGTGGAGGGCGAAAGGGCAAGAGGCAGACCTAGAAGAAAGTACATAAGCCAGATAATGCAGGACCTAGGATGCGGAAGTTTCACGGAATTGAAGAGACTGGCCGACAATCGCACTGAATGGAGAGCTGCTGCAAATCAATCTTAGGATTGGCAACTTAAGAAGAAGAAGAAGAGCCAAAGGACCTGGTACACCTGCCTAATATCGTGTAGGGCCCCCGTGAGCACGCAGAAGTTCAGGAACGTAACGTGGCATTGACTCGACTAATGTCTGAGGTAGTTCTGTAGGGCACTGACACTATGAATCCTACAGGCCCTGTTAATGAAACCGTAGGAGTACGAGGGGTGGAGATCTCTTCTGAATAGTACGTTGCAAAGCATCCCAGATATCTACATCTACATCTACATTGATACTTTGCAAATCACATTCAAATGCCTGGCAAAGGGTTCATCGAACCTCCTTCACAATTATCTATTATTCCAATCTCCTATAGCACGCGGAAAGAATTAACACCTATATCTTTCCGTACGAGCTCTGATTTCCCTTATTTTGTAGTGATGATCGTTCCTCCCTATGTAGGTCGGTGTCAACAAAATAATTTCGCATTCGGAGGAGAACGTTGATGATTGGTATTTCGTGAGGAGATTCCGTCTCAACGGAAAACGTCTTTCTTTCAGTGATGTCCAGCCCAAATCCTGTATCATTTCTGTGACACTCTCTCCCATATATCGCGATATTAAAAAACGTGTTGTTTGTCTTTGAACTTTTTCGATGTACTCCGTCAGTCCTAACTGGTAAGTATTCCACAATGCACAGCTGTATTCTAAAAGAGGACGGACGAGCGTAGTGTAGGCAGTCTCCTTAGTAGGTCTGTTACATTTTCTAAGTGTCCTGCCAATAAAACGCAGACTTTGGTTAGCCTTCCCCACAACATTTTCTATGTGTTACTTCCAGTTTAAGCTGTTGGTAATTGTTATACCTAGGTATTTAGTTGAGTTTACGGCTTTTAGATTAGACTTACTTATCGCGTAACCGTAATTTAACGAGTTCCTTTTTGCACTCATGTGGATGACCTCACACTTTTCGTTGTTTAGGGTCAACTTCCACATTTCGCACTATTCCTATATTTCTTCTAAATCATTTTGCAGTTTTTATTGATCTTCTGATGACTTTATTAGTCGATAAACGACAGCGTCATCTGAAAACAACCGAAGATGCCTGCTCAGATTGACTCCCAAATTGTTTGTAAAAATAAGAAACATCAAAGGGCCTATAACACTGCCTTTGGGAACGCCAGATATGAATTCTGTTTTACTCGATGACTTTCCGTCAATTACTAAGAACTGTGACCTCTCTGACAGGAAATAACAAATCCAGTCACATAACTGAGACGATATTCCATAGCACGCAATTTCGCTACGAGCCGCTTGTGTGGTACAGAGTCAAAAGCCTACCGTAATTCCAGAAATACGCAATCGATCTAAAATACCTTGTCAATAGCACTCAGCACTTCATGTGAATAAAGAGCTAGTTGTGTTTTAGAGGAACGATGTCGGATTCTGGAATATTTACTTCGTCTTCTTTTGTGAACCCATTTCGGAAGGCTGTGTTTAGTAACTCTGCTTTTGCAGCACTGTCTTTGATAGTATCTCCATTGCTATAGCGCAGAGAAGGCATTGATTGTGTCTTGCCGCTAACATACTTCAGATACGACCAGAATCTTTTTGGATTTTCTGCCAGGTTTCGAAACAAAGTTTCGTTATGGAAACTGTTATTGGCATCTCGCATTGAAGTCCGCGCAAAATTTCGAGCTTCTGCAAAAGATCGCTAATCTTGGGGTTTTTGCCTTTGTTTAAATTTAGCATGTTTGTTTCTTTGTTTCTGCAGCAGTGCTCTAAGCCGTTTTGTGTACCAAGGAGGATCAGCTCCGTCGTTCGTTTATTTATTTGTCATAAATCTCTCAATTGCTGCGGATACTATTTCTTTGAATCGAAGCCTCATCTTGTCTACACTTATATTATTGATATGGAATGACAGGAGATTGTCTTTCAGGAAGGCATCAAGCGAATTTTTATCTGCTTTTCTGAGTAGGTATATTTTTCGCTTATTTTTCGAGAATTTAGGGATTTAAATATTCAATCTCGCTACGATAACCCTACGTTCTCTAATCCCTGAATCGGTTTGTATCTTCGTTAATGTCTTTCTAGATCAAAACTATGTATGTATATAGTTGTGGAAGCTATAAGATTTCCGTGTCTCTTTCAGAACCATATCCTGAAAGTTATATTTATTTGTGAAGTTATATTAGGAAATAGCAGGGAAGTAGGCCACATTTTGTAATGTCCCCATAGCAAATACCCTCTACCACCCACCAATTAATCATTTTCATTCAAACCATCCACATTCATTCACTTTGGAAAAGTTATATGATCTGATTTTCTCCTAATATATGCGGCGACAGCTCGTCGACGCCAAAGTATTTTCTAGTGCATTTATTCTTTGAAATAACAGAGATGCATATATGCATTCTCGATGGTTGTTAGGGTGGTAACGAGGACAGCTTCTGGAGTATCTGGTGAGCGTTTGACATGTTTCTGAGAGATACATATTCTGCTTTTCTTCTCTCTAAAGCGAGCCAATTAACATTTGTGTCGCTAGCGGTTTGTTTCGAAGAGAAAGAGATTGTAAAAAGAAAAATAATTAAGACGTGGAATCACCGGAGATCTGGACATGTAATGGAGATGGATTTAATACACCATTTCCTCCATAAATAAGGTTTGTGACTTTTTTGTTCTGGAGTGAATGAACGAATGATTTTTTCTGAATTATTTGTTGATCACGTTGGCCCAGTAATTAGTGGGGAAGTTTCAGCTGTGTCGAAGAGAGCCTGCAATCACTGCGTCTGTGTTAAATAGTCCAAAAAGGCTTCGTATACATCTGGAATTCGCAATCTTTCGTAAAAGGAACAAATTGTCCAAAGGATTGATTCTCCCGACTGACTGCAGTGTTTAACAGTAATAATAAATGTAAAGATCTCTTACAGCAAGCCAGCTGCTGATTACCAAGACGAAGGACTCAATCAGATTCTATTTGACTTATTCTGTTTATCACTATACGAAGTAACGAAATCTTATATTAAAATGTATACATAGATAATGGAGAGAAAGAGAGAGGGCGAATGAAAATAGAGATAATACTAATAATCCTCCATTAGTTTAATTTTTCACCTGTCTTATCACGGATCAGCCAAGAACTGGGAGGGCCTTACTTTACTGTATAGACTTATGTGTGAAGGTGAAGGCAATAAAAACAGTAATACACGTTGTAATTTTCGAAAATGGACAGAGAAAAATATATGCAGTATAGGAAAGTAAAACACGAGGACAAGGGTCAGGAAACTCCTATAAACAGTGATGGCGAGTTGCACACGGATGGATCTGTTTTGCAATTGGAAAAACAGTTAGGGAATGTGGATCATGGGGAAGAACGTTTATACTGTTAAGCCCATCTTAATGATGTTCATGTCTGGGAATCTTGGTGGCCAGCAGAAGTTTTTAAGTTGAGAAGAGTGCTCCTGGATAAATTATATAGCATTGGGGTGTCGCATTGCCCTGCTGGAATTGCCCAAGCCCGTCGGAATGTGCAATGGATATGATTGGATGCAGGTGATCAGACAGGATGCTTACGTACGTGTCACTTGTCAGAGTCGTATCTAGACGCATCGGGGATCCCATATCACTTCAATTGCACTCGTCCCACACCATTTCAGAGCCTCCACCAGCTTGAACAGTCCCCAGCTGACATGCGGTGTCCGAACAGACAATATGTCACGAGTCATCAGTAGTCCAATGTCGTTGTTGACTGGCCCAGGCCAGACGTAACGTTTTGTGTCGTGCAGTCATCAAGAGGACACAAGTGGACCTTCGTCTCCGAAAGCCCATATCGATGATATTTCGATGAACAGTTCGCGTGCTGTCACTTGTTGATGGCCCAGCACTGAAATATGCATAAATTTGCGAAGGGTTGTAGTTATGTCGCTTTGAACGATTCTGTTCAGTCGTAGTTTGTCCCACTTTTGTCAGATATTTCTACGGTCGCAGCAATGTCGGCGATTTGATGTTTTACAGTACTCCTCATATTCATGGTAAACCCGTGAAATGGTAGTACGGAACACGCCCGCTTCATCGCTACCTCGGAGATGCTGTGTTCCATCGCTCGTGCGCCGGCTGTAATACAACGTTCAAACACCCTTAAACCTTGATAAACTGCCATTGTATCAGCAGTAAGCGATCTAACAACTGGGCCAGACACTTTTTGTCTTATATAGGCGATGCCGACCGCAGCGTCATGTTCTGCCTGTTTACGTGTCTCTATACTTGAATACGCTTTCCTATACTCCAAAGGACGAACAAGCGTTGTCATGGCAGATTCTTTAGCAAGTCTGTGGCATCTAAGTATTCCGCCAATAAATGTCAATTTTTGATCAATTTTCCATACTGCGTTATCTGTGTGATGGTTCGAAATGCTTAAGCTCTTAATTGTTGGAACTCCTAAGTATTAAACTGACCCAACAAGCTTTTCATTTTTACAGGACAAGTGCTACTTATCGAACTATATACATCTTGTAGTAATCATTTTGCAATTTGCTATTATTTCTGTTGACCTCACTAGACGGGAAACGGTATAATAATCCGTAAACACTGTAAGAGGGCTAGTTATGTGTGTCGTAAATCGTTTATATAGCATCTACATCTACATCTACATCCATACTCCGCAAGCCACCTGACGGTGTGTGTTGAGTACCTCTATCGGTTCTCCCTTCTATTCCAGTCTCGTATTGTTCGTGGAAAGAAGGATTGTCGGTATGCCTCGGTGTGGGCTCTAATCTCTCTGATCTTATCCTCATGGTCTCTTCGCGAGAAATACGTAGGAGGGAGCAATATACTGCTTCTTTTATACTTCCCTAAGGAAACTCTAACATCGCTTATGATTCAATAGATTATAACCCGTCAGTTACTACAAAAAATGACGTATCTGAAAGGAAATCAATAATACAGCCCCACTACTGAAGCAATGCTCCACAGACATGCCAGATCATTGGGAGCTACCTGTCGGGAATGGTGTTTTTTAAAAACCTTCTCGAAACATAGATATGTGAGAGTAACTTGAATTCCTCTGACAGCAACACTCGTTATTTCGTGTGAATGGACAATTTGGAGTAACATCTGGACAGACACACACACACACACACACACACACACACACACACACACACACACACACATACAAATACACTCACTGTCTCTCAGTCTACTACCAATACTGAGGTGTAAGAATAAGAACTGTCACAAACAGACAGTTTGAACTGTAAGTAATGTAATCGAAGAAATGGCTCTAAGCATTATGGTTCTAACATCTGAGGTCATCAGACCCTAGACTTAGAACTACTTAAACCTAACTAACCTAAGGACATCACACACATACATGCCCGAGGCAGGATTCGAAGCTGCGACTGTAGCAGCAGAAATGTTCCGGACTGGAGCTCCTAGAACCGCTCGGCCACAGAGGCCGGCGATCGAAGAGATATGTGCAGTCATATTCCGTTGTAGAACTTCATTGTGATACTTCAGGAAGTCTCAAAGAAGAGACAAGGAAATGCATCGAATAAATGAAGAAAGATCTGAAGAGAATTACCAGGCTTTCTAGAAAGTTGTTAAAAATGAAGCTGCCAATGTGACGAAGTAAATGGGGACCACGTTTTAAATGTTATATACAGTAGCCCCGTGTATTCTCTGCAGTACGGTTCATTCGGTGCTCGCGATTCTGAGACGTAATTTGTACTCTTGAGTGAGAAACATAGTTAGTATACGCCATATAGGACGCAGAGATATCTTAAAATTGTGATAAAACTGGAAATGTGAGAGTTGTTTCATCTTGTGTAACCAAGTCTTTATCGCGTCGATGATTTGACTTCCGGACTGATTATCGAAGTGGGTAATATCTTCTATTTATGAACGTTGATCAGTAACCGAGACCTCATCAAAGCAGAACCAAATGTGACACAAGGAAGTTATTTCTACTATCAGCAGTGTTTTCAATTGGCGGAAGCAAGATGAGGTTCGGAAAAAAGGGGGGGGGGGGTTGGGGGAGGGTGCAGAGTATTAGCGAGATAAGTGTTTTGAGCATTTTATTTGCGTGGTCTCGTAAACTAATTGGCAATGACTGATGCCACTCATTTACGATTTTCAAGCAAATCCTGATAAGCGCAAAATAAGACAAACGAAGTGTAATGTTGCAGCCACTTACTAGAAACGTCCATACTTCTGCAAGAGGTGAGAAGGCGAACTAGCGAGGTACTGACAGCTCCAAATGGGTTGCTCGAGCGACGCCGATGCACAAACACAACTCACGAAAGTGTTGGCCATCACATGGAATTCACTGCATCCCGTCTGTGTTTCACTGTGTCCTTTGGCAGTATCAGAGGCGTAAATTTCTAGGTCGATACGATGTAATCTCTTCTGCTGACAATCCTAACCACTGCAGAAATCATTCCTGTCAGAAACTCAATAATGTTATAGACATTTCAGTAACAACCGACAATTTTAGTTCACCATTTTTCATTTTTATGTCTAGTTCAACCGATTTTGTAGTTCCTACTCCATTCTCAAGTAGCGCTTCTTATTGGGTACAAGAGGGAGTCAAATGACATTAAATGCATCACTAATAAACATGACTATTAATAATGCGGGAACAGGCCTTCGTTGCTCTTAGGAGGTATTAAACGAACCAATAGGGTTGATCCCAACGTTCGGTCCATATATTAATACATTCAGTCAATGCATTAAAACCACCGAGCTGTTAGAGGCCGTAGGGCAACATCTTTAATGGTTCGCTTTGTGTGGAACAGAAATCATTTGGTTGATTACCGAGCTACGCTGCAAATAGCTTGCGAAATTGGAAACCTCTGTTATTCGGACTAATCATATTACTATCCTCACATAAGAATAGGACTGCTAATTGGCAATAATGAGATGAGACCCCTTGTGGCAGTAGTCAAGAAGCGTCCAAAGCTAGGCGCACTGACCCCAGACTCTGCCAATTAGAAATACTCAGACCTTTATCAAAGCAGCTGTGAGCGTGACTCTACAGAGGTATAGCAGTCAGAGTCTTGGGCCCGGGAAGGCCAGGGTATGATTCAATTACGCTGATGGTATCATGGTTGACAGGTGGGATTTGGAAGGATGGCGGTCGTCCAGCTGAAGCAAAACCGTATTGTATCTGCCCAGCAGCAGTTTCTGTTAACACACCGGATTTAGTACAGTTTTAAGGGGAGTACGTATCGCGGAATTGGTCCGAAAGTGACATTTTCTGATTGTTATCTCTTATGAATATTTGATCTCTCCTGAATAATTTGATGCATTATTTGTCGAAAAATTCCAATTGTAAGTGTAGTTTTTATCATTTCAAAGTTAATAGTGCGTGTGTAAAATTATCCGGTCGTTCTGCACTGACGTCCCTAAGTATCTCTATCTCTTGAACTATTCAAACTAGAAGGCTGTGGTTTTCAGCTATTTATTCCTTGAAATCATGTCAATGTTCATGTTAAGAGGTTGGATGCACTGTGTAAACAGAAATGGCGGGATAGCACATGCTTTTTGTTCATTTACTTTGTGGCTGTCGTGTTTTATAAGTTTTGAACTGAAAACATAGTGGTTTGGTGTGTTATTATACGCTCTTATACCTCTTTTCAACATGACGAATAGAAAGGGTTGTTTTAAGAAGCGACATTTCCATGGAAATCAGCATATCACAAAATCTGAATGCAATGTTGATCCTGAAATTGATTTTTCACAGACCCTGATAAGGAGACGCCTACTAGTGCTTCGAAGAGGAAACTTGGAGACCATGAGGATTTATTTATTGGCAAAGATCAAAATAGTTTAGGTTATGTTCTTTTAGATTCGTGTGTGTTAGGACAAGTTTTGCAAGATGCTGGGTCATGTAAGGTTTGTGGAGAGCAAATCTCTGAGGACTCATCTGCAAGGACTGGATTGGCTAACAAACTTGATATTCAGTGAGAAGTTTGCACGCTCTCGACATCATTTTGGACTTCTGAAAAGTGCAAGAATGACTTGTTTGAGAGCAATGTTAGATTCCTGTATGGATTGAGGTGCATTGGGAAAGTATTGACTGCAGCTGAAGTATTGTGCATAACGCTGAACTTGCTTAACCCACCAACCAGATCAAGTAAGTACATAGAAGTATTTGGTGAATGTGTCAAATCTGTTGCTGTTGCTTCTATGAAAGCTGCTGCTAAAGAAGCAGTAGAATTAAATAACTCAACAGACTTACCTGTGGCTGTTGATGGCACATGGCAGAAGAGACGTCACACACCAAAAAATGCAGTTGCAACTGTTACTAGTGATGACACAGGTAAAGTTTAGACATTGAAGTGCTAACTAAATACTGTAATCAGTGTAAATTAGTTGATGAAACAAGTGAAAGCCATAAAACAAATTGTACCAAGAGCTATGAGGGAACTAGTGGGAGTATGGAGGCTACTGCAATTGTTTCTATGTTCAGACGTTCACAACAGGAGAGAGGTGTGTGTTACACTGAGTACTTGGGGGATGGTGATTCAAAGGCTTACAAATCAGCAGTGGAAAGCCAACCTTATGGTAATAAGCACATTTTTAAGACTGAATGTGTGGGCCACGTTCAAAATCAGATGGGAACACGTCTCCGAAAATTGAAGCAGACAAAAGGAAAAGAGAAGTTATCGGATGGAAAGACTAAATGGTAAAGGAAGACTTACAGACAAAAACATTGATGAACCCAGCATTATTATGGGATTGACACTTATCCATTGCCACACGCAGAAGATCTCATGGACAAACTAGGCTCTGGATGCTTATTTTCAAAAATTGTTTTGCGCGATGCGTATCTTCAAATACCGCTGGATGAGGAATCTCAAAACGTTTGTTAGTGAATACTCACTTGGGCTTATTTCAATATCTGCGTTTGCCTTTTCACAGTCCTTCTGCACCCGCCATTTTCCAGCAGTATTTGGAACAGCCGACTGTGCAAGTGTAACTCTTCGAACTATTTGGATAATGTTGCCGTAGCAAGTCATACACCCGAAGAACATATTTGAAATTTATGTGCTTTGTTTCGTGTGTTATCTGATGCAGGACTAAAGTGTTTACTGGGCAAGCGTGATTTTTTTAAACCTGAGTTGCAGGATCTTGGCCATGTCATAAAGAGTCTAGGTGTACATCCTCTTTACTCGGATTTCTTAGTCGTACGAGATTTACCAGTTCCTCGTAATGTCAGAGAATTGCAGTCAGTCTTATTGAAAATGGACTACTATATTCGGTTCATACCAAATGCTTCACAAATCGCAGCTCCATTGCATCGCTTGCGTCCGTGAATGTCTCCTTTGTTAGTATTGATGAGTGCCAAGTAGCTTTCCAAAAACTTAAAGATGCATTGCTCAGTGATCGATGCTTAGTTCACTTTGATCATGACAAATCAGTTGTCTTGCAAGTTAACGCTTCCTCTTACGGAATCGGTGCAGTGCTTTCGCGTGGAATTGGAGGTAAAGGCAAGAATATTGCTTTCGCATCAAAAGACCAAAGCTCAATGTAGCTATTCAAAAAGTAAAAATGTGGGTTGGTCTATTGTGTATGGTGTAACCAAATTTCAGCATTATTTCTATGGTAGAAAATTCTACTTAGCAATGGATCACAAGCCTTTGCAGTCCTTGTTTCATCCGACGAAACCAGTCCCTGTACGAACTGCCCAAAAATTGCAAAGATTTGCTTTGTTGTTGTCTCAATATCAGTACGAGATTCTCTATCGTCCGACAGCTCAACATGGTAATACAGACGCTCTTTCACGTCTTTCGATTGGTTCTGATACAGACTTTGACACATCTGCTGCATTTTGTTGTCACATCGATGCTCAGGATTCTGAACTGCTTCATTCTTTTCCGTTGAATTATAAGAAAATTGGACAGGCCGTGGAAGCTGATCCAGATTTGAACATTTTGCTAACCTACATTTGCTCATCTTGGCTTCGTTCGTTGCATAGCATAAAAAACTCTGTAGTGCGCCGATACTTTGCACGTCGGCATAGCCTCGCAGTACAGAAAGGTGTAATTCTGGTTCAAAGTGACAGTAGACAGTCATGTATGTTGATCCCTACAGTTTGCATAAACAAGTGTTTCAGTTACTTCACTAAGGGCACTATGGGAATGTTTCTACGAAACAGTTAGTGTGTCGACACTGTACTTGGCAGTGTATGGACTCCCAAATAGAACAGATGACGTCACAGTGTCACGCATGTGTGGAAAATCAGACCGCTCCGCCATAAAAATTCTCTGCTTGCCCTACGTCGCAATCGCCATGGCAACGTGTGCAGATAGACTTTGCGGGTGACTTTTGGGATACTCACTGGTTGATTGTGCTTGTCTCGCATTGTAAGTTTCCTCTTGCTGTGCCAATGAATTCGACAACGTCACGTAGCACAATTCGGGAGTTGTCATCGATATTTTATCTTGAAAGTTTAACTGAAGTCATAGTGTCAGACAATGGCCCTCAGTTCACTTCAAATGAATTTGAAACATTTGTTTAACGCGATGACATACAGTATCTAACTAGTGCACCGTTCCAACTACAGTCAAACGGGGAAGCGGAACGTTTTGTCAGGACTTCTTAGCAGCAGACGGCCAAACTTCGATCCGCACCCAACAGGGATCAAGTCTTGCTTCATATCGTTCGCTCCCACGAGATGGACCATCGCCTGTGGAACTGCTTCACGGCCGCCGCCATCGCACACTGCTCCACCTGCTCCACCCTCCTAAGCATCCGACGCTGAAGGAACGCCACAAGTATCGCTTTGCGCCACATGATGTTGTCTTTTACACGGTTTTTAGTGACAGCAGACGGTGGGTGCGAGGCGAGATCGTCCGTCGACTTGGCGCTTGCATGTATCTTCTTTCAGGTCCAGATTGCTTACAGCGCCGCCATCAAAATCAACTTCACCTCTGTCGTGTACACGATGATCGATTAATCCCTCTTCCCCCGGAGTCACGCATCCAGAGGACACTGTGGGCACAGGAGCCGCCAGAGGGTGTCATCACGACACTGCTGGACGACCCCATGGAGACGGAGCCTTCGCCTCCTCCGCCTCCTCTCGTCCTACCGACGGAGCAGGACCCACCCACAATACATCAGTCGCCACCTTCTTCATCTGGGTCGTGGCAGCAGGACGTGGACGCGTGCCCTTCTGGTCGTTTTCCGGGGACTTTTCCATCAGAGCGCAGGCCAGATGGCAGGGTACGGCCGGAGGCTTGACGTCCCCCGCAGCTACAGCTTCGGTCCCGACGTTACGCTCACACTCCTGCATCGCCCGGCGTGGTCGCACTCCCTACATGACGACGGTCCGTCGGGGGTGGGGGTGAGCGGGGTGGGAAAGAATGTTCTGGCGTAACCACACGCGACGGAACGAAGATGAAGAAGGCAAGACCTGAGAAGGCGGTGAAACGACGTCGGCCAATGCGCTGATTAGGACCGCACCAAGACAGGAGCGACACCTGCAGAAAGTGAATACAAGCGTCGCTCTTTCCAGCCTCGGCCGTACATAAGTGGACAGTGTTAGCACCGTCCAGCTGAGTGTGCTACGATATCAAATTGTAGTCGTGTGACGAGGGCCTCCCGCCGGGTAGACCGCTCGCCTGGTGCACGTCTTCCGATTTGACGCCACTTCGAGGACTTGCATTCAGAGAACGCAGGATTTTTTAGACACCCCATAGGAGCTGATCGGGCAAGACCCAACATGTTATAAATCTGTTTTGGGCTGTAAAAAAGTCAAACTGTGGGGTCTGAGTGTCAAACATCTCTCGGCTTCCTGTGACAGGTAAAAATAGTTTCATAGCAGCCTATAAAAGTTCTCCTAATATTTACTATGTACTAACCGTGTTTCCAGCAAACAGTACTATAAATAACTGTATTTCTATATTAACAGAATCTTCCGTCGGTTCTTGGAAGAACAACATTATAATAAATGAAAAGCACCAGTTTGCTTTTGCTCTACAATATTGTAGAACAAAAGCAAACTCGTGCTCTTCATTTATTATGACTGTATTTTTGCTATCTTACAATGCCAGTATTACACAATACTACGCGTATCACCCTCTTACCAACCTCTAAGTTCATATACTTCTAATAAGATTCTGAACACATCATGATAACATTGGAAATTAAACTCCAGTTTAATATTTTCTGTACGTAGTTCTCCATAGCCTCGAAACATATGAAGAATGTCGTTATTAAACAACGACAATATTCTTTCCAATTATGTAACCATTGAAGCTAAAAATTTATTGTGTAGCACCTTAGAAAGCCAAAAATATTCTTATTTTCAATCGTTGAAATCTGCTGAGATAATGTAGCACTAAATGAAACAACACGTTTACTGTTACGAGTCACCGTTTTATTTATTTCCAAGACGCGTTTCAAAGGTTTAAACCACCATCATCGGGTGGATTTTCATTATTTAGTATGTCATCTGTGCGTGTGTTGTGTAACGATTTTTGGAGGAACTAGTGGAGAAACAAGACACTATTTCATAACATGGTTTTGGATTTCTTCTGACAAAAAATTGAACTGATATCTAATGGTAAACATAAAATAAGTAAAATAGAGTATCTCCAGTGGTGACAGGTTCCTATTCACTGTCTAACACATCACGTGTATACTGTTACATTTGTAAACAAATATGGCGTCTGAAATCTGCTAGGTGCAAGGTTCGTATAGCAGAAGAGAAGACATAATTGCAAAGTACATAGAATATACATCGTAACAACATTATTACAGAATAATTGTGTAAAGGATTGGGAGGTGTTTGTTTTGAGGTGTCGAATATATGTATGTGCCTACTTCAGGTGACATATAAATACGATTTTGACTATTTAAAACAGCTTAACATTCGTACTCGTTTATACAATCAGGTGAAATGGCCTTATCACTGTAGCACTTATAAACAATGTGTTCCTAGTATATACTGACTGACAAAAGAAAGTGTAGAGAAGAACCCCTAACACATGGTCGGTTGTCACTGTAACTTCGTACACAAACACAAAGTCAGTGGGTATGCAAATAACTATAGTTGCGATTCTGTGTGTGCCACCAGAGAGCGTTACCAGTTGCTTTACCAATAGGGTATACGAAAGGCGTCCAAAGCGACGGATGAAGAGCGATTATTTTGGAAGACACGGAGATGCCAGGTACTCGTGTGAGACAGTGATAACGTCACCTGAAGAATTTTCAAGACGCCTCACTGGGAGTCTTCATTTGGCACCCTGATCGAATCGCGCTATACTCAGATTTGTGAGGCATTCGAATGTGACACCAGCCCGGAGTTGGACTGCACTGGAGTACGAGAGGTTTGGCAACCACAGGTGAGAATTGCCGTACTGTTCACCGTACACGTCGTAACGCCAACACACCTGCGTCTGCCGTCAAAGAATGAGTGATAGACGCCCTGCGACAGTCTACGGTATGTCATAGCGCACCACTGGTCGGACGCTACCAGCAGCCGGCCTGGAGAATTAGCTTCCCACGTGCAGGCTGCCGTCAACACCACAACACAGGCGGCTGCGTTTGGGATGATGCTGTAACCGCAGGAAGCATGGAATTCTGCTGAATAGCGTGGAACGCTACGTTCAGCGGTGAACGTCGCTGTGACACAACTCTGGACGACATCTGCCGGTATGGAGCCGACTTGGGCAGTCGCCCCTCTCTCCCGATGATTTGGAAAGATACAGCAGAGTTTTTACTGCCGTCCTAATGTGGCGAATCATCTTGTACGACTTCAGGTCAGGACTGGTAGCGATTAACGGAACTCATGTCACGACGGTATGTCATGGATATCCAGCGGCCTAGTTCGTTACCTTTCATGTTACAGTATGGCGACGCCATTGTTTCAACGTCAAGATGCCACACTTGGCTCGTGGCTCTGTCAACTGTTCACAGGATGCTGAGGTACTCCAGTGGTGAACAATATCCCCAGATATGTTTCCGACAGAACATGTGTAGGACCAGTTCGTACGTCTACTGCGCCTCAATCCCGTTACCGAGGATATCAGTGGTCATTTACAACAGCAGTGGGTCAGCTTGACTCACGAGAGGCTACAATGGCTTCATGACCGTCCTTCCAGTCGAACCGCCGCCTACATCCAGGCTAAGTGCGTGCAACGTCATACTGCCGAGTGGGTTCACACTGCAAAGTTATTTGTAAATTTTTGTCCATTATGTAATCGCTGAAATAACATCGCATACCCAGCTAAACCTGTAAAGTTTCATTGCCTCTATTCCTCACTTTCTGTGTGCTTCACTTTTTTTCTCAAGTAGTGTATTCATCACATTTTATTCGAATTAGTTTCCACAGTAAGCTCCTAATGCATTACTGTAAACTTCTGTTCCTTGTTTCCAGTTGATTAAGTATTCAAATCTGTCTAGTATCTTCAAACAATTGAAAATTTCGTGTTCTGACGAAATGCAAAAACTAATGATATAATCAGACCGTAATTTGTACTGATCTCTTGTATAATTAAGTTTTTATGTTCTTAGTATATATATGACGTTATTATTTCACGAAATGGTGTACAGAAATCAGTAATAAATAACGTCTTTTTACACCATCTCAACAATTTAAATTGAGTATACAAAAAGCATCACTTTCAGTTTTTCCTGTCTACCTTTGTTACATATATCTCTCACTTAGAGGTTCACATGAACACCTACATTAAAAATCTTACTCGTATTTCACTCTCTTACGGATGCCAATTACAATGTAGATAAAGAGGTGTAAAAAAATAATTCATGAGTCGTAGGTAACTCTTTCTGGGAAGAAAGAAATAGAGAGAGAGACCGACAGACAGAGAGACAGAGAGAGGTGGGGGATAAGGAGACAGAGACAGTGAGAGAGAGAGAGAGAGAGAGAGAGAGAGAGAGAGAAAGAACACCCACACCCCACGCACACACGCATTTTCTTTATTTATTAATGCTTGAATTTGTGAGACTGCTTCTCATTTCACTTGACGATGGTGTTTTTATTAAGGAAATTGCACATTGAAAATGACGGTTGTGTGGTATCACAGACCTCAAGACCCACGCAGAATTTTGAATCTTGTAATTAGCTACACTATGTGATTAAAAGTACTCTGATACCTGGCTGAAAATGACTTACGAATTCGTGCTGCCACCCATCGGTAATGCTGCAATTCAATATGGCGTTGGCCCAGCCTTAGCGCCGACCGGGGTGGCCGAGCGGTTCTAGGCACTTCAGTCTGGAACCGCACGACCGTTATGGTCGCAGGTTCGAATCCTGCCTCGGGAATGGATGTGTGTGATGTCCTTAGGTTAGTTAGTTTTAAGTAGTTCTAAGTTCTAGGGGACTGATGACCTTGGAAGTTAAGTCCCATAGTGCTCAGAGACATTTGAACCATTTTTGAACATACCATTAGCCTTGATCACAGCTTCCACTCCGGCATGAATTCGTTCAATTAGGTGCTGAAAGGTTTCTTGGGGAACGGCAGCCCATTCTTCACGGAGTGCTGCCCTGAGGAGAGGTATCGATGTCGGTCGGTGAGGCCTGGCACGAAGCCGGTGTTCCAAAACATCCCTAAGGTATTCTGTAGGATCCAGATCAGGACTCTGTGCAGGCTAGTTCATGACAGGGATGTTTGTGTCGTGTAACCAAACAGCCACAGGTCGTGCTGTTGGCACTACACACGCTGGCAGATGACGATCACCAGGCATTCGCCATACCCACTCCCTGCATCGGATGGCCACATTATGTACCGTGATTCATCACTCGACACAACATTTTCCTCTGTTCAGTTGTCCAATGTTTACGCTTCTTCCAACACCAAGAGAGCCATCGTTTGGCATTTACCGGTGTGATGTGTGGCTTATGGGCAGCCGCTCGACCATGAAATCCAAGTTTCTCGCCTCCCGCCTAACTGTCGTAGAACTTGCAGTGGAACCTGATGCAGTTTGGAATTCCTGTGTGATGTTCTGGACAGATGTCTGCCTATTACACACTACGATCTTCTTGAACTGTTTGCGGTCTCTGTCATCAACAGACGAGGTCGGCCTTTACCCTTTTATGCTGTACCTGTCCCTTCACTTTTCCACTTCACAGTGGACCTAGGGACGTTTAGGAGTCTGGAAATCTCGTGTACAGACGTATGACACAAGTGACACCTAATCATCTGACCCCGTTCGAGGTCCGTGTGTTCCGCGAAGCGCCCCATTCTGCTCTCTTACGATGTCTAATGACTTCTGAGGTAGCTAATAAGGAGTACCTACCAGTAGCTGGCAGCACAATGCACCTAATACGAAAAAAGTATGTTTTTGGGAGTGGCCGGATGCTTTTATCACATAGTGTGTACCTGCGTGGCGCAACCATTCCTTCATTTCGATGGAAGATGTGGTGCTAAGGTTCTAAGCGATTAGAAAACATTAGAAAACATGGGGAAATAATGTTTTTAAAATTGTACACTTAAATAATACTGAAATCCTATAGGTCAAAAGAACTAAGAGTAATATAGCATAAGGAACATGAAGTTGTCTGTGGTGTATTGCTTACAGATTGTTTCACTCTCTGGTGTTCAGTTCTCGCGCTACCACATTTCAGCTCTCTTTTTGGTTATGTTCGTGTATTTTGATAAGAGAAAAATTTAACTGTTTTAAAGAAGTTAATTTCTACCCGATTTATCAAAACAAAAGTACAGAAAAATGTTTTGGTGTACGAACGAAGTTAACCACTGCTGCGAGCGAGAATTAAGATCGCTGGTTGCATTCACAAGCTTGTCAGCGACTGAAACCTTGCATACTAGGGAAGTATGCCGGACAGAGACTCGAACTTGGGACCTTTGTCTCTCGTGGGCAAGTGCTCTACCGACTGAGCTACCTAAACCCATGTGTCCTCACAGCTGTACTTTCGGCAGTTCCAGTCAAATTAAAACTGTGAAGACGGATCGTGAGACGTGATTGGGTGACAGGAGCTCACTGCAAGCAACTCTGATTGGCAGCCACAATTCAGTCCTTGACCCAGACGTCGGCATCTGCGCACAAATGAACATGAATGTGGAAGACTGCAGCGACAGACAGTGCGCCGGAGTAACACGAGGATAATGAAAATTAGTAACATTCAAAGACTTATATATGTCAATCAGCATTCAAGACTATTTGGCTCGATCCAGAGTAATACTACCATTCGCATGTAACTCTGCATCAAAGACGAAACTACAATACTCAAAGTTATCTATAAGTCAGCTATTACGCGTACACAGTGTAAATATACTTATAAATGTGTTACATTCTTGTAGATGTCTGCTTGTATTTATTTCCCACCTCCGCTGTCTATATAAACTCTCTTTGCCTGATTCTGAATTACACTACTGGCCATTAAAATAGCTACACCACGAAGATTAGGTGCTACAGACGCGAAATTTAACCGACAGGAAGAAGATGCTGTGATATGCAAATGATTAGCTTTTCAGAGCATTCACACAAGATTGGCGCCGGTGGTGACACCTACAACGTGCTGACATGAGGAAAGTTTCCAACCGATTTCTCGTAGACAAACAGCAGTTGACCGGCGTTGCCTGGTGAAACGTTGTTGTGATGCCTCGTGTAAGGATGAGAAATGCGTACCATCAAGTTTCCGACTTTGATAAAGGTCGGATTGTAACCTATCGGTATTGCGGTTTATCGTATCGCGACACTGCTGCTCGCGTTGGTCGAGATCCAATGACTGTTAGCAGAATATGGAATCGGTGGGTTCAGAACGGTAATACGCAACGCCGTGCTGGATCCCAACGGCCTCGTATCACTAGCAGTCGAGATGACAGGCATCTTATCCGCATGGCTGTAGCGGATGGGGCAGCCACGTGTCGAACCCTGAGTCAAGAGATGGGGACGTTTGCAAGACAACAACCATCTGCACAAACAGTTCGCCGACCCTTGCAGCAGCATGGACTATCAGCTCGGAGACCATGGCTGCGGTTACCCTTGACGCTGCATCACAGACAGGAGCACCTGCGATGGTGTACTCGACGACAAACCTGGGTGCACGAATGGCAAAACGTCATATTTTCGGATGAATCCAGGTTCTGTTTACAGCATCATGATGGTCGCATCCGCGTTTGGCGACACCGCGGTGGACGCCCATAGGAAGCGTGTATTCGTCATCGCCATACTGGCGTATCGCCCGGTGTGATGGTATGGGGTGCCATTGGTTCCACGTCTCGGTCACCTTTTGTTCGCATTGACGGCACTTTGAACAGTGGACGCTACATTTCAGTTGTGTTACGACCCGTGGCTCTACCCCTCATTCGATCCCAGCGAAACCCTACATTTCAGCAGGGCAATGCACGACCGCATGTTGCAGGTTCCGTACGGGCCTTTCTGGATACAGAAAATGTTTGACTGCTGCCCTGGCCAGCACATTCTCCAGATCTCTCACCAATTGAGAACGTCTGGTCAATGGTGGCCGAGCAACTGGCTCGTCACAATACGACAATCACTACTCCTGATGACCTGTTGTATTGTGTTGAAGCTGCATTGGCAGCTTTACCTGTACACGCCATCCAAACTCTGTATGACTCAATGCCCAGGCGTATCAAGGCCGTTATTACTGCCAGAGGCGGTTATTTTGGGTACTGACTTCTCACCATCTATGCACCCAAAGTGCGTGAAATTGCCAGTTCTAGTATAATACGAATACCCGTTTATAATCTGCATTTCTTCTTGGTGTAGCAAGTTTAATGGCCAGTAGTGTACAATTTTATTTTGCCACTATCCGCATTAAATCTAATATACAAGGTAGTAACTAGGTAATTTATATGTAATTTACTAACGTGGGTTGGTACATCCCAGTTTCTTAATGTTGACGCATATATTCGTATTTAAAATGGAAAACTGATTCTATAACATTAATCTTTCATAGTGCACATTATATTTACTCGTCCCTTCTAATTCGAGCAGGTGATGCATCAGTGAATTAAATAACTAGCTACACACCTAAAGCAGTGTAATATACAATTCAGCCTCTAAAGACGACAAAGATTCGCTCTTTTTGTACCTCAATGGCTCACAGTGAGGAAGAGGATAAGTATAACATCGCTTCCCTCTAGTTTCAGATTTTGGTACCGACTGTCGCCTGCAGTACAACTGCCACCGACAGTAGTCATACGCTTCCTGATTGCTCGTCGTGTCTCCACTTACATACGTCTAACGCGTTTCTCGACGGGTTCGATCCTCGCGGGAACGTAGAGCCGCCACGTTGGGAGGATTCTGGAGACATGGCGACAAACTAAAAGGGGACAGCGTTCCCTACGAATGTCGCAGCCAGTGATATATTGCTCCAGCTAGGCTACCAGAGCTTTACTGTATGGTTAAATGATGATGGCGTCTTCTTGGGTAAAATATCAGGTGGCAGGAGAAACAAGACATCTGGTCAGGTGAATACAGGGTTATAAATACAAAATCAAATAGCGGTAATGCAGGAGTAGGTTTGATAATGAATAAAATACTAAAGGTGCGGGTAAGCTACAACGAACAGCATAGTGAACGCATTACTGTGGCCAAGATAGACACGAAGCCCAGGCCTACCACAGTAGTACAAGTTTATATGCCAACTTACTCGGCAGCTGATCAAGAGATAGAAGACCTGTGTGGAATAAAAGAAATTATTCAGATAATGAAGGGAGACGGAAATTTAAGTCATGGGAGACTGGAATTCGATAGTAGGAAAAGGAAGAGAAGGAAAAGTAGTTGGTAAATGTGGAATGGGGATAAGGAATGAAAGAGGAAGCCGCCTGGTAGAATTTTGCTCAGAACGTAACTTCATCACAGCTAACATTTGACTCAAGAATATTGAAAGAAGGTTGTATATATGTAAGAGGCCTGGAGATACTGGAAGGTTTCAGATAGATTGTATAATGGTGAAACAGATATTTAGGAACCAGGTTTTAATTTTTAGGACATTTCCAAGGGCAGATGTGGGTTCTGATCACAATCTATTGGTTACGAACTGTAGATTAAAACTGAAGAAACTAAAAATTTGTGGGAATTTGAGGAGTTGGGACCAGGATAAACTGAAAGAAATAGAGGTTGCAGAGAGTTTCAGAGAGAACATTAGAGAACGATTGACAAGGACAGGGGAAAGAAATACCGTGGAAGAACAAGAATGGATAGCTTTGAGAGATGGAATAGTGAAGGCAGCAGAAGATGAAGTAGGTAAAAAGGCGAGAACCAGTAGAAATCCTTGGGTAACAAGAGATACTGAATTTAACTGATGACAGGAGAAAATGTAAAAATGCAACAAATGCAGCAGGCGAAAAGGAGTACTAACGGCTCAGAAATGAAATCGACAGGGAGTGCGAAATGGTTAAACAGGAATCGCTAGATGGAAAATGCTAAAATGTAGATGCATATATCACTAGGGGTAAGATAGATACTGCCTACACGACAATTAAACAGACTTTTGGAGAAAAGAGAACCACTTGTGTGAATATCAAGAGTTCAGATGGAAAACCAGTCCTAAGCAAAGAAGGACAAGCAGAAAGGTGGGAAGGGTATATAGAAAGTCTATACAAGCTCGATGTACATGAGGGCAATATTATGAAACTTGAAGAGGACGTAAGTGAAGATGAAATGGAAGATATGATACTGCATGAAGAATTTGGCAGAGCAGTGAAAGACCTAAGCCGAAACAAGGCCCCGGGAATAGACAGTACTCCAGTAGAACTACTGATATCCTCGGGAGAGCCAGCCATGACAAAAGTCGCCCATCTGTTGAGCAAGATGTATGAGACAGGCTCAGAACCCTCCTTCGTCAAGAATTCCAATTCCAAAAAAAGCAGATGTTGACAGGTGTGATAATTATCAAACTATCAGCTTAAAAAGTTACGGCTCCAAAGTATTTACAGGAATTCTTTAGAGACGAATGGAAGAACTGGTATAAAGCGACCTCGGAGAAGATAACTTCGGATTCCGTAGAAATGTTGGGGGACGTGAGGCAATACTAGTCATACTACTTACCTTAGGTTAATGAAAGGCAAACCTACGTTTCTAGCATTTGTAGACTTAGAGAAAGCTTTTGACAATATTGACTGGAATACCCTCTTTCAAATTCTGACGATGGCAGGGGTAAAATACAGGGAGCGTAAGGCTATTTACAATTTGTATAGAGACCAGATGGCAGTTATAAGAGTCGAGGGGCATGAAAAGGAAGCAGTGTTTGGGTAGGGAGTGAGACATGGTTGTACCCTATCCCTGATGTTATTCACTCTGTATACTGAGCAAGTAGTCAAGGAAACAAAAGAAAAATTTGGAGAAGGAATTAAAATCCATGGAGAAGAAATAATAACCTCGGGGTTTGCCGACGACATTGTAATTCTGTCAGATACGGCGAAGGACCTGGAAGAGCAGTTCAGCGGTATGTACAGTGTCTTGAAAGGAGGATATAAGATGAACACCAACGAGAGTAAAACGACGATAATGGAATGTAGTCTAATTAAACCAGGTAATGCTGAGGGAACTAGATTAGGAAATGAGACACCTAAAGTAGTAGACGATTTCTGCTATTTGGGGAGCAAAGTAATTGATGACTGTCGGAGTAGAGAGGATATAAAATGTAGACTATCAATCGCAAGAAAAGCGTCTCTGAAGAAGAGAAATTTCTTAATATAGAGTATAGATTTAAGTGTCGTGAAAGTCTTTTCTAAAAGTACTTGTGTGGATTGTAGCCATGTATGGATGTTAAACATGGACGATAAATAATTTAAAAAACAAGAGAGTAGAACCTATTGAAATGTGGTGCTACAGAAGAATGCTGAAGATTAGATGGGTAGATCATGTAACTAATGAGGAGCTATTGAATAGAATTAGGGAGAGAGGAATTTGTGGCACAACTTGACTAGAAGAAGTGATCGGTTGGCAGGACATGTTCTAAGGCAACAAGGGATCACCAATTTAGTACTGGAGGGTAAAGTTGAGGGTAAAAATCGTGGAGGGGGACCAAGAGATGAATACACTAAGCAGATTCTGAAGGATGTAGAGTGCAGTAGGTATTTGGAAATGAAGAAGCTTGCACAAGGTAGAGTATCATGGAGAGCTGCATCAAATCAGTCTCTGGACTGTAGACCACAACAACAACGTAACATGATGTAACGACACAATTCCAGCTGAAGCCAATACAAGCTCTAAACAGTGCAGGCCTGTAGATTCTATGTTGTTTTACACGTGCACTAACGAAAGCTGCTGCACTTTCGTAAATAAAATTACCGCTTTCATATTATCATTCAATTTACTGTGCAACAAAATGTTGATGGAACTTTACCCATTCTCGATCTCATGAATTCCCTGGAACGATCCACTGTTCATTACACCATTTATAAGAAGCCCACCATCACAGATTTCTTAACTTGTAGTTAATCTGACCACCCACACCGTATGAAATGCCCGCTCCTGTGGAATTGCTACCTCCAATGTACACCGTCTCTATTCCGAGGAAGCTAGAGATAAAGAGTATCGGCTGGTTTAGTACACTGTTTTTACTAACTGTTATGAGGCCAACTTCGCCAACAAGGGATTTTTGGGAAAACTGAATAGATCCAATCACCGAACTACGAAGCCAGTATAATCACTCTGGTTAACGCGGAATCCCGCTAGCAGATCAACGCTTCTTGTAACCGTATCCATTGTTCGGTAAGATTTCAGAGAAAGTTGTTTCACAGCTACGAGAAAACATCAGACAAGCCTTCTTCATACCACATTGCGTCGGGAGTATATATAGGCACACAGAACACTCTACAAATAGAAAATGCAGTACTACTGGGATATAGTGAATTACGTACGACAACTGTCCCATGAGATGGGAGTACAGTGGAGAAACAGGTAGATGCTCCTGTATCAGATTCAAAGAAGTTCTCGGTCTGTCTAACTCCAAGTCAGCCTTAAGCAACGTCTCCTTGAGGAGGAACACACTACCACTAATCTGTAAAATAGTTTGAAAATTCTTCATTGGGAAAGAAAAGGATATAATCTCATTATTCTCGAAGAGATGGATATATTAAGACAGTTTCTTCCAATTCATACCCCCAGTGGGCTACTAGAGATACACCATAGTAACGTCTTAGCCAACACCGACTACATGAATGGAATAACGTACTACATGTATCCTGTTACTTACTTTAAACTGTTCTTTCAAGTAGTTTATCGGCATTTTTCCCTGAAATGACAATTCTTCACTCTATCATTTCCATACGTGACCTGTAGAATTGCAAATTATTATACAAATACAGTCCTTTATGTATTTTATATCGCGAAAGATGTTTTTTAAAAGTTTCTGTGTAGTTCGTTTTATTTTATCGTAGTGCTTCACTAATCATGGTTGTAGCCCTTTGTTTAGATAATAAAATAGATATTGTACCTTAGGTTCTTCTACCTTTAACTTGTAAAATTTTTTGACTACATGCTACACAACGTTCTCACCGAGCGAGGTGGCGCAGTGGTTAGCACACTGGACTCGCATTCGGGAGGACGACGGTTCAATCCCGTCTCCGGCCATCCTGATTTAGGTTTTCCGTGATTTCCCTAAATCGTTTCAGGCAAATGCCGGGATGGTTGCTTTGAAAGGGCACGGCCGATTTCCTTCCCAATCCTTCCCTAACCCGAGCTTGCGCTCCGTCTCTAATGACCTCGTTGTCGACGGGACGTTAAACACTAACCACCACCACCCAACGTTCTCTTTCAGATTTTATGATTGTGTTCCCGTGTTGCTCCTCGTTGTAAATTTTCTTACGTGCAAGCGCCCGTTTGTCCGTTTTCCTTGTCGGCACCTCCCCAGTTCTGCTGAATTCCACCCTTCGCAGTCGCCGTGTGCCTCGTTATCGTCACGACGGTGTTACGCCGTTGGTACGCCTACAAAAAATTTTTCTTTTAATTTTCCTTTTCCCGGTCCTTCTTTTATTCCGATCATGATCTACTTTGTAAACGGCATTTTATGTAGACTCGACTTTCATTACCTGTAATAGCTTTATACTTGCTCTGTTTCTGAGATTTATTTTGCCTAACGAGGTTAAAGTAGCTTTCATCACCTATACATATTATTTTTTTATGACAATCTTACACGCATCTCGCTCACCGCTATATCCTCATTCATGGCTTCCTTTATCGGAATGATGTACCGAGTGAGATGGCGCAGTGGATAGCACAATGGACTCGCGTTCAGGAGAAAGACGGTTAAAAATCTCCGCCTTTAGAGGACATCAATATCGACGGTACTTGAAATCCAATCTTCCTTCGGGATGATATTCCCTGCATTCTACCGTATTTTAAACTGACTACCAAACTCTTGACGGTTGAAAATTTATATTACAACTGGACGGTGAATGTTGAGTCGTTTACTGGTTATCGCTTGAGTTAAATTACGAAATAAATCTCAGAATATAATTTTCCTATGTAATTTCATGCACAGTTCAACTTAATTTTAATTGAAGCAGGATCTTTTTACGTTTTTCTCCTGTTTATGTACCTAAAAATGAGGCTCTAACGCCATGAAATTAGTTAGGTCATAGATCAATATTTATCACACGCAGGTCTGTCGTAATTTGACTGAAATGCAAAACACGGACAGGTGATGAGACTTGCTACTATTAATACCAGCCTTTCAGGAAAAGATAATATGTCGAAATTCATATGAAGAGTCAGCTCTTTGTCAACATAACCAAAATGCGGGTCGGTGTCACGTGCAAGTTGAACGACACCGCAAAGAAGGACTTTTCTGACATTTTCATGTTTTTATGTGAATGTTACGTACGTTGCACACATGGGTAAGACTACGTAAAACGCCTCAAGCTTTAAAACCACCATCTAAATTTTTCACTATATTTCGATTACCTTGAAACTTTCTGGAATGGTGAGGGTATGATTTCTTTCTGCCTCAGTGCGGAAATATCCCGCATTTTTGTTAAAAAATGGAGACGTGTGTTTATGCCTATACTTTCTGTAAAGACGATATATTCATATTAGAGCTAGTAAAAAATTTTAATTGAAAAATGTAATAAGGGCGTGTTTTGTATTATTACTGCCACCCGCATCGGTAGCGTGGTCGCTAACGCACGCCCGCGCTGTAGTGGTTTCCTCGTAGCTACTGAGTTATTGAACTGGTACTGGAGGAGATTTTCTGCACTCATATGTGTTCGGCAAGGAGGGGACAGGTGGCGGCGTGAAGTTCCTTCTCGCCCACCGTAGCGTCAATATCCAGGATGAAAAACCAAACCTCTGCACTGTGTCTCATGCGGTGAGAGCATGTAATTCTATTAATGGCGATGCGTCCATCAGATGGTGAGGATGTTAAGACCAGCAAACCCCATCGGTGCTATTCGGGAGGAGCAGACTTCGTGCCGGCAACACGTTCACCCTCCCTTTTCCCATTATCGTGCAACGCAAGCGTGAGACCACACCATACACATACGCAACAGATATCCAACACACGCATACCCCACGAGGAAACAGGCCAGTGTGGTGGACGGAAGGAAAACCTACCGATCACGCAACCGGAAGCATTCGTCCGGTTCTTCCAGCCATTAATGCGATACGACACAGTCCCTCTTTTCTTTACTGATACTTCCTATTCAGAAATAAGATAGCTATAAGTACCCATGTAATATAAGGATGACAACGCAACCATTAAAGGAAGACAGAGGGAGCACGCAAAAGGCGTAGTATAAGGTGCCACGAGGTTATACACACACGGCGCAAAGCGCCTAAAACCTGCGTCCGTTTTCTTTCATGAATTATTCAAGAGATCGAAACTAGTCCAGGGCAGTTAATTTTGTTGTGTGATTAATCACCTTACCTCCTGCATCGACCGAGGTACTGAACCAATTATTTTTTTTAATTGGACGATATACTATCTTCAATAGCGTACGAAAGCTCTTGAGAAGAAGAGCACAGCTGTATGAAGCCCACCAATGTTGGCATCGAAAACTTTTCTCAAAAACATAGCAGAAACGTAAGACTGAAAGTAAGGCCACAGGAATCGTCGGTTGGGGTGTAAGCCCCGACAACTGTCTCGTCTGAAGAAAGATACATTCTAGTTCAAATGGCTATGAGCACTATGCGACTTCTGAGGTCATCAGTCGCCTAGAACTTAGAACTAATTAAACCTAACTAACCTAAGGACATCACACACATCCATGCCCAAGGCAGGATTCGATCCTGCGACCGTAGCGGTCGCTCGGCTCCAGACTCTAGCGCCTAGAACCACACGGCCACTCCGGCCGGCATACATTCTAGTGTTTTGACGTTATGTAGAGTGTGATGGAATGTCCTGTATGCTCCCACTAAGGTACTTCAAAGGTCACAACAGTTGAGCACTTTCCTTTCCTCACAATATAGTTTTGTCTTGTAAGTATCACGACGCTAGTATTGTCCATAATCTATGACCTCTAGCACTCACCACTTTCGATGTATCGATAGGAGGTAGAGAGGAACCAGTCTTCTGCAGCACTGTGGAAAACTAAAACTGAAATCTTGGACTACGCGTTTTGTTCTCGACCAATAGTATTCCTTCACGGGCCCGGAACATGTGATTCCCTTGCGTCTTGACAGAAGTTCGTGTTAGTTTACCATTACTAGTGGCCGCCTCTGGTAGGCAACTGATGTTGTGTAGTCCAAGAGGCACTTGATGCTATGTTTCTGATGTTGAGGAGGAAGCTGCTATTGCAGACCAACGTTTACACCACTGATCAGATATGGCAATGCACAAAGAGTAGGCAAGACCTATTCAATTTATTTACTTGAAGGCTAACCTTTCGTAACGAGATTGGTCTGGAAATATTTTCTACTGTTACTCTACGTATTGGGACATGTCTGCGTGTCCCTGCTTCGAAGTTGGTTTGTCGAATGCTTGCAAATTACCGTACGTAATGCATTCACCGACAACTTCGTTCAGTTCCATGCTATATTAAATTTGTTGATGTCAATTTTCGTAGAATGCGACACTGGATTCTTAAAATGGCAGAATGGCTTATTTCAGATGACGTTGCATTGGTTTGTAAAGATCAATGTCGTGATTATGTTTTGGAGAAACAGGAAGTCACATGTGTATCGCGTCCGCTGACTAAGACGAGACGACTTCTTGACTCTGTTAAGGACGATCTAGGTTTGAGGAAGCCTGGCGTTTACAATATACCAGTATACATCGGCCAGACTAATCGTTCCATCAATGACAGATGTGTTGAACATCATCGCCATACGAGATCTGTCGAAATCAGATATAATGAATAACTGCTAAGTAATACTAGGAATCATGTTTCATCAGATCTGAAGAAACAACGGCATCTGAGTCGGCACACTATGAGTAACAATTTCTGATCACGTATTGTTTCTCGACATTATTCACCACTGGAGGCGCTGATACTCTTCTTGTCCAAGGGGGCAGCAGCGGCGATTAAGCACTTGCGCATTTTACCTTAGTGCATGCGCTGTTATATCTTCACTGTATATAAATGTTCCGGCGTTCATAGTTTGATGCCAGTCAGGTTGAAGCCATGACGGTGTTAACTTGTGATTACTTGCGCGCCGTTCGTTACGGTCACTAATGATGCTCAGCGTTGTTTAGTCGTATTGTCTCAGTCAACGCTGATTTGTCGTTCGCCTCCTAAGGCAACGTTGTTTTTTCGTACGTGTCCCGTTGTACCGGGAATTTATAGACGACAGGCGTTAGTTTATTTTGTCTGCTAGCGCTCTGGCTACGTCAGATGGGCCGAGGCAACGCATGAATAGGGCCAAGAAAAGGAATCCGTGGCTAGGAAACTCTTCCGCCGCCCCTTCGCGCGGCAGTGTGACACCGGCCGTTTGACGGGCGTCCTGGCAAGCTGCTGGAAGCACCATACTGACACCACCCAACGGGCTAAGGACCGAGTGCATCGTGCCTCCCGCCACAAATCACCGATAACCACTGAGGGCGATAACGATTCACGTGAACCCTGTGATGGTCAAGCCATGGCGGCGCCAGCACGGATACAACCGACCGCCAAGTGTCCGCCCCGTCTTGTGAACTTTCGTCTACACCATATCGTCGGCCCAACGGGCCTTCTGGGGACTACGACCCTGTTGGCCCCCCTCCAAGTGGTCGAAAATCTAAACAGTCTTCCATACGCGCACATCGCAGTGGCCGTGATAGGGATTTACATGCCTCCACACCTGGAACAGCCGCACCTATTGGTGCCATGGACCAGGACATGGATCACCCCCCCCCCCCCCCCCCAATACCACTTCTCAGAATCCACCGTCGCCACCACCACAGAAGGAGAAGATCCCTCCTATCGTGGCTTACAATCCCATGAACTCCGTTAAACTCAACACTGAACTGCAATACTTTATCACAGGCCAACTGCGGGCAGTTGACCAGAAAGACCAAGTCAAGAAGTCAAGTACCTGATTGACACAAAGGACGATTATCTCCAAGTTCTCAACTTTGTAAAGTCAAGAGTTATGAACTACGACACTAATCAGACTTCTCGTGACAGAAGAATAAAGGTCGTCATCAAAGAGCTTCCCTGCGATGTTATAGAAACAGACGTCAGGTATGCATTACTCTGTGTCAAGTTCGAGGACCCTTTGGTCCACCAATACAACAGAGTGACCCTGATGCCCGAAAATTAATCGCTGTGTCCACCAATTTTGTCAGAGGACACCAAACTCCAGCCCTCAGAATAACACACATGTGCCTGATGTTTGGGCACCTCTCATGATCCCCACCAACTGGATTCTCAGAAGGGTTGCCCTATATACCTGAAGGCTATCAAGTCTTCCCACACTCCAAGAAGGAAACCATGGACGAATCGGCCAACCCCGCCATCGCGAGCCTGCACACATTTCCCCAGCTTATAGGGTAAACCTGACGACCATTCCACCACAGATGCTCAGGCGCCTGACACATCGGTGACACGGGAGCCCCCTCTAGCTCCATCCCCCACTACCACATTTGCTGCTGCAGCTCAGTCTCCTCCTGCTCAACCATCTTCTGTGACGAATACCAATGCCCAACAAACTGAAAGACTGTCTGCTGCCTCCTCCCACCCATCTGCAGAAGTGCCACCGCCCACCATTGCGGAACGTTCTCCACCAGCCACCCCTGCCTGCCACAGAGTCAAGCAGCGCACTTGGGATATTTCCCTAGTGATGGAGACAGGATGTGGAACAAAAATGGAAAAAATTCAGAAACATCGTCCAGTACGCCTTAGATAAGTTCGTACCGACTAAGGTCCAAAGCGAGGGGAAAGATCCACCGTGGTATAACGATCATGTACGAAAGGTACTACGGAAACAAAGAAAGCTTCATCATAGGTTTAAGAGTAGTCGAATCATAGCTGATAAGGAAAAGCTGAACGAAGCGAAAAAGAGCGTAAAGAGAGCAATGAGAGAAGCGTTCAACGAATTCGAACATAAAACATTGGCAAACAATCTAAACAAGAACCCTAAAAAGTTTTGGTCATATGTAAAATCGGTAAGCGGATCTAAATCCCCTATTCAGTCACTCGTTGACCACGATGGCACCGAAACAGAGGACGACCGAAGAAAGGCAGAAATACTGAATTCAGTGTTCCGAAACTGTTTCACTGCGGAAAATCGTAACACGGTCCCTGACTTCAGCCGTCGCACGGACGCCAAAATGGAAAATATTGAAATAAACGATATCGGAATTGAAAAACAACTGCTATCACTTAGTAGCGGAAAAGCATCCGGACCAGACGAGATACCCTTAAGATTCTACAGTGATTATGCTAAAGAACTTGCCCCCTTTCTATCAGCAATTTATCGTAGATCGCTGGAAGAACGTAAAGTACCTAGCGACTGGAAGAAAGCGCAGGTCGTTCCCATTTTCAAGAAGGGTCATAAATCAGATGCGAATAATTATAGGCCTATTTCGCTTACGTCAATCTGTTGTAGAATAATGGAACATGTTTTGTGTTCTCGTATTATGACGTTCTTAGATAATACAAATCTCCTTCATCATAACCAACATGGATTCCGCAAACAGAGATCATGTGAAACTCAGCTCGCCCTATTTGCCCAAGAAATTCACAGTGCCGTAGACACTGGCGAGCAGATTGATGCCGTATTCCTGGACTTCAGGAAGGCATTTGATACGGTTCCGCACTTACGTTTAGTGAGAAAAATACGAGCTTACGGAATATCGGACCAGGTTTGTGATTGGATTCAGGATTTCCTAGAAGAAAGAACACAACATGTCATTCTTAACGGTTCAAAATCTGCAGATGTAGAGGTAATTTCGGGAGTACCGCAGGGAAGCGTGATAGGACCTTTATTGTTTACAATATACATAAATGACTTAGTTGACAACATCGGTAGCTCCGTGAGGCTATTTGCAGATGACACGGTTGTCTACAAGAAAGTAGCAACATCAGAAGACTCGTACGTACTCCAGGAGGACCTGCAGAGGATTAATGCATGGTGCGACAGCTGGCAGCTTTCCCTAAACGTAGATAAATGTAATATAATGCGCATACATAGGGGCAGAAATCCATTCCAGTACGATTATGCCATAGGTGGTAAATCATTGGAAGCGGTAACGACCGTAAAATACTTAGGAGTTACTATCCGGAGCGATCTGAAGTGGAATGATCACATAAAACAAATAGTGGGAAAAGCAGGCGCCAGGTTGAGATTCATAGGAAGAATTCTAAGAAAATGTGACTCATCGACGAAAGAAGTAGCTTACAAAACGCTTGTTCGTCCGATTCTTGAGTATTGCTCATCAGTATGGGACCCTTACCAGGTTGGATTAATAGAAGAGATAGACATGATCCAGCGAAAAGCAGCGCGATTCGTCATGGGGACATTTAGTCAGCGCGAGAGCGTTACGGAGATGCTGAACAAGCTCCAGTGGCGGACACTTCAAGAAAGGCGTTACGCAATACGGAGAGGTTTATTATCGAAATTACGAGAGAGCACATTCCGGGAAGAGATGGGCAACATATCACTACCGCCCACATATATCTCGCGTAATGATCACAACGAAAAGATCCGAGAAATTAGAGCAAATACGGAGACTTACAAGCAGTCGTTCTTCCCACGCACAATTCGTGAATGGAACAGGGAAGGGGGGATCAGATAGTGGTACAATAAGTACCCTCCGCCACACACCGTAAGGTGGCTCGCGGAGTATAGATGTAGATGTAGATACTTCTTTCCAGGGTGATGTGAGAGAGATGCTTCAGGTTATCTCTCTGTTCATGCAGTTCCACATTAAGGCTGTCATTCGTGAAACAGCTCAAAAGATTCGTCAATTGGAGGGTAGGCTTACCAAGGTCATTGTCCTTGTTGATGGGCTACGCCAGATCGTATCATAATGGCGAATCACTCACTGCACAACCATCAGCTCCCTCAGGATCTAGTTGTCTGTATTTTTAATGCTAATGGCATTAAAGGTATGAAGACTGAACTTAACACCTTCCTCTATGGTCACCAAGTGGACATTATACTTGTCTCAGAAGCCCACTCAAAACCCACCGATGATTTTCGTTCCCACAACATGGTTTTCTAGCGCACTAACTGACTCCATCGCCGAGGTGGAGGCATGGCAGTGTTCCTACATGAGACATTCGTCCATAATTGCAAGGCTCTCAAACCACTAGACCATATAGAGGCTATGACAGTCACTATTTCTATCCAAGTTGGTTCTATTACTTTTGATGTGGCGTATTGGAGCCCTAACCTACCATTTCTTGAAGTAGGCCTCTATACCTTGATACCTTGACATCATTTGACAAACTCATTGTTGGGGCAGACCTTGATGCCAAGCATCTGGCTTGGCATTCTCGCATAGCTAATCCCAAAGGCTCCTCCTTTACCTAGTAGATCCTCTGGCCCTGTCAGTCTATGGCCCACACATTCCCACCCATATACCAGTCTGCTCTGACTGACAGCCAGATATTCTGGAAGTGACTATTATCAAGAACATTGTGGTGTAATTTTCGTTGTAAACACTCCACGTACTGGCCTGTGACCACGACCCCATGCTATTGAACATTACTGATGTCACTCTGTCTTTAGACATCCATTCTACCTTGAGTTTCACGGATTGGGCCAAATTTTCCAGGATCCTCAATGGCATCACTCGGCAACACCTCGACCTGACAACGCCTGCCAATCTGGTTAGTGCTGCTGACTACCTAACCACGAAAATCCAGAAGGTGACGAAGGCCTCTACTTCCTTGTCCCCAGGGATTTAACCCCATTTATTGACTTACCTCCCCTATTGTGGAAACTCAAAGTCCAGAAGAACCACTGCTGCAGGGGGTGGTAACAGTTTCGTGATCGTCAGATAAGTATCACATGAAACGTCTCCAACGATAATTCTGCCACCGCGTTGCCGATTGGAAAGAAGAACAATGGGGGCACAAGATGTCCTCCTTTCTCTTCCAGCATATATCAGAATGGATTGTTGTCCGAGTCCTGCAGTGCTCCACAGTGATGACTTACCATCCAATCCACACAGTAGATGGTTTAACTTGCGATGCTCTATGTGTGGTAGAGACTCTGGCCAATGCATTTGAGGCCCAGAACCAATAGCTCATCCAGGACCTTATACGTGATGGACTCCAGGATGAATGCGATATTCTGATGGTTGTTGACGCTTTCAGACAAAGACCACCTCTCACTGCCAATCACTTTATGTCCCCAGCAGAAATTCAACGGGTTCTCTGGTGGAAGCGGCGGCTGTCGGCTCCAGGTTTGCCTGGCATCTTGAACGAACACCTCCGCCGGCTCCCATGCAAGACACAGGTCTTTTGATCCTTCAGTCCCTAGTAACAGCAGGTGCATTAGGCTTCTGAATACCATGGGAACTGTTCTAGAATCTTTGATCTTCCATCGCATTTCCCAGCCTCTGGAGGTTGCTGGGACAATCCGTCCACAACAGTTCAGGTTCGCTCCCCACCTGTCGGCTGAGCTCCAAGTTCTTAGGATTACATAACACGTCAACAAGTGGTTTAACTCCACCATGTCGACGCTATCACTTTTTGTGGGCCTGCGAAACGCATATGACAAGATTTAGCAGGACAATCGTGTGTACAAAATACTGACACAGATAACCATCACCAATATCTGTCTCAAGATCGTGGATAGATTCCTCCGCAATAGAACCTTCCTGGTTACTCAGCAAGGAAAACGCTCCAGATTACGTCACATGTCGAGGGGTAAACATAAAGGCTTTGTGTTATCTCGCATCCCCTTTATCATTTACATTAATGATACACCAGTAATCCTGTACTACTACCTGGCGCAATATGCCGATGACACGGCGCTCTATACGACCGGCCGCAACGCGGACCAGCTCATTGCTCATCTCCAGAGGCTGGTGGACATTACAGTGACCTGGTGCCGTTCAAACAAAATTGCCCTCAATTCCGCCAAAACTACGGCAGTCTACTTCACCAAACGACACCCATCTTCCGCTACAACGCCGCTGCTTCAGGAGTCCAGGTCCCATGGTCCGCTGGTACCAAATGTCCAGATGTCTGGGTGGATAAAAAATGGTTCTTCCATCGACCTGCAGAATACGTCACCTAAAAGTGACAGAAGGTGACAGTCGGGAACAGAACCCAGAAATCAAGCTTTTACTGTACCGGATGGTTGACCACCCTTCCCTTACCTATGGGTCCACTGTGTGGACCACGATTAGTGCCTCCCAGATGTAGACCCTACAGCGCCTTCAGAGTAAGGTGCTTTAGTGGAATCTGCATGCCCATCCCCTCGCGAGGGTATTTAACCTCCACGAAGAAACAAACATGGTCACTCTAAAGATGTCTATTCGTGAGAAATCAAGGTATCTCCATGAGAAAATGGATCCCCCGCACGACACGTTCGCTGGCTTATAAAACATTGGCAACACGACTCCCCAGCTCTGGCACCGCCACCCGATTCCTCTCACCATCCTTGAGGAAACAGATTCAGACCATGGCTAACAATAGCCTTGTTACAGCCACTAATGAAATGTCAGCGTTGATACGACCACTCGATGTGTGTCGACAATCGTATGCCACCATATCAGTACCTAATGTAGTTGTGTTACCTATTGCCTGCACTTCAACTTTCACTGTTGGATGGTGATATGGAACTTCAAGTCCCACTGCCACACCTTCAACGTACACTCCAATGATGTCTTTGGAATGACATCATTGTAGGATAGAACAATTTTACCTTTACACCAAGACAGTAAGATCAAGATCCACTGGTGACGCTGTACTTCAACCTACCATAAAAAAGGGTTGAATCAGTTATCAGCGAGAGCGGCTTAACCATTCTCACCTGATTTGATTATGGCGGCCAGGTAGATTGTGGAAATATCGTTTGCAGATGACAGTTTGATCTGGCTTAAGACCCGACAACCATATGAAAGGTCAACGTTGACTAAGACATCCCCAGGGAATGACACATCTTTTCCTGTTGGTCTGAGGTCAATGCTTTTGTTGTTAAAGCCATATCTCTTCCATTTATTTATAATGAATTATTCTTTTGTAAGTAACTTGTCGAACGTGTCGCACCATGTGGCCACCAACCTTTAGATTGATTTGCTGACTGCTGTGTCCAGAGGTCGTGTTTTGTTGCCTCACTGATTCACACAATATCGTGTACAAAGCGAATGAGAGATCAAATGATCACTTGGTTAACTAAATATTTTTGTGAAGTCTGACATTATTGGTACACATACACACATCAGGCACACTGTCCCAGTTGACAGGTGAAGCTATAAGCGGAAGGGTTACACATGTCCAAAATACTTCTTTGCCTTTAAGAAATTTCCGTAGCGCTAAACTGATCAAACTGTGTTCTGTTTAGTTGGTTTCTACACTTATTTTCGAATCAAATAGCGTTATCCAGTTTATCTTTTTGAGCAACAGAAATTTATTTTTCCATTTATTCAAATATCTGTACCGCGACTTACTCGAGAAGGAGAACCATCTTTCCTAACACTTCCATACCTTATATATTGTAATATAAAAATTTCTTAAGACCAATTACGATTAATGACAATCATAATTGTTAACAATGCTTAAGGCTTGCAAAGCTTACCACCGTGTTACACCATGATTTTCAACCACTATCTGCAAGCTTTGGTGCACAAACTACTGAATAGCTGTTGGACCATACATAGTCACTAGCAACATCGAAGGTTTCACTTACAAAGTCGCTCACAGTAGCTCCATAATGAGAGGCGCTCCATTATGTTGCCGTATCAGGTTTTCTTTAGATGGATGCAGATGTTCAAAAGATAAACTACTTTACAGTTCTAACAACACTACTTGACGTATATATAGGTAATTTCCGGGCCCGATAGCACCATTAAGAAATAGGAGCTGATTAGGGCACACCTGACAATCCTTTGCCGCACCATCACGCCAAAAGAGTTTACCTCTGTCTCCATAGGTAGCTATCACTTTGATTGCCTAGCGTAGTGGTAGTCAGTTGCTAACTTGACTAGTATATGGTACCCATGTCAGCCAACTCTAACAGTACGAGTTTACATTTCTTCTTCTTTTCCTTAAAAAAAAAGTTAACTACAGAGCAGCGTGTATTAGTTTTGCGAACGTGGTGAATCGTACCCATAGACTGATGTCTGTGATTTGTTTGTGGAAGCTTCTTTTTTCCATACACCCAACTTGGCAGGATATTTGCGCATTAAATTTAAGTTTTGAAGAGACTGCGTCGGTAGCCCAAAGTCTGTTACTAAAAAGAAGAATCTTCATGTTTTGTGCAATTCCCGACTAAATCTCAGTTACAAGGGTCAAGGAACAGCAAGAACAATCCTATGAACTGTGCGGCTGATCCCGGCGGAGGTTCGAGTCCTCCCTCGGGCATGGGTGTGTGTGTTTGTCCTTAGGATAATTCAGGTTAAGTAGTGTGTAAGGTTAGGGACTGATGACCTCAGCAGTTAAGTCCCATAAGATTTCCCACACATTTGAACATTTTCTTTTTAGCAAGCGTGCGAACGAATCAGAAAATGCTTATAGTGAGACCATATATAAGCGTTCTCTACATCAGGGCATAACTGAAGAATATCGGAACAGGCATCTGAATTTCGATGAGTTGTACAGAATCTAAGGAGACGCAGACCGCAATTTTTGGAAAAGCCTTGAAGTGACGAAGCAAGTTTTGAGGTGCATGGCAGAGTGAACAGACACGACTGTGTCTACTGGGAATAAGTTAATCGCCATGTGGCGGTAGAGACAGAGTTTAACTCTCCTGGCGTAAGTGCATGGGCAGGGAATTCAGCTGTAGGCTATGCAGCTCCTATGTTTTAATGGTCCGTTCTGGATATTACCTACATATGCTTCTAGCAGTGTTGTTAGAATTGGAAAATAGTCCAGCGCTTAAACATCTGCATCTAGTTAACGAAATCTTAGTGCGGCAATATGAAGGAGCACCTCCGCGTTGCGGCGGTACTGTGAGAGACTTTCTGAGTGAAAAATTGCATGCATGGATAGGCCGACAGTGTATTATTGAACGGCCTCCACGATTCCGAGATATACGTCCCTTAGATTTATCAATCTAGGGTGTACTAAGATTGTCGTTTATTGCGTCAAGAGCCGGGATTTTGAGCACTTGAAGGAATAAATTCAGCCAGAATTTGAAATACAATTGTCCCGGAATATTTGCGACAGAATTTGTAAATCATTGTTAGAAGGGTGCAACGTTTGGTTAGAACAGCACAGAAACTATTTAAGCATTTTCATAAAGTCATTATACTCTACATTTATTTGGGTGTTGATAATATCTTCCTATTTTTATTTGTTCGGTATTATTGCAATGAACGCATTTTTGACAACTGAGTTATGATCCACGCTGTCTTTTAATAAATGTTACGCTTATAATTCGTTGGTCTGATGGTAATGGTGTACTGTTGGCATTGATAGCTAGACTGAAAGCCGTGCTGAAGACCATACGGACTATCAGAGCAATTGTGTGATTGGATTGAAGAGTTACTAGATAACAGAACGCAGCATGTCATTCTCAATGGAGAGAAGTATACCAAAGTAAGAGTTATTTCAGTTGTGCCGCAGGGAGTGTCGTAGGACCGTTGCCAATCACAACACATCTAAATGACCTTGTGGATAACATCGGAAGTTCAATGAGGCTTTTTGCGGATGATACTGTAGTACATCGAGAGGTTGTAACAATGGAAGATTGTACTGAAATGCAGGAGGATCTGCAACGAATTGACGCATGGTGCAGGGAATGGCAATTGAATCTCAATGCAGACAAGTGTAATGTACTGCGAATACATTGAAAGAAAGATCCTTTATCATTTAGCTACAACATAGCAGGTCAGCAACTGGAAGTAGTTAATTCCATAAATCACCTGGGAGTAGGTATTAGAAGTGATCTAAAATGGAATGTCCATATAAAATTAATCCTCGGTAAAGCAGATGCCAGACTGAGATTCATTGGAAGAATCCAAAGGAAATGCAGTCCGAAGTGGATTACAGTACACTTGTTCGCCCACTGCTTGAATACTGCTCACCGGTGTGGGATCCGTATCGGATAGGGTTGATAGAAGAGGTAGAGAAGACCCAACGGAGAGCAGCGCGCTTCGTTACAGGATCATTAGTAATTGCGAAAGCGTTACGGAGATGACAGATAAACTTCAGTGGAAGACTCTGCAAGAGAGACGCTCAGTAGCTCGGTACGGGCTTTTTTTGAAGTTTCGAGAACATGCCTTCACCGAGTAGTCAAGCAGTATATTGCTCCCTCCTACGTATATCTCGCGAAGAGACCATGAGGATAAAATCAGAGAGATTGGAGCTCACACAGAGGCATACCGACATTTTATCTTTCTACGAACAATGCTAGACTGGAATACAAGGGAGAACCGATAGAGTTTCTCAAGGTACCCTCCGTCACACACCGTCAGGTGGCTTGCGCAGTATAGATGTAGATGTAGATGTAGATGTATATGAACTGGCGTACACTGACAATGGCCCGAGAAGGCTGGCGGGGGCAGTCAGACACCTTGAGTCGAACGTGGGTCTCTAGAATGGTGTCTGAAGTGTCCTTGCTTTAGTGAAACTAGTTTGAAGCCAGGAACCCTCACGGCTAGCTGACATCTCGTATACCACCGGCTTCAGATTGTAGCTGATGTTGCTCGATGGCCACACATTCGACTGATAACTGGGATGGAGACCATGCCGGAAGACTGCACGGCGCCAATGGAAATGCTGTTACCATCTGATCTGAGAGCTATTGTTGTTGTTGTTGTTGTGGTCTGCAGTCAGAATACTGCTTTGAAGCAGCTCTCCATGTTACATTTGTGCAATCCGCTTCATCTTTGGATAACTACTGCAACCTACATCATTCTGAATTTGCTTTCTGTATTCATCTCTTGATCTCTCCCTATGACCTCTACTCCCACACTTCCCTCCGGTACTAAATTCGTGTCCCTCGATGTCCCAGAATCTCTCCTATTAACCGATACCTTCCGATCCCTTCTGCTAGTCCGGCTTTGGCACAAATTTATTTCCTTGTATCAGTTTTTCCATTCTTCTGTAAGGAATTCATCTTAGTATTTTGCAACAATGATTTATTAAACTGATAGCCCGTAATTTCGCACCTGTCAGTATCTAGTTTCAATCCAATTGCAGTTATTATATTCTTCCTGAAGTCTGAGAATATTACGCCTGTCTCATACATGTTTCACACCAGATGCAAGAGATTTGTAATGGCTGTCTTTCACAAGGATATCAGTAGTTCTGACGGAATGTTGTGTATTACAGGGGCCTTGTTTCGACTTTGGTTTTTCAGTGCTCTGTCACTCTCTTCCCACAGCGACATATCTCCCATCTCATTACGTTCATCCTCTACCAGTTGTATAACACTGTCTTTATCTACCTTGTATAAACGCTCTCTGTCATGCACAGTGGCGTCTTTGGTTCAAAATGAAAAGCGGCTTTGGACCCAGCTTCAAATCCCCACGCTGTTTAAATATTGATTAATAATCAGCGTTGGCGGCAGAAGACTCCCGGCATATAAAGTCACCCTCGTTCTACAAACGGCAGTTTTAGGGCATGTTCTTGACCTAGGGGTGGGAAACGCCTCCTAAAGGTGAAAGAATCGACAAAGATCAGTGGCGTGAGGATGCAGAAGGCAATGGAAACCACTGCATTAAAAGACACGTAATGATACCCACAGGACAGGTGGCCTGTAATTGAAGAAGTGTCATTATGATCTCTCCTTTGACAAAAGATTCTGGAATAGTTCCCCATTCGGATCTCCGGGAGGGAACTGCCAAGGGGGAGGTTGCCATGAGGAAAAGATTGAATAATCAACGAAATAATAACGTCCTGCGAGTCGGGGCGTGGAATGTAAGTAGCTAAACGTGGTATGGAAAGTAGAAGATCTGAAAATGTTCAATCTAGGTATAGTAGGTGACGGTGAAGTGAAGTGGAAAGAAAACAAGGATTTCTGGTCAGACGGGTATAGGGTAATGGAAACAGCAGCAGAAAATGGTATAACGGAAGTAGGATTCGTTATGAATAGGAAGCTAGGGCGGAGAGTGTGTTACTGTGAAAACTTCATTAATAGGGTTGTTTGTATCAGATTCGACAGCAAACCACACCGACAACGGTAGTTCAGGTATATTTGCCGACGTCGCAACCTGAAGAGATAGAGAAAGTCTATGAGGATCTTGAAAGGATAATATTGCATGAAAATGTAGATGAAAATATAATAGTCATGGGAGATTGGAATGCAGTTTTAAGGGAAGGAGCAGAAGAATAGGTTACAGGAGAATATGGGCTTGGGACAAGGAAGGAGAAAGGAGAAAGACTGAGTTCCGCAACAAGTTTCAGTTAGTAATAGCGAACACTCTGTTCAAGAATCACAAGAGGAGGATGTATATTTGGAAAATGGCGGGTGATACGGGAAAATAGACAGAGATTCCGAAACCAGATACTGGATTGTAATGCCTACCCAGGAGCAGACACAGACTCAGATCACAATATAGTAGTGATGAAGATTAGGCTGCAGTTTGAGACATTAGTCAGAAAGAATCAACACGCAAAGAAGTGGGATACGGAAGCACTAAGGAATGACGAGATACTGTTGAAGTTCTCTAAGACTACAGATACAGCAATAAGGAATAACTCAGTAGGCAGTACAGTGGAAGATGAATGGACACCTCTAAAAAGGGCCATCACAGAAGTTGTAAAGAAAAGCATAGGTACAAAGAAGGTAACTGCGAAGAATCATTGGGTGACAGAAGAAGTACTTCAGTTTATCGATGAAACGAGGAACTACAAAAATGTTTCGGGAAGCGCAGGAATAGAGAAATACAAGCCGCTGAGGACTGAAATAAATAGGAAGTGCAGGGAAGCTAAGACGAAATGGCTGCAGGAAAAATGTGAAGAACGAAAAAGAAACGATTGTCGGTAAGAGTGACTCTGCATGCAGGAAAGTAAAAACAACCTTCGGTGGCATTAAAATCAAGGGTGATAATATTAAGAGTGCAACGGGAATTCCACTGTTAAATGCAGAGGAGAGAGCACATAGGTGGAAAGAATACATTGAAAGCCTCTACGAGGGGGAAGATTTGTCGGATGTGATACAAGAAGAAACAGGAGTCGATTTAGAAGAGGTAGGGGGCCCAATGTTAGAATCAGAATTTAGAAGAGCTCTGGAGGACTTAAGATCAGATAAGGCAGAAAGGATAGATAACATTCCATCACAATTTCTAAAATCGTTGGGGAAGTTGCAACGTAACGACTATTCACATTGGTGTGTAGAATTTATGAGTCTCGTGACATTCCATCTAACTTTCCGAAAAATATCGTCGACACAATTCCGAAGATGGCAAGAGCTGACAAGTGCGAGAGTTATCGCACAACCAGCTTAACAGCTCATGCATCCAAGTTGCTGACAAGAATAATATACAGAAGAATGGTAAAGAAAATTGAGAATGAGCTAGATGACGATCAGTTTGGCTTTAGGAAAAGTAAAGGGACGAGAGAGGCGATTCTGACGTTGAGGTTAATAATGAAAGCAAGACCAAAGAAAAATCAAGACACGTTCATAGGATTTGTCGACCTAGAAAAATCGTTAGACAATGTAAAATGGTGCTAGATGCTCAAAATTCTGGGAAAAATAGGGGTAAGCTATAGGGAGTGACGACTCGTATACAATATGTACGACAGCCAAGAGGGAATAGTAAGAGTGGATGACCAACAACGAAGTGCTCGCATTAAAAAGGGTGTAAGACAAGGATGTAGTCTTTCGCCACTACTGTTCAATATGTACATCGAGGGAGCAAAGATGGAAATAAAAGAAAGGTTCTGGAGTGGAATTAAAATTCAAGGAGAAACGATATCAATGATACGATTCGTTGTTGACGTTGCCATGCTGCATGAAAGTGAAGAAGAATTACATGATCCACTGAATGGAATGAACAGTCTAAGGGGTACAGAATATGGATTGAGAGAAAATCGAAGAAGGACGTAGGTAATGAGAAGTAGTAGAAATGAGAACAGAGAGAAACTTAATATCAGGATCGATGGTCACGAAGTAGATGGAATAGGAAATGCCGTGTGGTTAGGGCCTCCTGTCGGGTAGACCGTTCGCCTGGTGCAAGTCTTTAAAGTTGACACCATTTCGGTGACTAATGTGTCGATGAGGACGAAATGATAATGATAAGAACAACACAAAACCCAGTCCGTTAGCGGAAGAAATCTCCGACCCAGCCGGGAATCGAACCCGGGATGTTAGGTACGACATTCCGTCGCACTGACTGTGGTGTCACCGCCAGACACCACACTTGCTAGGTCGTAGCTTAAATCGGCCGCGGTCCATTTAGTACATGTCGGACCCGAGTGTCGCCACTGTGTGATCGCAGACCGAGCGCCACCACAAGGCAGGTCTCGAGTTACGGAATAGCACTCGCCCAGTTGTACGACGACTTTGCTAGCGACTACACTGACGAAGCCTTTCTCTCATTTGCCGAGAGACAGTTAGAATAGCCTTCAGCTAAGTCCATGGCTACGACCTAGCAAGGCGCCATTAGCCTTACATAGTTTGATAGTTATCGTATGAAATGTCTCATCAAGAACGATGTATACAACACGGATTAAAAGTTAAGTATTCCCAAAGCAACGTACTTTTCTTTATAGCAATTCATTGAGCGTCCTGTTTCAGACTTCAATATATTCTACGTGAGCTTATAGCGTGCCTATCGGCCCCCTTAAAATAACACTTCTGTCGACACATCACTGACCACTCAGCTCACAGGGGCGGACAAGAAGTAGGTGAAGTTAAGGAATTCTGCCACCTAGGGAATAAAATAACCAGTGACGGACGGACCAAGGAGGACATCAAAAGCAGAGTGGCAATGGCAAAAGTTCATTCCTGGCCAAGAGAAGTCTATTAACATTAAATATTGGCCTTAATTTGAGTAAGAAATTTCTGAGAATGTACTTCTGGAATACAGCACAGAAGTGAATCGAAGCATTAAGATGTGGTGTTACAGAAGAATGTTGAAAATTAGGTGGACTGATAAGGTAAGGAATGCGGAGGTTCTGTGCAGAATCTGAGAGGAAAGGAATATGTGGAAAATACTGATAAGGAGAAGGGACAGGATGACAGGGCATCTGTTAAGACATGAGGGAATGACTTCCATGGTACTAGAGGGAGCTGTAGAAGGCAAAAACTGTAGAGGAAGACAGAGATTGGAATACATTCAGCAAATAATTGAAGGCGTATGTTGCAAGTGCTACTCTGAGATGAAGAGGTTAGCACAGCATAAAAATTCGCTGCTGTCCGCATCATACCAGTCATAAGACTGATGACCCCCCCCCCCCCCCAAAAAAAAGTACTGCTCCTATTTTCAGCTTTCGCTTCTTTGCTGAGTACCGTTTTTTGGTTAGGATCTTGAGATTCATACAGCTGCTTCTCTCCTCTCCAAAGTCCTCTTCAATTTTCCTGTATACAGTACCTATCCTTCCTCTAGTAAAATATGCAATTAAATAGTTAGATTTGTCCTCTAGCCACGTTTTGCCCTACCTGTCAGACGTTGCACCTGCTTCATTTTTTAAATTTTCTTCTTTCAGCGATTAAATTCAATATCACCTGTGTTAGTGTAGGATTTCTACTACGACTTGTCTTTTTACCTTTTTGATCCACTGCAATTTTGTCTCTTAAAGCTGCCTATTAGTGTTCTACTATATTCCTTTCCCTTGTTCTAGTCATCCGTTGTCTTATGACCCCTCAAACTTTCAACAACACCAGGTTCTTTCAACTTACCCTGGTCTCGTTTCCTTAATTTCCTACCTTCTTCCAGTTTGTTCAGTTTTGATCTATGGTTCATAGCCAACAAATTATGGTCAAAGTCCACATCTGCACCTAGAAATGTCTTAAAATTTATAATCTGGTTTCGAAATCTCTGTCTTACCATTACGTAATCAATCTGAAACCTTCCAGTGTCTTCAACACATACAATCTTCCTCCATGATTTTTAAATCAAGAGTTAACGATGATTAACTTAGTACTCTATGTAAATTTCTAGTAAGCGACTTCCCCTTTGATTCTATTTTCCTGGTCTACATTCACCTACCATTTTTCCTTCTCTACCTTTTCCTACTATCGAATTCTATTCCCCCGTCGCAATTAAATATCAGTCTCCTATAACCATCTGAATATTTTCTTTTATCTGACACACTTCTTCAGTCTCTTCAACTTCTGCGGAACTAATTCGCATATAAACTTGTACCATTGTCGCGGGTATAGTCTCTGTGTCTGTCTTGGCTACAATAATGCGTTCAATAAGCTATTCATAGTAGCTGAGAATACATTGCGCAAAATGTCCCGATGGCCACATTTTTGAAAACCTTTGATATCACCCCCCCCCCCCCCCCACCCCACACTGCGAAGCAGGAGTGTGAGATTTGACCCAAACCCTCCAGTCTTCCTTTGTAATGGTGCAACAGTGTCGCCCTGAGACACCACCTTCTGGCTCTTCGGCGCTTCAAACGGGATGGTATCGAAACATGACAAAAAGCAGGCCATAGCGCAGAGGTTCATGCGAGGTGTAAGACGAGTCAATGATGCCACACTGGCAACACTAAACTTCACCACAGTTGTGCCCAATGCCACCGTGGACGGGCCACACGAAACGAAGGCCGTCGCAACCCACCCTCCCCCCATTCCACCCACATCGCATCTCTTCTCTTCACGCCTCTGCGTCGGAGGCGAAAACCGCGACACCCAGCACGGAAATCACGTGATTCTGTTATGGGTGGCCGAGGGAACATTTTTTTTTTAAATCGTCAGGTTAGCGCGAACGCCATTAGATACACACGTAAGGGCCTGAAGAGTTAGCGTAAGAGACGTACATGTTTGGAGCTTTCATCGAAATTTCGGAAACAACAGTATGAAAATCGAAGTCTAACGTAACGATGTTCTGGACAATTATTTACACTGCTAACACTCACTAGACGGTTCATATTCTGCTTGAATGCATGGGTGGGCTACGACCCCTTTCAACGTGATGTGACGTCTTTGCAGTGTAGCACGACCGCAGTTTTTGCTCTGCTATACGTGTTGGAGCCATCGGGGACCTTCTGGAACTATTCTACGAAATCTGAACGTGATCCAAAGTAGCAAAGGGTTTTTATGTATTCATTTCATGTGAACTCAGGAGAAATGGATTCGAGGAAGCGAGATGACATTGACATGAGTGTCAATAAAATGGCAAGGGTTTCCTCTAAGACCCCTGTTTGGTACCATCTTCAAATCTTTGTTGAGCACTTGCAAAATGTGGCGGTACAGAGACAACCCTTCACCGATTCACTCTACACCCTCCAGATAAATGGCACTACGCTACTGCTCTAGCAGTTGCTTGTGGACAAGCAAAGTCTGAGGGCAGTCGGATGGGTCGCCTGTCGATAGGCAATTGTGAATCACTCAGTGGATGTCTCTGTACAGATACATTGTTAGAGCGCTCAACAACGGTTTCCAGGTAGCAACGATGGTCTTGCAGAATGGAGGAGTCGTAGAGGGACCGTTTGCCTTTACCTATGATGCCACAGCCGTCCCCGCTGACTTCCCTCCCTGCTCCCTCCCCCCCCCCCCCCCCCCCCACTCCACACCAGAACATGAAATTGGAGGGCTGTAAAAGTATAAAAAGCTTTTGCTGCTCGGATCGTTTTCAGATTTCATCGATTGATTTTGAACAGTTTCTAGTGGAAGGCTACAGGCAACTTCAAGTAAAATTTCACACTTCTGCCTCGCAGGAAGTGACCATTTTAATTCTTTTGCGCAATATATTTATACTCACTCCATACAGGTGCGTAGTCAGATAGTGGACAGTGAAACGTTACTTTATGCTGCAGCATCTAGCAGTCTACCACTTTGGTAGACAGCTGCACTGCAGAATACTGCACCAGCATTACTACAGTGGCTGTCAAAATCGTATTATGCAGGCGGCTGTCATGGATAATCTGTGGTTGGCTACTGTGGCCTGCTCCTTCCCGATGCCACAAAAAATTTAAATAGAAAAATATAATATCGGAACTAGCATTACAAATATTATATCTGTATCTTTCACCCTAGCGTATTTCGCCTGTGTATACATATTTTACTGCGCAGGGATGACAAGAAAAGAGAGCAATGGTTTTAACCAGACAATCCCAAGAAAGGTTTAGTAGTTCGATAATGGATTTCGGAATTAATGATTGTAATATAATTTAGCTCAAATGGGAGGATCAGACTTAAAAGAAGCATATTTCTTCCGCAGAGGCGTATGTGCGTGGGACTGGCTGTAAGAACTGTAATGTGAGGCAACATTAGCATTTGTGCCACTGCCTGTTTAACGAGAGGATTCCTTGACCGTGTTATTTGAAACTGATTAATGACAGTATAATTCTTCGGACTTTTAAATCCCCGAACTAATCGTTCGAGAAAAAGGGGTTCTTGGATATTTTGGACGTGCAGATTGCAATAACAGCATTGACAATTTCTGGTGGCGAATTCTCTTTGTTATCGGCATATCGTAACACTCCCACAGATAATCTAAAGCGGTAATGAGAAGCATGGGTAATTATTTAATATAGTAGCGATTGAGATTAATTAAATTATTAGAACAAGTGATTGGATTAACTTAAATACATTTTACGATATTTACGTAAATGTGACACATTACAAAATTGTTACCGCACCTGTAATGGAAAGGGCGTCTAGTCGTAAGTACAGGTAAGACCGAAGTGTGCCTCCTCCTCGGCAACGAAGGAGACATAAAACCATCATTCATTTATTTAAGCAAAATGCGTCACAGGGAACAGTTAAAGGTTCTTAAACGCAGCTCATCGCTGCTTTATCGATAAGTGGCGTTACGGTATCATGACTTAAATTATCATCTATCGATTGTTTCTCTCTGTGAAGTCACTAATGAGACCCTGTCTAGTAGCTCGCACAACACAATCACGTTCACACTCCGTTCAAGAAGTTGCTTTTGCCGACATGTGAAACCATGTACGTTATGTAGGGACACAGTTACCCTGCAAAGCTGTGAAAACCCTAACTGCATAACTACTGAGTTATAGAGTGTGTTGAAAAAAAAATGACCATACAGTTATCTTTCACCTTGGATAACGTCAACGATGTTTGAGCAATACTCAGTTCTCTAATGGGATGGCGGACGCCTTGGTCTTAGGCCCACTCTTGTCGTGTTCGTTGAAGTGTTTCATCTTCATACAATGATGTTTTGTTCGTTGAATTTACGAACTTCTACCGCCTTTTTCATTTCAAGCTCTGGTACCAGTAGAACCCTTTTATTGAGGAAATCGTTCTCGACATATGCCAGCGTACATTTGATAACTTACTTTTTCGGCATCCTGTGTAACGTTGCATTGTATATAGGAGAATGTCAACAGTTCTTGCATTACTGATTCGCTCCAAATTTGTTTGTTTTAAGCCACTCCCAATTTTCCTTTTCCTCATCGCCTTCAGCTTTTCTTTGTATAGTGTTACTCTAAATACCGTGATAGGTATGTTGCCCATTTCTCTCAGTAGGACTTGTATCTCTTCTTTGCAATAGGCCAGGAATGTTATGTATTCTAGCAGCTTTAGCATTTGTATCCTTGCGACGAACATTATTTTTCCCATTGTTAGCATCAAGATAACAACTAGTATTCGCCATGTGGGAATCAGGTTTGCTGACTATTCTCAACTTTTGTCTCTAAAAATCTTGCTTCTGTCTTACAGCTTCTGCTGCTTTCAATATAGAGGCTGCTGATTTTAAAACCAAGTCCTTTTTCTTTACTGCTACCTAACGCACCTGTTTCTTAGCTAACAGATAAATTTCTTAGCTATTGCCCACCTCGAAGACTTTCCTCCAGAAAGTCTAACTTCTGCTATAAAAATATGTAAAATATTAATAGTACATTCGAATCAAAAGCAATCTTTGCTTAATATGTCCATGATTTGACAACGACCTTCTTGAAGTTGACATAAGCTACGATAGTGCTAACTGAAGTAGACGTGAAGAAAAATAAGTCGTTAGTTTACCGTGTACATCCGAAACATCAAAAGTATCAGTAACAAAAGCTATGTAATTGCTACCAACAATTCGATGTTAGAGGCCTTCTTTTTCAATAGCATTCCCGAAAACCACGCTCCGAAATTACAGCCGTACTTGCCATCGCTACTGAATGTGGCGACCATACGGATGCAATAGCTGTTGGGTGTCCATTAGGACATCAAAAGCCAGAGAGGAAATTCCGTCACCCACATTTCATCTGGTTACTGTAGATGAAAGGTTTCCATTACCTGATTAATCCAGCAGGAATTGGCAGGAATGGTTTAGAAGGAACATTACTGAGTTTAATAGGAATTCCTGAAACGTCCATCTCTAGCACAACACGTAACGCTGTTAGCTGCCAAGTTGTTTACTCACCCATCGATCATTTTGAAATGATTATAGATATTTCAGCTTAATACAGTAAAATGCACTTAGAAGTTAACAGGCTTTCAGGCTTATAGTTACTTACAGGTCTAACTGATGTTACACTGTTTATTCGTATTTCATACCCAGTCAGTACAAACACTGCACTCGTCGCACACCACACACACACACACACACACACACACACACACACAACGCGGATAGCACCAGGACCGTGATGACACTGCAGTGATCCGCTCTGATATCAGGACAGTGAGCAAATGCTTTAAAGCAGTTTGTTAACGTTTTATCGTCTTCTACATATATTCCATTTCTGTCTTCCTTCGATTAATTACACTTCACATCTTTGTTATTTCGAATATTATTTCGAGTACTGGCGACTGCCTTTAAATATACACCTAACAGCATTTTTATTACGTTATTTTACTAGCAGCATAACCTATTACGACATGTACAATGGCAGGTATGGAAAATACAAACTTTTTTTTTACGACAAAATCTGCTTCTTTACTGCCGAGTATGTTAGCGACTTGAGAGATTCATAATGGACAACAGGATGAACCATCATTCGAAAAGGTGACCGAGAGGGAATTTGCAATCATGTTTTAAATATGTCGTTATGTAAGAACAAGAAAATCAATAAAGTTGGAAGAGATTAATGTATTTAGCAAATTTTGCTTTGTAAGACTACGGACCTTTTCAATATGGATTACAAAATCTTTGAAAGAGTAAAAAGAAATGAAATAGATTAGAGCAGCATTCAGTGAAAGGAATGTGGCAGGTCAGAAAATAATGGCAAGAATTCAAGCAGGATTCGGGTCAGATTTTGCACTCAAAAAGCTGCTCATTTCCCGCACTCTACCGAGATCCAAGCAGACTATGGTCCACAGAACAGTAATGCAAACTGAAGTCCTTTCCGAAGCAGAGACCTGCACTTTGAGAGAAAAGATACAATGAAAACTCCCTGAATTTGAGAAACCTTTTCGGAGATAGATTTTTCGATCAGTGAAGGTTGGAGACCATAAAGGAGAAAGGGAAAATCGCGAATTGCTGGGGTTGTACAAATCACTGATCATTGTGGCTGTGATTAGAGAGAGAGGACTGAAGTGGGATGGGCACGTAATCCGTATAGGCTCGATCACCCGGCAGGTGTGGAACAAGACATCAGAGGCGAAACACCGAGTGAAGGAACACGGCGTAGCTCAATTGACGGGATCGGAGAGGATGAGAGTTGGGTGGGACTTGCTGGGGAGGAGTACATGGACAGCAGCAAATGAAGGGGGTTGTTTGGCAAAACTATGGTTTGTTTGGCCAAGTAAGTAAGTAAACCATCACCAAAACCAACGATAACTTTTACGTTGTATGTAGAAGAGAAGCTTAATTTCACTTCACTTCATCTTTTCCTACTTGCCTTGGCTGTTCTGAAACCGTAAAATATTTAGTGCTCACAACCACTTTATGCAATACTGGCGCGAGACTGAATTAATCGGAGCCAAACAGTAATTCCATTATTTATGGCTTTTTTACTGGGAGAATACATTGGATAGGAATTCTGTACAGTCTCTTGGAACTGTCTTTAAATGTACACTGAGGCGTCAAAAGTTATGGGATATTGATATGCACATAAACAGCTGGCGGTAGTATCGCATAGACAAAATATAAAAAGAAAGTACATGGCGGAGCCCTCACTTGTACTCCAGTAGGAATTAACAGACTTTGAACGCGGAATAGTTGTTCGAGCTAGACTCACGGCACATTCCATTTGGAAAATCCTTAGGGATTCCTGTATTTCGCGATGCACAGTGTCAAGAGTGTGTCGAGAATACCATACTTCTGTCATTACCGCTCACCATGGATAACGCAGTGACTGACCGCCTCCATTTAACGGTCGAGAACAGCTGCGTTTACTTAATGGTGTCAGTGCTAACACACAACCAGTACTGCTTGAAATAATAGCAGAAGTCAGTCTGGGTCGTATGACGAAGTTATCTGTTAGGACAGTGCGGGGAAATTTGGCGTTAATGGACTACGGAAGCAGACGACCGACGCGAGTACCGTTCCCAACAGCACGACATCGCCTGCAGCGCCTCTGCTGGGCTCGCGAGCGTATGAGTTGGACCATAGACGATTGGGAAACCCTGACCTGGTCAGATGAGTCCTGATTTCAGTTGGTAAGGGCTGATGGTAAGGTTCCAATGGCCGCAGACCCCACGAGCCGTGGACCCATGTTGTCAGTTAGGCACTACGCAAAATGATGGTGGTTCCACAATGATGTGGACTATGTTTGGATGGAATGGACTGGGTCCTCTGGATATTTTGCTGCTCGGAGACCACTCATGGACGTCATGTTCCCGATCAAGGATGAAATTTTTATGGATGACAAGGCGCCATGTCACCTGGCGACAATTGTTCGCCTCTGGTTTCAAGATAATTTTGAACAATTCGAGCAAATTGTTTGGCCACTCAGGTCGCCCGACATGAATCCCATCGATCACATATGGTACATAACCGAGAGGTCAGTTCGTGCACAAAATCCTGCACCGGTAACTCTTTAGCAGTTGTGGACGGCTGTAGAGGCGATGTGGCTCAATATTTCTGCAACGGCGTTCCAGCGACTTATCGAATCCATGTCACATCGTACTTGCTGCCTTACCTCGGGAAAAAGGAGGTACAACTTGATATTAAGATGTATCCCATGACTTTTCTCACCTCAGTGTAAGCCGCCTACGAACTACTATTCCATGTACACGTCTTAGGACATCCAAAAATAGGGATAGTTCCCTTCTAATGAAAAAGAGTCAATAAATTTCATACTTTTATATCAGGTGGAGACATGATTTAACATGCACTCCCGATTGTACTTTCAAAGCAGTTTTATTATTTTGTACCGAACTGCCATTGAGTTTCTATCTGGCAGAAACAGCCATCATTTTAAGACCTTGTAAATATCAGTTGTTCGTAACTTCGAGAAATCTCTGTGACGTAAGGAACACAAAGGTTGAGAAGGAACAGTTTTTCAATAAAAATTTGCAGTACATATAATATTTTCACTTGTTATTTTTTGAGAGGTATATCACATTATGTACAATTTATTATGTGTTTTAAGTTTTTCGATTTTCAGTATGTTAAGGCATACAGTGCGCACAGGGCAACTTGGAGTTAACCTTCCGATGTTAAACGTAATAATAACATGCAGGAAAGAGCAGACGTCCAGAACACAGTTCTACATAGGAAATACTGAGCTGCCGCCATATTTACATAATTTTTCGTTATGAGTTGCCCCCAACATCTTTTGCTCAAACGGTGACATCTGAAAACTGTTTTATACCGATGCTGACTTTATGGAAGGTTACTACATCCGGTGAAAAACTGGATGATAATAAAGAGATAGTTAGGAATACTTATTGCACCTGTGACTCCGATCAACTGCAGTCCAATGGTTTTACGATGGAAGAAAGAAACTGCTGGACACTTCGCTTCTGATTACAGTGAATTTCATTTAAATGTAGCGTGTTTTTGGCTTTGACCAGACAGCTACACGTAATACTACTTCGAGTGACTAAAAGTATAAAAAATAAGAATAATAGCTAATTCACACAGTTTCAATGACTACGACGAACTGAATTCGATTCTATTTTTGCTTAAAGGACGTTATTAGATTTACGTTTAACAAGGTAACCTATGCTCGACAATTAATGTAATTGTGTGTTTATCTCTCAACCCCGCTCTAGAGATATGCATATTCAAGATCTGTGGCCTGTTATTTCATCAAAAGTCTTCCCCATAAACAGAGCGGAAGGGAAGTGCCGGCGCGTGATATTTTCAGCCTCACGCCAGTCGCCTTTCTGAAGCATTCGTCACAGTACCGTTGGCTCGCTATTATATTCTTTATCCATCTCCATTTTCCTGTCGGATAAACGCGATCGTTAACCTCCATAGTGAAGAAGATGCTGAGCTTACGGAGATGACAGTAAGTGAATATTTCCAATAACAAACCTTGGGCATGGTACTTCTGTTGATATACGTTGTATTCTTTAGGCATGTTCTGGAACGAAAGAGAAGTTAAAAATTTTTATTAATCCTTTAACGAATAGAATGCATTATCCAACCAGTGTCTTTTAATTGTTCTTTGAAGTGTCTACGTATTGGTCATTCCACAGACGACAAACAACTGCTTTTCTCATGTGCCATGGCTTTGCGCATCTCTTGAATTATTCGTTTGTAAACTTTATTAGATTTTGTGTAGTACCCTTTCCCTCCAATACTGAATGAATCATGGTCTATTAAAAAAGTGTTCATTCCAATAGCATTCGTGAATTATCCTTAGTTTCCTGATATGTCCTCAAATCTGCTAACTCTGAGTCCTGTTAGTTGGATAAAACATATGAGGTTCTCTTGACATGTTGATGACAAGTCCTTTGGTGTTGTGCAAATATATCAGAAAATTACGAAATTGTTAAATCGGCCTATTGTAATATGTAATAATGTGCAGTCTGACAAAGAGTTGCAGATCTGTTACATATAGAATGTACATCAGAGAGGATTAGTGTTGTTCGTGTTTGGTGTTCTTACCATACCTGGTAGGACGTATAAAAGACACGAACAGTGACAGATGATGAGTCGTCATTGTGAAGGACATGGAGCTCTGTGTACTCATGAGACAGCAGTATCAGCACACTACAGAGCTTGAAAGGGGCCCTTTGTGGGTCGACATTTGGCCGGCAAGTCAAATTGTGCAGTAACCAGATTTCTTAGTTATTCGGATGTGACAGTATGGGAGCGTGAGGGCAGACATGCCCATCATCAAGGTACTGGTCTACTACGTCTGACCACCACAAGAGGGAATCGCCGTTGTGCCCCTAGAACATCACTACCAATTCACATCTGGACTTGGAATCCGAGAACAAGTAACGGACACCCTGCAACACTCTGTCAAACGACACTATTGCACAAAGGCTAGCAGCAACCGGTCTAGGGAATTGCCGTCCCATCCGCAGTCTGTCGTTAACACAACAACACAAAGGGCTGCGTTTGGAGTGGAGGTGTGATCAGGAAGCATGGATAACTGCTTATGAATGGCGTCGCACTATGTTCAGCTATGAATCGCGGCTCTGCACTACCCCGGAAGACCATTATCGACCGGTATTACTCCAGGCCTCACGGTCTTGGAAGCCCCTGGGTATGACATTTGAACATGGCTGGTAGTGATTGAGGGAACTCTGAGGGAACAAATGTAAGTCACTCACATCGTACGTCCTTATGTTATTTGATCTGTGTTCATTTAAATCATGTAGACTGCACTTACAGGTGGTTTAGTACGGATTACTAAGTAAATACGTGGATTGTAGTCTTTTTAGGCATAGTATTAAAGGTTTCACTTTTCTTCACGTAATATTCTAGAAAACGTGGGAAGCTCGTACAGTCTGTTTGTTGTATTTTTGTTTACTTTTTGGCGCAGGAAATTTAGAGAATCTCCTTTAAATGTTGCTTTGTCTTTCCACCAGTTTAAGTAGAGCATAGCCCTTTATCATATAACTAACATTTCTGAAAAGTACTGGAAATTTTAAGTTTATTATTCAGAAACTTCCCATTAATAGTTTGGTTACATATAGCTGCCTACAAGTCTAATTTTTGTAAATGTGTTTTCATGTTTATTGGTACTTTTATTGACTCACTCTCATTAAAGTATTATATTTATCATGAGTCAAAAGTACCGGACTTGCCATATGATTCTTAAGTCTGGCGTTTCGTGTGATGGGCGCTGTAGTTTCTTTTCCATTTGGCAGACTGTGGTGACATGGGAAATAGGGAGGTAAATGAGGCTATTCAGTGGTTTTGTAGGATATGTAGTACAGATAGAAGGACTGTAGAACAGGAGGGGAAAGTCGCCGCCCTTCAGGCAGAATTAGATAAGGCTAGTGAATATCTGGACAAGTTTAAAGAATAAAGAGAGGACAGGGGTGGGGATTTTCAGCAGGCAATAGGAGTAACAGGCTTAGTACTACGTTTGACAGCTTTGTTGCGAATGTGAAAAATAAGTTTGATCTGTTGGTACCGTTAGACACTGATGGGCCTGAAGCAGATGCATGTGTAAACAGTGCACAACTAGCTTTCAGCAGTGAACTGAAAAGTAGGAATGCGGGAAAATCAGTAAAAACAAAACAAGTTTTATTTTAAGTGATTCTCATGGTAGGGGTGCTAACCAACATTATCAACTAATATTAGAATACCAAGTCATCAATTATCTTAAACCTGGCGCTAGTCTGGAGCACATGGCAGGGGATTTAGGATCACTTTACAAAGGCTTCACAAAGGAAGACAACGTGCTTACTGGTGAGGTCCTTATTGACTCCCTGAGTAGATGGAAATATGTTAGCTATGACATGAACCTTAACTGGAAAGAGAAGGATATACTGGCGGGACCAATAGTAGAAAATTTAAGAGAGGGGGTTGGGGGGTTGTAGCACTGCCATGAGCAACGAAATACCGTTGTTTGCAGGGTTCAAATCACCACAATTTTTACAGTAGGGAGGAAGGAAAAGAAAAACAAGTTTTAAGAGAGGTTAAGGTTGAAAAAAACTTTCAGAAAAAAAACTAGACAACATAATTCTGGCGTCCTGCATCAGCAATTAAAATTTTTGAGCATACACTACAAATTTTGTTTAATCCATTTTAACTCAGTTTAAGTGAAGCGTCAGCCACCTTTATTGCAGCAAAATATTCGAAAATCAAGAACTCAAATTAATGAACAACACATATGAAAAAGAGTTTTGTATCACCTCGGTTGCGAGAGTTCTAGAAACTGTACAGAGAATTGGAACAGAGATAAACATAAGCATTATGTCCGCCCTTTTTATTGCTTATGAAAACGACACATTGCATGTTGTACCACCATACAGCGAAAATTTCAGGGGTGGTGGTCCAGATCCCTGTACACACCGGTACCTCTAATACCCAGTAGTACGTCCCCTAGCAATGATAGATGCCTGTATTCGTCGTGGCATACTATCCAAAAGTTCATTAGGGCACTGTTGGTCCCGATTGTCTCACTTCACCACGGCAATTAGGCGTAGATCTTCAGAGTGGTTAGTGAGTCACGTCGTCCATAAACAACCCTTTTCAATCTTTCCCAGGCATGTTCGACAGGGTTCATGTCTTGAGAACATGCTGGCCACTCTAGTCCAGTTATGTCGTTGTCCTGAAGGAAGTCATACACAAGGTGTGCACATGGTGGTGCGAACTGTCGTACATGAAGACGAATGCCTCACAAACATGCTGCCAATATGGTTGCACTCTCTGATAGAGGATGGCATTCACGTATCGTACAGCCGTTATGGCGCCTTCCATGACCACCAGCGGAGTACGTCGGCCCCACATAATGCCACCCCAAAACATCAGGGAACCACTACCTTGCTGCACTCGCTGGACGGTGTGTCTAAGGCGTTCAGCCTGACCGGGTCATTCGATTGTCTGGTTGAAGGCATATGTCACACTCATCGATGAAGAGAAAATGATGCCAATCCCGAGCGGTCCATTCGACATGTTGTTGGGGGTCATCTGTACCGCACTGCATGGTGTCGTGGTTGCAAAGATGGACCTCGCCATGGGCGTCGGGATGAAGTTGCGCATCATGCAGCCTACTGCGCACAGAGTGAGTCGTAACACGATGTCCTATGGCTGCACGAAAAACATTATTCAAGATGGTGGCGTTGCTGTCAGGGTTCCTCCGAGCCATAATCGGTTGGAAGCGGTCATCCACTGCAGTTAGTAGCCCTTGCGCTGCCTGTGCGTGGCACGTCATCGACAATTCCTGTCTCTCTGTATCTGCTCCATGTCCGAACTACATAGCTTTGGTTCACTCCGAGACGCCTGGACACTTCCCTTGCAGAGAGCCCTTCCTGGCACGAAGGAACAATGCGGACGCAATCTAACCTCGGTATTGACCGCCTAGGCATGGTTGAACTACATACAACACGAGCCTTGTACCTCCTTCCTAGTGGAATGACTGGAACTGATCGGCTGTTGAACCCCCTTCGTCTAATAGACGCTGCTCATGCATCGTTGTTTACATCTTTGGGGAGGTTTAGTGACATCTCTGAACAGCCGAAGGGACTGTGTTTGTGGCACATATCGTTAGCATTTCGCTTTTTGTAGAGCAAAAATGGAGAATGGAGGAATTCCCACATTCAGCAGGAATTGTAATAAATTTATGAAGAAAGACAGTCACAATTTTTTTTCCAGTTCAGCATGACGATGTATGTGAAAGAGAAGTAAAATTCCGCATTAATCCTTCATATTTATAAGTGATTACCGAGGTGCTGCAGGTAAATTAACCTATTCATAAACCACCTTGTGCTAATCCGGCCTATTTAACAACAAACAACGGAGACATAGTGGTCACTGGCGATTCTAATATAGATTTTGTTAAAAATTCTTCCAGCAAGCATTTATTTAATCTGTAGCACTATCCTTTAACATAACTCCTACCATCAACGTCACAACTAGGGTAGCTAGTTACTCACAAACAGGTACTGATAACATCTTCATATAAATGTCTAATGAACGAAATTAAATTATAAAACTAATAGCCGATGGCCTCTCAGACTTGGACATGCAGTTCCTTTTGTTAAATGTTGACACTGAATGGGATACAAAATCTATTAAATCGAATTTGTAGACGAAATATATTATTTTAGGACACTCTACAACGAATGGACTAGAGTGATGTACACAGTGCTCGTTGACTGAATGAAAAATACAACAGTTTATTAATGAATACTACCTTATTTTAATATTGTTTTCCCCCACGGCTAACCCAGATTAGTCTACAAAGAAGTCAGGGATCACTCACGTAATGAAGATACGTTGTGAAACAAAAACAAAGCTTTATCATTCCGTCAGAAAAATTCTGATATTGATGCTACAGCACATTACAAGACATACTGCAAAATATTAAAAATAACTGTATGTACATCAAAGCAAATACATTAACATAAAAAGGTAATTACATCAGGTAACAGAATGAAGACAATATTGGATACAGTGAAGGTGGACGCTGGTAGAAGCAGATATGAAGAGGTGCAGATAGTGTTAAGTGTGAGACATACATTGGTAGCTAATGGATACAGTTCTGAAAACTTCTTAACAAGTGCTTCCATAACTGCTACTGAAGAGATGAGGCTATCATGTTCAGTAGATGCTGCTGGCAAGTACCTAAGCTCAGTCTTTGCAGATAACTTCAGTAACAAGAATATGAGCCTCACTCCACTCTTAAAAGTAACGTTCGTCATAAATTTTTAAAATCAACCAACTCTAGCGGTAACGATAAAATATCAGTAAAATTAGAGAGTGTGCTTCTGAGATTAGTAACACATGAAGATTTATCTGTAGGCAGGCGTTTATAGTTGGAACATTTCCAGAATATCTGAAATATGCTGAAAATACATAAATACCGTTAAATTTCCTCCCACGTTCAAATTTGCTTGCTTTCTTGAAAATGTGACGAAATGTAATATACAATCAGCTTCTTAATCATTTGACAGATAATAATACATTGTCAGTCACAGTTCCGATTTTTTTAGAGGGTCTGATACCGAGAAGGCTATCTACACATATGGTTACAATGTAATTAATTGATGGGGCTACAAATTACAGGCAACTGGTACAGTTTATGGTCTAGCAAAGACATTGCAGAATCATCTTCAGCAAATTAGAATGTTAAAGTGTAACAGAAATGTGGCAAAATGGTTCAGATTCAATATCTCTGACTGAAAACAAAGGATATTATTAGAAAATAGGCATGTATTAAGCTTTCAGGCATCATACAGCTGGGAACTAATTACATGCAGTGTCCCACAAGGTTCCATTTGAGGTCAAACTTTTCTTTGTGCATATCAATGACCTTTCATCTGTAACATTACCTGATGTGAGGTTTCTTTTGTATGAGATGTGCATACATTGCAATAATTTGCAAATCAAATAATGTCTCAGGAAGATGGGTTAATTAAATTTTCATGAACATCAATAAATGCTTCTTACTCAATTCCTTGTCATTTAAATTAAAAAAAAAACACAACATGCAGTTCAGAACTTATCATATGTTTCCCATTAGTATAACCCTAAAATATGATGACAAAAAGGGAGAAGAAGTTGAAGTAATTAAATTTTTATGCTTACAGTTTGAAAATAAATTCAGCTGAGAGAAACACACCACAGAACTGCTGAGGCGCCTGAAGATATATCTATATCCATTGTGACTGTTGTCAGATATAGGTGATACAAGAATTAAAAAAAATGAAGTACAATGCTTGGTTTCAATCCATAATGTCATACAGAATTATTTTTTGAGATAAGTCATCAAGCCAAATTATGGTTTCGTGTGTCCAAAAGAATTATTTGTAGTGTAAGCTTAAGAACATCTCACACAGACCTGTTTATGGATTTAGGGATGTTAACTAATGTTTCTCAACGTTTTTGCTCCTTGATGGAATTTGTGACTAAAGATATATCTCTTTTTGAAACTAACAGCTCGTTTAATTGAATCAATACTTGAAATAAGAATAATATTTACAATGACTTAGTCATTTAAGATGGTCCAGAAAGGTGTCCATTATTAAGGAACATACATTTTCAGTAACTTGCTAGCAGCAATAACATTTGTAACTACTAATAATCTTTAGGTCAACGTGAGCCCAAAGAAGTAGTTGATGGCCAACTCCTCCTATTACACTGACGAATTTATTTGTGGAATGAAATGATCTGAATATGTTACTAACAATTACAAATGATGTGATCATTAGCACAATCTGACCTCTGTACAAATTCAGTGCAGTAACATGATCGCTGTAAATACGTGTTGTAATAATATTCTTTTATTTGATGATGCACGCCTACCACAGCCTGAGATTTCTCAGATGCAGACGAGGGTACTTAAAATTTACATGTTTTGTGACACGTTATTATTAACTTTCAAATGGAAAAACGTTGAAGATTTTTTGACCTATTCCACATCCATGACGACCATTACACTGGCTATCTGTGGAGGAGGGTACATTAACATAATTGTTTTTCAATGTAAATATTTACTGTACATTCCAGTTTTTCTGACATCTACGCCTTGGAGGATGTCTTTACTATAGATATGTCGGAACGAAAAGTAAAACTATTTGAAAGTAATTTGTCAGGTGCCAGCGTCTCATTTTTCAACGTAACAACGCTCTTTCACACATGGGAGGTGTCTTCATGTAGTGTGTGCGAGATGTTGAAGTACTCCCATGGCCTTTGAAGTCCTCAGATCTCTCCCATGGCGGTGCAGCTTCCTTCAGAAGAGGATACAGTGATTTTCTGACGATCTCTCACATCGAATCAGTGAATGTAACTGGTTGAGAGAGGATACTACTTCATACTGACAGGTGGACTCATACTGCCAAGTACATTTTAGAACTGCCAGGGTTTTGGAATCACTGAAACAACGAGATATAACCTCTCAAGCGATAACGTTTCATTTCGTTTCGTCCTCCCCTTGTGGGAGATACAGTTTTCTTCTTCAGGCAGAGTAGTGTATTTATTCCACGCTGCAAACAGCCTACCCAGAAAGAGCTTTTTCTTCAATAAATTCGTTGTAATTGTGCCACAATGGCAGTCACTGACATCGCAGCTGGTTGGAAATTGATTATAATGATACAAATATAGGATATGATTCAATCTTGGATCCATTCTAAGGACACACTAAACTGCTACCAAAATGAAATAAAAATTAAGGTATTGGGATCCTTACTACAAAAGTGGAGTAATCGTTTTGTATGTGGCCGGAAACTACCACGATGGTAGATGAATAACTTAGGGAACGTAAATGTCGCTACCAGTATTGAAAGAAATTCTCCGAGCACGGAAGATGGTGAAAACCTTTGCTAAAATCTGCAAGCAGTGCTTTGCGTGATAAACAGAGAATTACTACGCCTCATTAAGATTACTTTGTTTGTCATCTCCCCACAACGGGAAGGAATGAGAAAATTGCTTTAAGAACTTCCATTTTCTTCGTAAGTGGGCACCATTGCTACTCTCCCTTTCTCTTCCTTTTTAGTAACCAGTCTTCGAATGATTAACACAGGCCGCTACATTTCTTTATTTATAATTCAAGTCTTGCAACATCCTGTATCTGCTATAGCGCATTGCGCAAACTTAACATTTTCATAGTTAAAATTTTTTGTGGGTGTGCAACTAACAGCATTTCTCTTGTAGGGGAGAGTGCTGTACTTCAGAAACATTTTCAAAATTTCGCCTCTAGCCAAACTGTAGCAGAAATTTAATATATTTTCGTATTCAATATTGAATTGATAGTATGCATTTTATGTCTATTATTATCTTTTTCTGAAATTACAAAAATTTCTCCGGAATAGGAAGCCTCTTAGCGAAGACTGTCCCAAGTTACAATATGGTCGGGTACGTAGGAACAATTATTCTGTTCTAATCTATAAGCACATGAATCGAGAAAATCATACCAATACTGTACTGAACAGTCTACAAGTTGCATTATTAATGTACTACACCAGTAATAACCAACTGGAAGAAAGATAGGAAGTAGGTTATCAGAACCAAGTTACAAGTGAAATACGTTTCGAACTGTCATTGGCAACTAACAACAAGTTCCATTTTCAAGACAAGCAAAAGGCATTAAAGAAACTTAGTTCATTTGCAGATATAACGTGTCCCATGGTAGGATACCCACTTCTGTTTCAAGTACAAGACGGTGCACAACCGACGAATTACGGATTAACTGTCCACAAGCAACGTAAGCAGTTTTAAAAAATACTGAACTACACTCTCTGTAGCAGAATAATTACAAATATCCTTCAAGTAGCTTTGATATCTTGCACAGAACTTTAATATGTACAATTCATAATATTTACAAACGGTCCATAACACGCCAGCGCACGTGTCACATCAGAAGCAGTACGTAATGCCGTAAACTGCTTATGGTGGTCTCTAGTGCACAGTCTTTCATATAATCAGTGACTGGAATTACTAATATCAGCCACTATATTGAAACACCGACCAGCTGGAAACATCGTGTGTTCTTAGGTACCCTAACCTCCAGGTACGAGACTCTCCCCCGTAGTATGCGAGGATCCAGAATGTTGCAGAAACCGTTCTCTTAAGTTAGGGAACAATGTCCTTTGTACATCAGCCACTGATTTCAGCAACCTGAAACGTGTCTCATAGTCTTCTCCTGACTCATTTGTGAGTTTGACCCTCGACAGCCCTTTGCCCACTTATCTGTTACTTTACTAGAGATAACTGTTCTATATTTAACTAGCTCCCACCACATCGTTTCTATCAGAATGCAAAATTCTCTGCACGTCGCTCCGATAACGGAACTGTACTTCCGACAATCCCATCCACTCTTCTTGTCATCTTTAACACTTGGCATGCGGATGACGTAATATTACGGCGCCTGCAGGAAATGGGAATGTTGACAGACATATTATGACGCCAGTTTCTCTGGCCTTTAGCGTTGTCAGACGCATATCCATGGCTCCAGCAAACGTCTGTCAGAAATGCAGGATTCGTTGTTTTTCCTATGTGGTCGTAGCGGGATCACTAAAAAAATCTATCATTTTGAGATTTTCGTTATCGTTTCCTGTTTCGGAGGCGTTAGCTGAAGTTGATGTCCTCAATTTTCCGTGCGTTTTGTGGTATTTTTGTGTTGACTTTGTTTTCAAAATGTGTATAGAAGAGGAGGAAAGTCTGGAGCAAACACATTATAAAGTACTTGACGTGTATGCAGAGAAGGAGAACGAAATATTTGATGACGGTTGGCATCACACGTTTCTCATATTATTTTCGCAGATTGTTTCGTTATGGAGGATTTTCCAGCATTTAAACCTGAAATTGAAGCCAATCATGTGATCCCATGAATGCAATGTTGGACCATCTACCTCTTCATGTATCCGCGTGTTACCACACTCCGGACAACTAGGAACGTTAAATTTTGCTTTGCTCTTCCGTTTTTTTGTTTTTCTTTTGATTTAAATGGGCTGTAAAAGAAATTTAAACAGAAAGATCATTTGTTTGCTTAGCGAAGTATGTATTGGAAAACCAAAAATCCTTTTCAGTTTTATTTCTGTGATAACTAGTATGAATTTTTCAGCTGTGGATTTAAATTTAACACTAGAAATTCCAAAATATGTATATTTGAAGTAGAGAGTCCAAGAAACGTAAAAAGTTTTGATATTACAACTACTTATTTATAAATACGAGTTATAACGTCCAAAAAACTGTATCTTGTAGCCAGTCCACAGGTAACGGGAGCTAAGTACGTGACTAGTACCGTAAATGTTAAAAGTCGGGGATATACTACTTATAACAGTACAAATCTATCCTGAGTAAGTGTCTGTTTCACATAAAAAGGGAACATGTTTCCATAAAGCCTCTCAGTGTTTGTTTCGGAGCTGTTCTTGATAAAACTGAATGATACATTCCTAAGTAAGCAACAATGGTTCAAAATGGCTCTGAGCACTATGGAACTTAACTTCTGAGGTCATCAGTCCCCTAGAACTTTGAACTATTTAAACCTAAAAACATCACACACATCCATGCCCGACGCAGTATTCGAATCTGCGACCGTAGTGGTCACGAGGTTCCAGACTGTAGCACCTAGAACAGCTCGGCCTCCCCGGCCGGCAGTAAACAACAGTGTCTTGATGCACGTCAATGTTAAAAACGCGATGTACCCTCGCCAATGGGCACAGATTGAAATTAGCAGCGGAAATGGATATAACAGAATTCCAGCTTTACTTTTCTCACATCATTTATAAAAGCTACCAATAAACAGGGACTCCTAAGATACGACTTGGCAAACAAATGGTAATGAGATGGGGAGCTGTTAATATCAATGGGGCCTACTCTGGGAAGAACGTAGAGCTGGCAGAGGCTGCAAGTAGGATGGGGCTGGAAGTTTTAGCTGTTAGTGACATTCGGGTAAGGGGTGAGAAATAAGAGGAAGTGGGAGAATACAAGGTCTACCTGTCAGGAGTCAAAGCAGGTATAGCACAATGGGGTGTAGGGCTTTACATCAGGAAAGAAATGGAACCCAGCGTAGTTGCAATAAGGTGTGTAAATGAACGACTGATGTGGATAGATTTGACTGTGTCTAGCAAGAAAATTAGGCTTGTGTCAGTGTATTCACATTGTGAAGGGACAGATCAAGATAAGATGGAGAGTTTTTATGATGCACTCAGTGATGTAGTTGTTAGAGTAAAGGTCAAGGACAGTGTTCTGCTCATGGGTGATTTTAACGCCAGGATTGGAAATCGAACAGAAGGGTATGAAAAGATTATGGGTAAATTTGGAGAGGATATGGAGGCCAACAGGAACGGGAAACAACTCTAGGATTTCTGTGCCAGTATGGGCTTAGTAATCGCAAACTCCTTTTATAAACATAAGAACATTCACCGGTACACTCGGTAAGGCAGGGGAACCAGATCTGTCATTGACTATATAATAACAGATCAGGAATTCAGGAAGGATGTGAGGGACACACGTGTATTCAGGGGATTCTTTGATGACACTGTTCATTATTTAATCTGCAGTGAAATTGGGATTGTGAGGCCGAAAGTGCAGGAGGTCAGGTCCATATATAGGAGGATAAGAGTGGAGAAACTTCAGGATAAGGAAATCAGGCACAAGTACATAACAGCGATCTCAGAAAGGTACCAGTTAGTTGAATGTAGTCAATTACAGTCATTGGTAAAGGAATTGACAAGGTACAGGGACACAGTACTAGAAGTGGCTAAAGAATGTCTTGGAACAGTAGTGTGTAAAAGTAGGATGAAGCAAACAGCTTGGTGGAATGACACAGTTAAGGCATCCTGTAAAAGGAAAAAGAAGGCGTATCAAAAATGGCTACACACTAGAACTCAGGTAGACAGAGAGAGTTATGTTGAAGAAAGAAACAAAGCCAAACAGATAATTGCAGCATCCAAGAAGAAATCTTAGGAAGACTTTGGAAACATGTTGGAGACTATGGGTCAAGCTGCTGGAAAACCATTCTGGAGTGTAATTAGAAGTCTTCAAAAGGGAGGTAAGAAGGAAATGACAAGTATTTTGGACAGGTCAGGAAAACTGCTGGTGAATCCTGTGGATGCCTTGGGCAGATGGAGGGAATATTTTGAAGAGTTGCTCAATGTAGGTGAAAATACGATCAGTAATGTTTCAGATTTCGAGATTGAACGGTATAGGAATGATGATGGAAATAGCATCACATTTGAGGAAGTGGAGAAAATGCTCAATAGATTGCAGTGCAATAAAGCAGCTGGGGTAGATGAAATTAAGTCGGAACTCATCAAATACAGTGGAATGTCAGGTCTTAAATGACTACACAGGATAATAGAAATGGCCTGGGAGTCGGGACAGGTTCCATCAGACTGGACAAAAGCCGTAATCACACCAATCTTTAAACATGGAAAAAGAAAAGATTGTAACAACTACAGAGGTACCTCTTTAATCAGCGTTGTGGGTAAAATCTTCTCAGGTATTGTTGAAAGGAAAGTGCGAGTATTAGTTGAGGACCAATTGGATGAAAATCAGTGTGGGTTTAGGCCTCTTAGAGGTTGTCAGGCCCACATCTTTAGCTTATGGCAAATAATGGAGAAGTGTTATGAGTGGAACAGGGAATTGTATCTATGCTTTATAGATCTAGAAAAGGCATATGACCGGGTTCCTAGGAGGAAGTTATTATATGTTCTACGATATTATGGAATAGGAGGCAAACTTTTGCAAGCAATTAAAGGTCTTTATATAGATAGTCAGGCAGCAGTTAGAGTTGACGGTAAATTGAGTTCATGGTTCAGGGTAATTTCAGGGGTAAGACAAGGCTGCAACCTGTCTCCACTGTTGTTCATATTATTTATGGATCATATGTTGAAAACAATAGACTAGCTGGGTGAGATTAAGATATGTGAACACAAAATAAGCAGTCTTGGATATGCGGATGACTTAGTTGTGATGGCAGATTCCATTGAAAGTTTGCAGAGTAATATTTCAGAGCTAGATCAGAAATGTAAGGACTATGGTATGAAGATTATCATCTCCAAAACGAAAGAAATGTCAGTGGGAAAGAAATATAAACGGATTGAGTGCCAAATAGGAGGAACAAAGTTACAACAGGAAGTTACAACAGGTGGACGGTTGCAAGTACTTAGGATGCATATTCTCACAGTATGGCAACATAGGGAAAGAACTGGAAGCGAGGTGTAGCAAAGCTAATGCAGTAAGCGCTCAGCTACGATCTACTCTCTTCTGCAAGAAGGAAGTCGGTACCAAGACTATCTGTGCACCGTTCATTCTTTCGACCAACTTTGCTGTATCGGAGTGAAAGCTGGGTGGATTCAGGTTACCTTATCAACAAGGTTGAGGTTACGGATATGAAAGTAGCTAGGATGATTGCAGATACTAGTAGATGGGAACAATGGCAGGAGGGTGTCCACAATGAGGAAATCAAACAAAAACTGGGAATGAACTCTATAGATGTAGCAGTCAGGGCGAACAGGCTTAGATGGTGGGGTCATGTTACACGCATGGGAGAAGCAAGGTTACCCAAGAGACTCATGGGTTCAGCAGTAGAGGGTAGGAGGAGTCGGAACAGACCAAGGAGAAGGTACCTGGATTCGATTAAGAATGATTTTGAAGTAATAGGTTTAACATCATAAGAGGCACCAATGTTAGCACTGAATAGGGGATCATGGAGGAATTTTATCAAGGGGCTATGTTCCAGACTGAACGCTGAAAGGCATAATCAGTCTTAAATGATGATGATGATGATGATGATGACCAATAAACATAGTGCACAAAAGAATTCTGTTGCGTTTCATTCGCAATTCTCTTGCAGGTGTACCGATTTTCCTTTTACGTATTTTTCTTTTATTTGACGAAATAGCTATGTGTACACTTTTTCACTGCAGCCTTGAGTTATTATACTGTACACTGATATTTTATCATGATTTCGAATTTTTACAATAGGAACCTTTTTAATTTCTACGTTTTGCCGAGAGAATGATAGCTCGATATCTGAGGACGTCAATTCCCCTGACACAAACAAACATTGTTTCTGTAACTATAGCTGTGCTCACTAGATCCTTCATGAAGTGTGCCGTTGGATACCTTTGGTACACTCACAATGTTACCCTCTTCTGTTCTGATTACGTATCGTACATGGGATAAATTACCGTTGGTAGGTTACACCATGAGTCAGGGTTTTTCTGACTTTAGCATCACTGTCGTTTTGCGAGATCCAGTTTACATATGATAATGTGTAGTTTGGATAGATACTTAATTTCATTTTACATGGTCATTTGCGCAACAAATCGTAATAATGTTGAACGAGTCATTTTATATTCAAGTCACAAACTATTATGTAAATATGCCTACATATACGAGTGACCAGTAAAAAAAAAGATTTGCAGATGTGAGTTAGTAACCATTAGTTCCTACCCACTACCTGTTATAACAGTACCAGAAATTTTCTGAACGTGTGTTCACGAATTTCAGAAGTAAATCTTTCCACGATGCACAACGCCTCCTCAAATTGCATGTTGCGCTTAGAAAACAAAACCATGACGAAATTCACTGTTCATCTTTAGTTATGTATTAACATTATCAGAAAAGTGTCCCATACGGAAAAGAAGTATTCAAGAATCGGTCTGAAAATAGGTTTGGTAACTATCTCCTTCGTATATGAACTAAATTTTTTCAGGAGACGTGTAAGGGAACACGCTGTAGCATATCGTATGTCTGCAACAGGTTTTGTGATTTCCTTCAAATTTAATCTCTCCTAACTCATATTCCTAGATTTCTTCGGTTGTTTACTGTTTTGAGCAATATAACACTAGTCATATAACTGTGCAATCATGAGTTTTTCTGTATACTGTAAAATGTGGTGCATTTGGTTGTGTTGAGAATCAACTGTGGTGAGTCCTCTTCAAGTTTTCTTCTCTAGGACATAGTTTCGTAAAACAGATCCAAATTCCTACAATGGGGCAGTCTTAATTACAACACTTTCTGAACTAAACTGACAGCTTCGCCTACTTTTCATTTTAACACTCACCGATACACCTACCCTATTACTCTATTAATTGTTCCACGAAACTAAACGAAACTTTTAGCTATATCTGTGGAGCTAGCATTACTGGAAAGTTCGTGTTAATATTGGACATTGTAATGTAACCGACCCCGTAAAATAAAGAAAGACCCAGTTCAATGCAGATGCTGTGGTTGCAACGGGAAACAGAACGCTGGCGGGTTCCGAAATGGAAACCGGTCATCTAAGCTTGCCAGATGGTTAAAGGGAGACAGTAGCCGTTTTTGAAAGCGAGGTGAAGAGCAAAAAATCACATTTCGCTTACGTGACGTAACGAGACGCAACTCTAGACCTCTTGGGGGTGGGAATCAATGCCCCAGCCGTCGCTGGACACCTAGAAAACAATGGAATCCGCCAAAAACTGACTCAACGATTCACAGCCCTGCATTTTAACTGGATATGCCCTTTTTACTCTAGCCACTAATTCCTAAATTCAAGATACTGAGACAAAGAAGATCGATCTCCCACCAAGTCACTTACAAATGTTAATTATTTTTCTGAAGCTGCAGTTACTATAAAATGACATTAAGAGGTAACGTAGTGTAGAAGGTGGTACAGGCCTAATACTGGCTGGTACGCGTTTGTTGTGTGGGTCAGTCTGAAGGCGATATTCAGTCTGGAGACAATTTCATTCGACGAAGAGCACTTCATCATCAACGCTCTTCAGCTGGCGTTAAGATCTGAGTAGATTCGGGCACAACGTGGCTACGATGATGTGGATGAGATTCCTTGCTCCGTGGGCGTTGACTTTCCCTATGAAGGAACAATTCGTGGTCTAGCTGTTTTAGTGCAAATTGACAGCATTAGATATAATTTGTTATCATTAAGAAGTTTACTCAGGGCTGAGAGACGTGACCTCATTTTTTTATTCATTTTTTATGCAGTCGAATCGTCGACTTGACGTTTCCAAACACAAAGATCTTCAGCCCTCTTACAATAATTTGGAGAGGTACGCCGGTAATCTTCCTCCTTCATCCAGTTGTCCTGCCCGTTGCTCTTCCTCTTCGTCTTCTGCCTTCTATTTTCCTTTCCAGGATTATCGTTCTGTTCTCAGTATGCGCCCAAGGCTGACAGGCGAAGATAAATTGCATGTACTGAAGGTTCTCCTACAGCCAAAGTACTGTTCTTCCTTCTGTCCATGGTACACGTAAGGTCTTCCACCAACAACTCGTCTCCAGGGATTCGATTCAGATCTTGTCACTAATTTTCATTGTCCAAATCTCGCAACCGTACGAGAGAACAGGGAACATCAGTGATCACCACCCCCTCTTCCCTGCACCATCATTGTTTTTGATATTACCTATTTCTGGCAGATCTTAGTCTGTTTAAGCACCGCGACTCTGCCGAGGACGATTCGCCGTTTTATATCTTTCTCAAACTAACCTGTGTCATTGACAGAGGTCTTACATACAGACAATCATTCGCAGACTCCAAATCCTCTAAGCAACCTGTAACCTAAATTTGATCTAATCCTTGGTGATGAATAATCATTACTTTGGTTTATTTTATGTTTATAACTAGCCCAAAACTTAAATTGTCTTCACCTTGGAGAGCAGATCAATAACTTTCCTCTCACTGCTCGCAATAAGGGTAGTATTATCTACACACGGTAGAGTGTTAATTTTCCTGACGCGATTTGAATTTCCACCATTTCAGCTGCTGCGTAGTGGCCGGCACCTTACACAGCCATCCACTGCCTCCCTGATGATACTCTTCATTGATGTTACAGAGCTGAAGTAACAATATACAACTCTGACTCCTTCTGTCAAATGGAACAGCTCAGGACATTAACCATCAACCTTAATGGTTGCTGTATGACTGTCGTAGAGATCTTTTCGTATTTATACTAGGTAATTTGGAACGCCAAACACATTGTCCAGATGCCCCAGCTTCTGTCACAGCTATAAATAATAATTACGGAAAGTAAAACATCAATTTATTTGAGTTAGAGGGTTAACACGGTAATGAAAAACGATCTTAATCTCAATTAACTTTGTATATTCCAAATTGGGAGCCAAGTGACTGTCTTGGCATTTTCGATACTTCCTGTTGATGTTGTTTTTCATGTTGTTGCACTGATTGTTGAGTACTTTCAATGTATGGCAGAACACTGATGTGAAAATAGAGATGCGGTCAGTTGTGCTGGAACAGGAAAAAGCAGTCTTCGTGCATTGGTCTCTGCAGATTATCAAATCTGCACAATACAATAACAGCTCTTAAATCTGTTACCGCTACACTAGTAACACACTATCGCAACACGGAGCTTGGTAAAAGATTAAAACTATATTCAGCGCTGTGTAATATCCCACACATTTTCCTTCATTACGTGAGAATGGAAGTTAATAAAGAAATGAATAAATATGAACTGATGAAATGAAGTACTACTGCCATTCAGTAGAAAAGTTTGAGTTCGGTAAATGCCTGCAGAACGTTAACTGCTATCATGTTGCTAAATGTGGAGTACAGAGAAGGTGATGTTACGGTATGGGGGTGTTTCCCGTGGTTATGGTGTGGTCCTCTTATTGTGCTTAAGAAAACGCTAAATACGGAAGGAGATGAAAACACATTTTACAGCATTTCGTGCTGTGGGCAATAGAGAAGTGGTTCGGAGACGACGAATGTGTCAACGCGACAGTGCAGCGTTTGAAAAGCAACCGTATGTCGAGAGTAACATTCCTGATGTAGATTGGTCTGCTCAGGGTCCCGACACGTATCCAGTAGAACGCATCTGGGATGAGCTATAACGGTGAATTGACTCCAAACTGCAGCGTATGGCATCTTGAGGTACAATAATCTTTCAAAATGGTTCAAATGGCTCTAACTACTATGGGACTTAACATCTGAGATCATCAGTCCCCATTCCGACACAACATTGGAAGCGTTGCCAGCAGAACTGAAGCCATTATAAAGGGGAGGGTCGGACACTCTGTAACACCAATATCGATTGTAGGTAGTTTATAATGTGTAATTATGTGTATGTGACTATGGAGTGTTTCTTCTTTACTAATGAAGGTCATTGAATTGTCAGAGAGAAAGTTGAACTTTGTAATACATGTATTATGGAAACTAAAATAATATTTAAAAATAATGAAACCCTGTAAAATATATATGTTCACTAAGGGAAATTGTACTTTGAATGCTGGTTCATGCTTAGGAAAATTGCATAGTATAAATGGTGGAGGGAACCATCCCCCCTCCCCTCCCCCCCCCCCCCCCCCCCCTGCTACGGATGTGGCTTGGCTCGAGTCAAAAGGTGGATTTGGCGGTCGAACTGGGCGGCTACGGGTAGAGCACGCTACGCAGTCAGTGGCTAGCCGTTTTACGGTTAACATCGAGGGTGCTGAGTGAGGCATTTGCAAGCCAATTTATATTTAAATAGCTTCGGATGTGGTTTCGGCTGTCGTATGGTGCTCTTGTTATTATGGAATGGCTCTAAAACGAGGATAGTGCGTCGCCAGGAAGAATCTATAAAGGGCATTCAACATCAAAGAGTATGAGACCAGATAGCCGCCACGTGCTTGCCACCACTATTACGCCACTGCTCTGCCAACTTCAGGAACCCAGATATGTATCATAGTATGAACCAGTATGTTTGTGTGAGTGTTTTTCAATAACAATTCCAGTGATATAAACATGTGCTTGAATGTTAAAATCGTTACGATCATGAAACCAATGCTGGGACCCATCCTAAATATGCAGAAACCGAATATCCTTTTTCTGACCTATTAATGGTTTGCTTCTGTACTAAATGTGCTAAATTTCAGTAACAAAGTGTGTAGTGTTACCATAAAAATACCTGCTTCACAGGTAATGGATAAGGCACATAAACTGAACCTATAAGAAAGTTAATTTTGCTTTGATTATTACAATGAACTGTTTTCTGAAATTAATTGGACTTAATATTAGAATTACTTGCTTTAAGGTCAGAGCATATAAATTATTTCAAGTGGGGTCATAAATCTATATTAGCAAATTGCAGTTTGGTCATGAAATAGTCACTACATTAGCCTGTAAAGACAGTTTCAGTTTATGGGTCCCCACTATATTCTTTTCTATTATAAGAAAAATAAACTAAATATTGTTTTGCTAAGGAAATCTGAAGCATTTTCATGAAAGTGTGAGTATAAAAAGTGTCTCTGTAATCTTATTTAACTTCATTTGTGGTGTCTGCATGTTAGTTAAACCAGGAATCTGGTCATGCTCAATTTTAGTCTCGTGAGGTCTTTAGTAACACCATATTGCTGAGTTAGCTATTGATTGCAACAGTAACTATTATTACTCGGAGTGAAATAACTTTTAAAATTCCTATGACTGCTGATCTGCGTAAATAGTAACTACTAATCACTGCTCAGTTCGTCCGGTAGTCGTGACGACTATTAATGAAAGTCAGTTTAGTAGCTCATATTAAATTTTCTTGAAACTAAATGTTTCACATTATGGTGCCTAATTAGGCTGGCGACCGTTTATTATTTGATTTGTATGAATGTCAATACTAGTATTACCCCCAAAGTAAAGTCTATCAGTTTTCTATTGATTTCCACTTATACGAAATTAATGTTTCGATACCCTCTGTCCATTGTGAATACACAATGTCAAACAAACAACTAAATCTCCTCCCAGAGGGTAACGCTAGTTTGTGATAGAGCGCTATGTTGGGCACAAACTTGCAGGCTACTGTTATAACTCTCCGTATTAATATTCACTAATATGTGACTGGACACTTTCCATCAGATACTGCGTACCTTGTCCTTGAGAAAGCAGCAGAAGTTTTACGTTTGTTAAAGCACGTAGTAAGTGTTATACTTGTCTGTGGGATGCAGGGATATGGTACACATAATATAACGAATTTCTGTTGTTAATCGCCAGATGGTACGTCGTTCTGCTTCCTCATACTGCTGTTGTAGTTCCAGGCAGCTGCCACTAGATGTCCATAGGCAGGTACAAATAAGTTTCTGTAACTTTAGTTGACAACAGGCCCTCTTGAGGAGCTGTTGTAACACGTTTGAGGACTCTGGTGTTTATGAAACCCCAACGCACCATTCTGGTCCAGTAAGAAGAAAAGTCAAGATAACAATTTCGTTGCATTTTAACGTATTTTCCGTAAGATACAACATTTAATTGTGTAATAAACAGTAAATTTTTTTACAGATGGATACTTATGGACCAGAAACGGACCAGCTACGAGCACTGATTTATGGTGTACTTGAGGAGGGGCCTATCGATTCCGATGATGAAGATGAAGACGTTGCTGTTATTCTAAGTGATCACAACACGTCACTAGAGCAGGAAGGAGATGAGAATGATGAAAATGATCTCAATGAGAGTTATTATCTTGTTATCTTGGGAAAGACGGAACGAATAAATGGCGTAAAGAATTCCCACGGCCTGATGTTAGAACAAGGTCGCACAATATTATTACCTACTTTCCAGGCGCTATTGCCGATGTCAAACAGTGTGCTACACCATCAAAACGTTTCAATCTGTTTTCGTTACATTACTGAACAAATTGTTTTTTGTACAAATAAGGGCATAGAGAGCCAGAGAGAGAAGTATTCACAAGAAAAACAACTAAAACCTATAGCCAAACACGAAATGGGCTCCTGTATTTAGCAGGGACACACATTGCAAGTGGATTGGATTTGGAAGATCTTTGGTCATCTGATGGAGTTGGTATACACATTTTTCTGGCAGCTATGTCTGCCCCAAGATTCCGATTCCTCTTGCGCCGTCTTCATTTTGATGAACAAGATACCCGAGCCGCCAGAAAAGAGGCAGAGAAACTGGCTCCAGTTGGAGATGTTCTTACCCAGTTTGTGGGTAACTGTAGGAAACATTCCTCTGTCAGTGAATATGTCACATTAGCCGAAAAGTTACAAGGATTTCGTGCGGACTGCTCCTTCAGAATGTACTCGTATATACTCATGAAGCCAGCAAAGTAAAGCTTCAAAATCTTTGCCTTAGTTATTGCAAGGTGTATCACACCGTGAATTTAGAAGTCTGCGTAGGTCAGAGCCAGACTGGCTTTTTAGAGTTGGCAATAAAATAGAAGATTTAATTTAAATACTTATACGACCTATTTCGGGTTCTGTTAATAATGATACTACAAATAGCTGGTTCACAAGTTGCAACCTAACCGCCAAACTTCTAAAGGAACATAAACTTACAACGGCTGTTACAGTGCTGGTAAACAAGAGAGACCATCCTTCGTCCTTTGTAAACGTACGAGGGCGACGAGTTCATTCCAGCAATTTTGGTTTGCATGAGGACATATCTTTGGTTCGTGTGTCCCTCAAATGAATAAAGTGGTATTACTGATGTCAACAAAGCACCATAATGATGCCACTGATGATTCCACAGGTGATATAGCTAAACAGTGTAGTGTAACGACGTAAGTTTTGTATAAATGATATTCTTTTGACATATGACCATGTGCAGACTTCGTCACCTACGTCAGTTACAAAACACTTCAAAATTATTTAAGTTCTTTTTAAAGTTGTCTCTGAATGGTTCTTGAACGAAACTAATTAAAACATCATCATCTGATTCGTATGCGTAGAATTAAGTCACTCAGTCCAATTGGTTTGCGCAAATTTTTTTCAATTTAGATGTCGTTTGTTTCTTCTCAGAAATTATATTAATGCAAGTTATCTGCTTTAATATACATTAAAATCACATTGAATAAACTTTTAAGACTCAAACTCGCGATGAACGTTGTCAAAAATTAATAATCTTGTCAAATAAATCAGTAATACTTCTTCCTTAATATAATTCTTCATAAATAAATTCTCGGAACACGTATTTAAACTTTTGTAGTATACACTAGTTTATTATCTTCATATATACTACATATAGACATGAGCCTTGACAAGATAGGACTGAACATTTACAACATGATTAAACTTTCTATGACGTCATTGTTGTAGAAACATAACAAATTCTTATTTTTTCGGTTTTTAGAAGCACGACGCAACAATTCGGTTTCAGGATCTTCTGTTGCTCTTTGGTTGTCGACCCGCGACGTATAGTGTCCAGCAATTTTATCTCCCGTCCCGGCAGTGAAGATGCTGTCTCCGTTCGTTGTGCCGCCCTCTCCGTACATGAAACTTAAAAATGAATACAAAACTTTAGATAATTCACAAACATTACAAATATTACAAAATACATAAACAAAACACTAAATTAAACTTATATTCAGCTGCAAATTGGGCTGACACTGGTGGATGGGTGACGCTTCAATTTCGCGTCCCACTTCAACAGGAGACAGGAGATCAGTACTTTCTATAATATTATAAAATCTGGTGTTGATTTTGTAGATGAACTTTCTGCCTCATATGTTGTACCGAGAAACAGTAGACGGTAGCCGGTGACCTCCTTCTTTACTGTAACGAGTGTGGCAGGAATTAATACCCAAATAATTTATGATTCTAATATAAAAGCTAAACATATACGTCGGAAGTTCTTGAAGAATTTCTCTCTTCAGCTTATTAGGAGCCAACTGAATCAGAGACAAAATGTGAATCTCTTTACACAACTCGCTGCAAATGTCCAACGACACTCAACAGAACCTTTACCTCAATAACTTACTAACAATATTCACAAAAGAAAAAGTCATTGTGTCAATTTTCCAAGGAATAAAGGCCGCAGAACTAAACATACTTGCAAGAGATGTGACGGATATTCATATATGAACAATTTTTTAGTAATGTGTGGTGATTGCGTCAGTAAGGAGAAATTAGATGATGGTTCATGAAAATGTGTTTTCCATTGCGAATGTGTCATGGTAATGTCTACACCTAAAACATGTTTTGTTAACTGAAACCTTGCAATGTTTAACAAGTAAATGTATGTCAGTAATTTATAATTTTTGTTTTCCTGCATTATCTTTCTTGTTAATCAGATGTATTTTGTTATTTAAGTACAGTAGATTTGCGCACAAAAAATTGTTGGTATTGTACAACTCAATATTCACAACTCATATGTGACTAGTAAATATTAAATAAATTCCCTTTTATTATTGTAAATGCATATTAATAATATACAATAATATTAGTAGTTAGTAATAACTTAATTTGATGAACCGTTGATTTAAATGTTAAAATATTCAAATATATATGCGGCGAACTCCACCCACACACCACTTGCATAAGAATTCCAGGCCACACTATTTCCGACTTAGTTTACATTCAGCACCACTGCATTCATCACTGATAAAACTAGTCTGAGTGAAACACATCTGTTTTGTCCAAGCGATTGTCGTTCGATACCCGCCTGGTAATCATCGTCATTAGGAACACTTCTCAGCTACATAACTTTCAACATTTGTAGTAGTGACAACGTTATTTATTGCTACAGAGATCTCAAAATTAGTTTTAAATCAATGACAGAATTCTCTTTTCCCTGAACATGTATAGTCCATGCACCTAAAATATAACAAATATGCCGAAACATACCTGTATCAACATACTGTAAATGAATTTTTGATGACTAATTGACATAGATAATATTTATTAAACATGTTATCTTAAGGATTTTGAGAAAGAACTGTTTGGATTTATCACCTTGGGTATCTTAAGTTCAGCTAACATCGTATGGGCGGTGAGGCTCTTTCGTCTGTGTTTGCTTCAACAAATGTATTTAGCTAACATGTTTCCACTATTGCACAGCTGACAAGTTTCTTAATGGCTACAAAGTGGTAAACACATCCAAACGTACGTCTCTTCCATTAATGGTTTTAATATTGATAACTCCACACTTACCAATTGGATATTGATGTTTGGAAATGTGTAACACCAGATTTTCTTTAAACTTCCATCAGAGCACATTGAACTGCTCAGAGGTCACTGCTTGAGAATACCATCAACCACCCTTATTATATCACATCGCACCAAAGTGCTCATCACCGCAGATTCTTAATCCAAAATAATTCATATTGAATATAGCTGATATGTTTTGTCAACTTTTTCACTGGGAGTTTCACTGATGAGTGTGATTAAATTCCATTATTCAGAATATTTTCTCTCTCTAGTGTAACCATTAAATTATACAAATTTCCTTGTAAGGAATTAAATTTTCAGAAGTATATTTAGATCACAATATAACATCGCACATTTTTATACATATTATGTTACGCAGTAATCGTCTCTACTTGCTGTTTTATTTGTTTACTCTTGAGACGTTACACCTTCTAGTACTGGCAGAGTGAATCAGCTTGACAAATTTAAGAGCTGTGCAGTTCTATACAAAGATGACGCTCGACAACACATTCAGGCACACGCACACATCTTAGGTTAGCGTTAGCCGGTTTGCAGCCGCACTGCAAGTAGACTGTCTTCGCCACACATGCCGCAGGCCTGTATCCACAGATTCTTCGTAGAACTAATTTCACGCTCGTACACAACATGATTCACCCTTACCTTATAAATGGGCCTTAACAGGTGACGATCGAAGCTCTCAAAGCATGTCTCGATTGTTGAATCAAAGAGGATGTCATGCAGCCAGTCAGTTCATCGAATGAAGAGTTCAGTTGAGGTGACCTCTAATGCTACTAAGTAGTGGTTCCACCCTTTATGAGATCATCATCCCTGACTGTAATCAGACTATATACACTCCTGGAAATGGAAAAAAGAACACATTGACACCGGTGTGTCAGACCCACCATACTTGCTCCGGACACTGCGAGAGGGCTGTACAAGCAATGATCACACGCACGGCACAGCGGACACACCAGGAACCGTGGTGTTGGCCGTCGAATGGCGCTAGCTGCGCAGCATTTGTGCACCGCCGCCGTCAGTGTCAGCCAGTTTGCCGTGGCATACGGAGCTCCATCGCAGTCTTTAACACTGGTAGCATGCCGCGACAGCGTGGACGTGAACCGTATGTGCAGTTGACGGACTTTGAGCGAGGGCGTATAGTGGGCATGCGGGAGGCCGGGTGGACATACCGCCGAATTGCTCAACACGTGGGGCGTGAGGTCTCCACAGTACATCGATGTTGTCGCCAGTGGTCGGCGGAAGGTGCACGTGCCCGTCGACCTGGGACCGGACCGCAGCGACGCACGGATGCACGCCAAGACCGTAGGATCTTACGCAGTGCCGTAGGGGACCGCACCGCCACTTCCCAGCAAATTAGGGACACTGTTGCTCCTGGGGTATCGGCGAGGACCATTCGCAACCGTCTCCATGAAGCTGGGCTACGGTCCCGCACACCGTTAGGCCGTCTTCCGCTGACGCCCCAACATCGTGCAGCCCGCCTCCAGTGGTGTCGCGACAGGCGTGAATGGAGGGACGAATGGAGACGTGTCGTCTTCAGCGATGAGAGTCGCTTCTGCCTTGGTGCCAATAATGGTCGTATGCGTATTTGGCGCCGTGCAGGTGAGCGCCACAATCAGGACTGCATACGACCGAGGCACACAGGGCCAACACCCGGCATCATGGTGTGGGGAGCGATCTCCTACACTGGCCGTACACCACTGGTGATCGTCGAGGGGCCACTGAATAGTGCACGGTACATCCAAACCGTCATCGAACCCATCGTTCTACCATTCCTAGACCGGCAAGGGAACTTGCTGTTCCCACAGGACAATGCACGTCCGCATGTATCCTGTGCCACCCAACGTGCTCTAGAAGGTGTAAGTCAACTACCCTGGCCAGCAAGATCTCCGGATCTATCCCCCATTGAGCATGTTTGGGACTGGATGAAGCGTCGTCTCACGCGGTCTGCACGTCCAGCACGAACGCTGGTCCAACTGAGGCGCCAGATGGAAATGGCATGGCAAGCCGTTCCACAGGACTACATCCAGCATCTCTACGATCGTCTCCATGGGAGAATAGCAGCCTGCATTGCTGCGAAAGGTGGATATACACCGTACTAGTGCCGACATTGTGCATGCTCTGTTGCCTGTGTCTATGTGCCTGTGGTTCTGTCAGTGTGATCATGTGATGTATCTGACCCCAGGAATGTGTCAATAGAGTTTCCCCTTCCTGGGACAATGATTTCACGGTGTTCTTATTTCAATTTCCAGGAGTGTATACTAATTCTAACCTTCATGCTCTATCCCCTGCTTTCATCATTAGCACTCAATTAAACTTGAGAAAGAAAAACAATTTTCTTTGAATACTTTCAATTTTAAAATAAGGATGGATAAATGGTATTTACACTGGCATCCAAAATTAAAGCAGCAAACCGAAAGTCTGCAAATATGCTTTTATTTTGCTTCAAAACGATATAAACAGGTGATACTAAAGTAGAAACAATGTAAAGAATACAGAACGCCAACAATTGCAAAATGCATAACGGCAGACAAAAATTCTCTTCCTTTTGTGCAGCTTAAAGGATTTGCACACACTCTCCAACAACTGGTTAATGTGCTCAGTATGGGGATTGACTACCTGTGGCAGCAACACAGGCCTGACAACGACGGGACAGGCTGTGAGTGATATCATCAGCCTCGTGTTGGGGCAGTAACACCCCTTCTTTTGCAGAGCTGCTCGCAGGCTTGGAGAGTCGTTGGTGGATGCTGACGTGATGCAAGCCGTCTCGATAGTGCACCCCAGACATTCTCTATGGGATTCAAATTGGGAGAGCGATCAGGCCACACCATGCGCGCAATATCTCCCTTTTCCAAGAAAACATCAACCACCTGTATTCTGTGAGGTCGAGCATTATCGTCGATCCATATGATACCTCGCTACAACCACAAATGAAGTCACACGATCTCGTCACGATACCTGACATCCATTAAACCTTGCCGATTCACCAGTACAACTTCATGAAGAGGGGTTAGAGTGCTAAACATAATCCCTGTCCACTCCATTAGCGACCTTCCTCGATCTCGGTCTCTTTCCACAATGTATGTTTCCCAAAATCGTAATTCACATTCCCTTTAGATGCTGACCCATCGAGGATCACTCTCCAGGCTAAACCGCGGCTCATCTGTGGAAACAACATTTGCCCTCTGTTCGACCGCCCAGGTGGCACGTTCACGGCTCCACTCTTGGACCTTCCCTTCTGTGAAGACGCGTCAGAGGTACACATACAGCATGTCTCAAACAATAATGGTCTTATGCACACAGTTTGTGTCGATGTACCATGTCCAGTGGATGCTGCGAGCTCACATGCGAGTCGCCGTGCAGTACTTAGGCGGGACTGTCGTGCCCTTACAGCCAAATAACGGTCCTCTCTTCTGAAGTCATACGTTGTCGGCCCTGTCCTGGTCTTCGTGATACAGATTTGGTCTCTATGAATTGTCACCGCAATCGAAAAACAACCGAAAGATTCACATTAAGCCATTGGGCCACATCCGTTTGCAACTGTCCTGCTTCCTTTCTTTCTATTGCTATTCAACGCTGAGAGTCTGGTTGGCGTCCTCTCTCTGCCGTACTACACCTTCTGTGACTGCGTTCACAGCGGTTGTGGATATCGGGGCTACCCACAAACACTACCTCGTTTCATAGGTGCTCTTCATCGTTGGCATGGTTTCCCGCTGACCGGAATGCTGTCTTCCATGCAGAGCACGACCTTTGGTCGACAGTGCGTGTCGTTATATCGTGAATTAGACACAGGATCGGTTTGTTGCTTTAATTTTGGAAACCGGTGTAGTTATTATAGGTGTTTAAATAAACCACGATTTAACGATTCAGTGAGACAGATGGTACAGCTAATTTCTAAAAAGATTTTATTTATGGGACGACGACGCAATGCTCACTGCATCGCAATTGCTACCTACAACTTCTTCACAGAAGAGAAAGGTGTCCACACCAAGAGTAGAATGTTGTTACAAAACTTGCATCCCCCTCACCACTCTACTCACTACAGTGCCTCATCTAGATTCATCATCCTCATTTAAAGTTAAACAAGTTAAAATGTCTGTACTATACTTACGCTTAATGTTTGTAACTTACTTGCCTTCTGGACTCCTTACTTCTGATCCGGCAGAAACTGGAAGGTTTTAGGCTGACAATGTTTTGTGTCAGACCACTGGAACCAATAAAAAATTGATATTAATACCAATACTACTTCTGTTGTTTTTCGGTTGCGGTGACAGTTCATAGAGACCGAAACTGTAACACCAAGACCAGGACAGAGCTGACCACGTATGAATAATTGTTGTAAAATATTATACACCATTTGTTTACAGTTCACGCTTCAGATATACAGGGTGGTCAATCTGAAGTTTCGGATGAGATTATCTCGAAAACTATGCATCTGGTCAAAGAGTGGCTCAGACAAGTTCATAAGCTCAAAGGGGGACATCAAATGATACTACACGAAACCCCAGCCCCCATCCCCTTGGGGGATAAAAAAGTAATGTCCTTGTACCTGAAACATTTTTTTAAACCGTTGACAGATAGCGCTGAAGTCGAGAAATATTAAAATTGGGGAAGAACACCGATTTATGGAGAATGATCCGAGAACGACGCATCAGATCGATACAAAATGTGCACCAATTCTTTCATTGCGCCAAGTTAAGCTATTTTTTTTAAAAATGTACTCTACCCGCCACAGTTTATGATGGACGGAGGCGGAATGGTATTAAAATTTCGTTAGGGAACTCTTCACAATTGCATTACTCACCCGACTGTGGCTCTACCGTGGCCAAACTGGAACTATGGCTCAGTATGAAGGTCAGTGCAATGCGATCAGACCTCACTTCACTTTCAGATTGTGAACCGTAAACATCAACTGACGAAAGTAAATTATTCTTTAGCGAAATATGGCTCACTATCCTCCTACAGAGATCGTTGATATGATGTTAATTTTAGGTGAATGCCATAGCAATTACGCTGCGGCTGCGCAATTGTATGTTGATAGTTTCCCAAACAGACGACATCCAAGCGAAAACATTATTCGAAATTGCACTCAACGAGCTCGAAGTGGATACACGTACCGTCCACCTCGTCATCGCGAATACAATGAAAATGAAGCTCGTACCCTTACCGTTCTCGCCCGTGTGCAACTGGATCCTGAAATGAGTAGTCGTGCGATTCAGAGACAAACTGCAATACTGAAATCAACTGTTTTGAGGATTTTGAAGGCACATAAATGTCATGTGCATCATATCACACTGACACAAGCATTAACGCCGAAAGAGATGGTTCAAATGGTCCAAATGGCTCTGAGCACTATGGGACTTAACACCTCTGGTCATCAGTCCCCTAGAACTTAGAACTACTTAAACCTAACTAACCTAAGGACATCACACACATCCATGCCCGAGGTAGGATTCGAACCTGCGACCGTAGCAGTCGCGCTGTTCCGGACTGAGCGCCTGAACCGCTAGACCACCGCGGCCGGCGTCGAAAGAGATGCATTTCTGTCAGTTGGTCTTGGAAATGATAAGAGGAGAGAATGAATTTTTTTAGATACGTTATGTACACCGATGAAGCCACAGTAAAAATCAATGACGAATTAAATCCTCATGATTGTCATTGTTGGTCCCCTATCAATCAACACTGGCACAGACCAGTTGACAATCAACCAAATGGTCGTTAATGGTGTGGTGTGGTGTGGTGTGGAATTTTAAACGGTTACCTGATAGGACCGTTTATTTTTACCGAAATGTTACTGGAGAATCTTATTTACAACTTCTCCACGATGGTTTGTTGGAGCTAATGCAAATGATGATTTAGAAACTACGCAACGAATGTGGTTCCAACAGGACGGAGCAGCTCCCCATTATGCTAAAAATGGGCAGGACGTTTTAAATTTACTGTACCCTGGTCGGTGGAGAGGACGCGGCGGACCAATTCAGTGGCCTCCACGTTCACCACACATAACATCTCCTGATTTTTCTTGTGGCGTTATTAAATAAAATATTGTTTATGAAAGACAGCCCACAACCCGAAACATTATGGAGCAACGCATTTTAAGACCGTATGTGCTGCTCAGAACTGTGGACAACTTTCGCAGACGACTGACTTCATACATTGAAGCAAATGAGGGTAATTTTGAACAATTTCTTCGTGGCTTATTTCATAAAATATGCACCCCAAATTGTGAGAGGCAAGGGGACTCACACTAATGAAGCACCCCAACATGTCAGAAGCGAGGGGACGCACACTAATGAAGCACCCCATTGGAACATCATTCTACTACGTCCATATCGTTGTTCCTGGGTAACGGTAAGCGTAGGATGCAGTACAATTTGTACAAAAATAGCTTACTTTGGCGTAATGAAAGAAGCGGTGCAAATTTTTAATCGACTTGATGCGTCTTTCCCGGATGATTCCAAACAGATCAGAGTTCATCGCCAGTTTTACTTTTTTCTCGATTGCAGCGCCATCAGGCAATGGTATAAAAAATCTTTCACACAAAACTTGATTACTTTTGTATGGAGAATCCTAATCTCCAATAAAAAAGGGGTGTTTCCATTTAAGTTTAAAAGTTTGCCCCCGTCCCACCCAAGGGGGCGCGGGCTGGAGGTCAAGTGTAGTATCATTTGATGTACCCATTTGAGCTTACGAACTTGTCTTACACACTATTTTAACCCGATATATAGTTTTCGGGATAATCTCATCCGGAACTTCAGATGGACCCACCCTGTATGTTAACGACCTGATGCACTGTATGTTGTTTATTACATTATGTCTGAAGTTCTAGTTATAGCTTAATACGCAAAAGAGTGGGTGTATGGATTAGTTTACACACCTTACATGAAGCTATTGGGTGTTTCTGTTGGTAGCTAGTGTGCTTTGCAATCTACAAGTTGTCATCTGCAAACAGCAAAACGTAATTTTTATATTTCTGTAACTGCAATGTTATAAGATGTTTATGACTGTAATCTAGTTGAACCCTTTTGTTTTAACTCTCACAAAATTACGTATTACCTGCGAGCAGGTAGTTGCCACCCGGGTTTGGAATCATTGTCCTGCTGCGCAGATGACAGTGTGCCAGCACTAGGTTTCATTTTCTGCTTTCTAACTCACCCTCGTGAGCATCACAAACACGCCACTACAAATTCGCCCACTCGCTACGACGTACTGCTGTAAAGTGTTGCGTTTCAGAATAAATCTTCCACTTAGCGAACTGAAACCTTGTGTCAGACCTGGTCTCAGTAAGTGCACTGTACCTTTTGCGAGCAATGATCAACTGCACTATCCTCTCACAACTGAAAACCCCCCATCGTGCCACTGTTCTGTTACACAGATATCACATAAGCTGTCATGCATACCCAGCGCGCGTGATGTAATTTAAGGTGTGCGGAAACCTTGTATTTCGTGCCTGGATAGTTCACCTGGTAAGACCATTGCTTGTGAGAAGCAAAGTCCTATGTTCCCGCCATCGTGTGAAGCACAATTTTAATATCCCAGAAAATCTCAGTTGTACTTAGCTAACTATCGCGTATCATAGAGGAGTGGTGCTAGGGCGGCATGTTAAGTTGCGCTATCCGATTAGGAATCAAGATTAACCTTCGAGACCTCTTAACACTAGAACATCTATACATACATTCATGAGCCAAAACATTATGACCACCAGCTTAATAGCTTTTTTTGTCCGTCGTTGGAATGAAATACGTCACTGATTCTGAGTATTAGAAGTCCGTCAGTTTGCTGGTAGGTTTGTAAAGGATAAAAAATTGTGGTGAAGACTATGGGACCAAACTTTCAAGGTCATTGGTCTCTAGGCTTATGCACTAGTTAATCTAACTTAAACTAACTTACGCTAAGGACAACACACACACACGTTCCCGAGGGAGGACTGGAACCTCCCACGGGGCAAGCCGCGCGGACCGTGAAAAGGCGCCTCAGACAGCACGGCTACCCCTTGAGAAGTTTGAGGAGGTATCTGGCATTAGATGTCTACGCACAGGTCATGTAATTCTTGATAGCAACGGTTTGATTTTCGTGCGCAGAGATGCCCCTCTATAGCGATCCAGATGGGTGCCACAGGATTTACATCAATCGAATTTGGCCGCCGAATCATCAACGTGAGTTCATTATAATGCTCCTTAAACCATTGTAGCACGGTTCTGCGTCCGAGGCATGGGCAGTTTCACTGCTGAAAGATGACATCGAAGTCGGGAAAGACTGGACTATGGAAATTTGTGGTGAGGTCTTATGGGACCAAACTACTGAGGTCATCGGTCCCTAAGCTTACACACTACTTAATCTAACTTAAACTAACGTACGAAAGGAAAACACACACACCCATGGCCTTGGGAGGAGTCGAACCTCCGACGGAGGGAGCCGCGCGCTCTGTGACAAGGCGCCTCAGACCGCACGGCTACCCCGCGCGGCCTCGGGGAAGATTGATTACTACCACAGGTCCCATGCAATCCCAGGAGGATCTCCCTCACAGCGTAATCTTCTCCCACCAGCCTACGTCTGTGGCGCAGTGCACGTTTCGCGACGACGTTCACTTCGATGACGGTGTTTGTGGGGGTGACCAGCGACTTAGAGGAGCAAAAACATGATTTACCCAAAAAGCCGACTTGTTTCAACTGACGACAGTTGAATCCCGGTGGTCACGTGCCCACTGCAGTCATAATGACGATGTCGCTGTGTCTGCGGACCTCCATGTTCAACAATGTACGATGTACAGTGTGTTCCGAATCATGTGTGCGTGCACCATCGTCGTGCTCTTAGATGCCCCAGATCGCCATCTATCATACTGTACAGAGCACACAAGCCTCCGAACACCAAGTTCTGTAAAGTGTCGCGGATGTCCAACCATTTAGTGCCAAGTTGTAGTTTCGCTGTCCTACCTCTTTCGTAGATGCTCACGACAGGAGCACGTGAATATTCGACCAGCTTCGATGTTTTAGAGATACTGAGCGGCCCTGCGTAATAGTAATCTGCCCTTTGTCAAAATCACATACCTCAATGGATTTCCCCGTTTGCAACCTATGTCTTCGCTAGGGTGATCACCCGTCAGCGTCTGCCCCGCTTAAATTCTATTTTTACAGCATCACGTGCCCGCAGCGCCACCAGGCTGCATCCAACCTTTCGGTGGGCACCGGTCATAACCTTCGGGCTTATCAGTGTATATCTATACTAACAATAAAACTGTAAAATTCTAATATCTCTCTGTTTGAACCCGCTAGTTTCGAAAACTACTGGACGACTTACCATGAGATTTTCACTGGTAACTCCAGTGAAGCTTGGGCCAACACAGAGAGTTTCTTTCATGGAAATCGAAGCAGGAAAAAAAAAAGACATTGTAATTTAATATCTATCTATAATCGTCTGCTCACCTCAGTAGTTCGGATATTTACTTAAGTGACACGATCATCATGACGTTCTTCGCCAAGGAACCAACAGATGACACTGTTGGCTTCATAGTATTCCTAAGAACCAATGGATGGCGATGTTAGTTTTAAGAAAGGACATCTGTGTTTTCGTAACTTTATGTCAGTGACAGAATTAAGCATTACAATTGTATCTCCACGAATTCAAATTAACATTGATTTTTCTTGGATGGAAAGTACAAATTTACTACTTTCACAATATGTATTAAACACTTAACGGCATCGCTTTGCTTCTTTCAATGCGTTTAATTGGTTTTATTTTCTTGGAAAAACGAGTTTAGTTTGTGATTTGGGTGTCTACGTATTAATATAGGTCCCGTTTAGTTAATGAATAAAAATGTTTGCAAAACGGTCGAGGCTTTGAATACTAAAAGTGACTGAAAGATTGTGGGATATTTGATCTCCTGAAACCAATGCAGAGCGTCGGCGAGACTTGTTACACTCCGATAACATCAGCCTTTAACTCCCTCTTTGCATACTCCTTCCGAAGTTGAGGCACATAGTAACTCAAGAGTGTCATGCATTATCTTGCGACTCAGAACCATACACTCACAGAAAAAACTGGCGGAGTTCTCAGCAGGTTCCCACAGCTGCTTGACGGTCTCCTCAATCAAACCATGAACCTTAATAGCAAGTCAAAAATAAATTCTACATGTACAAAGTTTGGGGCACAGCTATAATTAACACCTAGACATCGCTGGGTTTTTCAAAAAGTGTGCTTTTCTAAACGGATAGAAACGTCACCCAGTCATCAGTAACAGGCTGCATATCTAACGGCTAACAGGGACAACAGTAACCTAATTTTCAATCTTTCGTGCAACTGTAGGGGTCGGCGGAAGAAATTAATAACGCACGTGAGCATGTTCTTAGTCACTGAACGTTGTATGTGTTACGGCGTAAAGTGAAGTACAGGCACGCCAGTCGGCAGCGACAGAGCAGATAGTGCTGTGAGAAAACGTCAGACAATTGCACGCTGAGCGACCCATCTCCAGGACGACAACGCGACAGGAGCGGCCTCCATATGAAGAGGACATAAGCGCCGCGCCGCGCCCAATTGGTCGCGGCCCAGATCTACAGCGGCATCTACGCTAGTTACTTTGCTTGTACAATCTTTGTAACCCGAACTTGGGAATTGTATATATTGAAAAACACTTCTTATATTGAATGTTGCCCTTTGCTTGTGACACATATGTGTAACAGAGAGTCGGCCGCTGTGGCCGAACAGTTCTAAGCGCTTCAATCCGGAACCGCGCTGCTGCTACGGTCACAGGTTCGAATCCTGCCTCAGGCATGGGTGTGTGTGATGTCCTTAGGTTACTTAGGTTTAAGTAGTTCTAAGTCTAGGGGACTGATGACCTCAGATGTTAAGTCCCATAGTGCTTAGAGCCATTTGAACAATTTTTTTAACAGAAAGTTAAGTATTGTTAAGTATTGTATTTGTTCATTTTGAAAGAAAACTCATTAATTCGATTTGTTTGAATGCTGTCTCACGATCCGCGAAAGCGGGTTTCCTAGACACACCACATTCGACTACTAGGCAGGTTTTAACAGTATATTTGGCTAAATTCAAAGATATGAACACAAATACAGTGGGATAAGACGATTTATACACTATAAAGTGCTTCCTAACGGTACGTATTGGAAATATTTGCTATCAGCACATGGGGGATTCGAAAAAACGTGAGATACTTTGAAATCATTACTAGGTTGAGAATTGTCCCTTTCTTACACTGACCGCTTCAGTAATTGACTATTTGAAGTGCTGTCATAATCTACGCATGAAGAGCTATAATATTGCGTTAAAGGTTTAACGCAATTGGTGCAGTATTAAAATTTGAATATATATAGAGTTTCAAATTTTAATACTGCACCAATTGCGTTAAACCTTTATATCTTGGCGCGAAAATTTATCCACTATTTTAGAATGGGAGCAATTAATTATTTTGTACAAACTTTGGACGTAATTTCTGAAGTTATTGAAACTATTCCTCCTTGACATGCTCCCTGAAATAACAAAAGGCAAGGCGTTTACCTCTTACTACAAATTGGCTGTCCCTGCAGTACAACTGCAGCATCACACATGACGTTTTGATTTATTACGTCATTCCTATTATTTCTATTCGAAACACACTTTGTATATAGTACCCGTAAGGATCACTGAACGTACCTGCAACATTTTGTCATTTTAAGGCACACAGTTCACGAGATACGCGTCATAAACATTGAGATGTATAAAAAGGTAGCTTTCCTTAAAACGAGAGCAAAATCCCCAGGATGTATTCAAGCTGTGTTTGGTAACGAGGACACTTAATGTCTTCTAAAAAACTTTAAATGCAATTTGTAATCCTTTTTAGGTTTTTCTTGATTACGGCTCCGCAAAATAATTAAAGGAAAATGGTTCACCGGTAGTTAAGTTTTGTTGTTCATGTGGTAAAATATCTTTATCAAGCTTGATCTTTCACTGCATTCTTACGTTGCTAGTAACTCTGTTCGCCGCCAAATTGCCGACAGTATTCGCATGAAGATATATAACTGTAAATTATATTAATGCACAACAAATAGTTTAGGAGAAAAATTTACTTTTCAGAAAATGTAAGTAGTTTTCAATATCGAGAATGTAAGTGATTATAGATGTTAAAAAGCTGTGTTGGAAGGTTCAGGTTTGATTTTTTTTTGTTTTCGGTGCGCTACGGGAGAATCATCCGAAAACATAAAACCCATTTCATTCCGATTTGACGCCTTCATCCGTGTATATTTTACACGCTTAATCTCAAATGTTTAACACCTAAACCCATTTGTAAAAGAATCAGGCGTCTGAAGCTGTTTTATACATGGTAGTTCGATTACGTAGGCAGAGAAAGTACAGCTTATACAAGATTACTTATGCACTATTGTTTATAAGTAGAAGCTAACCACAGTACAGAACTTCAGGCACCTATGTGGTACTCTGTTGGCCGATAAACTAGAAAAGATTATCAGAAGCCCATTAGCAGACCCTAAAAAATTATTGACCTTTCCTGATTATTACCTCTATCTCAAAAATACCAGCACTTCTGTTACAGCTGACGTAATGAATACGTGGAATACCGTACAGAGAAAATCTGAGCAGGCAGTCTGCTTAACGAAGCCGCCCTCACCGCCGCCGCCCACTACGGTACTGGAAACTAAATTTCGCCTCCCGCCTCGGCCGCGGGCAGGAGCACGGCAGTTGCGGGAATCTCCAGGCGACGCTTCCAGCGACGACTGGGAATACGACGCCTCTCCACGAATAAATTTTTGCCCACCTCGTGGCAACGGGGGGAAGCAGGGGAGCTGTTCTGAGCTTTTGTTCCCTTCCTCCCTCTTAAAATTCTGATACTTTGTCCCAACCTTGTCGGTCTATTAAGTGGGGAGAAGATGCGGAGCGGAAGAATCACGGTGAGTGAAAGTACTGGAGATAACTGGCTTCCTGAGCGTTCACGTACCGCTTCAGTGGGCATAGGCAATCAGAACCGAAAGCATTGAAAGAGTACGACAAAGCAATGTTTTCGACTACAGCATGTCCTCCACAGAAGAATTACATGTCTAGCAACATAGAGACATACAGTTTATGATCCAATAGCTGGCATTTGATATTAATCTTCACAGGAATTATCTTGGACGCAATAAAGGTTTATACACTAAATGAAATGCTACTAAATCACAGTTAGCTTGGTAAATTAACACATAGGGCATCTTCGAATGAAAATACAATTAAAATTATCTGTTTATTCGGAAATTGCTACTTTAAATATATTTGCATGCTACACACATGAGAGACACACAGTCTCTTGTTTCCAGCGATTGCATGCTCGGAGTTAACCGTCGAGTAGATTCTCAGCCTTGTGCAGCAGTATTAGTTGTGGAGTCGTGTAGAGAGGATGCTATATTACGGCAGAACGAGCTGCTTGGATACCAGATGTGCCGCACAGAGATTCCTATATGAGATGTCCATGGTATGTAACCTGAAGATGAAGGATGGTTTTTAAGACAATTCTATAATAATATAGCAACTCAGAAAAAGGTAACTTACTTTGGTTTTGCAGTCGGCAAGCGCGATTTCAGTAATTATTGTTGTACAAGGATTTCATTGTGTCAAATAATATCTACATGCTGGTAATCATGGAGAACTGTCAATCATGTGTTCACCATTCTGATTACCTCCGTCCATTTCGATTAGTTAAATAATATTGTGTTAGAAATTCAAGAAAACAAATTTTTGTAAGGCAGATAACTTGTTAAAGCGCTGTAAGAGAGGATACTGATTGTTCATGTTGGCTGGAGTTCACGTTTGTGCTATTAAAAGTATTTCAAAATACTTCTTTTTGTCGTTTATATTTCAGAAATAATATCCTCACTGTTCAATACAATATGTTCGGTAAATTTTGTATTGTCACGCTTTGCACATTTGTTGAATTAATAATTTCGAAAATAGAATCAAAAACTAATTTGCTAAATAATCAGTTGTGTATTTTACAAAATCATATAGAATACAGCCAGAGCTGAGTCAAGTTATCCACTGCAAGGTAACAATTTGTTGTAGGGCATTTTTGAAAGAATATTAGAAACATTTTTCAATTAGTCAAATATCATTTAAATTGCAGAGATGTGTTTTGTAATAGCTTACATTTAAATTACGTAACATTTAGAGTATTCTTGTGAATCATTCTTTTATGCACTCTAATGTAACAAATAGACAGATGCATTTCAGACAAATTACAATCACATTCCTAAAATGTAATTTGCATAAATAAACCTACGTTCAAAAGTAGGGCAGCTACGCCGATTCTGAATCTGAATCCGTAATAGCAGTTGCAAAATCCAGACAGTTTTCACATCGTTAGCGAGAAATTCAGTTACAGTTTCAGCGTACAACTCACAGCAGTACAGGTAACTTCCACATGTTACTGTCCATTTGTAATTGCAGACACATTCGAAGATCTCCACCTCGCCCCACCTCGGCCCTTGGAGCGGGATTTTGAACCCATTAAAAAAATATAATTGGAATATTGTGTGAATTCGGCACAGTTCGCCAGGATCCACACAGATCCGTTGTGTCAATACAGAAGTTCAATGCAGCTGTATTGAAACTTGTAAACTACCACAAACTAAAAAGAAAAAGTTAGTTCTCTCAAAATCGAAAGTAGCAGAGACGATGAACTGAGCTTGTGAGAAACTTACGTATGTGTGTATTACAGCATACATTGCAAAGATATTAGCAGTGTTGGGAAAACGGCACTTATGTGTGAATGCAGAGTCTCCTCCTAGAAACATCCCGCCGTCTCTACACTGCCGCCTGGAAGGAAGTCCAACAGATTTTCACCAAATAATTCCAAATTAATATTCAAATGCAAAGGATGTATCAAAGTCCAGCGAGATTTCTTAGGTTGTGTTTGCAGTCTGCTTTATGCCGATAAATGAGCGGACATGGTGAGGAGGATGAAAGCGTCTTGGCTATGACTGACCCCCAAATCGCGCAGCCGAGCATCTCACAGTGGGTGCTTGGTGGACAGCAGCTCGATTGGCAAGGATATTCCACAGTCAGCATGTCACAGCTGAACTCAGTTCAACTCACACTGTAGTATCGCTAAATCCCAAAGCTTATTCGTGAAGAACACTATATAAGAGCAATTACTCTTGGAAGCAACAGTGGTCAATCATTAATGTCTTCACTAAAATGTTTTTAGGGAACGTTTAGTCAAAGTGAAACAGGAATGATGGAGGAGACAGCACATCACCAAAACACAAACCGTTGAAGGTGGACAAAGTTGTCAAACAGATCTTTAATTTAATAGTACCAGTCACAAATTTTAGTTATTTGCGAAACATGGTGGAAGGCGTCAGGATTTTACGGACCTTACATGAGCTCGATCCAAAACGACAGTACAATACAGCATGAGTTCCTCAGAAAATAATAAATATATTATATCAACAAAAGGCAATTGCAGTAATCTCATATACCAAAAACTACCAAACAACCAATATGGACAGGAGCATGAATAAATAAGTTAAAGTGAAACGAATTTTGGAGACGTATCGAGCAGGTGGTTAATGGCACCGGAAAACCCCACTTAACAAGAGAACGGTGAGCTTCAGCACAGAAAGGGATAAGGCCAGAACAATACGTTATTCATCTTGACATAAATACGGCTGGGACAGAGGGTAAGTGGCTGGATGGCTTAACAGGGCTAGGCTGCGACCCGGCAACAATAATAAAATTCACCTCTAATGAAACGGCGATTGGCTGAAGCCATACTGGGCGACACAGACGTGACACATGGGGGGAGATCCCTATTGTATAAAAGGATTTTGAAAACGAAGGTTTCTAGATATCTCTGTCATCTCGCAGCGGACCTCACAAGTGTGTGGAAAACTGCAAGGGCATTGAGAGCTTTGCTTTCTGCAAAGTGTGGGCAATACATTTCACGTATCATGGCGACAGTCAGCAAAGTGGTAGTGAATTAGTCCTACGGGAATTTTGCAGGGAAAGTAACTGTGCACATCGCTTGAACCCTTAGCGAGTGTGCAATAGCCATTATTTCGACTAGGGAAAACAACAAACGCGGGGAACTTGAGACTGAGTGAATTCAGTCAAGATCAGAATAGGAAGTTAGCGTTTCAGATCCAGAACAGAGACAACGCCGTTGCAGATACAGCTTGGTAAAATACCATTGTGCATTAAGCTACAGTAAATAGTGAGTCGAGATTTTGCCCACTCCAGCTTGCATACGCTTTGACCACTGAATATCAAAAACTAGGATACTAACCTACGCTCACATTGAGTGCATGAGAGTTATTAAAAAATAAATTTATTCTCCACCAACTCAGTGCATTGAACAGCTACGACATTGTAGATGTAACTGAGCTAGTGAATATTTTAATCATTCTTTCTGTAACAAAATATTTTTCATATGTAGAGATAACGATTTTAATAATCGTCAGTTCGAATGTCCAAGAGTTAAGTATTTTGTTATTGAGTGTTGAAAGTAATTGAACTAGATTGTTGTGTAGCACTTGACCACTGAAAGCACAGAATTATATGTAGAATAAAGAAGGGAATAGCTGTTTTGTCTTTCTAGAATGGACCCGAAACTCTCACTTTTATTAATTCATACATTCTAGTTAAGAAACAGCAGCATTTCTAATGATTTTTGTTATGACCTGCACCTGATATGAGCTGCCTTACAGGGCAACATTTCTGTAGAATGTCTGTTTAACACCCTGGGCTTGAGAAGACAGTTCAGATTGCGGCGTTGCGGGGTTTTAATTTCCTTGTGCTCAGCAGGCTGAAAATTAGAAATTCACCAACGTCACAAAAGCGTCTTCTCAATGTCCCTTCACTCGACAATTTAGTTACTTACAAGATGATGTAAAAGTAGTATTGATAAAAAACACCATCTAATATCTACAATTACTGAGGCTGCGCAACTCCGGTAATGAAATAAAGTTCTGTAGAAAAACTGTCAATAAAAAATTTATTGGGCGGCAAGATAATGGATTGGGTTCTGGAAAATATTGTCCAAAACTTCCACACAAAAATGTGTACTTGTTCTTATAACCAAAGAAACGGTAGTATTCAGTCCACATTCAAACTATTGGTTATTTTCGTCAAGTTCACAATTCATATAGTCATTTCACACGACCAGCAATCAGAAATCTATCCATATCCGACCTGAGTTAAACAACATTTGCACAGTCATTAACTCCACCATTAATATGAGATATTACATTTGGTCCTTCTGTTGGATTTCAAAAAAGAAATTGCTCGCCAAAAAAGCTCAGTGGTTGAATGCTGAAACATGTCATGTGGATACTATGAAGGCCAAATTTCACACGCGAATAACTTCCCAAGAAAACAGTTCTAAAGCTTCCAAACTACACAAAACTGTCCGTAACTACATCAACGACATATATCAAGCATGATGGACTCAGTATTCCTTCATTTTACGCATGATTTTGACTTGCACTAGTAACACGCTGCCCGTGTTCAAAGCTAGCGAGACACTCACTTCTTGTGGCCCCATTCCCAGTATAACCATCAGGTAATAAGCGCGGTCCATCTCAGTTCTGATTGGCTAACCATACTCGCTGCCAATCAGAGTGCTCGCTCATGATCATACTCGCACCAAAACAGGCCTGCACCAATCCTTACATACAGACGCATCCACGTCATTCTGATATACAAATATTAAACTAATGTTTAATAAACGAGGACGAAAATGCAATAGAACTAGAAATATCCCTTACATAGAGATAATTCTCCAGCTGACTTTCTGGCTGCTCTGTTACAATAGCAATCACACCTAGACATACGTCTTCAGCAACGTGGGTAAATTCCCTATGAACATTTTCCCACGACAGGCTTGGGTAATTCTTGTAGGTTGCTTAAGATGGCATATAATGCAACATTAAAATTTGACAAATCTCCCACATACACACTCTCATTCACTCTCATAGACTCCCACAACAATATTAGACTCCAATAATAACTTTGTCTGATTTTTATATTACGAAAACGAAAAATAGTTAAAGTTCTAATACGAAAATCTCAATTAATTAGTTCTGCCACTGAGAGTTCTGTTTATGTTTTTGGATAATACCAAAGGATAAACTATTATATTTCCTAACTGAATGTAGTTTCCTAAGCGTCGATTTTTTACTTCTATAGTAATTTTTCTATCGCTGAAACTATGACAGTTATAAAGCTGAAATTTAGATGCAATCTTCTCTTGAATGTCAAAAAGTAGTGTAGCGATATTGGAAATGATTGAATAATATTTAGTATCATTTATTTAGGTTCTTATAGGTGGTGAATATACGGTCGCTAAGAAGTGATACAGGAGCCGTTCTCACGCTGCCGTAGTAGCAGGTGTACATGGCTCATGGGCTAAGTCACAAATGGAGATTTCTTTCACAGTCTCTGGCTCCAATACTGCGGGCTGTATAGCAACAAATGTTATCGCGCATTAACTCACGACTTTACAAGATGTTTTGTCCTTTTGCGCGCTAAGTGGTGAGCTAAGTTTGCACACATTAGTCCACTCGCTGTGCAGATACAAAGTGTGGACAAACTCACAAATGGCGACTCTGCCAGTATGCGAAATTATAGCATTCCGATAAACTGGTGGTTTGTTTTTGATAGGTACAAAACAAATAATCCTCCCAAACAATAAGCTGACGCAAATTAGAGGAGAACATGTAAATGTAAATGTGACTCAACTGTGTAGTAAGTGTAGATAGAACTGTATTCATGTATTTCTTATTTGCTGGCGCAACACAGCGTTGAATTTGGTTGGTTTGAGTTCTGATTCAACTCCATTAACCAAAAGGCTAAATTAAATACGAGGAAACGGTTTCAAATATTGAATATAGGACCGTGGACGATATTTTGTGGTAAAATGAAGTCTTATGTTCAGATAGAGTAGTCATGTTCGGAAAGTTCGCGAACAGCAACGCTTAGTAGAATGCCCAAAAACGACAGAAAATAATCTATTAAGACAAAGATAAGTCATTGAAGATCTTTATATGATCGGTTTGGACACGCAGCAGGTAAATCAGCGTGAGCAACACGAGACAGAACACGTAGAAATACCGAATGAGACCGAAAATGCAATACATAATGTTTAGTATAGTCCAAGGAATGGAAATGAGAACGGCGTTGCTAATGAATCAGACACTGAGTCTGTAGATAGTGAGTTACAGCATACTGAAGCAAACTTAATCATATTGAGTCCGTCAGGCTTGCAATTGTGTGAAAGAACGAGTGTTATTAGAGCTCCTACACTATGTTCGGAAGTGAATGTAACGGTTCACGAAACACGAGATTGGGAACGGTTGCATCAGATGGCAACTGGCGAAAACAGTGTAGATGAAAACGCTACATATTTGGAATTTTGCAGAGTTTATTACAACAATCATAGGAATAAGAAAGGCATATAGATGGGCGCATAACACAAGAGCAAAAAGTAGTAGATGCGTACATAATACAAGGACAAAAAGAATTAGAAAGCCGCATCACAAAAGCGCAAAAAGAATTAACACTAGGGCTAAAAGAAAGTAACAAGGAAATACAAAAAACGCCTGATAATAATCGAAGCCAACTAGATCAAATAAGAACTGAAGCTAAGGAAGCCCAAAATCACGCTTCAAACACTCGTTACAGGGCACAAACAATTGAGAATAGACACTGACACTGTCCAGACAGACATGATTACGTTGCATGAAGTTACACAACAAAGTGTCAAAAAGCTTAAACAACTGGCCAAGCTTTACAGAGCCTCTTCCAAGCTTCTCTTGTCCCCAACAGTCTTTCATTTAGCACCTCCTCCCATTGCTGTTCTCTTTGGATTACACCATAGTTCACCTTATCTCTCCACCTTGTTTGTGATCTTCCAACTGGTCTTCATCCAGATTCTGTCCATTCTAGAGATCATCTAGGAAGTCTTGCTGGTCGCAATCATTTAATGCGGCCAAACCACTTAAATTCATTACTCTCCGTAGTTCGTTCCAGGTGATTGATCTGCAAAGTATTAAATTATTATTTCTGCCACAGATGGCCCCTGCCAGGCAGACTACACTCAAGGCACCCCTGTGTACCATATAACATACACAAGCACTTGCAGACGCAACCAAAAGGAAAACAATTCTTCAAAACAAACAAAACTTGCTGAGACTAATGCGAACCTTTTTCTGCAGAGGTCGCCTCACAGATACAAGGAAAGTTGGAGTACTCCGCGGGCCTCCACCGGCTTTATAAGGCCAGCACAGCAGCAGTACAGCCAGTTCCTCGCCGAGCTAGAACCAGCTCCGTCGGACCTCACCGACACTCTTGATGAATGGTCGTCTACAAGTTATTTGTTTTTGTGTGTATATAGTGATTGTAGTTCAGTTTCAATAAACGACATAATATTGAGTGTTCTACAATACTGAGTATTCTACATAAATATTATTTCATTCCTAGTTCTGTCCCTTCTCGTCTTACCAAGGATCCCTCGTAAGTACACCTCTGGTCCTTGTACTCTGCTCAGATCTTTCTTTCCTCAAATCAGCATTCTGATACGTTGGTAAAAATTTCCAGGTAATATGACTTCTGCATCGCGAGCTTCCCTCGACAGTGCACCTCTGTTCCTTGTATTCTGCTTAGATTTTGCTCTGTTCAAGTCAAAATTGGTTGATAACATAATTTATACATCATGATCCCCGGTTTGGCCGGTATTTTACAATTTACAATTATATCTGTTACACAATTATAAAATTTATAACAGTTTTCTGCCCTCTACGGAATTTCATTCTCTATGTTTTCTTTCTTGGTTAATTAACTTCCTGGATATAATTAGTGGAAAAGTAGTCCTGATCGTAGGGTTATTTTATAAAAATGTCAGGTTTTGGCCTAGGCTTAGGCCATCTTCAGACTGTAACAGCAGATGCAGTTGGCAATGCGTAGAACAGCCAGTTGACTTCAGTCGCTGAAACTGCTCAGTAGTTCAGTTTCAGCTGATGGTGGCTTTCTGAAGATGGTCTAAGCCTAGGCCAAAACCGGTCACTTTAATAAAAAAAATGGTTCACAAGGCTCTGAGCACTATGGGACTCAACTGCTGATGTCATTAGACCCCTAGAACTTAGAACTAGTTAAACCTAACTAACCTAAGGACATCACAAACAACCATGCCCGAGGCAGGATTCGAACCTGCGACGGTAGCGGTCTTGCGGTTCCAGACTGCAGCGTCTTTAACCGCACGGCCACCTCGGCCGGCACACTTTAATAAAATAAGCATCATAATCAAACCTGTTTTTTCGCTGATTGTATATAGATTGCATGATCGCTGTTCTTTCCAAACACGTTACCAAAATTTTTTAAAACTTCCTAAATACTGGAAATAATCTACTTCCTTAATAATTTTTCCATTCCAGATTATATCCTGCAATTTTTCGTATTTCATGCTGATCTTCGTTACTTCATTTCTTTTTTATTCTTATTTTCGTGCTTGCTTCTTCAGTCACTTTCTGCCAGATGTGTAGATGTTCTTCCAATTTTTACTCATTTTCTTCCAACTCATCATATCATGTGCAAATGCTATGAGTTTCACATCAACTGCTGGTGATCCCCGGAGAACTTTGGTGATGATGTTGCTCACAGCATTATTAAAAAGCATTGTCAGAGCACTGTACCTTGCCTAAGCACTCTGTACGTATTAGGGACTCCTCTTGAACTAAGTTCTTTGGGCCATTAGCTACGGCGTCAACTAAAGTTTAGCACCACTACTATTTAGTGGGATAATCTATCGGAATATGGCTAGGGGGGAGAGCTGATCTCGAGGTCCCAGGCACGTTCCACCACAGCTGAAGCAGGCGCCGCTGCGTCTCCCACCACACTCCCCCTATGCAGTCAGCCACCCAAGGGCTGGCTACCACGGCAAGAATGCCAGCAGCCTCTGTCCTCAGCTGATGCCGTGTGCACCCTGGGTCTGTGTCTCACACCGGGCCTTAGCTGGAGCTACCCTGTGCTTGTGTGTTGCAACCAGTTTGCCAAGAGAGGTGTGTCTGATATGCTGCATCGTCAGACTGCTCATATCTGAGCAAGATAATATGTTTACTTTGGTAGACGTGTTTCCATGGACCGTCGCCAGTGTGCTACCCCACCACAACAGAGAAAGTTTGGACAATTACGGAGAGGTCACTCAAACCATTTAGGGATTTTGACGATGTAAATCACCAATTCGACAGAATTTGGTACGACACTCTCTAGCAAAACATGGTGCAACTCTGTCATTCAATGATAAGCCGTAAACTTCTTACATAAGGCCAGAGTTGGAGCAACGCGTTTTTGGGTTGCTCAGTTTGTGAAGCTCTTTCTCTAGAACAAATCACCCTAATCTCCTGATACTGTAATCATTCGTTTGTCTGTTTATGTAATCATATCTACCGATTTCCGTCACATTCAGATAATTCCTTGGGGATGCGTCTTTTTGTGTGTGTGTGTGTGTGTGTGTGTGTGTGTGTGTACAATGAAATATTTATGTTGTACAACGCTCAGGGACGTGGAGGTTCTGTAGTGCTGGTAAATTGAATTATTAACATTAAGGTAACACAGGAATACATACTCCTCGTTTATATCTAGTAACCTGAATGTACTCATTATTCTCTTTTGTTAAAGATTATTCATAATATTTCGGCATTCCACGAGTTTGTGAACTATTCAGCTGCGAGAGGCTATAAGTATAGCAAGTGCGTCATTTTATCCTCAAAGATATCACTGGTCGTTACAGTAATAAGCTTACCTTCTAAAAATAACACGGTTGAAATTTGCTTTCTATTTGATGTTCACAAATACTCAGGGGTTTAAAGGCTGTCCTTGGCGTGAAGCAATAAGGAAATTACTAACGAAAACTACAATATTTTAACTACATGGTCGCCACAGTGTCCGTTTTTGCATTGTTATTACGTCAGCAGTACCGGATTTTGTTCGACTCCGTTCATTTAGCTTTCCTATACATCGTCAGTTCACATTTTATAGTCTCATTTCAATTCATCTTATCTTCCAAGTCCTTTGTCGTCACCGAAGAAAATTACTATATCATCGGTGAACGGCAAGTTTAATGGTCCATAAAATTATAGGAATTTGGCGCTAACCAAATTTTTATTTCCTGCTAGTGTGTCCGCCCTAAACCACCCATCCTTGTTCGGAGTGAGCCGTAAAGAGTTAAAGTAAGGCATGTCCTTGCATCATATATATACTGCCAGTAAATGTCACGCCACTATTTTAATATCACGTGAGGTTACAGTTGTAAAACCTTTAGACCGGCACGTATTTACTTAGTGCGAGGTCTATAAAAAACACACAGATTACTTTGTTCGAGAGTCGACCCAACTACTGAATGGTCATCCTTACTCAAGTATGTTGTAATCACATTTGAAGCCCATGGCGCAATTTCGACGAGATTATGCTATGGAATTCTTATTCTCCACAAAAAATATCATACTTTTGCGTCATGCGGTGTCTAGTATTGAGTCCCCACATATTACTTGGTTAAACGTTAAGTCTCGCTCTTGAGACGTCTTCTCAGGAATTTAGCCACCTTATTCGGAATTTAGCAAATTTCATTGGCATGCTGAGGCCTTTGAGACCCGATAAACTTCGGTACAAAAGGGTCCATAATCACTTCGACTTTATTAGGGCAATCAGTGCCTCACACTAAATTTATTCATTTTTTTAAATTACAGATTTTATTTCATAGTTTTACGCTATTAATTAATTTCGCCCCCTTGCGATTTTCAAGTCACGTGTGCTGTTGGTGTCACAGCGTAAAACTGTGGTGACATACAGTAGTATCTTACATTCCAGATGGGTGCGTGAAGGAAGCTGTATTTGATGGTGTTCAAAATGGTTCAAATGGCTTTGAGCACTATGGGACTTAACATCTATGGTCATCAGTCTCCTAGAACTTAGAACTACTTAAACCTAACTAACCTAAGGACATCACACAACACCCAGTCATCACGAGGCAGAGAAAATCCCTGACCCCGCCGGGAATCGAACCCGGGATTTGATGGTGTCTTTCATTTAAATCTCTTATGATCTTGGGGCAAACAGCATAAATTTGGCCAAAAAAATTAATAAAATTTTTCAATTAAACCGTGACTATGTAAAGCGATACATAGAAGTATCGGTGTTTTCAAATCATATTAAAGGTGTTGATTTTTCTAACGATGTTAAATGCCTTTGACAGTTTGTTAAAAGTAAATGGAGTAACAGATATTGTTTAGAGAAGCTAAAACCGTAATAAAGACTGATTTCTATAATTATACAGACTGTGATATTAATTCGTTATTTAATAGTTACCTTACTTCTGAGAAAGCAAGTAGGAAAGCCGGGAATTCACTTTGGGTTTTCAGCCCACGGTTGTGCGGGTAACCTTGGCGCTAAATGGCGGGGAAAGGACGGAATGAAACGAAAACACAGCAGTCGTAGGTTGCGTAGCCTGGTGAGTGCCACATTTGGCGATGTCAGAATTTTGTGAGGGCTGAAACTGTGCTTAGTCGGACAAAAGTTAGTGTGGCAGCGGCATTCGTATCTTAAAGTCGTCTCCAGAAACTGCACTTTTTTGGAAAGCAAGGTGAAACTTAGAGCCGATGCAACTTCGATGAAAACAGCTACCGCAAACAGCATCGCAGTAATGAATTAATTCCATCTCACTGGTGACGGGAACAGTCTAGCCATCATCATTTAACATTCTTCAACTGCAGCACCACAACAACCACGATAAACAAGGCAAGACTTCTATATGTCTAGGTACTCTGACGTGTAACGAATATTACAGCCACAGACGTCACACCTTTTTGTTGTATACATTCAGTTACTTAAACGTATTTGTTAAAGTGGTTGTCCTAAGGTCACAAACTGAATAGTGAATTCCTACCATTGTTTGTTTAAATAATTTTGAGTAAACCTAAACGGCTAAAATTTCGTATAAATATTATTAGAATCATGGCAATAAAGATTGTCAAAATTGCATTCAACTGGGAAATAAAATTACCCGGTTGGATTGCTAGTTTACTTAATGCCTCAGATTTTCAGAATGCTTTCACTTGATGTTCTGTTATTCAGTTTTCATCAGTGCATCACTACGAATTTTAAAGATAGTAGCCATTGAGTTACGTCAATATCTCACAGCTTGTTTACATCTTGGTTCTATGCAGGACATTGAAAATTAATTGAAATATCATAATTTCATTGCAGTGAAAGTTAAATAATTTTCGAAAGAATGCAGTGAAACTGCTCCTTCTGAGATGGGGATGACAAACATTCACATAATTAATATCGTCGTACAGTAATATTACACCAGTCTACAGCCCGTTCGCTACTGTGGCGAGGATAAAACTGCAAGATAGGCAGAGAAGTGTTTATTTAATGTAATATCCCTCCCCGCCTGTCGAAATTATTACAAATCAAACCACATTATATTCACACAGACAAACAGTTACCTAAACTTAAGGATTTTCCGATAGGTTACACATTGCCAATTCAGTAATTAAATGTTGTAAGAAATCAGCAAAGTAGCGACTGTTATACAGTGCAGATTAAATGCAAACGGTCAGCTGGGCGAACATAACACTTTTGTTTTCTGGGAAGAGAAAAGAAGTTTCGTGTAAGACGATTTTTTGTGACGATACGCAAGGCAGAAGTTAGGTTGTGTGCTGCCCGATCGTAAAACTGGACCATGCAGTGGCTGTTTCCTCTAGCTCCATAGATGTCAAAGCGTTTTCTTTCCAGTAACTTAAAACGTTATTGTGTACCATATTAAACGTCATAGAAAGCGAACACATGTATAATAACAGCTAAAATTGTTATTTTCGCCGTTAAAAAGAAATATCCTCCCTGCTACAAAAACATTCAAAAGTTTTTTAGCATAAGTTTCCTGTACTTTCAAAATAAAATATGAATCGATCATACATAGAATCCGTGGATTCGATTACTCGTGATTACCGTGGCATGACTTTTAAGACTTTTCTGTTGAAAAGCGGCTTCCTAGAAGGGAAATTAAAGAAACAAAAGGCGAAATAATAGAATAAAATACATGACGAGACCTTGTAAAGTAGTGGAATAATGACCGTTCAGGACCATACAACAGTTTGTCTTACATTGTACTTAGATGGCTGGCTCTGAGCACTATGGGACTCAACTGCTGAGGTCATAAGTCCCCTAGAACTTAGAACTACTTAAACCTAACTAACCTAAGGGCAACACACACATCCATGCCCGAGGCAGGATTCGAACCTACGACCTTAGCGGTCGCGCGGTTCCAGACTGTAGCGCCAGAACCGCTCGGCCACCAGCGGCCGGCTACATTCTACTTAGATAATAGTGAGACAAGAACATAATTATATTGTTGCGACGAAAGTCACTGGATAGTGATATGACAATACAGATGGCGGTTGTATCGCATACTCAGTTCGCATTGTCGGAGCTGTCATTTGCGCTCAGGAAATGCATATGAAACGCTTTCCGACGACGTTATATAGGCGTACGACTGGGAGTAAAAGGCTTTGAATGTGGAATTATAGTTGGAGCTAGACGCATGCGACATTCCATATCGGATATCGTTAGGGAATTTAATATTCCGAGATCCTTGGTGTCAGGAGTCTGCCAAGAATACCAGATTTCAGGCATTACCTCTTACCATGGAAACGATGCGGCCGATGGACTTCACTTAACGCCCGAGGGCAAGATTTCAATGTTAACAGAAAAGCAGTACCGCTATGAAATAACCGTAGAAATCAATGTGGACCTGCGACGAACGTATCCGTTAGGAAAGTGCGGTGAACTTTGTCGTAAATGGTGTACGGCAGCAGACGACAGACTCGAGGCTTCTGCTAACCGCACGACATCGCCTGCAGCACTTCCCCTAGGCTAGTGACCATATCGTTTGGACCCTAGGCAATATTTTTACGAAACGCCTTCTGCCATGCAACATCGTTACAAAGCGTCTTCTACCTTGAAACATCGATACGAAACAACCTCTGCCATGCAATATCGGTACAAAGCAGGGCCAGTGTCTGCGGTGTAACGGTGGTGTTACGCACTGTTTGCCTTACAACATTGGTTCGAAGCACCTCCTGTGCCATGTATTGGAGATACAAAGCAGCCTCTACCACGTGACATTTCGACGAAGCAACACAGTATTAGTACGAAGCAGCCTCTGTCACGAAACCTGCGCCACTGCACTGTTAGGCCGCGCGGTCTACTGCAAGGAGTTTTGCCACTAATGAAAACGGTCATAAGTAGTCCATCACCTTTTGAAAGGAATAGTGAGTTTCATTCGTACAACACTAACAGAAAACCACCTTCGTCGCCCTATTAAAGCTGTCAGTGACTCACAAATCATTTCAAGTCTCATGAGCAACAATTTTCGATCTTTTGGCACATGACGTAAAATATCTCATAGGTAACACGGCAAGTTTAGGATCTAGCCTAAAATGTTTTCCTTTAGATAGTACTTTTTAATCTATAATTTAAGTTTTAAGTGAGAAACTGGTAGATTTTAAAGAGAAACACTGGTTTTCCTGACTATACAATGAAGGCTTTCAAGCCGGCATTAACTTCACTTGAAACTTCTGGACTAACAGGCCGTGGTCGAAGTGTAAAACATTCCTCTAACGTTTCGTCTCCACCTGCGGGAGACATCCTCGAAGGTGAAGCGGCGAACTACAATCAGAATTCGAGGGAGCGCCGAAAATATAGGCAGAAAATAAATTGGTTGTTATCAAAAATCCAGTTTACTATGGGGACGGAGAGTAATGGGTAACCTAAATTTATCCATATCTATATAATCAGATGAGTGGCCGGGACTTTGGGCCATAAGGTGTGTGGATAAGACTCGCATAGTGAGCTGAAACGGCCGCCCAACGGGGAAACTGTTCTTCTGTTTGTTAGTAAGATTAGAGATGCATTATGAAAGTGTTGGGAAGTAAAGAGTTAAAAATATTTTCAGACCCACTAGGAAATGAAACTTCCTGGCATATTAAAACTGTGTGCCAGGCCTAGACTCGAACTCGGGACTTTTGACATTCGCGGGCAAGTGCTCCACCAAATGAGCTAGCTAAGCACGACTCACACCCCTTCCTCACAGCTTTACTTTCTCCAGTAGTAAAGCGGAAGTAAAGCTGTGAGGACGGGGCGTGAGTCGTGATTGGGTAGCTCAGTTGGTGGAGCACTTGCCCGCGAATGGCAAAGGTCCTGAGTTCGAGTCTCGGTCCGGCACACAGTTTTAACCTCCCAGGAAGTTTCATATCAGCGCACACTCCGCTGCAGAGTGAAAATCTCATTCTGGCCTCTAGGAACATAAAAGAATATTTATAAGGGGCGTGCAGTAAGTAATACACGTTTCTCTCGGCCAGTTCTGGTTAAGGAAATGCGGAATTTGTTGTGAGACATCGTGGAGTTCAAAACCTGGTTCAAATGGCTCTAAGCAGAATGGGACTTAACATCTGAGGTCATCAGTCCCCTAGACTTAGAACTACTTAAACCTAACTAACCTAAGGACATCACACACATCCATGTCCGAGGCAGGATTCGAAACTGCGACTGTAGTGGCAGCGCGGTTCCAGACTGAAGCGCCTAGAACCGCTCGGCCACATCGGCCGGCCATCGTGGAGTATTAACGCTTGTGACCCTACAGTTTCATAAATTTCCGATTGGTGGCGGCGCTATATTTGCCTCCAAAATTGGCGTCTGTAACGGAGGTGCATTCCAAAGAAAGAGCTGTCACTGAGTTTCTTTTGGCGTCAAACCAAAGATTTACAGAGATTCATAGGCGCTTGCAGAATGTCTACGGAGACCCAGAAGAGAACAAAAGCACGGTGAGTCGTAGTGCGAGACGTCTGCCATCATCGAAACAAAGTCGTACGCACCTGTCCGACCTCCTACGTGCGGGCTGGCCAGACTCTCTGTAGTGCTGACACACGTACGTTACGAGGCTGATCGTGACTATTTTTTGTCGAACATCGTCACAGGTTCATCACTTCGAACCGGACAAAATACCGCAATCCATGGATCGGCGCCACACCACCTCTCCTCCATAGAAAAAGTTCAACGCCGTCTCCTCATCCAGTAGAGTCATGGCACCGATCTTCTGGGGCTCACAAGTGGTTATTGTATTTGATATCCTTCCTCGAGGTGCAACGATCAACTCTGAAGTGTATTGCGCTACCCTCAGGTAACTGAAAAAAGAACTTCACAGTATTCCTCGCCAAAAAATGGAAATGATTTTTTTCTTCTTCATGAGAATTTAAGGTCTCACACAAGTCTGCACACCCGAGACGAGCTCACAAAACCTCACGAGACTGTTCTTCCTCATCCAACCTGAAGCCCGGATATCACAGCTTTCGACTTGAACCTGGTTGGCCCAATGAGGGATGCACTCCGCACCGAGGAGTGCGTAGATGAGGAGACTACTGATTCAGCATGACACTGGCTTTGACGCTTTGTAGAGAGGACACCCTGCGGACATACAGGCCCTCCCAGCAAGGTGCCGTAAGGCCGTCGCATTGAACGAAGAAAATGTTGAAAAATCGAGTTTTGCACAAAAAATAATTGGGAATAATGTGACTATGTTCGTAACCGGTTACCCTTCCTGGAGTGTTTGACAAAATTCCTTTTCTTTCTCATTTGAATTTTAAATAAGTCCTTATTTTCGTCTGCTCATTTTCCATCAGTTAATTTCAGTATCCTCCAAAGTCCTGTTCTTTGTTGTTACTCTCGACCATAGTTTGTGTATGACAACTTTCTACACTATCCCGTAGTCCGTCATTCAGATTTAACTCATTCAATTGCAACTCAGTTGATTGACATTCTTCTAATGTATTTGCAGGCTCGGTAGGACTTTATAATGATATCTCTTCGGCCTAGCACTTAACCAAATCCTTTTGACAATCAATTACAACTCGCTGTGCAATTAGCCAACCAAAGCCCAGAGTTACTTCCATACTCTAGTCAAGTACTACCAAGCATATGTGTGTAAAACATTGCACTTGTATTTTAAAAACAAACAACATTTGATATTTAATCAGTTTGTTCACTTTTACAGTGACTTCTGTCACCTTTACTCTTTCCACGCGCATGTATTCCACGCTTTGTTGCTCTTTAACCATTTCAAAGAATGCACTAGAAATGGCACCCATTACCACTCCGGAATCTAATAAAACATTCAAACCATGACAGTAAGTCTCTATGGGGGCTGTTGCTAGGGTCCTTGTGTCTTCTTGTCTGTGCTCGTCGGTCTGCCATAACAAATTCTATTCAATAACCAGGTCTTGCGAACAAATCTGTCCCATTCTTACATACAGTGGTTTACCCAGAGGTTTATTCCACCTCCCCTCTTCTACGTTCTTGAATATTTATTTCCCTTGTTGCATAACATCTCCCTCTGTATCACATTCTTCGCTATCTTCGGTTAGTATTACTTCGGTTCCTGTTGTGTTCCAATAACTTCATTCACAGCTTTGTTCACTAACGCTATCTTCCTGCAATTGAATTCACACAGGTCATTACTGCTTAAAATATTTGTTACTCCGAGAGGAAAGACAAATTCGTCATCAGTAATGCTTTCAGCTATATCTTTCTATAGATCTAACTCTGGTTTACTTTCTTTTGCTCGACATGCTGCTAGAAATTCCGCAGTTAAGCTGCAAATTTTTTGCCATCTAAATCCTCTTCCAACAATTTTCTTTCGGAATCATACGTATAATATATCACTTCATCCTGGGTTGACGTTTAGTCTTCCTGATGACTTCAGCAAAAATATTGTTGGCTCAAGAGCTTCTATGTCATTGGGGTACACACCTAAAAATATCACTATTGGCTTTAGAGTCACTTGCTTTGTGATAAATGTGCCCCTCTACTGAAAATACATCATAACTTGAATAAGTTTCTGATAATTTGATTCTAGAATCATTGTCTTCATTTATTTATTTATTTGTTTTTGATAGTTTTCTGTAATTGTTGTTCATATTCTGGAAGGGATTATCTCACCAAAATCTATTTGCGCATGTATCGATGAGTGAAGCTTTTTCCTTTCCTCCCTTTCAACTCTTGATTTGATGGTAAAGTATCTCCCAGCTCACTACCTATCCTGCTCGATTTTCACATTTTTCAACCGACCAAATATTTGAACAAGTACCCCAAACCACGCAACCTCTCATCTAAACTGCACTTACCGTTATCATCAACGACAATAAGGCCCTCCCTCAGTACTTGAGAACCATCTGCCTTCTGATCTCTGATCTCTGTTTCTCTTCCTCTCATTACACCCCGTTTCTTGTGATCGTTTTCTTCTTGTGATCGTTTTCAAGTTCATCCACCTCCCTAGCGATCGTTTCTTCTTATACTATAAGTATCTGGCATTTTTGAGACGCTGAACAGTCGCCACAACTTATCCTTTTCCTTGAAGACCAAAAATTCTCTATGAACTTCTCTTCCACCTCCATTAACGTCATATTTGACGTGTCTAAGGTCAAAGACGATATTTTTGAAGTATGAACCATGGCATCAACTAATAAATAAATCTTCTCCAGATCTCTCTCGCTCTTTAGTTTTAACTGTTGACAATTCTTTATGAAATCCGCCGGATGCCAACCTCACTGTTTGGTCTGACGATTATATTTCTCCTCTTTGCACAATAGCTCTGATTTTTGCCCAACCTAAGGAGTACTACAAATCGTTTATAAATAGACAACCATAGTCATTTTCAGTCAGAGATCAGTCCAGCTGGATTAGAGGACCAAGTCCATTCCATGTAAACACCATCAGCTTGCACAATGCTTTGTCAACAACTTGGGACCATAGCTTGGTAGGGTCTGCGACACGCACAAACCCTGCCATCATCTATTACCAAGTGCAATCGGAACTTACGTAATTTGTACTTATGCTGCCTGGTAATGGGTACTATATAAAGACGTTGCGTGGCAGGGGGTGCTTCATGACGATGTTGTGTTGCAAGGAGACGCTACTTAGGAATGTCGTGTGGTATCGGGTTCAGCACACTGAAGTTGCGTAGCACAGGACGTTGCTTGTCAGAGGGTCCTCCATAACTACGTTCCGTGGCAGAGAGTAAGTCGCATCGAAGTCGTGCGTGAAAGAGTGCTTTCTAACTATAGGGGATATGGAAAATAATGCGAACACCTGTACTTACTTGCTAATCGTTTATTAATTAGACGTTGGAACCCAATTTTCTCGTAATACACGTGCTATTCTTCTTGAAATATTGGCGTACAATAATTTTGTAGTCTCCAGAGGAATGTTATGCCATTCTTCGATCAGAACCTCTTCTAACTCCTGTAGTTACGAGGGACGCGAAAATAAAAATCTGCTCCGGAGTCTACGTTCCAATACCGCCCACTAGTTTTCGATAATATTCAAGTCCGAAGACTGTGCTGGCCACGGAAGACACTTCAGTTCAGTAGCATGCTCCTCATACCACGACTGTACTGTCCTGCCGGCCGGAGTGGCCGAGCGGTTCTAGGTGCTAAAGTCTGGAACCGCGCGATCGCTACGGTCGCAGGTTCGAATCCTGCCTCGGGCATGGATGTGTGTGATGTCCATAGGTTAGTTAGGTTTAAGTAGTTCTAAGTTCGAGGGGACTGATGACCTCAGAAGTTAAGTCCCATAGTGCTCAGAGCCATTTTTTGTACTGTCCTGGCTGTGTGAATTGGTGCATTATAATCCTGAAATATGGTACGGTATTGTTGGAGAACATCATTTGAATCATGGGGTGCACTTGATCACTTAAAATGTTCGTATAATCGTTGTCTGTAACAAGGCCTACGAGAATAATGATGGGACCAGATGAATATCGTGATATGGCTGCCCACACCGTTACACTTCAGCATCCGTGGTGAATCATTGGAATCAAGCAATCAGGATTGTAGGTTTCTCTTCGGGTTCTCCAGACGTAAACCAGGCTCGATGTTGAAAATAACAAAAACTTACACTCGTCGGACCATATGACGTGCTTTCACTGATCAGCCGTCCAGGATTTATGCTCCCAACACGATATTTTACGTTTCTTTGCGTTGGTTGTCGTCACTAATGGTTTCGGTACAGTAGCTTGTCCATGAATATTCCCTTTATTGAGATCTCAGCGGACAGTGTCGATAGGTACAGGGTCCCTAAGATTGCCATTGAGCTCTGCAGTTACTTTAGCCGCCCTACTTTTGCGTTGTTCTGACAACAGTTCGTGTTGGCCTACGACGATCTCTGCTATTTAGTTTTCATTTGTGCCCGCTATTACGTTTACACGACCTCGGAATCTCAGTGCAAATACGAAGTGTGCACTACTCGTAAACAACCTGCATTGATACCAAGTCCGTACTGAGCACGCACAGTCCAGGGCGACACACGCCTTACAACCTCCCCATTACTATCACTGTTCACATTATTTTGCATGTCCCCTGCATGTTACATACAAGACAATGCTTCATAACAGTTTTACTTGGCAGATGCTGCTTCGTGACCGCATTGCGAGGCTTAAAGTGCTACGTGACGATATGTAACGATATGCTTTGTACTTGGTGAAGAGTGGTTTGTACCATCGTTGCATGGCAGAGATTGCATTGTACCGAAGTTGGCTTGCTGACCGCGCGTCGTACTGCTCTTAAGTGTCCGAGAGTGGTTAGTAACAATGGCACGCAGCAGAGAGTACTTCCTAACACTGTTCCGTGGCATAAAATATTTCGCAACGATGTTGTGTTGCAGAGACTGCTTCAAAACAATGTTGCCTGGCTGAGGGTGCTTCGTTATATTTTAGGACACAGTTACTATATAGCAACGCTGTGTACAGAAGGGTGTTTGGTAATGCTACTGTGTGAGGAGGGTGCTCCGCAAGAATATTGCGTGCTGGCGCCTGTTACCGATGTTACTCGTCAAGCGTCCCTTTTTACCGATATCATGTGGCAGTGGAAGTTTTGCACCAGTGTCACGTGGCGGGGAACGCTTCGTAACAGTGTTACTTGGCAGTGGGTGCTTGGTGACAGTGTTGACTGGCAGAAGCGGTGTTGACAAACTACTTGTTGGCTTATGTGTCAGGTTCTGTAACCGGTGCTTGTTAGACGATTTTTCTCACATTTCACCAGCACGAGCCGCTGGTATTGCGAATCCTTCACTTCCTTTGCTGATGGAGGACTAGAGTCGAGCTCGGTGCAGATTATATGTACCTGTCGTGCCGGCGTCCTAGGGCTTCCCTGTGGCGATTACATTACCGCTGTCGCTCTCCTCTTGCTACCTGCGTCCGTCATTCACTCCTGGACGAGAATTCAGAAGCCATTCACCTTCAGGCTTTCCTCCTTGTCGCAGATGCTGCTGTTACGTTTGTGGATCTGTAAGGCTTCACTGAAAAAGTGGGCGTGATAGCTCTTCTCCAGGGCAAGAAGTGGACCTGACCGATACCTGCACAAACTGTCAAATGGTCACCCTACCCGGGAAAAGGGGATGATTATTACGCCAGTAACTGGCGCAAGACGGATGTCGGAACCGTAGCGAGATGCACCACGGGAAAAGAGTTCTAAGGTGCTATGCGTACGCCGCCAGTAACATAAGAACTTTGGCGGGATCTGTCACTCATCGAAGCGGCACATCAGACGAAGATGTGTTGCGTACAGACTTTGTGCCACACAACCTCAGGGAAGTTGACAGAATCGGCCGTATGTTGCGTAAATGCTTATTGTGATAAAATGTATCCGGAAACCTGACTGAAAATGACTCACAAGTTCGTAGCGCCCTCTATCGGTAATACTGGAATTCAATATGGTGTTGGTCCACCCTTAGCCTTGTGGACAGCTTCAACTCTCGCAGGCATACGTTCAATCAGATGCTGGAAGGTTTCATGGGGAATGGCGGCCCGTTCTTTACGGAGTACTGCACTGAGGAGAGGTATCGATGTCGGTCGGTGAGGCCTGGCACGAAGTCGGTTTTCCAAAACATCCCAAAGGTGTTCAATAATATTCAGGTCAGGACTCTGTGCAGGCCAGTCCATTACAGTGATGTTATTGTCGTGTAACGACTTGGCCACGGGCCGTGCATTATGAACAGCTGCTCGATCGTATTGAAAGACGCAATCGCAATCCCCGAATTGCTCTTAAACAGTGAGAACCAGGAAGGTGCCTAAAACATCAAAGTAGGCCTATTCTGTGATAATGCCACCCAAAACAACAAGGGGTGCCACCTCCTCCATGAAAAACACTACCACACCATACCACCACCGCTTCCGAATTTTACTGTTGGCACTATACAAGCTGACAGATGACTTATGACTTTCTCCAGGCATTTGCCATAACCACACCCTGCCATCAGATCATCACATTGTGTACCATGATTCGTTACTCCACACAACGTTTTTCCACTGTTCAATCGCCCAATGTTTATGCTCCATACACCAAGCGAGGCGTCGTTTGGTATTTACCGGCGTGATGTGTGGCTTATGAGCAGCCGCTCGAGCATGAAATCCAAGTTTACTCGCCTCCCGCCTAACTGTCATAGTACTTGCAGTGGATCCTTATGCAGTTTGGAATTCTTGTGTGATGGTCTGGATAGATGTCTGCCGATTACACACTACGACTCTCGTCAAATGTCGGCAGTCTCTGTCAGTCAACAGACGCGGTCGGCCTGTACGCTTTTGTGCTGTACGTGTCCTTTCACGTTTCCACTTGCCAATCGCATCAGAAACAGCGGACCTAGGGATGATTAGGAGTGTGGAAATTTCGCGTGCAGAATTATCACACAAGTGACACCCAATCACCTGGCCAGTTCGGAGTCCGTGAGTCCACGGAGCGCCCCATTCCGTTCTCTCACGATCTCTAATTCCTACTGAGGTCGCTGATATTGAGTACCTGGCAGTAAGTGGCAGCACAATGCACTTAATATGAAAAATGTACGTTTTTGTTGTGTCCGGATACTTTTGGTCACCTAGAGTATGTAATCTGCTGCAGCGAGCTCGACTCCACTCCCCCACCAGCAATGGAGGGTGATGCATTCGCAATGCCAGCCACTCGTGCTTGTGTAACTTGAGAAAAATTTTGATACAAGCATCATACCAAGAGGACGAGGCAGAAGCCAACAGGCAGTTTGTCAACAAGTGGCCACGACAGCCTGAATGATGTAGAGCTGTCTTGCTAACATTTTCTGTGTCATAGGGTCATTTGTGACAGATTATTTTGCGAAACTTTCAGTACCAGTATTACCAGAAATAGTAACCGCGATTTCATTGTCGCTAGCTGCTGCTGAAGATCGATCACTTTTACTGCTGCACGCTGTGCATTTGATGTCACCATCACCATCACGATTATGAGTCGAATTACTTTGTACTTCGCTGTATACTTAAGGCATTTTAACGACTGACACGCAACAGATGAAGACGTAATTCGAAGCACAGGTGACACAGGAAAAACAGAACACAAACTAACTCCCAGCGGTCTACACGTTCTGACATCTGACTACTTCGCCGTTCTTTCAGTTATTGAAGTCTGAAAATTCAAATTCAGTATAAATTACACTCTATCCAACACGATTTCAGAAGAAAAAAATCTATGTCTGGACGTTTCGTGATAGTTCAGAGCTGCCACTTGAAGCAGAAAGAACTTATATATATCGTCCATTTACTGAATTTTTTGGCTAGGGGGGATGGAGCACTACTCACAGCTGGTATGTCGACTCACTGGTAGTGAAGGTGACTGTGTCAGAAGGATGTCTTAAAAGAAACTGGTCATTAAATTCGTACTTCGTAGTATAAACGTTTTCATCATATGTACCCAACTGGCTTAATATCTAGTTATTTAATACAACAATAATAATTAAGGGTTACTTCCTTGAGTTTACATTATTGAATTAACAAACAGCATTCTCTGACAATTTGGACTTTTTAGAAAACGCTCACTTCACTTATACGTCAATATCGATTTTAATTCCTACGAATTCATTTAGCAGTTTGATTTAAGGTAATCTATTTACAGCGGTGTATTACAAAAGCCAGCCGCCCATCAATTGCAATTACAGTCAAGAAGCAACAGCTGGCCACCGTGGCTGTGCGGTTCTAGGCGCTACAGTCTGGAACCGAGCGACCGCTACGATCGCAGGTTCGAATCCTGCTTCGGGCATGGATGTGTGTGATGTCCTTGGGTTAGTTAGGTTTAATTAGTTCTAAGTTCTAGGCGACTGATGACCTCAGAAGTTAAGTCGCATAGTGCTCAGAGCCATTTGAACCATTTTTGTTAAGTACCATAGTGCTCAGACCCATTTTGAACCAAGAAGCAACTATTTATCCTTTCACTTCGGTCCGATGACAACCTGTACCCCCTTTCTTTTACCGCAATTTTCAGTGAGGTATGCTGTGCATACCCTTTCAAATCTTGGGGTTTTCCTTGAGCGGCCGAGCATACACGTAGTTGGCGCCTAAAATACCCATTACATCTTGTACATAAAATCGCCTTACAAGGGGGATTATAATCCCAAAGAATCATTAATACTATAATAACACAGAACAATTCACAAATTTAAGTAAAAATCATATATTTTAAAAATGTTAAGTATTTTGTTGATTGTGCTGCAGATTATAGGAAATAGCTGTTAAAATCTCTAACACATATTAGAGGTAACAGATGTTAATACTGAATGAAACACGCACACTAGAAACAGACGCTTGGTACTGGACGGAAGCAGAGAAATCCGTCGTGTTCTCCTCGCCTTTAGCTGTAGTTAACAGACCCAGTATTTGTGGAATGAACCGTGAAGGCCAGTTAACTGCCGGATAAGTGATCCGGGAGCTCAGGGGCTTAAAGCCGCCACTGCTGCTTCCGTGTGCACCCCCAGCCCCTAGCTTTCCTTGTCTGCCAGGCTGTATCGACTCCCTGTCTCCCTGCCGGCCTCACAGTAGTAATCAACAAGTGGACCCTCATTAAACGGACATGCCCCTAAAAGACCCCAGCTGTAATTTACTGCTGTAGCGGGTCCCAACAAATGTCCGGTTAATTAAGTCCCGTGAGCTGGTAATTTAGCCGTATAAGCAACATGTCAGCACTTTTTGGCGAATCTCCGATTGCACTGCCTCCACAGGAGGAGGTTTAATACTGCCATTCATGTGCCCAAATTCACCAGAAGTCATCTGAGTAATTACTAAGCCTTCTCCCTTCGAGTGTTAATTGAGAAATCTTTACCACAGGCGTAACTAATAACTTTCATTGTACTCTTTCCAAACTATTTCCTTCCAGAAATACGTCGTCTTATTAGCTGTACATTTTTATGAGACAGAGATGGAACACAAAAAATAAAGGAAACATCCACTCTGATTAATACAGAAAGTATTTAGTTATAGTACCCTAAAGCTCATGAACAGAAGAACATTCTGTTTTTTCTACACCATTTAATCCGTAGTAATAACGGGTGTCCAGGAAGCAAGGACGAATTTTAGTTTTGCCCCATTTTGTCTTATGACGGTTGGCAGCCGTGGTTTTCGCATGTTTGTTACCTGCTATCTTTCCCATTAGCAGCCTCATAGCTTCTGAGTCGTGAGCTTTGTTGTTTGATTTTTATTTTCGTCATGGAGCAGATGACAACTCAGCAACGTAATCAAGTGATAAAAAGTTGTTGCAAAAACGGTGAAGGTCCAACGGCAACCGTTCGTGAATTGCGTGTGACACTCGGACATAATGCTGCTCCAACGGATTTTTTTTCCCCCCCTAAGGGACCAAACTGCTGAGGTCTTCGGTCCCTATACTTGCACACTATTTAAACTAACTTATGCTAAGAACAACACACACACCCAAGCCCGAGGGAGGATTCGAATCACCGGCGGGAGGGACCGCGCAATCCGTGACATGGCACCGCAAACCAAGCGGCCACTCCGCACAGCTTCAACGGAATTATCAGTTAGGAAGTTGATCCGGAAGTTTGAGAACACGGATTCTGTTTCAAAGGTTAAGAAAACAGGATGACCACTGTGACCGTTACTTACCGAAAATCGGTTCGCCGACGAACTCAACAATTGAATTTATCACCAAGTTCACTGTATGAAATCTTTTCAACAGGTCTGAAAATCCATTCGCATAAGCTTCAAATTACACAAGAGTTGATGACTGCATATCATGAAAAGATACATCGATTTGCTCAATTGGTCTTGTCTCGACAAGCAGAGAACGTGAACTTTACAAAAAGAATAGTTTTCTCAGATTAGATGCACTTTCACCTCAGTGGGTACGTCAATAAGCAGAACTTAAGAAGTTTGGGTAACGAAAATCCACACATGAATGTGGAAGATGAGATGCATCCACAGCTCACGTCTGTGTGGTGTGAGTTCTGGGCAGGAGCAGTGATCGAACCGTACTGTTTTGAAAATGAAGGAACTGCCGTTACTGGGAACGGCGACCGTTACGGAAACACGCTTTCTGATTGGTTTTTCCCTCTTATTGATGAAAATTACGGTTTCAGCAAGACAGTGTGACATGTTACACATCCAGTTAAACGATTGCTCTGCTGAATGAAAAGTTTCCTCAAACAATTATTTCTTTGCGTGGCAAGCATGAATGGCCTGCCAGATCATCCGATGTTTTGCCTTGTGAGTTTTTTGTGAGGATTTGTAAAATCAAACATGTACGTGAACAAAGCACAAACAATGCACCAATAGAAGGATGAAATTGGAAGGGTTATTAATGGCATCCCACCAGATGTTTGTGAGCACCTAATCGAGAACTTCAATGAACGCTTTGCTCGTTGCCGCGCGGCCTTGGTTGGTCATATGTAGGGTGTAATTTTTCATACGTAAATGGGAGAAGTTACTTAATGTGTTGTAAGTAGGCTGTTTAGGTTTTTATGTTGGTAACGCCACGTAGCGCTCTGTATGAAAATTACTGACTGTGTTGTTTGCAGTCTGTGGCTGGTTGCAATATTCGCTATTGTAGTGTTGGGCAGTTGGATGTGAACAGCGCATAGCGTTGCGCAGTTGGAGGTGAGCCGCCAGCAGTGGTGGATATGGGGAGAGAGATGGCGGAGTTTTGAGAGCGGATGATCTGGACGTGTGTCCATCAGAGACAGTAAATTTGTAAGACTGGATGTCATGAACTGATATATATATATATATATATATATATATATATATATATATATATATATATATATATAATGACTTTTGAACACTATTAAGGTAAATACATTGTTTGTTCTCTATCAAAATCTTTCATTTGCTAACTATGCCTATCAGTAGTTAGTACCTTCAGTAATTACAATCTTTTATTTAGCTGGCAGTATGGGCGCTCGCTGTATTGCAGTAGTTGGAGTAACGAAGGTTTTTGTGAGGCAAGTGATTCATGAAAGGTATAGGTTATTGTTAGTCAGGGCCATTCTTTTGTAGGGTTTTTTGAAAGTCAGATTGCGTTGCGCAAAAATATTGTGTGTCAGTTGATCAGAGTAGGTAAAGAGCGAAATGTCTGAGTACGTTCAGTTCTGCTCAGCTGTTCGAAAATCAAATAATGTAAGAGGTCTATCAGCACAGTAATTCATTAATTATTCTAAGGGGACGTTCCAGTGTTTGTAAAAAAAATTACATTTTCAAAAAATTTTGTATGCTCTGTAGTATTTTAATATTCATCGCTACTTCCCTTACACTCCCTGTTACAAAGTCGAAGGTAAATGTCTGTTACATTTTGATTTTCAGGACAACACTACTGAATCTATTTCGATGAAATTTCGTATCATGGTAGCTTGAACCCTGAAGAGGAACATAGGGTACTTAAAAAAAATTTGTAGTACATGATGCTGTTTATTTGAAGAAAATTACGTGAATTTAAAAAAAAATTATTCTTTAAAAATGCTGTGTATTTTTCGATTTTTGAAGTTTATTGTATTTGCGAGAACGGTTTTATTGTATGACATGTAGTACGTAATATGATTCTATGTAATGAATACAGTCCTCATACGATCCTCAATGTATTTAATCATACTTAAATAATAATATTATTAACTGTTACATTTTCACGGCTAAACCGTTGAACCGATTTCGAAGAAGGTCTGTGGAGATTGCGGAACGTTGAATATCTGAGGAACCACATGTGCCACTTAAAAAAAGGAAAAGGAAGTTCATCGCTAAGAGGGTGACGTAGGAAATGGAAATGGAACAGCTCAACTGCACAACCTGTACTTGACTAAACAGGCAGACATGTGAGGGCAGCTGACGATACTGGATGTACAACTGCTTTCTTGCTCAACATCACTCATCATAGTAAAACCACTGATATGCGAACGTAGCCACACATTGTTAATGAATGAATCGCCCACGAAGACAATGAAACACTATTGACTTTAATGTCCAAGAATGTAGTGCAGTTCATGCCAACTAATACTTGTTGAACGTTTTCTTCACGACCTTGCAATGTCAGTGGCCAGTGGTGCAAAGTGTGTGTGCGTGTGTATGTGTGTGTGTGTGTGTGTGTGTGTGTGTGCTCCCCAAATTCTGTTAGGGGTTATCAGTATGCTTGTATCTCCATACGTTTTCATGTAAATGCTTTCATTTTCATATGTCAAGACTTCCTGACTATCTCTGTCCTCAGGCCAATGATTAAGTTTTGATCATCGCTTCAAATGATTGTGTAGGGTTTGGTCCTTACAAAGTACTGTAGTATCTGTGATTTCTTTTTCGACGTAAACTTACGATCCAATCCATTACGATTATTGCTCTCCACGAGGCTGACTGGGTCCTGAAGGCGATCGCGGTAGGGAGAGTATGTAAGAGAAGGAGATGCAAGTGGGAAATTCCTCTGGCTATGATTTAGGCCAAAAATTGTGAACATGGAACTACGTAGCAGACAACTATTGCGCGTTTCCGTGTTAACCAAAAGACATCGTCAGTTACGACCGTAGTAGGCACAGGATCATCGAGAGTGGTCCGTGAGTCAATCGAAACGTGGCGCATGGTTGGTTGACTTACATTTTTCGCTACTCCAGGTCTACAGTCGTCCACGCAGTCCGGCACACTAGTATTATGTTACGGGAATCATTCACCTCGACTTACTTGACAGCCACGCGGGGTAGCCGCGGCTCCCTCCATCAGAGGTTAGAGTTCTCCCTCGGGCACGGGTGTGTGTGTGTGTGTGTGTGTGTGTGTTGTGTTTAGCGTACGTTTAAGTTACATTAAGTTGTGCGTAAGCCTAGAGACCGATGACCTTAGCAGTTTGGTCAAATAGTCCTTACCACAAATTTCCTTACAGGAGACATTTAGCAGTAATAAAAGGCACAATGAGAGTTTGTAACGTGCGCGTGGGGCACACAATACTCATTAAAGCCGGTACTATGGTAAGTGAGCGGGGTTCACCTTACGAGACAGGATTTTTGTATAGATATTGACCGCGTGTACCTGAATGGTGGCAAATCAGACTTACACCCACTCTGTACTAACAATGATCCGTCAAGTAAGTTCAAAATCCAATTACACGTCAGTATGTACCAAAAGCAACACTGAAGATGCTACCAATTTGATAATAATACGGTCGCCAGCCTAATTAGGCATTAACTGAGTTTCTTCCCTATACAAGTTGATGTATATTCATGCAAAACAACAAGTAGTAACACTGCATAATATAGTAGAATTGTAGAACCAGAAAATCTATTGAACTGATAGTTTCACGTTCTGTACTGATACGGAAAAAATCATGAATACATAACACTGTGCTATAATGTATACTACAAGACTCTATACTGTCTATTGATCTGATTAAAATCGGGCATAGGTTACCCTAGGAATAGCACTTTCGAGCCACACACAAAATGTCAATTTCATAAAGATAAAACACTGATAAATTTTGACTTATACACTCCTGGAAATGGAAAAAAGAACACATTGACACCGGTGTGTCAGACCCACCATACTTGCTCCGGACACTGCGAGAGGGCTGTACAAGCAATGATCACACGCACGGCACAGCGGACACACCAGGAACAGCGGTGTTGGCCGTCGAATGGCGCTAGCTGCGCAGCATTTGTGCACCGCCGCCGTCAGTGTCAGCCAGTTTGCCGTGGCATACGGAGCTCCATCGCAGTCTTTAACACTGGTAGCATGCCACGACAGCGTGGACGTGAACCGTATGTGCAGTTGTCGGACTTTGAGCGAGGGCGCATAGTGGGCATGCGGGAGGCCGGGTTGGACGTACCGCCGAATTGCTCAACACGTGGGGCGTGAGGTCTCCACAGTACATCGATGTTGTCGCCAGTGGTCGGCGGAAGGTGCACGTGCCCGTCGACCTGGGACCGGACCGCAGCGACGCACGGATGCACGCCAAGACCGTAGGATCCTACGCAGTGCCGTAGGGGACCGCACCGCCACTTCCCAACAAATTAGGGACACTGTTGCTCCTGGGGTATTGGCGAGGACCATTCGCAACCGTCTCCATGAAGCTGGGCTACGGTCCCGCACACCGTTAGGCCGTCTTCCGCTCACGCCCCAACATCGTGCAGCCCGCCTCCAGTGGTGTCGCGACAGGCGTGAATGGAGGGACGAATGGAGACGTGTCGTCTTCAGCGATGAGAGTCGCTTCTGCCTTGGTGCCAATGATGGTCGTATGCGTGTTTGGCGCCGTGCAGGTGAGCGCCACAATCAGGACTGCATACGACCGAGGCACACAGGGCCAACACCCGGCATCGTGGTGTGGGGAGCGATCTCCTACACTGGCCGTACACCACTGGTGATCGTCGAGGGGACACTGAATAGTGCACGGTACATCCAAACCGTCATCGAACCCATCGTTCTACCATTCCTAGACCGGCAAGGGAACTTGCTGTTCCAACAGGACAATGCACGTCCGCATGTATCCCGTGCCACCCAACGTGCTCTAGAAGGTGTAAGTCAACTACCCTGGCCAGCAAGATCTCCGGATCTGTCCCCCATTGAGCATGTTTGGGACTGGATGAAGCGTCGTCTCACGCGGTCTGCAAGTCCAGCACGAACGCTGGTCCAACTGAGGTGCCAGGTGGAAATGGCATGGCAAGCCGTTCCACAGGACTACATCCAGCATCTCTACGATCGTCTCCATGGGAGAATAGCAGCCTGCATTGCTGCGAAAGGTGGATATACACTGTACTAGTGCCGACATTGTGCATGCTCTGTTGCCTGTGTCTATGTGCCTGTGGTTCTGTCAGTGTGATCATGTGATGTATCTGACCCCAGGAATGTGTCAATAGAGTTTCCCCTTTCTGGGACAATGATTTCACGGTGTTCTTATTTCAATTTCCAGGAGTGTATATTGACTTTAACTTTTGCTGGTCAAACCAATGCGGAACACTTCAGAATTCAAATGAATAAAAAGGGGGGGGAGGACCCTGAAACTGTTATGATTACTATATAAAAAAAATTGGTTACCGAAATTATCATGCGATCAAGATTTCCAGTATATGAGTTACTACTCTTTTTGTCTTATTTACTTCTCATTTAAATACCTTTATATCTGTCTCGATATAATTAAACTTCATTACTATATCAATATTAAAGTTATGTTTCAACTTCGATATTCATTTACTGGTTCATTAAGAAAACAGTTCTTTAAACACCATTCTAACATAACTACGTCTGCAAGTAATTATTATTAACATAAAATTTAATTTTTCATTTCGGGACACTCGGATTGCACAACATTTGGAAAGGACCCTGCCTAGGTTAGTTGTGAGGATAATTAAATGAGGGGAAAGTTCTGGTAAAATTTAGGTTATTATTGAACAGTTCACTCTATGGTCCATACGCATACTGTACTAAAAGTTTCAACCTGCTTGTATCGATGCGGCGGTTGGCAGGCGGCGAGATGGCAAGGCACAGAGCACACATACTACCACAGCTATGGCTCTTGACGTATCGGCACTTTAATTCTTCTTAGCGTCCCAATACTTTTCCATTTAGTGCCTATGGAATTTTGCCATGCTGTGTGGACGTTGGAACAGCATACCCGAGGCTCAGTGAAACTACGTCTTCCAGGAGAGCCTCCTCGCTCCAGAAGGTGTTGCTCAGACCAATGCCAAACTCCAACTATTACTGCTGAGCCCGTTGTGCCGTGCAGTGCCCGCGTGCATTTTCCCGCGCTCGCCTGCCATCCACCTTTTACCGCTCCCTTACAGACGTGGTATTCACCCGAGGTTTTGCATTCTACATATCCTAAATCATTGCCTACGTATGGACCAGACGCACAGTTACAATTTTAAACATCTTACAACAGTTTCAACATTTGTTACATTTCAATTCTATTACAATATTGCTTGACATTTGACATAAACATTAATATTCACATTGAAACTTGTTTACAGTTTTCTTAACACAATGACATGAAACAAAAAAGAAATGAAATCAGAACATCAATTACACTAGTTTATCGAAAAATCAGATGGAAAAAAAATTTACTCATATGTACAATAGTACATATGCCCCTGTTTCCAGTAAATTTCACTAAGTGCAAATTTGATGGTAACACTAAACTTTATATTTATACAGGGGTTCTGAATCTTTGCATGAATGTGCCATCATAAAGTTTTATGTCACAAAACTTCCTTTCACTCACATCATATAGGTCTATACTTTTTAATATGTCGAGAACATTTACCTATCATTTACTTAAGTGCCTTTGGCACAGTCCAACCTCCTATCACAACATGATTTAAATAGCAAATTACTTATCATTATTAAATTTCTCAGAGAAATAAAACCAAAATCTGGAACACAAACACTTAACTACAAATCATTTACAAAAACCTATATACACTATAAAACAATTCGTTGCTGCTTGCATTAAATGGCAGTCATTTCCTTATTTACTAATAAAACACAATACTATTTAGAAAAATCACTACACATATTTGCTGCCTATTATTCAGATTTGGGCAGCCCACTTCGCATCATTTTATCATATCACCTGTACCACACATACAGTTCTCCTTTGACTATATATCTGCCGTCTTTGATTTTCGGCAATCCCACCTTTTATTTGGCTTGCAGCATTTACCCTTTCTTTTCAGATCTTTTCTCCATACATCTTTACATTTATAGTACATTTGGTAATATGAATCTCACATAAGTACATTAGCAAACTGACATTGGTATACATACATGTACAAAGATTTGTTACATTTAGAATAAAATAGTTTCAGCATAAGATACAGTACATTTACTGCACATTGCTTTCTGATTGTACTTAGGTTACTCACTCCTAGGAACATACAGTTCCAGGTCCACAACGTTTCTTTCTTACACTGAAAGGTCTCTTGGATTTTGGGTAGATCAGGTAGTAAGCATTATTGTGTGGAATGTTCTGTATTATATACGGTCCGTTATAATATATTTAAATTTGGAAATTTCATGGTTCAGTTCACTAGATTTTTCGTGGGTTTTTAAAAGAATATAATCCCCAATTTTAAATTTTGAAACTTTCAGGTTTTTATCATGTCTTTTAGATCTAGATTCAGCTTTTAGCTTTGCCCTTTTTCTGACTAATTCCTTCTTTTGACTCAACCCCAAGCTTGTACAAGGTGGAAACTCTAGTTTTTCCTCAATTAAACTTTTACTTCTGCTGCCTAACAAAATTTCTTCCGGTGGGAATCTAGTAGTTTCATGATGTAATGTGTTCATGGCATTCTCAAAGTCCGATATAAACATGCCCCAGGCTCTATCGTTATGACTGCAGTACGTTCTACACAATCTCCCGATTTCTCGCATGTACCTTCAACCCGGTTGCTAGCTGGGTGGTAGGCTGAGATATATTTAACCTCCACACCAATTTCCTCCATTCCTTCTTTCCAAATTTTGGATATGAACTGGGGCCCATTATCAGATAGGAGTGCCTTGGGTTTCCCGATGGTTCTGAAGTATTCGACCATCCTACTAAATACAGCTTTTGCTGTTGCCTTTTTCGAGGGGTATAATTTCACAAACTTTGATAATACTTCCAAAATTACTAAAATATATGCACAATTTCCCGAAGTCTTAGGGAGGGGACCATACAAATCTACTGATAATAATTCTAGGGTGTCTTCAGGTAATGTACTTTGCATTGGACCTCTACTAGTTCTGTTTGGTACTTTGGCCCTCTGACAGACATCACACGACTTAATTCGTTCATTTACCTTCATACTAACACTACCAGCAATCACTATTACATTATTCAATTTATCGAAACATTTCTTTGGCCCACTATGCCCCAATGCTAAATGAAAATAGTCTATGACATCAGTATCAAACTGGTGTGGCCAACATACTCTCCATTCCTCAGTGACTAAATCTTTTCTCCTGTATAAAATGTCTTTAAAGATTTTGTAGTATTTCTTAATTTGAGGATACTGCACACTTTCAAAATTTACCTTCACGGATTTTCATGTCAGATCCTCATTCTGATGGTACCTCATGTTTCTACATATTTGGTCAATTTTCCTTTTTCCTGAAACTTCTTTCATATAACTTATCTGGAAAGTACCCTCTTCACCATTTTCATTGGGCACTTCACTCATACCATTAGGCAATCGAGACAAAGCATATGCCACGTAATTCTCAGTACCCTTAACATAGCAAATCTCATAATCAAACTGCTGTAGGTACAAAGCCCAACGAGTTAGCCTGCCATTACGTAAACGACAATCTTTAAGAAAAGTTAAAGCTTTGTGGTCAGTATGTATGATGAGCTTATGGCCCCACAGATAATTCCTGAATTTCTTTAATCCCCATATAATGGCTAAAGCCTCCTTTTCCGACATAGTGGAGTTTATCTCGTATTTTGTTAGAGTTCTACTAGCAAACGCGATAGTACTGTGTTCGATTTCTTTGCCATCACAGATTTCTTGGAAAACTTCTATGCCAATCCCATAAGCACTACTGTCAGTACTCATGTGGATAGGTTCTGTCAGTATGGGGTGATGCAAAATATTGTCATTCAAAAGTTCACTTTTTAAATTTTCAAAATCTCTCATGCACCCTTCAGTCCAAACAAAAGCACTATCTTTCTTAAGTAGATTATTCAAATGAGGACTATTAAAAACTTGCCCCTTGACGAATTTTCTATAGAACCCACATAAAACTAAAAAGGCTTTCAACTGTTTTCTATTTCTAGGAGATGGACACCCTGCTATTGCACTTAACTTTTCCGGGTCCTTGCCAATACCGGTCGTAGTAATAATGTGCCCCAAAACCTTTATTTCCGACATCACGAATTCACATTTCTTCCACTTAAGTGTCATGCCCCCTGCTCGTAGAGCAACAAAAACTTTTTGCAATAATTCACAATGCTCCTCCCATCCCTCAGTAGCGATGAGTAAGTCATCTACATAAATGGTTAGCCGTGAACTCAATTCTCTCCCTAATACAAACTCCAGTGCCCTAATAAATAACGCCACAGAAGTGCTAAGCCCAAATGGCACTACTTTATACTGATAGCATTTCCCGGCAAATAGAAAGGCGGTATATTTACGGGATTCTTTGCTCAATGGGATTTGCCAGTATCCGGCGGTCATGTCCAGACTGGTTAAATACTTCACATTATAAAACTTTTGGAGCATTTCGTCCAGATTTTCAGGTCTGTCTATTTCCTTCTTTACAATTTTGTTCAAAGTCCTGGCGTCAATTACTACTCTTGAAACTCCCCTTTAAACAATTTATACAAGAGACTGTGCTTAACCTGACACACAATATTTTTAGCGCAACGCAATCTGACTTTCAAAATTCCCTACAAAATAATGGCCCTGACTAACATTAAACTATACCTTTCACAAATCACTAAATCACTTACCTCACAATAATCTTCGTTTCTCCCACTACTGCAATACAGCAAGCGCCACTACTGCCAGCTAAATAAAAGATTCAAACTACTAAAGGCACTAACTACTGATAGGGATAGTTAGCAAATGAAAGATATTAATAGAGAGCAAACAATGTATTTACCTTAATATCATCACATGCCATAATATATATATCAGTTCATGAAAAATTACAAAACTCCGCCATCTCTCTCCCCACATCCACCACTGCTGGCGGCTCACCTCCAACTGCGCAACGCTACGCGCTGTTCACAGCCAGCTGCCTAACACTACAATGGCGAGTATTACAACAATGCAAAGCAGCCACAGACTGCACACAGCACAGCCAGTGATTTTCATATTGAGCGCTACGTAACGGTGCCAATAAGAAAACATAAACAGCCTACTTACATAGAGAAAACATAAACAGCCTACTTACATAGAGAAAACATAAACAGCCTACTTACATAGAGAAAACATAAACAGCCTACTTACATAGCCCCCATGCTCCCCACAAAAATTTTTACAAATGGTGTTGGGCACTGGCCAATACAGATTTGACAAAAATTTTTCACAATTACAGTAACAAAGATATAAAATGCGCACACTTATTGATACAACGTTGGTCAAAAGCTCAAATTTTCTCACAGTCCCTAAAGACAGTCCTAATCGTACATAACAGGAGAATAGCAGTGTTTGTCTCAAAGTCTGAGCAGTAAAAGAAAATGCACACGGAAGTAGTGGATTTCCATGCAGTCTTGAAGAAGTAGTGTTGTCCTTCCAATGGAAAGACAGTGCTGACTCTCGACATGCTGACAGGTAATGGGCCACAACAGAGCAAACCCACAGCAGAGTCATTCGAAGTTTGGAAGAATATTGGTAGGTAGGTCATCACAGAGCAGACCCACTGGAGTCCTGGTAGAGATTGTGGTATTGGTGGGCCACCAGAGGTGCAGACCCACTGCAGTCCTTGTAGAAATAATGGCGTTGGTGGGTCATCAAAGATGTAGACCTACTGTTGTCCTTGTAGAGATAATGGTATTGGTGGGCCACCAGAGGTGCAGACCCACTGCAGTCCTTGTAGAGATATTGGTATTGATGGATCATCAAAGATGTAGACCCACTGTAGTCCTTGAAGAGATGGCCAGCAGCCATCTGTTGTGACTGTGCAGGTGCACAATCACCACTGAAGAGTCTTGCGGATAATGTAGCAAGTCCATAACCACCACTTGTGCGCTCACAAAGTTTTTGGAATTGTCCTTAGAACCAGCAATGCTGTTATCCAGTCCCTTGCTGAATTATTAACACACGTGCAAACACTAACAGTCCCTACTTCTCACATATTGTCCATATACTATGACCAACAGAAACGTGTGCAGTGAAATATAACTTACAAGTTAATAATGTCATGAACTGGTGACAATTACAATTTTATAACATAAGAATACAATTACAAAGGTACAAAATACCTCATTAAAGAACATAACAATACAGATAACATTAGTGGTACAGGCTTTACAAAAGAATAGAAATAAACATATACATCAGTGGAATTATGACATGAGTACATACATAATTTTTGAAACATCAACTTCACACATGAGCATTAAACAGAATAAATAATGTGTAAGCATATTTATAAGGTAAATAACATATTATTAATGCCAATTGTATTTGAGGATAAAAGTATTCCTCATCATAGTGAATGTAGCTTAATATTAAAAGAAAAAAAATTCTATGAAACTACACAGAGACAGGAAGAAAACAAATACACAAGGGTACACACACACATAGTGGGATAACACCAATAGGAAAGGACAGGGGTCGTTTTCAGTGTAACATGTGGTACTGCAGTCCAACCCAAAACTTCATATATCTTTCCTCTTATTTCATCCTTTGTTTCCACCAAAAAAATCCTATCCAAGCATGCTTTCTGTATTTATTTCACATATTTCTTACCTCATTATTTATTTCCAAGAAAATCCTACCTATACCTGCTTTCTGTACGGTTTTCGTATAGATTCTCAATGCATTTCTTCCAATTCATCGCAACTCATTCTCTTCTATAGACTACCCCCTCTTAAGCTAACTTAAATCTACTGAGCTCAGATGCTAAACTAAGGGACGAGGCAATGCAGCAGCACAAAACAATTAATACAAACAGCAATGAAAAGAATGCAAAATGGCGAAGCCAGCAGCAGTAAATCTAATTTACAGATAAAATGCAAAATTACAACTAATATGAGCCAATGTGCAGCAACATGAAAAATCAATGAGTAGTAAAATTGGCTTAGCAGAGTAATGTAATGTGAAATTTAGTAGCACTATGCCTGGCAAACAGCAACAGCAAATGCAATAACTTATATCTAAACATGACATAGCTCAAGCAGAAAAAATATTACAGTAAAAACAACAATGCAGATAAGGGAAATGTATAATCACATCTTAATGTCTATGTAATTAAAGTGGTGCACCACAAGAAGTTATTCTACCAAAAAGTTACCAATTACTTGAAAAGAAAATTATGAATGCAGTTACTAGTTCCTTCTTATTGTTCTTTCCTTTCCAAGTGCTCCTTTTTTTTAAAGAATGTGGATCATAAAATAATTATTTAATAGATCTGTTGACAGAAAGTGTTCACATTAGCAAATGCATTTCATTTTATAAAAGCAATGCTGCAACACAGCTGGAAACCAGATATCAAGTGAAATAAGCAACTACGAAAAGCAAAGTATAAAAATTTCATTCAGTAGTCATGTGACATTTCATAAGTTAGTAGCTCTCAACTCTCGTAGAAAGACGCTTGTCGTAATCAAGTGTGCAGATGTACGAATATTTCCCATCAATTCATAAGCATTTCAGCAATTAGCACAAAGTGCGAGTAATCATATGTTTTCAAGTAACGAGGGTGTCGCATTAGCGATGAAAGGCACACCCTAATGGCTTGTTCTCCAGGTGTTTGACACAGCTGTGTGCCCACAACGCATTACAAAAATCATATGTGGTTAATGGCGTCCCCTTTTTTTTTTACCTGTGCCGCTGAAAAGGGCTCGCAATAATGGCTTTTTCTCCAGGCGTCTGACACAGCTGGGTGCCCGCGACGCATTACGTGCAGGTGGTCACTTAACTTTCGTACGGAAATATTTACGACAGCACTACCGTGGTAGTCTCATATAAAAATATTTCACAGGTCAAGAATTAGCGTTGCAAATCTGTAGAAACAAAACCCTATAAATATAACAGTGTCCAAAAAATTTTCACCAGCATTGTGATACATTCACTCATTTCATAACTCTTAAAGTACGATTCTTGGTTTCCAACATCCTTTTTCACAAGTCAAGAGTCCCTACCCACTATTCATTACTCATTACCTTATTACACATATACGTATCCATCGACACTCGTCAATATTTCGTCATTATAAATATGAAGCATAATCAAATAACTCATATAGCCTCAGCCTATTATCGTAAACATACCTCAGCAGCATAATACACATCGTCGTCGTAAAAATAACATCATAACACCTCAGTCAAATCTCAAAATCGTCGTAGCTTCCTCCAATAATTAAAAAAATTCTCTGCTCATGTCAAAAGTGTCATCTGCCTCAAACGTACTTTAAAAATCATAATCCCTTTACCAAATACATCATTCAAAGCTCTCATAGTATCACAATGGTTCCGAAAAAATATGAACAGTTTACAAAGTACAGACAAAATACAATTTCGTAAGTGTGAAGTTATCCAACGGTGTAATTATGTAAACACCTGTCACTGATGTAGTAAAAAAAAGTTTCTTTCTCTGTTAAATGATCAGATAGCTGTGTAATTTGTGTGTTAGAGAAATATGGTACCGATGTGTAGAGTTGTGTAAGCAAATACCATATTAGCTAGGGTTCCTTGTGGTTGCCACACACATGGTACACAAAGTAAGCGTGTACCCCCCTGAGGATTAATGTAATTATACCCCCAGGTGTTACAAATTACAGCAATGGAATGAAATGTATCACGGAAAACTTTCTTTGTAATTAAAAAATCTTTGAAAATAAGTGTTTTAAGTATAAGATTAATCACTCAAATGCGTGTCCTGTAGCGCTAAATGCGCGTCTTGCTGTAAGATAATTCTGTGGAACTGTCGTAGTTATCGTCCTCTGTAAGCAAGGTTCTGCTAAAGTCAATGTACTTACCTCATGAAACACAAAAGTGAAATGCTTTGCGTATAGATATCTTAGTTATTACGCTTATTGCCGTGATGAGGAAAGTACTGTACAGTAACGTATTGTTATGCCACGAAAAAGGCTGTCTCATTGTTGCTATACCACAAAAGTTACTACTAAAACATGTTTTTCTTCCTAGAAGAATTCAGAAAACTGTGCAGATATAAAACAGATACACTGCAAAAGCAACATTGTAAATTGTCACTCATTAGTAGCGTCGTGATAAAAATCGTGTAGCTGTCACATAAACTAACCTCTGTGTCATCTGGTATCTCTCAGAAAGTACTTTAAATCCGGAATGTATTTTCAAGTAAACCAAAATATTGCATTAAAATCTCATGAGCAGTACCAGTACATGTTCTATGTATGTAAGCCTGATAGTCGTTACGTAATCGTGCAACTAGCAAGCAAGAACGTACAAATACAACACTGTGTCGTCTGTTCACTATAACAATGCATTCGTAATTTCTGTTTAAATAAGTTCTCATGGTTCTTGGCTGGATATTTAACTTCAAACATTGTTGCATGGTAACAGTTTCTAAAGCATACTAGTAACGTCAAGTGAAACGTTTTATGGCAAAGACAAAGTTAAAAGGCAGATTATCTGTCAATAAATGGTTTTACATGAGAAATGTGGTGTAAACCTTTACTCTTCCTAGTACGCAGAATTTCAACTTGAATGCAATTATCATGCGGTATTCGTCCGTAAAGAATACTGGAATTTTGCTCAAGGTTAGCGTCAATGTTATTTTTCTCTGAGCCAGCCGGCGCACGCGGCTGCCTGCGGTGTGAGTCATTGTCTGTTTCTTTGTTGGCGCGCGTCGTTACTGGGATTAGGAGGCCTAACTTCCACAAATTCGCCTTGCCGAGAGGGCCCAGCTCTGTTTAAAGCTCGCCAGTTCTGATGAAATTGACGTCTGTCGTTATGATCATATCGTCTGTCGTCATGTCGGTAGATTCCGTAGTTTCTTCCTTGTCCGTCACGTGGTGGAGAATTTCTCCCTGAATCGTAACTGTGCGCCGAACTGTTGCGTCTGAAGTTATTCTGCCTCCCTTGATAATATTTATTTTGGTTCCCGTATTGTCTGTTTCTCTTATTGTCTCTGTGATAATCATTACCACGGAGAGGTGATCTTTCCCTGTAGTTATTACTACTCTGCCAGTGGTTGTCATACGGGTGGTGTCTGTTTTGGTCACGATTTGCGTTGTAAGAATAGCCTTGTCGTGTCAAGTTATTACTTCTTTCATCGCGGAATTGCGACGGATGTGACCTGTAATTGTTGTGTTCCTGGTTTCGCGTTCCGCGATTGTCAGTGTCAATTTCTAATTCTTGTAAAAGTCCCTGAAATGCTTCAATGTCGTCTTTGCAACGCCCTGCCAAAATAATATGTCGTAAATGTTCAGGTAATTTGATTAAGCAAATGCGGATGAGTTCTGAGGGGCTGTATGGGTTTGACAGGTACTGATTCTTGTGCAACATGTCTTCAAAATATTTCACAAGACTGGAGAATTCAGATTGTTCGAAATGTTTCATCATTATGATGCCATGTTTTACGCGGTCTTGTGTGGCTTGAGACCAATATGCTGAGAGGAAGGCATGGTAAAATTCTCCTTCACTGTGGCAATCGTGAATTACCGATCGCATTCTTACAGCTGGTTCATTCTCCAAGTAGCCACACATAAATTCTAATCTGTGCTCCAATGACCAGTTGGGAGGAAAACAATGAGAGAATTGATGGAGCCATGCTTGTGGATGAATGTCGTTGCCAGAATTCTTAAATGTTTTGAATTTACGTGTAGTAATGAACAGCTTATAGTCAAAATCATCATGTCGGCAAGTCGCATGTCGGTCATTGTTACGTCGTTTCGGCGGTTCCATCTCAAAATTCGGCGTACCTTGCCAACTTCTTTCACAATTTCCGAAGTGCCCTGTGTTGTTATTTTGTGTCTGTTCCGTATTTGTATGTCCCTCTTCCCGTATTGGGGCGCGAGTATCCTCTGAAATACGTAATTCTTGTATTAACTGTGTCAGCTGATCTTGTACTTCCCGGATTTCTCTTTGGTGTTGCGTATTAATCTGATTCTGATTTTGTTTGAATTTCCTAATTTGTTCGCACTCTTCAGTGTCAGTGAAGGCTACAGGTCTTGTGTCATTCAGATCATCATCTACCTTTGTAGATAAGTTAGTGACCTGATCCGAAAGTTCGGCTACTTTCTCCGATAGTGAACACATTTCCTCAGTGTGTTTTTCTGAACCAAGTTTCAGAATGTCCATTTGTATTGAAATCGAATCTACTGTGTCCTTTAAGTTTTCCTGAGTTATTGCAAGTTGCGTAACCGAATCGGTAGATGCAACTGAGTCAATTTTAGCTTGCAAGGTGTTGTGATTTTCATGAAAAATAGTTTGCAGTTCTTTTATGGCTGCTTCATGATTCTGTAATGCATTTTCATGCCGCGAAAAAATAGGTTGGAAATGCTCACAAATTTGTGATTTTACGTCATTACAGACTTTTTGACATTTCGATTCAATGTTATGTAACTCACTAGTTAAATCTTCACGTGTTTGTTCAAGTGTGGTGTCTAACTTTTGAAGATTTTGTTCCATTGTGTCTAACTTTTTGAGATTTTGTTCCACTGTGTCTAACAGCTGCTGTGTTTGTCTCTGGTGTTGTTCCATTGTGTCTAACTTTTCAAGCTTTTGCTGTGTTTGTCTCTGATTTTGTTCAAGTGTTGTGTCTAACTTTTGTAGCTTTTGTCCCATTTGTTGCATTAACTGTAATAACAATGCACTGGTGTCTGAAACATGTTCCTCAGTGCTTTTCGGCAGTGAATTTGCACCGGCAACATTGACATTTTGACATGCAGAAAATGTGTCTTGACTTATTTGAGAAAACGGCGAGAACCCAAAACCTGAGTCTACAGTATTCGCAAAATTGTGTCCTGTCATTCCCGATTCCTGAGGCAAGCTGTTGCCGACCGATCGATCGATAATGCGTCCCTCTTCACTAATTGTTTCACTGTCCACGCCATTGTTTGCCGCCTGCTCCATTTCCCTATGAACAGTTACCAAATTACTACTTTGAACATCAGTTAATTCATTACTCGGTGGCGCTAACACACTGCTTTCATTTTCACTGTCATTTCTCAGTTTACTTTGGAGCCTAGTATTACGTTTTTCACACGCCATTATTGTCAAAGTATTTCACACGACAACACAGAAAAACACAATTTGAAGATCAAAAATAAGAGAACACATTAAAATAGCACTGAAAATAATATCTAGTTAATGGCAGCTGCGAAATACTTGGTGCAAATCTACATGCATGCCACAACTGTTTTACTGTACAACAATGAAAGACTGCAACTACAAAGGAGATTCTCTCTACAGTTACGCGCTAGGAATAAACAAAATCTACACTAATTACACAAACTACAAGAAAAAATCAGAAGATTCCAGTGAGGTATCCTAGGCTAAGGGTCGACATATGAAACTCCCCTTTAAACAATTTATACAAGAGACTGTGCTTAACCTGACACACAATATTTTTAGCGCAACGCAATCTGACTTTCAAAATTCCCTACAAAATAATGGCCCTGACTAACATTAAACTATACCTTTCACAAATCACTAAATCACTTACCTCACAATAATCTTCGTTTCTCCCACTACTGCAATACAGCAAGCGCCACTACTGCCAGCTAAATAAAAGATTCAAACTACTAAAGGCACTAACTACTGATAGGGATAGTTAGCAAATGAAAGATATTAATAGAGAGCAAACAATGTATTTACCTTAATATCATCACATGCCATAATATATATATCAGTTCATGAAAAATTACTAAATTCAACCAATATCTGGTTCTTTACCGGCTTGCTAGTCTTTCCAGTAGCACCAACAATTTTTACACCAGTCACTGACATAATCACTAGTCCAGGCTTATCACAGATGTGTTCGAAAAACGATTGGGAGATCGCACTTATCTGAGATCCTGTGTCAAGAAGTACTTGCAATTTCACATTATAAATTTCAACTGGTATTAGAGTTTATTTAACAGCCAAATGCTTTCATTGTTGTGTTCTTCCCTAAGCAAATCCGTGTCGACGATAACATCGCCCCAAGATATGCTTTTGACCTGCACATTGTAATGTCCCCACAGAAAATACCCTCTACCACGCACCAATTAATCATTGTCAATCAAACCATCCACATTCATTCACTTTGGAAAAGTCTCTGATCTGATTTTCTCGTAACATATGCGGCTACAGCTCGACGACGCCAAAGTATTTTCTAGTGCGTTTATTCTTTGAAATAACATGCATTCTCCATGGTTGTTAGAGTGGTAGCTAGGACAGCTTCTGGAGTATCTGTTGAGGGATTGACGTGTTTCTGAGAGATACATATTCGGCTTTTCTTCTCGCTAAAGCGAGCCAATTAACATTTGTGCCGCTAGCGGTTTGTTTCGAAGAGAAAGAGATTGTAAAAAGAAAAATAATTAAGACGTGGAATCACCGGAGATCTGGATATGTAATGGAGATGGATTTAATACACAATTTCCTTCATAAATAAGGTTTGTGACTTTTTTGTTCTGGAGTGAATGAACGAATGAGTTTTTCTGAATCATTTGATGATCACGTTGGCCCTGTAATTAGTGGGGAAGTTTCAGCTGTGTCGAAGAGAGCCTGCAATCACTGAGTCTGTGTTAAATCGTCCAAAAAGGCTTCTTACACATCTGGAATTCGCAATTTTTCTTAAAAGGAACAAATTGTCCACAGGATGGATTTTCCCGACTGAATGCAGGGTTTAACAGTAATAATAAGTGTTAAAACATCACCTATATCTGGCGGTTTCTTTGTTTCCCGGAGCTCAAAGTCATTAAATACTTGAACTCTTAGTAACAATAACAGTGAGTCGTCCGGCGGCTCCTTTTTTCTGTGTTCAGTCTCAACATCTGGATTTTGTTTTGAAACTTCGTCATCAGTGGGTACAATATCGCAATTAGCTGTACTCCCATTATTTTCACTAGTACCGAAATACTTGTCATCTGAACTATCGTCAGAACCCGACCATTCTGTATCGCTTTCAGGTTCTAACATAAAAGCTTTTCTGAGACAGGCACTAAGTTCTTCCTCTGCATTTTCTTCAGACTTTGATTTTAGCTCAATATCCTCTTTTGGCAAAATGGCCTCATTATCAGCTTTACTCACATCCACTGTTACTTCATATTTAGTGTAATCCTCGTGGACTTCAGTTATTCTTAGGTAATTACCTGCCCCTTCCCCAAGGTGCCTTTTGGTAACAGCTTGTACTGTTGGTGGATCGTTAACAGAAGTTACTTCCTCGTCAATGCTTAGGATTTAATCCTCCAATACCTTCCTATCTTTAACCATCATCCTAACGGCAGCATGCGTACTTTGCGCGGCGCTATTTACTCTCTCAACTTCGGGCCATGTCACCTTATCGACGTCCCTACTATTCCCTTTTTCACTAATTAACCTCCTTGCCTCATATTCCTTCTTAAAATCCTCCCACTCACACTGCTTGAGGCCCTTGTACAGATCGTCGATCTGCACACGCCAATCAGTTACTTCTGCTAATTCATTCTCGCCATTTACTTCATTGCTAACACTGCTAACCGCACCTCTCAGTGTATCCACAGTTTCGTCTATTACTTCCTTCGCCACGAAATTACCACTCGTAATGTATTCACCAGCTCTTACGGCAATGTTTGTACCTAATTCTGTCGCATTGCTAGCGGCTTCTCTCTGAACAGCTGTTCTGCTAGGCTGGGCCGTTGCCCTCTGATGCTCCACTCGCCTGTTAACATGTATCGCTCTGTGCGGCGAAGATGAGTCATCTGCGCTCGCACCTGTCACTTGTTTCGCAACAACACGTTGCGTCGTTCCACGCCTGTCTCTAAACTGTCTAATAACTTTACTGTCAGTCCGATAACATTTCTTAAATCGGGGCCGGTATGTTCTGTCCGCTTCCGTATGGCCTGCAACGTTCGCGGAAATCAGTTTCCCACGTCGTTATTATTTTGCGCGGTGTACCCTCTACCGCGACCTGGATACCCCCTCTTCCTCTTCCTCTGCCTCTACCTCTCTGTATCATGTTGACGCGAAACCCATCACCGTCATTTCTCTCGTCATTATTGCGGTTATTCCTGTTACTAAAATTGTGATAATTGGCACGACTTTCGCGCCAGTGATATTCGTCTTCGACCCTTTCGAGAAACGCTTGGAAGCTACGATGATTGCTTCCCACATATCTCTTCGAATCTTCTGGAAGCTTTTTATATAGCTCCCATATGATTTCAGAATCGGATCTTCTCCCTCTTAAGTGTGTCAACTTTCGGTACCAATATTCGCAGAAATCTTTCAAAGAATTCCTGCCCCTGTTATCATGAAGTTTGGCCTTGATAAACTCACGCCACAAATGATCCTGTTTTTGTTCAGACCAATATTCTTCCGTAAACTTCTGCTTAAACTCTTCGAACGTCATTAGTTCGGTATTCAAGTCAATTCCCCAGCGCTTAGCGTCGCCTACTAAGGCGCTAATTACTACGTTTATATTCTCCTGACCAGACAAGTGTTCAGGAAACATCCTCTCGCAATTTTTGATGAAATCCAACGGATGCCATCCATTACGTTTCTTGGCGGGATCGAAGCGCTCCTCACCTTCCAACAGCTTCGTAAGTGGTGTGCCATTACAGACAACACCAGGCCTATCTTTGACTTTACTCTCAAGATCGAAAATTTTGCCCTGAGTTTTCGATGTATTTTGTTCACATTTTTGCACACATCTGATAACTTTTTCGCCTAAATTTCTTTCACTATCTGAAACTGCATTTTTCAACTGTGAGATTCCATGTTGGCATTCGTTTACGATCTCAGTTTTAAGACTGAAAACTTTTTCGTCTACTTTTGTTTCTACTAGAGGCTCTACTTTCTCTTGGATGTTGAGAATTTCAACATCAGAGCTACTGTTAATTTTGTCAATTTCCCCCTGCATAGTATTCATATTTTTATTAATTGTGTCAATTTCAGACTACATAGTATTTACTACAGAGCTTAAATTGCCCACTTTTTGTTCTACCTGTTCTATTTGTTTACTAATTTTAATCCTTGTTCTTCGACCTGTGCTTTAAGTTGACCATCTTGTGTTTTAAGCTGCTCGTCAACGTGTGTTTTAAGCTGACCAACTTGTGTTTTAAGCTGCTCGTCAACGTGTGTTTTAAGCTGATCAACTTGTGTTTTAAGCTGCTCGTTAACGTGTGTTTTAAGCTGATCATTCTGTGTTTTGAGCTGCTCACTCTGTCCTGGTAAAGGTAGGAGGTGAGATACTGGCAGAAGTGAAGCTGTGAGTACCGGGCGTGAGTCGTGCTTCGGTAGCTCAGATGGTAGTGCACTTGCCCGCGAAAGGGAAAGGTCCCGACTTCGAGTCTCGGTCGGGCACACAGTTTTAATCTGCCAGGAAGTTTCATATCAGCGCACACTCCGCTGCAGAGTGAAAATCTCATTCTAGTAAATGTAGTGCACACATCTGAACTTGTTTGATTTTAAATGGGGTTGCAGTGTGCACATCAAGCACATGCTTCAATGGAGAGCAGTAATATAGGGGAACTAAGTTGTGTAGAATGTGTCTTCCATTACTGTGTATAGTCAGCTTTCTTATCTGAGAAGGTATTATGGGTAACATTTGTGATGCACTGCAAATTGCTTCATCATTCACTCTAACACACGCGCACTCACAAAATATCATTTATCTTTCACAACTTCCATCTATTGAAAATAAAAGTGTTCCAAGAATAGTCTTTCATTCTGCAGATTAGTTAGGTGCTAAAATTGGTGATAATGTGGGGGATGGGTTCTAAAGACGGCAGGGGAGGAGGGGTGGGGGTACTAGCAAATATCTGATTGCACTCAGGAGTAGTGATGTAAGAACGGTTGGGACCCAAATCTAGGGTATCAGAGGGAGCGGTACTACTCGGAAAGTGCAACTTAGTCGCCGGTTATCCAGATCCGCAGGACAGCTGTGATAGGTTGATCTCTAAAGTGATCTCGCCCCCTGCCTGTGGTTGGCGGAAAGCTGCTCCCCGCATCAGCCTCGTGGAGGGGATGCGGGAGATAAATGGTGTCGCATTGGGCGTGAAATGCGGACGCGTTTCGGCACCTCCGGCCGCTGGAAGCCGCCGTGACAAATGGACCGCGGCGGTGTGTCTCTGCCACCGCGTTCCGTGGCCAGGCGACGGCGGCAAGGAGTGGTAACGCGGAAACGTCCCTACCTGTGATTCTCGCTGCGGTGGAGTTACTGTGGTGGTGGTGGTGGTGGTAGTTAGTGTTTAACGTCCCGTCGACAACGAGGTCATGAGACACGGAGCGCAAGCTCGGGTTAGGGAAGGATTGGGAAGGAAATCGGCCGTGCCCTTTCAAAGAACCATCCTGGCATTTGCCTGAAACGATTTAGGGAAATCACGGAAAACCTAAATCAGGATGGCCGGAGACGGGATTGAACCGTCGTCCTCCCGAATGCGAGTCCAGTGTGCTAACCACTGCGCCACCTCGCTCGGTGGGAGCTACTGTTCTAGGTAGTTTTCAGAGTAATAATTTAGTATTATTTCACCAGATGGCTTGTTACACCTTCATTTTTAGAACACTACGTCCTCCTGTAGATTTCCAGCGACCTTGCCACAGTGGTAACAGTGGTTGCCGTCAGATCACCGAAGTGAAGCGCTGTCGGGCTTGTATGGGTGACGGTCCGGTTCTGCGGGACGCTGTTTTACATCTACATCTACATCCTTACTCCGCAAGCCACCTGACGGTGTGTGGAGGAGGGTACCTTGAGTAGCTCTATCTGTTCTCCCTCCTACTCCAGTCTCGTATAGTTCGTGGAAAGAAAGATTGTCGGCATTCCTCTGCGTGGGCTCTAATCTCTCTGATTTATCCTCGTGGTCTCTTCGCGAAATATACGTCTGAGGGAGCAATATACTTCTTGACTCCTCGGTGAAGGTATGTTCTCGAAACTTCAACAAAAGCCCGTACCGAGCAACTGAGCGTCTCTCCTGCAGAGTCTTCCACTGGAGTTTATCTATCATCTCCGTAACGCTTTCGCGATTACTAATGGTCCTGTAACGAAGCGTGCTGCTCTCCGTTGGATCTTCTCGATCTCCACTATAAACTCTACCTAATACGGATCCCACATTGGTGAGCAGTATTCAAGCAGTGGGCCAACAAGTGTACTGTAACCTACTGCCTTTGTTTACGGATGGCATTTTCTTAGGATTCCTAAAATGAATCTCAGTCTGGCATCTGCTTTACCAACTATAAATCCTATATGGTCATTCAATTTTAAATCACTCCTAATGCCTACTCCCAGATAATTTATGGAATTAACAGCTTCCAGTTGCTTGTAGCTAAATGATAAAGGATCTTTCTTTCTATGCATTCGCAGCACATTACAGTTGTCTATATTGAGATTCAATTGCCATTCCCTGCACCATGCGTCAATTCGTTGCAGATCCTCCTGCATTTCAGTACAATTTTCCATTGTTACAACCTCTCGATATATTACAGCATCATCCGCAAAAAGCCTCAGTGAACTTCCGATGTTATCAACAAGGTCATTTATGTATATTGTGAATAGCAGCTGTCCTACGACACTACCCTGCGGCACATCTGAAATCACTCTTACTTCGGAAGGCTTCTCTCCATTGACAATGATATGCTGCGTTCTGTTATCTAGCAACTCTTCAATCCAATCACGCAATTGGTCTGAGAGTCCATATGCTCTTACTTTGTTCATTAAACGACTGTGGGCAACTGTATCAAATCCTTGCGCACGTCAAGAGACATGACATCTACCTCGGAACCCGTGTCTATGGCCCTCTGAGTCTCGTGGACGAATAGCGTGAGCTGGGTTTCACACGATCGTCTTTTTCGAAACCCATGCTGATTCCTACAGAGTAGATTTCCAGTTGCCCACCGTGTCGCGCTCAGCACTTGTTAGGCCTCTTGAGGAGCTACGTGACTTAGAAGTGGCGTCTCCTGTCAGAAAAATTGACAACAGCCGGTAGAGCGCTGTGCTGACTACACGGCCCTTCATATCCGCATCCCGTGAGGCCTATTGGCTGAGGATGACACGGCTGTCACTCGGTACCACTGGACCTTCCGAAACCTGTTCGGATGGCATTTAATTTACACCTGCCGATCGATGCATAGTTAAAGTCTCCATCAGTGGTTACTGCATGATTCCCGAAAATGCATGCTAGTGAGCAGAGATTTCCTCTCAAGTTGTCAGTTACATCTTGGGGTCAGTCTGGTGGACGACAGAACCTGACAATTATAAGATATACCAAATCATGATAGTGAATCTTCTCTAGTCAACCTTTCGTGCACCTTCAGTTCCTATCTCGGTGAATCTGAGTTTCTTGTTTGCTGTGATACCTCACTTACCTTTAGCCTATGCTTTCGGCCTATATTGGGGAGACGATGTCCAAAGTACAAACGATATAAAATACAAGCCGGCTATGTCACTAAAACCACTTCTGGTAAAGAGGAATCTGTTTGCAACTAACACTAATTTAAGTGTTAAGAACTCTTTTCCAAAGGTATTTGTGTGGAGTGTATCCTTATATGCAAGTGAAACGTGAAGCAAAGCGGTTTAGTCAAGAAGACAATAGAAGCTTTTGTAACTTTGTGCCACGGGAGTTTTCTTAACTTTAAGGAATTAATGAGGAGTTACTAAATCAAATCGGGGAACTAAGAAAAATGTACGATTCTGCTGTCCCTGTTTTATTACGAATTACGATCCATGTTCCTTCGGGCATACATACATGTATGAGGGAACAGATGCTGTAGCGATTACAGCCGTTATGAAATACACGTAATGTATTCGCAGATGCGACTATGGACAAACATAAGGTGTATAACGGTTTGATGACATTGAAAAATTGTGTGGAACCGGATCTCGAACCTGGATTTCCCGCATATCGCGAGCGGATGCCCTACTATAAACACTCTGCACTTCCGTTTAGTTAGGACTTAAATTAATAGTGTACCAAAATATCCCTGTTGTGCGGGGAAGTCATCTATTCCGAAAAAGAAATGAAATCCATGGAATGTAGGTGCAGTTATATATTGCAGCAGTACTGAAAAGAAAGGGAAAGTCGGTTATGGCAAATGAGTATATAACTGAGTTGGATTATATTACAGTGGTTACTTGTATTTGGAAATTAATGAATCAATGAAAATTAACGGTCACTAGTTCACCACGTGAATCAAACTACAATTGCAAAAATTACTATTTGTCACATCACAGTGAAACAATACCTTTCACTTTAATAACAACTCTAGAAATCAATTATTAATAATCAAAGAGCAACAAAATCTCATCAGTAGTACACAGGTACGTAAATGAAAAATTCCTCGTATTAATAACTGTAACACTTACCGTCTTTAATTTTAGTCAAAAATTATTTAGTTTCATTCATTACTGAAAACTGTCATTTAGCTTCAAAATTATCGTAATGACATAGCGTCATTCAATAATCACCTTCTCTTGGCCAGAAATGCCTTTTTTGCCATAGCGAGTCTGCTTTTGACGTCCTCCTTGCTCCGTCCGTCATTGGTTATTATACTGCCTAGGTAGCAGAATTCCTTAACTTCATTGACTTCGTGACCATCAATCCGGATGTTAAGTTTCTCGCTGTTCTCATTTCTACTACTTCTCATTAGCTTCGTCTTTCTCCGATTTACTCTCAAACCATACTGTGTACTCATTAGACTGTTCATTCCGTTCAGCAGATCATTTAATTCTTCTTCACTTTCACTCAGGATAGCAATGTCATCAGCGAATCGTATCATTGATATCCTTTCACCTTGTATTTTAATTCCATTCCTGAACCTTTCTTTTATTTCCATCATTGCTTCCTCGATGTACAGATTGAAGAGTAGGGGCGAAAGGCTACAGCGTTGTCTTACACCCTTCTTAATACGAGCACTTCGTTCTTGATCGTCCACTCTTATTATTTCCTCTTGGTTGTTGTACATATTGTATATGACCCGTCTCTCCCTATAGCTTACCCCTACTTTTTTCAGAATCTCGAACAGCTTGCACCATTTTATATTGTCGAACGCTTTTTCCAGGTCGACAATTCCTATGAAAGTGTCTTGATTTTTCTTTACCCTTGCTTCCATTGTTAGCTGTAACGTCAGAATTGCCTCTCTCGTCCCTTCACTTTTCCTAAAGCCAAACTGATCATCACCTAGCGCATTCTCAATTTTCTTATCCATTCTTCTGTATATTATTCTTGTAAGCAGCTTCGATGCATGAGCTGTTAAGCTGATTGTGCGATAATTCTCGCACTTGTCAGCTCTTGCCGTCTTCGGAATTGTGTGGATGATGCTTTTCCGAAAGTCAGATGGTAAGTCGCCAGACTTATATATTCTACACACCAACGTGAATAGTCGTTTTGTTGCCACTTCCCCCAATGATTTCAGAAATTCTGATGGGATGTTATCTATCCCTTCTGCCTTATTTGACCGTAAGTCCTCCAAAGCTCTTTGAAATTCCGATTCTAATACGGGATCCCCTATCTCTTCTAAATCGACTCCTGTTTCTTCTTCTATCACATCAGACAAATCTTCACCCTCATAGAGGCTTTCAATGTATTCTTTCCACCTATCTGCTCTCTCCTCTGCATTTAACAGTGGAATTCCCGTTGCACTCTTAATGTTACCACCGTTGCTTTTAATGTCACCAAAGGTTGTTTTGACTTTCCTGTATGCCGAGTCTGTCCTTCCGACAATCATATCTTTTTCGATGTCTTCACATTTTTCCTGCAGCCATTTCGTCTTAGCTTCCCTGCACTTCCTATTTATTTCATTCCTCAGCGACTTGTATTTCCGTATTCCTGATTTTCCCGGAACTTGTTTGTACTTCCTGCTTTCATCAATCAACTGAAGTATTTCTTCTGTTACCCATGGTTTCTTCGCAGCTATCTTCTTTGTACCTATGTTTTCCTTCCCAACTTCTGTGATGGCCCTTTTTAGAGATGTCCATTCCTCTTCAAATGTACTGCCTACTGCGCTATTCCTTATTGCTGTATCTATAGCGTTAGAGAACTTCAAACGTATCTCGTCATTCCTTAGTACTTCCGTGTCCCACTTCTTTGCGTATTGATTCTTCCTGACTAATGTCTTGAACTTCAGCCTACTCTTCATCACTACTATATTTTGATCTGAGTCTATATCTGCTCCTGGGTACGCCTTACAATCCAGTATCTGATTTCGGAATCTCTGTCTGACCATGATGTAATCTAATTGAAATCTTCCCGTATCTCCCGGCCTTTTCCAAGTATACCTCCTCCTCTTGTGATTCTTGAACAGGGATTCGCTATTACTAGCTGAAACTTGTTACAGAACTCAATTAGTCTTTCTCGTCTTTCATTCCTTGTCCCAAGTCCATATTGTCCTGTAACAGTTTCTTCTACTCCTTCCCCTACAACTGCATTCCAGTCGCCCATGACTATTAGATTTTCTTCCCCCTTTACATACTGCATTACCCTTTCAATATCCTCATACACTTTCTCTATCTGTTCATCTTCAGCTTGCGACGTCGGCATGTATACCTGAACTATCGTTGTCGGTGTTGGTCTGTTGTCGATTCTGCTTAGAACAACCCGATCACTGAACTGTTCACAGTAACACACCCTCTACCCTACCTTCCTATTCATAACGAATCCTACACCTGTTATACCATTTTCTGCTGCTGTTGATATTATCCGATACTCATCTGACCAGAAATCATTGTCTTCCTTCCACTTCACTTCACTGACCCCTACTATATCTAGATTGAGCCTTTGCATTTCCCTTTTCAGATATTCTAGTTTCCCTACCACCTTCTAGCTTCTGACATTCCACGCCCCGACTCGTAGAACCTTATCCTTTCGTAGATTATTCAGTCTTTTTCTCATGGTAACCTCTCCCTTGGCAGTCCCCTCCCGGAGATCCGAATGGGGGACTATTCCGGAATCTTTTGCCAATGGAGAGATCATCATGACACTTCTTCAATTACAGGCAACATGTCCTGTGGATACACGTTACGTGTCTTTAATGCAGTGGTTTCCATTGCCTTCTGCATCCTCATGTCGTTGATCATTGCTGATTCTTCCGCCTTTAGGGGCAATTTCCCACCCCTAGGACAAGAGAGTGCCTTGAACGTCTATCCGCTTCTCCGCCCTCTTTGACAAGGCCGTTGCAGAATGAGGCTGACTCCTTATGCTGGAAGTCTTCGGCCACCAATGCTGATTATTTATCAAAATGTAGGCAGTAGCGGGGATCGAACCCGGGACCGAAGACGTTTTGATTATGAATCTAAGACGCTACCCCTTTTTTTTTCTTTTTTTTTTTTTAATTGTATTTTACTAAAACATACATTTCAAGTATTCAACAGTACAATTAATGATTAAACCATTTGCAACATTAAAAAAAAGAACCAATTTTGAACTATTTATATGCTAAATATGTCTAATACAGTAATAATGGTAAAACAAACTTTAAAAGTGGTTACAGTATAAACTTTGCTCAAGATAACTGAGATTATTCTAGGTGCAAATTATTATCACCCAATCAGTGGGTTTGTCTACAAAGTTGAATTCGCTGTTTAATTTGTAAACTGTCCATTGAATAAAAAATAATAGCATATTTAATACCAGTTTTCTTGACTATGAACCAGTTTAAATACAATACAATTAAACACATACAAAAAAAAAAAATTCCGGAAGCAAGGTTAAAGTAAATAATAATAAGGAACCAAGTGACTTTTATTTTTCTTCTGTTCGTTCTCGTTCAAGGTGTTGTAGTGGTTTCACATATTTAACCAACACCCATTCTTTCAAAAATGATCTTCAGCATGTTGCCATAGTGCTTCTTGTGGTTGCGATACGTGCTGATTTTTGCATATTCACACTTCATGTAAACGCGGAATTCTATCTCGTTGTCCGACCCAAGTGTGTGGATGACATAACTAACATATTTTCCCAGTAACCAGCTAATGGCGTTGGTTTTTAATTTCGGAAAGTATGTCATGTCTGGTCTCAGGAGGAGCGATGGCGTTATATATTCCGTAGAGGATCTGGTGAGAAAGGCGATTTGTTGCCTGATCCAATTCCAGTTATGCACATTGCCACCACAGGTGAATCTGTGGCTGAGTGTATCCACCAGATTGCATTTTCCACAAAGGTGTGTCTGGTTTAAACCGATCCCATATAGTCTCTCGTTGGTGCTGATGACATTATTAACTGTTTTGTACCATGCGGAAATAGCGTCTGTAGATAGCCCGGCATAGTTGATGTTCCGCCATACAGCTTTCCAGTCACAATTTGGGAATTTCGTTTCAATTTTGTTTCTACCCTCATTTAACTTCCTTTCAAGTATGATGTCGCGCGCTGTGATACGTGTGTTGCTTCTGATTTCGTCACTAAGATAACTTGCTTCGAGGAAAAAGTTCCTCACATACTGCAGACGGGCATTAATCCTTCGCACATCAATCGGTGCTTGCAGGCTATGGGGTGTCACAGCCTCAAAGAGCTTTGCGGTTATACATTGTGGAAGTTCTCTGAGTATATGGAAAGTCCGTTTGAGGAACAGAGCAGACGCTTTATTGCCAATATGCACCAAACCGAGGCCCCCGTTTCTGACATCCAGTATAACCGTAGTTGCACCAACCCTGAATATGTCTCCTCTCCATAAATAATTGGTAACAGTGGACATGATCCCTTTCGCTACTAGTTTAGGGATTGGAAATACCTGCGCAGTGAAATACGCTTTAGACAAAACGCAGGAGTTGATGAATCTGACTTTTTGCACCAGGTCCATAGTTCGATGGATGTTCTCCATTACAGCACCATGAACTTTCCTCCTAGTTTCCGTCCAGTTAAAAGCAGCCATCCGCATCGGACATGCCATTAAGGTGATTCCCAAAGTTTTATGTTTGTTGTCTTGTTTTGCCCATGCCAGTCGAAGGTGATCTAGGCCCCGTAGATTCAATATTTGACTTTTGTTTTCATTTACTGTCGCTCCCGACGCTGGACAATATCTTTGGATTTCTCTTTCCAGTGTAACTGTCTCCTCCTTATTCCTTATTACAACGCCCACGACATCAGCATAAGCTCGTATGACAGTTTTCTCACCACTCAATGTTATGCCTGTTAATCTTTCGTGGACAGTGCGGAGGAAGGGCTCTAAAGATACTGAAAATAAAAACATTGATAAGGGACTGCCCTGTGGAACCCCTCGCCTTATCTGTATGGGTTTAGATGTTTGGCCATTGATTGCTATTTTCGCATTTACACCTGTTGCAATATTCCTTAGCATGGGGGTGGAAAGCCATTCTTGACAGCGTCGCAAAGAGGTATCTATGACTAACGCGGTCAAAAGCTTTGTTGAAATCTATAAAGATTAAAGCACATTTTGTACTTGTCACTGAGGTAATTGCAATGACGTCTCTGTATGCAGATAGACTTTCGAATATCGTTCTGGTCGGAGAGCAAGATTGGTGATGACTCAATATTTTGTTGGAAAAGGCAGAGAGTCTTTTGTTGATAATACGCGAAATTATTTTGTAATCAGAATTTAGTAGCGAAAGAGGCCGAAAATTGTTTAAGTTGGTTTTGCCTTTACTCTTAGGAATCAGTACTATTTTACTTTCCTTAAACTCTGCAGGGACCGGTTTTCCGTTCAGGACCTCATTTGCCATGGAAGTGATCTTGTCCCCAATTATAGACCAGTAGCGGGCATAAAACTCCACAGGGAGGCCATCAAGTCCCGGAGATTTGTTGAGAGGTGAGTTACGCACTGCCTCACGCACTTCATCTTTAGTAATAGGTGACAGGATGTCAGCGTTGTCTGTTCCCGACAATTGTGGACCTAAAATAGTGAGAAAGTCCTCGAGAGCTGCATCTTCCACTGTGGTAGGGGCATATAAGGTTTCATAGTACCTGTGGACTTCGTCCAGTATTTGTTTCTGGCATGTGAGCCTCGTACCAGTATGCGTCTGGACTTCATCAATTAAAGTTTGACGTCTGTTTTTAGCATGCCGCACCAAGTGATACAGAGAAGCTGTTTCATCTGCTACGACAGATGTGGCTTTCGATTTAATTTTGAGTCCCTCCGTCTGTTGCCGTTTAATGCTTAATAACTTGGCTTTTATTTTTTTGATATCATTCAGACGAATTACGTCATCATGGGCCTGTTGATATAAGTCTCTTAAAACTTTATAATAAAACTCCATTGTATTCCTCAACTCCCTGTGCCTGGCTGCACTATACTGCATGACAACTTTCCGCAGCCTTGGTTTAGCCCTCCTTGTCCACCAGTCTATGACTGTTGGGTGCTTGTCTACTGTGCGGAGGCACATAGTCCACGCAAACCTTATTTCCTGTTCCAGTTCTTCGTCAGTTAAAACAGAGATATTTAAGTTCCATTGGCCTCTGAATCGACGGGTTGGTTGTACACTTAGATTAAAGCAAGTTAAAAGTGTACTGTGATCGCTAAAATACACTGGAATAGTCTCAACGTTTAATAAATAATTTTGCAAATTTGGTGACACGTAAATTCTATCTAGTCTGCTGTGGGAGTGGCTGGTTATATACGTGAACCCGACTGACGTCGGGTGCTGAAGTTCCCACATATCCTTAAGGTGTAGTTCACTTACTAATTTTTTTAACTGTGGCGAGTAGTTGAAGTTGGGTTGTTGATCTTTCTGGTTTAAAACACAGTTAAAATCTCCACCTAGTATAAGAGAACACGGATTTTTCCTCAATAAATAAATCAGTTCATCTTGAAAAAACTTCGCACGATCCAATTTGTGGAAAGTTCCTGATGGGGCGTAAAGGTTAATCACTGTCACATCGAAAAGTTTTATGCCTATGGCTCTTCCTGATTCTAGTCGTTCGATTTCAGTCACCGGAATGCCTTCCCTTATAAGAATGGCTGTACCGATATTGGCTTCCGTAGAAACATTAACAATTTCAAAAAAGCCTGGGATCCGAAATTCCGTTATCGCAACTTCTTGTAGCAACGCGATATCTGTTCCGGACTGGTACAAGAATTCCTTTAGTGCTGCCAATTTCAAGGGTGACTGTATTTTAATAATGTTAATAGTAGTAATGCTATAAGCTTGCAGCACAGACATACCGGAAGAAGCTATTTGGGATGAGGTTCGGTATGATTATAGCAGCAAACGTGCTTCCCTACAAGGCACGATCTTTACAAGCTGTATGCCCATTACATGTACTAACTGCCTAGAAAATTTGCACTGCTTTTAAACAAATAGCTTGAGAAGAAAAGTATCCTGATATCCTGACAATGCATTGCTATTAGTCACTGTGGCCATTCTCTTTCTCCTCGTCAGTGTTGGACCTGATGACTTCATATTTGATATTCTTTTTCTTGATGTCTTTCTTCTCTGGTGTGACTTTCGCTTGATGACGCGTGACGGCAAGGCCCGGTGTCTGTCACAGCCGCCGGCGGTGGCTAAATGGGGCAACGGCCGTGGCTTGCGAGTCGTCAATGTTTGGTTCCGGCGTGGTGTCTGTTGTGTTGTTTTGCTGGCGAGGCGGTGATGCTTGTGTATTTCCTCCTTCGGCGCGGCGTTGCGCTTCGGAGTCAGCAGGTTCTTTACCTGGTACTTCCTCGTACGGTTCGCACTGTATGGGTTGTGCACTTGATGCGGTTATTTCAGCCGTGACCTCAGGCTCAGGGTCACATTTCCGTGAAAAATCACTACCCGCTGCGTCACTATCTGTTCGTGGCGGTGTAAGTCCTTGTGCGGAAGTGGGAGCCACATCGACCTTCATTCCATCTCCTTTTTCCACTTCCAACAGATCTTCAGGACTGGGCTTCGGCCTCCTGGCAACGGGTGTTTCACAGGAAGAGTCCTCATCAACATTTCTTTCAGTGTCCTCTAGAGGACGCTTTTTTGTGGGAATCTCGCTGTCACGGGACGGAATTTCAGCAGTTAATGCAGGTTTTAAAGACGGAAAGTCATTAACATTAAGTGCAACATTTTCAGAGGTAGTAACAGGATCCACGACCGCCGCTGGCTCTGTTGTATTACTGGCTGGCAACAAATCGTTGAGTGTCAATTTCCGGCGTTGCGTAAGGTTATTTGTTAGCACAAATACACGGCGAGGGCAGTCCTGACGGAGGTGACCAGACTCGTTACATACATGACATGTAGGGGTTTGTCCTGAGTACATAACATGCGCCTTGTGCCCGTCAACAAAGATGTGGGGGGGAATGTTTGCTTTCACTTCCATTTCCACGGAGCGAATGCCGTTAAAGCACTGCAGCTTGAAATGCGAAGCCCACCTTTCGTTGACTATTTGCCTGACAACCCCATACTTTGAAAGAACATCTTTAATTTTCGAATTGTCTACTTCTATGGGAATATTCAAAACCCTAACATTCCTAATTACAGACTCGGAATTCCGGAGTTTGACAGTACTTTTAGTACCATCACGGTGTATAAATTCCGTTTCATAACCAAATTTTGCCAGAAAGCGGTCTACACTCGCGGAATCGTTAAACTTTACAAAAATGCAGTATTCATCAGAGTCGAGCTGCATGGTATGAACAGATTCAGAATGAAGGCCAATTACCTCGGTAATCCAGTCGTGTATTTCAAGTGCAGAGGGCTGTACTCGACGGGTGTACTTGTCGAAGGTGAAAATCACGGTGTTTTTTCTCACGGAGTTTGCCATGGTGTTCTGCAGCGAAGAAATCTCGGACAACGCCGAAATCCCAACGGCACTTCGTAGAAAGATGACACGAAAGAAGACCAAATGCTCAATTGATAACGCTTAATTCACGTGCAAAACGTCAATAAACGAGCACAAAACACGAAAACACTGGCGTAAACACTGAACGTTCACGGAGCAAACTTGAGGAGCGTGCGACCGCTGCGGCAGCTAATGCCAGACATTCAAACATACAATCAACTACGACGCTGGCTAACGGTGTTCGAGTTGATCAAGTCATTACATGGCTTTTACTTCAGTATACTCTCTGACAATATCATGTCCCCTGACTAAGAAGCGTGTCTAATTACACAAACTTACAACTAACATTTACTTATCTTTACTATTAGAAAACATTTCATTTAATCATACAAGCATTAGTACACCTGTTTACAAATATTGATTCATAGAAAAATACATAGAAAAGTAAAATTTCAAGCTAAAGTTTCATAGCTCACAGAGTTGCTGTGTTACATCCGCCCCACGTTTCGCTGATCTGCATCGCTAGATGAAGAAACATGGAATCGTTCAAATCAATAAGACAGTGAGTGCCATGCCCAGTATAGCAGGAATAATAAACAACATACTTAGCTTTAAATTTAATAAAATTCCACTAAACCTTTGTAGCTTCAAAATTGGTATTCAAATGATTCAGCACATACACTAACTGTTTATAAGTACATACATCTATATTATGACTGTCTGACAAAACTCCACTGCTCAAAATCATAAGTGTCTTGTCGGCTTTTTACTCTAATCATCACGCTGTGTTTGTAGACGGCCAGTTTCTCTTTCAGGTTACAGTACACAGTTAAGTAACGATTATTTAAAAAACTTAAAACGTCTTACATTCAGTTACACAGCATTTGAAGTATCTGCGCCCATTTACATATTACTCGTAACACTTACCATATTTTCGCTGACAATGGAAGGGTCAATCTCCAAAGATTGATACATTCGTGTAATTTTGTTTTGCTGTAGGAGAAAGTAAAACTTTGCACAGTGCAGTGCACGAAAGTCAAAAGTGAGTGGAGATGGTTCACTACACTTCACAATGTTTTGCTTTTTCTTACAGATTGCTAAGCACCTCCACAGGCACACTGCTTTGTATTTATTCCTACATACAATATAGATACCTGGCTGTGTAATTATACTGTTTATTTCTTTTCTGCATACTTGTTTTAGCATCGCTTTCACCTGCAACTTAAATATCAGATCTGAGTTCATATGTATTTACACAAAGAAGTAACATAAATAAATTTCACAAAACCAATTACATTTTGTATTGACTGTGTATTCATTTAAAATTTTATGTGACATGATTTCAGTCTAATACTATTTACTCAAATATCCAAAATCATTTTGGCATAATCTAACTTTCAAAATAAACACACGGTACATGTTACTACTATCATTATTCTATCATAAATACTCATCACTGATTTATAAAATGACACCTGAGAGTCGATGGATATTTACACTTCTTGCACTCTGTACAAGTACGAATTATTCCTATTCTGTTAATGTTTCAAATCTATAATGTTTCGCACACCTGCTCTTCTATCTGACTGAGGGCAGACCAGAGAGAAAGTGTTAGGATAAGGAACGCTCTCCATACTAAAAAGTCCGTTATGTATGAACCTGAATTTCGATTTTTCATTACTTATGTTACTGTATTTCTAGTGAGTTAACAAAAGGACAATGTCCCGAACCTTAAACTTTTAATCGTTTCACACACTGATCGTGTCTTTTAATCGTCGCCTCAGGGCATTTTTTCACCTTTTCTCTCACCATTTCTTTTTAACATGATATGTCCAAATATTACCTTGGTGGTAAGCCGATTAAATCCTCCAGTATATACTTGGGTTTGTCACCTAATATAACTTCCACTGGCCGGCCGGTGTGGCCGTGCGGTTCAAGGCGCTTCAGTCTGGAACCGCGTGACCGCTACGGTCGCAGGTTCGAATCCTGCCTCGGGCATGGATGTGTGTGATGCCCTTAGGTTAGTTAGGTTTAATTAGTTCTAAGTTCTAGGCGACTGATGACCTCAGAAGTTAAGTCGCATAGTGCTCAGAGCCATTTTTTTAACTTCCACTGGAGTACAGCTTGCACTTGCATGAGAAATTGAGTCACGATATCTTCAATTTCAGACACATGGCTGCCACACGCTTTATGGATACTGTGGAAGTATGCACTGAAATACCTCCACAGTTCACGCACACAGGTTACTGAAGTATTATTTTGTGGATGATACGCTGATATACGAATAACCTCTACACCTCTCCCCATCATTCCCTTATTCAACATCTTTTGGATAATCAGACGTCCGTTGCCAGATAAAATTGCTTTCGGTTATCTAATATGCTCAAAATAATCATTTACCAATTTACTGCGGCTTTTCGTAAAGAATGTAGCTTTACAAATTTGGAAACAGTATCTAATATTGATAATACATATGCAGAATTGCCAGTTGTCTTGCGTAGCATTGAAAATCTCCGCAGCCGGGATTTCTACACTGTCTTAAGGTTGCGTGCTTTGCTCTGGACTCTGTCCGTTAATTTCACTTTTTGACACCTATCACAAGTTCGCACTCTCTCCTTTACTTTGCCACATTAACAAACGTTACTGAGTCAGCTATCGTATCTACACGCTTTTTCGGCCCACAGTGGTCATAAATGGAAACAATCAGTTCAGATGTACGTTTGTTTGGCCATCATACTCGCCACTCTTGCGTAATCTCATCCTTGCTCAAGCACAGTACGTCACAGTACATCTTGTTTCCTAGCTTATCACTCTTGTTTCCTAGCTTCTTCGTCATTGGCATCGAGCTTAGTTTTCACTAATACCAAACATTCGTCCTCAGACTGATAACGACGTATGGAAACGTATTTTTCCTATCTTCATTTTGCCTTCAGCTTCTTTGAAATACATTGTTCTGAACATTCCTTCGGTACTCACCTTGTTGATAGATCTGCCTGGCTGAAATGGTAGTATCGGCAAAGCGTCCGCTAGACGGCTGTCTTCGCCTCTGATGTAACAAACTTTGTAATCAGACGTCCGTATAAGCAAAGCCCACCTCGTCAGTCTATTATGCTACAGACAACAGTTATTTAAAAACATTAATGCTTTCTGATCGTAAAGCACAACTACCTTATGATCCGATAGAAAACCTTGCAGTTTCTTAAAACTCCACGTGCTTGTTTCCCGAAACATTATAGTTTCGCTCGAATTTCGTTTGTGTCCTCCTCGCGAACGCTATAGAATGACGTTCATTGCTTTCCTTTACTTCAGCTTTTTGAAAAATGTGAACCGCAATGCTTTAGTCATATGAATCTGCCCCCATGTGAAATGGCAAAGACAGATCTGATGGGTGCCAAATTTGGTTTCTGGCAAGTTCTTCTTTTAACCAGTTGAAAGATATTTGACGCTTTTCCGTCCAAACAAAAGCATTATTTTTCTTCAATAAGTTATGCAAATCTGGACCATTAAAAGCCTGCCCATTTACATACTTGCGATAGAAATTCCATAAATAATAAAACAATTTCAGTTGGTTCTTCCTCTTTGGTGGTTGATATTCTCTGATTGCTCCCAACTTTCTATGGATCCGTAGTTATTTCTGTAGTTGTTAGTATATGGCCTAAAATTCGACCTCTTTTTTTTTTTTTTTAAATTCACACCTTTCTTTATTTTGAGAGTCATCCCCCTCGCCTCAGTGCTTGAAAAACCTCATTCAATAATTGCCGGTGCTCTTCCCACGAATCAGTTGCTACCAAATAAGTTGTCAACATAGACAGTTATTCTGCTGCTTAGCCCCTTTCCTAACACACCATCCAAGGTTCGGATAAACACGGACACAAAGGTGTTTAATCCAGAGAGGTTAACCGTATACTGATAACGCCTCTCTGAGAAGATAAATGCCGTCAGTTTTCCTGCATCTGGTTAGAGTACAATCTGCCAATACCTCGCCGTAACATCAAGACTCGTCATGTACCTTATACCATGGAATTTCTGTAGCATAAAATCTAAACGTTCTGGCAGACCTGTTTGACACTTTAGTAATCTGTTAAGATCAGGAGCATCTATCACAATCAACACTCCTCCATCTCTTTTATTTACCAAGACGAGAGGATTACATCAATGACTCTGAGCTCTTTGTGTTATTCGCCATTCCTCCACACAGCTTATTTCCTCTTGTACTGCTTCTTTTCCAGCTAATGGTATTTGACAGACTGGTCCCAAAAAGGTTCATATGGTACTATTTCAATGTTACATTCGTAGTCACGTACCAGAACAGGTTTATCTGAGAATACTGATTGAGTTTTATATTCAAAATCACAACCAGGCTGGGTTTATCTGAAAACACATCTTTGTTATTGACCAAAATATTGTACAACTTCCCTTTCTGCTCTGTTGGTGTTCCAGACATTCTTTAGACTATTTCTCTCAGTTCATCTTATTCAGATTTCTACCATGATAACGCTCAGCTCCTTCACTCAAACCTACACACGTTGGCAACGTAATTAATCCCACATTAGCGTCTCTCTTCTCATCATGCTCCTCAATGTCACTAAAATTTGCCTTTACTTTATTTTCTCCCACTAAACAAGTCATTACCGTCCTATCACAATGAATAATTACTTTAGCAATTATCTCAGTTCTCGACAGAGGAACCACTAACAAGTCGTGATCAAATATCGCATTTTGAATCCTAAATAGCTTCATTACTTGAAATTTGAACGGTTTGCTATAACTAACAGCAGAACCTATTATTTTCACTTCAATAATAACTGGAATCTCGACTGTTCTTGATTCACACTTAATACGCGCATGAAATGATGGGTTTAAAACACTGACACGGCTATCACTATCAACCAACGTTTGATCCCTGTGTATATATATATATATATATATATATATATATATATATATATATATATATATATATATAGGGATCATAATTTCCTCACATCATCTCGAAGTCAATACCTTTATCTTCCAGTTATAAATCCTGTTTTGTCTCCGTATCACTCCACGTAACACCACCAGGCTCCATATTTTGTCCGGTGGGTTTTTCTATTTCTTTTCTCCTTCTTCTTCCATTCGATACAAAATGTGCTTTACGACCACAGCATTTATTGCATCGGCAAATTCGCTTTCTCCATATGAAAGAAACACGCCTGCCGTAACTTAGTACACATTTGATCCTTCCGTTTCGCGCACTAATCTCACCCAGTGATCCGAATTAATACACTCTGGCCTCATAACACAGTTTCCGGCTGTCTTTTCGAGCCCGCTGACTTCGTTGCGTTCGGGAATGGCATCAAAAAAACTTCATTATTACGCACTTATTACAGACCTCACGTTATTCGTCATTATATTCACATATTTCATCAAAATCATCTACCTTAGAAAACATCTCTTTTAAGTTCCTCGCCCCCTTCGTTTCACATGTAGTACAGAGTGATTATAATTAAAGTTAAACTTTCAAACCGCTATAGAAAGAACACTATTGGTCAGAATGATGTCAAATTGTAACGGAATATTATCGGTGAAGGGGGAAAACGTATGACAGAAGAAAAATAAATAGTTACAAAATTTAGCAATAAATGGCGCTGTAAGCATCATAATAGAATAGTGATCGACTACAAATGACAAGTGAATCATACAACGATACCTAAGGTGTTCCTTTGACGTTAAACAAACTGTACTACTCAGTGTGCATGCGCATACAGGTGTGATAGGGTTAGTTACGTAAGCCCATCCACCACGGCTAGGTCATATCGCATCGGATGGGATAAATCGTTTTTTAATTGTCCTGAGGCCAAAAACCGCATAAAAAGCATCACTCACATCGGTTTTTAATTGTTCTGAGGCCAAAAACCGCACAAAAAGCATCAATCAAAATCAAATCTGATTATTAATTGTCGTGTGACTGGCGCAAAACATGTTCAATACGCTGTCCACCGTTTTCTGCAATAAGTTGAAATCGAGAAACAACATATTCCACAACTAATCGAAATGTTTCCAGGGTCACGTACAGAATTTGTTGCGCAATGCGTGCCTTCAATGCAGCTAAGTTTGCAATCGCAACACTGAACACATCTTTCAGATCGCCCCAGAGCCAAAAGTGCACGGATTAAGATCAGGTGATCGGGACGGCTAGGCTGTAGGGAAATGGCGGCTGATAATTCTAGCATTTTCGAAATGACGCTTCAGCAGCTGCTTAACTGCATTTGCAATGTGCAGAGGTGCGCCATCTTGCATAAAAATTATCCCACCAACACTTCCACGCTGTACGAGAGCAGGAATGACGTTGTTGCGAAAAAGACACTCGTAGCCCTTACCAGTGACGGTACAGGTAACAGGACCAGAAGCACCTGTCTCCTCGACAAAATATGACCATATACAATACCGTAAACACGCACCACAGTGACCTTTTCAGCATGAAGTGGTACTGGTTGTTTTGCGTGTGGATTTTCCTTTGCCCATATTCGACAATTCTGTGTAGTGACATATCCTGTCAGATGGAAGTGGGCTTCCTCCATCCACAAGATCTTCCAAGGCCAATCATTGCCCACTTCCATGCGAGCAAGAAAAGCTAAAGCAAAAGTCTCTCTTGCTGGTAAGTCAACAGGATGCTACTCATGCACATGAGTAATTTTCAATGGATAGCAAAGTAGGATGTTTCGTAGGTATTTAGCACCGTGCTCACGGGTATGACCAATGTTAGTGCAATTCTCCATGTACTATACGTTTGCACACTACCACACGTCTCCTCCTGCATCGCCGTGGCCACTGCTTGCACTAAGCGCGAATCAACTAGTTTCCTCCCCCTACCAGGTTTCACACCAAAAGAACTCGTCTTTTCGTATTTCCGAATCATTTTCTCCAGACTCACGGCAGTCATTGGACCAACGCCTTTTTTCAAACCCTTCAGTGTCCGAAACTTCTGCAGAGCGACGTGTGCACAGTCATCATTCTTGTAATACAGCTTTACAAACAGAGCGCGATCCTGCATTGAGACAGTCATGGCGAGCGTCGGAGACGGGATAGGAGGAAAAGCCGTGTACTCAGTATGTTTATACCAACTACAATCGACTGTGTGCGTGACAGGTGTTTTCGTTTACGCGTTCTGACACATACAGTACCATCTATCGATCAATTTTCAAGCTATTTTTTTCTTCTGGCATACGTTATCTACCTTCTCCGATAATATTGCGTTGCAACTTGACGTCATTCTGACCAGTGGTGTTATTTCTACAGCGTTTAGAAAGTAGAACCGTAATTGTAATCGCCCTGTTTACGGGGGCAACCCGCTCTCCCGCAACCGTAATCCAGCCAGACTCGCTGCAGCCGAACCGTTTGAGCACGCGCGAGTGTTCATTACGACAAAGCTTGTGATTTCGCTTCCTACCACTTCCGATCCGTCCAGTAGCGCGATATTCTTGCATTGTTGATCATGCCCTCTGTTCTTAGCGCATACTTGACCATGCGTCTACGTCTACATCTACATGGGCACTCTGCAAATCACATTTAGGTGCCTGGTAGAGGGTTCATCGAACCACCTTCACAATTTTCTGTTATTCCAATCTCGTATAGGACGCGGAAAGAATGAACACCTACATCTTTCCGTACAAGCTCTGATTTCCCCTATTTTATCATGGTGATCGTTTCTTTCTATGTAGGTCGGTGTTAACAAAATATTTTCGCATTCGGGGGAGAGAGTTGGTGATTGGAATTTCGTGAGAAAATTCCGTCGCAACGAAAAACGGCTTTCTTTTAATGATGTACAGCCCAAAGCCTGTATCATTTCAGTGGCAATCTATCCCCAGTTTCGTCATAATACAAAGCGTACTGTCCTTCTCTGAACATTTTCGATGCATTCCGTCAGTCCTATCTGGCAAGGATCCCACAGCACAGCAGAATTCTACAAAAGGACGAAGAAGCGTAGTGTAAACAGCCTCCTTAGTAGATCTGTTACATTTTCTAAGTGTCCTGCCAATAAAACCCAGTCTTTGGTGAGCCTTCCCCACAACATTTTCTATGTGTTCCTCCAAATTTAAGTTATTCGTAATTGTAATTCCTAGGTATTTAGTTGATTTTACGGCCTTCAGATTTGACTGATTTATCGTGTAACGAATTCCTTATAGCACTCAAGACACGTGAATGACCTCACTCTTTTCATTATTTAGGGTCAACTGGCAATTGTTGCACCATTCAGATATCTTTTCTAAATCGTTTTGAAATTTGTTTAGTTCTTATGATGACTTTATTAGTAGATAAACGACATTTTCATCTGAAACACAACCGAAGACGGCTGCTCAGAATGTCTCCCAAATCGTTTATATAGATAAGGAACAGCAAAGGGCCTATAACACTACCTTGGGGAACGCCAGAAATCATTTCTGTTTTACTCAATGGCTTTCCGTCAATTACTACGAACTTTGACCTCTCTGACAGGATATTACAAATCCAGTCACATAACTAAGACGATATTCCATAAACATGCAATTTCACTACAAGCCGCTTGTGTGGTACAGTGCGAAAATCCTTCCGGATATCCAGAAATACGGAATCGATCTGAATGCATTGTCAATAAGACTCAACTCTTCATGCGATTAAAGATCTAGTTGTGTTTCACAAGAACAATGTTTTCTAAACCCACTCTGACTGCGTGTCAATAGACCGTTTTCATAGACGTAGTTCATAATGTTCGAACACAATATATGTTCCAGAATTTTGCTGCAGACTGGCGTTAATGGCATGGGCCTGTAATTAAATGGATTACTCCTACTACCTTTCTTGTATATTGGCGTGACCTGTGCAGCTTTCCAGTCTTTGGGTACGGATCTTCCGTCGAGTGAACGGCTGTATATGATTGTTATGTACGGAGCTCATGCATCAGCATACTCCGAAAGGAACCTAATTGGTATTCAGTCCGGACCAGAAGACTTCCTTTTATTAAGTGATTTAAGTTGCTTCACTACTCCGAGGATATTTACTTCTACATTACTCATGTTGGCAGCTGCTCTTGATTCGAATTCTGGAATATTTAGTTCGTCTTCTTTTGTGAAGGCATTTCGGAAGGCTGTGTTTAGTAACTCTGCTTTTGCAGCACTGTCTTCGACAGTATCTCCATTGCTGTTACGCCGAGAGATCATTGATTGTTTCTTGCCCCTAACGTACTTCCCAAACGACCAGAATTAATTTGGATTTTCTGCCAGGTTTCGAGATAATGTTTCGTTGTGGAAACTGTTGTAGGCATCTCGCATTGAAGTCCCCAGTAAATTTCGAGCTTCTGTAAAAGATCGCCAATCTTGGGGATTTTGCGTCTGTCTAAATTTGGCATGTTTGTTTCGTTGCTTCTGTAACAGTGTTCTGACCCGTTTTGTGTTCCAAAGAGGATCAGCTCCGTCGTTTGTTAATTTATTTGGTATTAATCTCTTAATTGCTACCGATACCATTTCTTTGAATTCAAGTCAAAACTGGTCTACACTTACATTATTAATTTGGAAGGAGTGGAGATTGTCTCTCAGGAAGGCGTCAAGTGAATTTTTATCTGCTTTTTTGAATAGGTATATTTTTCGTTCATTTTTGGAGAATTTGGGTGTTACAATATTTAGTCTCGCTACGACAACCCTGTGTTCACTAATCCCAGTATCCGTTCTGATTCTGGTTATTAATTCAGGATTATTTGTTGCTAAGAGTTGAAGTATGTTTTCACAACCGTTTACTAGTCGCGTGGACTCATGAGCTAACTGCTCGAAATAATTTTCACAGAGTGCGTTAAGTACAATTTCGGATGATGTTTTATGCGTACCTCCGGAATGAAGCGTGTATTTTCGCCATCATATCGAGGGTAAATTAAAGTCACCACCAACTATAAACATAAGAGTCGGGTGCGTGTTTCAAACCAAACACAAGTTTTCTTTGAACCTTTCAGCAACTGTATCATCTAATTTGGGAGGTCGGTAAAAGGATCCAATTATTATTTTATTTCGCTTGCTAACAATGAACTCTGCCCACACTGACTCAAAGGAAGTACCTACTTCAATCTCGTGACAAGATGAACTACTAATCGAAATGACACCGCCACCGTGTTTAGCCTATCCTTTCGGAACACTGTTAGGTTCTTCGCAAAAATTTCGGTTGAGGTCATCTCCGGATTTAGCCAGCTTTCAGTGCTTATAACGATTTGAGCATCAATTCTTTCTATTAGTGCTTGGAGCTCTGATACTATCCCAATACAGCTTCGACGATTTACAAGTGTTATACCGATGGTTCCTGCATCTACGATCTTGCTGTGTTGAGCCTGCACCCTTTGTGACTGAAGCCCGCCCAGTCCACGCCACACGGCCCCTGCTACACGTGTAGCCGCCTCCTGCGTATAGTGTTCACCTGCCATATTCAGCAGCACCCGAAACCCAAACACCCTTTGGCGCAAGTCGAGGAATCTGCAGCTTTCACGGTCGCAGACCCGTCTGAGCCTCTGATTCAGACCCTCCACTCGGCTCTGTACCAGAGGTGCGCAGTCGGTCCTGTAGATTACGCTGCAAATGGACAGCTCTGCTTTCATCTTGCATGCAAGACCGGCAGCCTTTACCACTTCCGTTAGCCGCTCGAAACCAGAGAGAATCTCTTCCGATCCAAAGTGACACACAGCATTGGTACCGACGTGAGCAAGCACCTGCAGTTGGCTGCACCCTGTGCTCTTCAAGGCATCCGGGACGACTCGTTCCACATCTGGAATGACTCCACCCAGGATGCACACAGAGTGCACATTAGTTTTCTTTCCCTTCTTGGCACCCATGTTCCTCAGGGGCCCCATAACGCGAATAGCGTTGGAGTTCCCTACTATCAAAAATCCCACCCTCTGTGATTGTCCGGATCTTGCAGGCTGAGAGGTTTCCTCTCAAACAGGACAGGCGACAGCATCTGGCTCAGCGACAGTGTCAGCCAGATACAGAACCTGGAACCTATTTGTCGGACAAACCGGGGAGGCCTTACTTGGGGCCGCCTGGGAGTCTTTCGCCGCCTGCTGCGCCCCAGGGCGGCCTCCCACTGGACCATAGGTGAGGGGTCAACCTGAGTGCGTCAATATACTATTTGGGTGTTTTCTTTTACATCCGTATTGTTGTTGCGGCAATATGGCCTATGAAGTAGGAGGAGCCTCTCAAATCGATCCGCCAACTACGCCTTTCTACTGCTGCGGACCTCCGTTTTCAATACTATTATTTTCGTGAGGTCGGTAATTTAGATCTCACCTTCCGCTACCAAAGCGTCGTCCACCTCTTCTTCCTTATCTGTTTGGCAGCTGTCACATTGTACTCGTTGTTAAACTTGCTATTCTGAATTTTATAGCTGTAATTATGACGGTGACCGTCATTGCTGCGGTTTCTGTTTTGGTAATGGTTGTCGCTGCGACTATTATGATTCCTGTTTTGGTTACCGTTGTTGTGACTGTAGTATTTATTTTGATTATCACAGGATAATACATCTAAATCTCTTACCTTCTTCAAAAACGTTGTTTTATTACAATCAATAATAACGTAGCCGCGGACGTTTCGCAACAATTTTCCACTAAGCATGACCAAGATGCTCTTTTCATTTATTTGTTGATACTGTGCTCGACTTTCTTGCACATATCTTCGCAGTAACTCTTCATACTAGTGTCCCTACTGGCTCAGTACGGATAAGCATACTTAAATTCCGTTATGACTTCCTCATGTTTGTCTACTGACGAATATTCGTTCACAAATCTTTTTAAGTACTCGTCGAGCCTTTCGCAACCTACTAGGGCTCGAGCTGCCCATCTATCTGCGTCACCGTTTAGCCGTGTTATCGCGATTCTCACCTGACTCTTTTCTGGCAACTATTTCGGAATCACAGATTGATGTTTATCAACGAAGACGACTGGAATGCTTCCACCTTTGCGTCAAAGTTATCGGTTTCATTCCTTATTTGATTCTGGCATGATCCTCCGACTATCTTATGTACATCGCAGTGGAGAAATACCTTCCTTTTAGGAAACAACACACAAAAATCGATTAGTAATAATCAGAGAACGACAGAATCACAACGTTAGTAATTGTCAGCTGCTGTAATTCTTACTGTCTTTAGTTTATCTCAAAAAAATTGCTTAGATTTATTCATTACTAAATGTTATCATTTAGCTGGGAAATTGAGGCTATGATACAGCGTTGTCCAATATCATTTTCTTGTGAGTTACAGGTACGTACAGAACTGGTAAATATTGCCCTGGCGTAATTTCAAATGGATACGTCGCAGTGAACAAATGGCTTTCAGTTAAGTAACGAGTCGTATGAATCAATAAGTAATAATCAAAGTACAAGAAAATCTCATCAGAAGTAAGCAGGTATGTAAATGCTAAAATTTCGTGATATCAGATACTGTAACACTTACTGTCTTTAGTTTTTCTTAAGAAATTATTTAGGTTTATTAATTACTGAATGCTATCGTTTAGCTTGAAAATTATCAGAATCATATAGCGTCATTTAGTAATCACTTCCGTGTGAACTACAATTACGTACATTGGTAAGTCAAAATTTAGATTCTAAAAGAATGGTAGAGGAAAGGTGCCTAATATGAGACACACTTTCGTAAACCCATTTGAAAGACCCAAAAGTAAGTGCAGTTGTATTTTTTATGGTGGTAATAAGATCTTGCATTATTTAATTTTATCATACATTTATCGTATTTGAAATAATAAACAATCTTTCAGAGTAGTTATTATCTTCACAAACAAGGCATTTCGTAGAAATGAGATCAAGGTTTCCTAATATGAGACAATAATAATATTTTGCTTTAATTATTTTATTACATAATAATGACATATGAATATACAATTTTTACATGTGCATTCATTTCTGTTTTCCCTCACTCATTTCACATTACTTAGGTTTATATTTACGACATTCGGGGCAAACAAAATTGTCTTCTCTGACACCGCAATAGTCATGAGCCCAACGATAACATTTCATGCACTGTGCCCATTTCTCCCCGTGTTTGCCTTCAGAAAAGCGCCCAGTACAGAACAGACAGGCTGCGTCATCGTCATCACTGCTGTCTGAATCCCCACTGTCATCAAGATGGACATCGGATGCCGAGTCACTAGACGATTCTTGTGCTCTAGGTCTACGATTGGAAGATTTTCCACTCTTCTCCCAAAATAAATTTCTCGCTGCTTTCTTAGCTTCAGCCTTTGATTTCTTGTGTTTAGATTGTTGCAATTGCTTCACATAAGGAGTTGAAGTTAGTAACGGAGCAGAGCACGAACGCGATGTTTGACCTATTTGACTAACTCCAGGTGGTTTTGCGATGTGTGGGAGAGGTCTGATGTCTGCCGAGCTGACTGCTTGACCATCACCATCAGTAGTTTCATTTTCGTTCTCAGCATCTATTTCTTGAAGAGCGTTAGCATGGCGATGAATTCAAAATTGTGGTTCCCTAAAGATGTTTCTGTTCCATGGGATGAGACCTGTTTTTCTGAAGGCATTCACAGATGCATCCATTGTTGCTGCTCGGTTGTAAGCTGCCCCAAACAACTTGGCTATTAATAATGGGGTGATAACACGACCTGGGTTACTTGCCAACCACGTTTCTATCTCTTGGACATAGTAGGTTTTCAAAGGCCCCATAAATCCGATGTCAAGTGGCTGCATTTTATCCATTGAGTGAGGTGGCAAACATACAATATGAACATTATTTCCACGTGCTTTATCTATCACATCGAGATTCTATGTGTGGGAATAATGCCCATCAAGAATCAAAATGACAGGGTCATCTGAAGATGGCTTTACATGACTCGCAAAATGATCAAACCACTGAGTAAAACTGTGAGTTGGTATCCAGCCACTTGGATGACAAGTTGATGTTGATCCTGTAGGTGCACCGTCCATGAAGTTCCAGAAAACATTCCAATTTCTGATCATAAGAGTAGTCAAAGTAATCCCTATTTATGATAATTTAATCGAATGAAAATAAACGCAGTTGCCAAAATTTTACTACAAGAAATGATGAAATATTGTTATCTCATGACAGTATTGCGTAAATTACATATAAAAAATCGAGAGAGAACGAATTCCCCCAGTATGCGATAGGTATCGTAATATGTGACACTGTCGCGTATTTGGATCCCCATACTATCGCATATTAGGAATTTCGCCAACTTACACAAAGAATCACGCACTTGCTAGTTAGTTCGTTGGAAAATGTGCCCAATTGTCAATAATTATAGGTTATACCGTTACAAATAACAACAATAAACGAGTGCAGTAATATCCACTCACCTTTAAGCTGAAATATTGTCTCAACACCGATGTCGCAAAAACTCCAAACAAAAGAAATTTCGTATCAACCTCTACGTACTGTGTCCGGCTCAACTATGGCTTCCTACTCGCTGTGTCGTCGTCTGGCACTCAATAGACGTGTTTACGAAACTCTCCACCAGAGTGCAACCTCTAACATGAGCACAGTTGGGGTGTGTCATATTAGGGAACTATCGCACAATAGGCACCTTTCCTCTAAAGATCATGATACGATTCTACTGACAACTAACTTTTACTATTATTCATGAAGTATTACTGCTTCTTTGTTCAATTACTGCAATATATTGCTCAAGATGTTAACAAACATTTCTGTATGATATCGGTTTTTAAAACTGAAAAGTCTTCATCTATGAAAACAACAATCCTTTACTGAATCTTGCCGTGTTAATTACTGACTTTCTTACTTTTCATTAGACTTCAGCAAGTATGTTAATTGCAATCTTGAACATTACTGAAATTTAACTTACTGTTATTTACAAACTTTGATTCACAGAAAAATACATCGCGATGTAATACTGCTAGGATAGATTTTGGTAGCGCACAGAGTTTTTGTGTCACACTACCATTAGGCTGTCTGAGCACGACTCACTGTCAGACCCAAAAAATCCATATTTCCTCAACAATGTGTCTACAACCCGTACTCGAACGTTCCATATGTATATCCCCATTCAGTTGAGACATTTTACTTGAAAATCGCTTGCTCGCTTAGCCTAATCGTAAGCCGAGCGCTAAAGATAAGCCGCCAATTCGGGCTAGAGAGCTGGGCCTGCACAAATTTTCACTGTTGTCATTCCATTATACATCTGATGGTTGTCCATATTCGGAACTGCGAATATATTGGATGTAACAAATATGTGGAAAAAATGGCTCAGGGAACGAGCCGGCTCGTTGGTTACATCATGAGGCCTGAAGGCATCGTCAAATTTGGTAATGGACTGACAGAGAGAGAGAGAGAGAAAGACAGAGAGGGAGGGAGAGAGAGAGAGTTTGTATGTGGTCAGAAGCAACACATACTCTCAGGATCTAATTGTAATCAGTTATAAATTTTGGGTTTTTGCCATCGTTCTATGCCTATTATTGTATGATCTTGACTTCTTTGTAGGAATTCTTCGAACTCTGCAACTTCGTTACCAGAGGTTCGACTGACATTACTAGGAATTTGATAGTCTCGCCTACCGGATATTTTTGTATCTTCCCCTAAGACTTCATTGTCTCCAACAGAAACAATTTTTCGTAATGGACAAAAAAAGCAGTACTGTAACTTAAGACTATTTTTAGAGAAATTACCTAGTGTGCAATCTACATCCCATGAGATATTGTAAGTAGGCTGTTTAGGTTTTCTTATTGGTAACGTCACGTAGCGCTCTGTATGAAAATCACTGGCTGTGCTGTGTGCAGTCTGTGGCTGATTGGCATTGTTGTAATACTCGCCATTGTAGCGTTGGGCAGTTGGAGGTGAGCCGCCAGCAGTGGCGGATGTGGGGAGAGAAATGGCGGAATTTTGAAATTTGTCAGACTGGATGTCATGAACTGCTATATATATTATGACTTTTGATCACTATTAAGGACTGCAGTGGGTCTGCACCTCTGGTGGCCCACCAATACCATAATCTCTACCAGGACTGCAGTGGGTCTGCTCTGTGATGACCTACCTACCAATATTCTTCAAAACTTCGACTGACTCTGCTGTGGGTTTGCTCTGTTGTGGACCATTACCTGTCTGCATGTCAAGAGTCAGCACTGTCTTTCTGTTGGAAGGACAACACTAGTTCTTCAAGACTGCATTGAAATCCACTACTTCCGTGTGCATTGTCTTTTACTGCTCAGACTTTGAGAAAAAAAACTGCAATTTTACTATGATGAATGATCAGGACTGTCTTTATGGACTGTGAGAAAATTTTGGCTTTTGACCAACACTGTATCAACAAGTGTGTGCATATGATTTCTTTGTTATTGTAATTGTAAAAAAAATTTTAACAAATATGTATTGGCCAGTGCCCAAAACAATTTGTAAAATTTTTTGTGGGGAGCATGGTGGCTATGTAAGTAGGCTGTTTAGGTTTTCTTATTGGTAACGTCACGTAGCGCTCTGTATGAAAATCACTGGCTGTGCTGTTTGCAGTCTGTGGCTGGTTGGCATTGTTGTAATACTCGCCATTGTAGCATTGGGCAGTTGGAGGTGAGCCGCCAGCAGTGGTGGATGTGGGGAAGTGAGATGGCGGATTTTTGAGAATGGATAATCTGGAGGTGTGTCCATCAGAAACAGTAGATTTGTAAGAATGAATGTCATGAACTGCTATATATATTATGACTATTAAGGTAAATACATTTTTTGTTCTCTATTAAAATCTTTCTTTTGCTAACTATGCCTATCGTAGTTAGTGCCTTCCGTAGTTTGAATCTTTTATTTAGCTGGTAGTAGTGGCGCTCGCTGTTTTGCAGTAGTTAAAGTAACGAAGATTTTTGTGAGGTAAGTGATTTGTGAAACGTATAGGTTAATGTCAGTCAGGCCATTCTTTTGTAGGGATTACTGAAAGTCAGATTGCGTTGCGCCAAAAATATTGTGTGTCAGTTTAAGCACAGTCATGTATAATTTTTCAAAGGGGACGTTTCAATATTTGGAAACATATTGTGATGCATAGTGTATTCCTCTACTCCATTTAGTGGGATACTACAGTTCTCATCTCTATACCATAAGTCTACGAAGTCGCAGCCAAGATTGTCTCAGTTTCATGCCTTCCAGTGGACGCAGAGAGATGGGTGTAATACCGTCGTCCTGCGCCCCCTGTGAAGAAGCTTTAGATATGCCACTGATACGCCACTAAGTGGATGTATGGTGGCAGATGTCGTACTTCCTGTAGAGCAGATAGTATCCACAGACAGAATAGTACTTGTGTTACCTTTGGAATTTGTGGCTCGTGTCTTTAGGAAGCCCTCTTAACATTTGTAGCAGCTTCCAAATTTTTGGACAGAAGGCAGGAAGATTTCCAGCTTATTACGAACATCAGATAAGTCACTGTCTAGATGATAACGGAAATGCAAGTTGTCCTGCTCTTTTGTTCCTGCAGTGTTTGAGAGAAAATGAAACAATAGACATGCACTTTGAAAGGCTAAGCCTAATGTCAGTAGATTTGTTAGTTAACCGCTGATGACACTCCCTCCCCCCCCTCTCCCCCCGCAGCGAGTTGACTAGATAAGCACTATGTTTACGATGCTATGAAACGTTTTCGAACGCTTTCTTGGAAAAAAATTAATCGACGAGCGGAAAAAGTTGGAAATATTGGACTAAAAGTTACACCGCTATTAAGAGAGAAAAATTTTCCAAACTAGATATTGCTGTTAAAATTTGTAGAACTCTCTACTGTAACTTACAGCTGCAGGTTTACTACAAAATACAAAGTGTACGAGACTCTTAATCTTAAGAAACTCCTCAAAAAAGGAGATTGTTTCACATATAAACTCAGATTATGAGAAACAACTGTCAGTCGTGATGTCATTTGATGCGATATGCACGCATGTCCGAAAGAACCTTGTATCGTAATTCGGAATAAGGAAATTCGGGTTAGAGTCCGGTGCGGCACTAATTTCCATTGTTGTCAATCCATTATACAGCTGATGGTAGTCCATATCCGCAACTGCGAACACATCTCACGTCTTTCATTACGTCTGGGGTTGCCAGAGTGCCTGTTCCTTCGAATATGCATGCATCTCCGTAGGAACTTTGCATCATAGTTTGGAATGAGACAGGCACTGCAAAATCGTAAGTATCCGACATCGCGTTGAAGAGAGCGCGTCAACGAGTACTTGTAAAAGTGGTCGAGTTACCAATATGTTTTCAAATGCTTGTAACACCAAATGGTACTGTTCAGGAAATGGGTTTCAATCCAAATTAGTATCTACTACCTCCCCTCTACAAGTTGTAGAAGTTTAAAACGAGAATGTGTGAACACCCTGTATACTAGCAATGAAAGAAACTAGTGGGAATACCAATACGTGTTCCTAAACAGTAGATAATTAAGACTTATTTCACGAACATTCCTGGGGCTAGATAGGCCTAATTGTTTCGACGTTGTGCTAATACGAAACATCGGACAGTTCAGTCATTACACTTCAGAGAATTGTGGAATTATAAATGCTTATATACACTGTGGCCAATGGAAAAACAGACTTTAAGAGATAGGAAGATAGCAAATGGAAGACTTAGATTTGTTGTAACGATTCTGGGATTGTGCGTTGCTTCTATGAAGTTATCAATTTCAAGACTCTAATGTGAGCTACTCTAATGCCGCCTCACATGTTTTTATCAACAATAGACACTCCGTCTTCAGGCCACGAGTGACCTACCGGGAGCATCCGACAGCTGTGTCATCCTCAGAGGAGGATGCGGATAGGAAGGGCATGGGGTCAGCACACCGTTCTCCCGGTCGTTATGATGGGATTCGTGACCGAAGCCGCTACTGTTCGGTCGAGTAGCTCCTCAGTTGGCATCACGAGGGTGAGTGCACCCCGAAAAATTGCAACAGCGCATGGCGGCTGGATGGTCACCCATCCCAGTGCCGGCCACGCCCAACAGCGCTTAACATCGGTGATCTCACGGGAACCGGTGTAACAGCTGCGGCAAGGCCGTTGTCACATCATCAATAGACGCAGAAAAGAAATGAGGCACGTGCTTCTAAGATTGTAACTGGTCAGTACAGGATTGACGAAACTACAGCAGAGCTGCTCAGGGACTTTCAGTGGGAAATTTTCAGATCTAAAAATGGGAAACAAAGGAGGCTTTACTGCTATTATGTAACGCTGTTGCTAAAATGGAGTACGGGTATTCCAGGAAAAGTTTTCAACACTTCCACTCGCATTTACAACACTCATGGATCACAATCGTAAGAGAAATTAAGACACTCGCCATTTAGAATGAGATTTTCACTCTGCAGCGGAAGGTGTTCTGATATGAAACTTCCTGGCAGTTTAAAACTGTGTGCCGCATCGAGACTCGAATTCGGGACCTTTGCCTTTCGCGGGCAAGTGCTCTTAGTGCTTGGTAGAGCACATGCCCGCGAAATGCAAAGGTCCCGAGTTCGAGTCTCGGTCCGGCACACAGTTTTAAACTGCCAGGAAGTTTCACTCGCCATTTACTTTAGTGAGCTCACTCTCCATCGCTTTATACGCAAATGAAACAGGACATATACTTACATGCGAACGAATTACCCTTTTTCCCTTCCTTCCAGAGAGGACAGGGGGAATAAAAATTCACGTACTCGAACTCCACAGCACAGTTACCTGCATAATGCCACAAATTGGCACCAAATTTCGCCCTGTGCATAGTACCTGTAGAAAACGGTGTCAGAGAACGGCAGTGTCACGGCACGGTATTCAAAGTGTGACAAGTCTCTCCTACTTTCTTCTAAAAAAGTATAAAAAAACCATACAACGTAAGTTCAAATGGAGTTAACAAAGAGGTGTGAGGCAATGCAGCTTAAATGATGTATGTTATAGCTTACAATAGCGACGCACCATGATGACGTATGGGCAGTGGAATTTATGTGGAACTGGGGTAGAGCCGAAATGGACGGAGATTGTGTTAGTGTAGTTTCTTGAATATCGGGTAGCAGTATAAGGGGGGAAAATGTGTTTACAATGAACCCGAGAAATGGAGGAGTATGCTGTGTATCAAGAGGACATTATTAACAACAAAAATTGAGATGTCTTTACCTGTGAAATAAAGAAACTAATACACTTTAATTTTTATGATGACATGATCTAAATCATTATTTTTGTGTTATTCCTGATATAATAACTTTGCAATAATGAAGAAGCTAGATACCACATCACCCTTAGTAAAATCCATATGTACGTTAAATGTGAGCTTGGTTTGACTGTACGTGCATCTATAGCTCCTCAACACCTCCATCCCACATCCACAAAGATGGTTTCAGCTTCGAAAACGAGTGTCAAAATAGGACATCTTACCAAAGGACTTAGTCACGGAAGTCGGTGAAGCAGCTGGGAACCGAATGCCAAAGATGCCGAAATAGGTCAGATTGTTTCTGAATATTCGACGCAGAATATTATACGACATTCTAGAATTTTTATGTTTGAGGATATTGTAGAATGTTCCAGAATGCTACAGAAGCTTCCATAATATTTAAGAGCATTCCACGAGGTTGAAGATAGTTATAGAACGCGGCAGAATGTGACATTATTTTCTAGAAATATCGAAAATATTCTATAATGTTTCAGACAATATGTTCTAGAATGCTATAGGATGTTAGAAAATGTTCTAGAACGGCCAATTTTTCTCTTTTGGTAGGGATAGGTTCCAGCATCTAAAGGTATATAAAGACAATAGCATAACATGAAAACAACAGAGATTGGAGTGGATCAAGCAGACGGGAATTTGATTGTCATATAAGCATTCAGATTATTCTAGGACGTTCTAGAATGTTCTAGGTTATGCCAAACGTTCTTTAATATCTCGAGTGTTCTTGAAAGTTTAACGTTCTCGAACATGTCTGAATGATATGGAATGTTCTAAAACTTTTTGGAATGTCCTTGAATGATTTGCAATTGTCTCTGCGTTACATAAACAAATTAATAAATTACTGATAGAGTAATTTAATTCAAATTAGGGAGTTGTTGAATATTTCAGTGAATTTAACACTACGTTAGAGTATTTTTGAGAATTCGAGAGTATTTTTGAGTGTGAAATACTAACGTTTTTACGGCTACAGCAGTTTGAAAGAAAAATGGCTTTGCATGATTCACCTCAGTTGTTTTATTTTTCTTATGCACCGAGACACGTTTCGTCTTGTTTACAAGATTTCTTCAGTGCATATCCTGAAATATTACCTCATTTTTTATTTTCGTTTGCACATATAAACTGTAGATTTAAAACTCTTCGAGGAATTTTATAATAAAATGGACAGGTACATAAAGATAGCCGCCTAATTCCTTATTTGTAAACCGAACAGCTCTGTGTCATGTGGAATCTGGTTCAAAGTTTGCAGTTTTTCTTGTGGTCATTCTGTTTTCGAAATGTAGAGCTGTAACTGTCATTTTCTGTGTCTAGAGAGTCATTAGTTTTTGTAAGTCTTGCCAACATTCTGAGCTTATGCTTTCGACAGACAGTTTTCTGACTATATATATATATATATATATATATATATATATATATATATATATATATATATATACATATATATATATATATATATACATAGGGTGCGTCAAAAAAGGTATACAAACTTTGAAGCGTCGTAGAAAATTTATTTCCCGTTCTACAATATTAAATTTCTGGAAATGGAAAGCTTAAAGTCCAAATGGATAAATAAATGTACTTTGCAGATGTGGTTAATGTTCAAACTGGTGGCCTTCAGCATCAATACATTTCTGAGTACGCGTCACCACTGATTGCGTACATCGTACCAAAGTGTCCAATGAGATTTCTGCGCACGCCGCCTGAATCTCATTCCAAAGTGTGTCCAGGTTACATGGCTTACGTTTTTACACCTTATCTTTTACTGTGACGCATAAGAAGAATCCAGTGGCGTGAGATCTGGAGAGCATGCAGGAATCTCGATTGGTCCCCTGCGTCCTATCCACTGGCCTGGCACATTGTGATCCAGGTATGGTCGTACGTCCCTATGAGAGTGCGGCGGGGCGCCATCTTGTTGGAAATAAAACTCATTTCCGTATAATGCACGAATGGTAGGGAATATGGAGTCAGCATGTAATGTTAGGTACGTTTCTCCAGTAACAGTACCTTCAAAGCGGAAAGGCCCAATGAGTCCCCTTGCAGACAGTACACACCACACATTTACACCAGGCAAATTCACAGCCTTTTCAACTGTAATGTGAGGATTATCATCAGCCCAGTACACACAATTGTGCCTATTGACAGTTCCATTGAGTTTGAATTGGGCTTTATCCGACCAAATTATGCTACCCATAAATCCCGGTTCATATCTCGCCATTTCCTGGACCCATTCACAAAATTCTAACCTTCGATCTGGATCGTCGTCACTTAGCTGTTGCACCAGCCTTGGAATGCACACACAAAACTTGCCTTTCTTCAGAATGCGTAGCACACTACTAGCACTTACATTACTCTCACGTGCCGCTTGCCCTGAAGATTTTTGAGGCGAACGCTGAAACAGTTCCAAGACCGCAATTGTGGAATCACCACTTGTAGCTGTACGAGCTCGCCCTGATCGACCTTTATGCACATCACACACTGTTCCATGAATTTCGAATTTGTCTCGTAGACGTGTAATTGGTAACCTTGAAGGTGGTTCTGTACCATACTCACTTCTCCACTGTCTTCGAACCGCAGATACATTCTCAAACTTCCAGTACCGCTTAATTATCTGCTTCCGCGCTTCAAAGCTCAAACGCACGTCCGCCATGTTGCAGTTACTTCCTTGCCACTGCTGCCACCTGTTGAAGAAACATAACATTCTTTCTCACAGATATTTAACCTTCTAGAACGGGAAATAAATTCTCTATGACAGTTCAAAATGGCAGTTACAGTGCTATATTTCGAAAAGAGAATGATGACAAGAAAAACTGCAAACTTTAAACCAGATTCCACATGATTTCATATATATATATATATATATAATCAGCCAATTGAATCAGTAAATGATGTTGCCTCTTCGAGTCATGGATTCAGGTAAGCTTTCAGCAGTGCTCTCCACGTGGAACGGTCTTGGGCAGTTCTCTGCCAGGTGTTACCAGAGATCCTCTTGATGTCTTTTTCCCATCTAGGCCACCGATGCTCTGCCAGACTCCACTCCAGTACTAGCTTCGTACTTCTGCTGTCTTTTCTTCTCACGACGTGGCCAGCGCACTGCCATTTCAAGTAGTCTACACCCTCTAAGATGTCCTTAACCAGCAGGCCGGAGTGGCCGTGCGGTTCTAGGCGCTACAGTCTGGAGCCGAGCGACCGCTCCGGTCGCAGGTTCGAATCCTGCCTCGGGCATGGATGTGTGTGATGTCCTTAGGTTAGTTAGGTTTAATTAGTTCTAAGCTCTAGGCGACTGATGACCTCAGAAGTTAAGTCGCGTAGTGCTCAGAGCCATTTGAACCATTTTGTCCTTAACCTTCGTTACAGACCGTATGTCGTCTGCCCTTTTCCTATCCTTTCTTGTGTAGCCCAGTAGCGATCTTCCGACGGCTCTCTGTGCCGTCCTAAGGTTCCCTTTTGTAAATGAGTTCAGTGTCCATGTCTCGCATTCCTACGTCAGCACAGGAAGAATGCATCGATCAAATACTATTTTCTTCAGATTTACTGGCATTTTTTATCTGAATACTGCTGAATTCCTCCCAGTTGCTTGCCAGCCAAGCTTGATATGTATGTGTGTGCGTGTGAGTGTGTGTGTGTGTGTGTATGTGTGTTTGTGTGTGTGTGGGTGTTTCTTTACTCTTTGTTTTTAATTATTTTGGTACTAAACGAATGATGTCTATGATCAACTGTGTAGCGAAACACATCAGTTTCAAAAAAAGACCTGCTAGAATATGTATTTTTGCTACTAAAGTTCCGTAAATCGGGAATGGTTGAGCCAGCTTGGTCCCACTGGCAGGCACTCGCAACTCATCAATGGGTGAACGGCTCAGCGCGCCGTGACGTCAGCAGCTGGCCGGTGAATAAGTCACGTGGGCAGCCCGTCTGGTGTGGAACGGCCCCCGCGGTGACAAACTGGTGCACGTCAGACCTCCAACAACGGTGCTATTCCTGGCCAGGCTCTCTGCATTAGACGTCAGTAGCGACGGTGCCGAAACCTCTGTTGACCCAAAAGAGCCAAATGGTTCTAAATATTCGTGTATACTCGACAGAGCTCGCTAGATGTATGCTGAGGAAAAAGAACTTCGATACCTGCAGAGGCATTGAAGGTCGAAATTGATAGTAATTAATGCAATTGTTGGGTTTTGTAACTACACTGTCCGACCAAAAAGTGGTGCACCCGAAAGGAGAGAAAGAAACAAAATGGCACTCTACGGATTGAGAGGGTTTGTGATGTAATTTCAGTTATTACAGCATAGAGTCAAATTTACAAATATGATAGCAAAATGAGCCCACTTACCAGTGTGAAGTTGCAGCCCCTCTGACCTAGACGCATACACTGACCCTACTGGGAAAGGTGTCATAAAGATGTTGTTTCCTCTTAAAAGCCAGGATGGCACCCAACTGTTGAAACTGGCCCTTGACGTCTTGTATTTTTGCAATACTTGGGCGAAATTAATGTGAGAGTTGCTTCCAGACAGCTTGACGTTGTGGCCGAACGGTTCTAGGCGCTTCAGTCTGGAATCTCGCGACCGCTACGGTCGCAGGTTCGAATCCTGCCTCGGGCGTGGATGTATGTGATGATCTTAGGTTAGTCAGGTTTAAGTAGTTCTAAGTTCTAGGGGACCGATGACCTGAGACATTAGGTCCCATTGTGCTCAGAGCCATTTGACCCATTTGCTCCCCGACGCTTTATATCGAGTACATCTACATCTACATCTACATCTACGTGATTACTCTGCTATTCACAATAAAGTGCCTGGAAGAGGGTTCAATGAACTACTTTCAAGCTGTCTCTACACCATTACACTCTCGAACGGCACGCGAGAAAATCGAGCACTTAAATTTTTCTTGCAGTCATGAAGGGTACACGATTGGGCCTTCGGCTCCGAAAGACCATAACGATGATCGTGTTGATGGTTCGTAGAATGGTTCGCACGCTGCCGCTTATTGATGGTACAGCATTGAAATCTGCAGCAACACGAGGAAGGCTTGCACTTCAGTCACGCTGAACGATTCTTTTCCGTCGTCGTTGGTCCCGTTCTTGCACGGTCTTCTTCCGGCCGCAGCAATGTCGGAGATTTGATGTTTTACGGGATTCCTGATATTCACGGTGCACTCATGAAATGGTCGTACGGTGAAATCGCCAGATCATCGCCGCTTCGGAGATTCTGTGTCCCATCACTCGTGCGCCGGTTATAGCACCACGTTCAGAGTCACTTAAATCTTGATAGCCTGTCTTTGTAGCAGCAGTAACCGATATAACAGCCAGACGCTTATTGTCTTATATAGGCGATGCCGACCACAGTTCCGTATTGTTCCTGTTTAAATATCTCTGTATTTGAATACGCATGCCTATACGCGCCTTTGGCGCTTCAGTGTATATGCGTAGTAAATTACAGCGGTTTTCAAACCAAGCTTCAGTTTTGTTACGCATTTAATTTATCTGAAATATTTCCAATATATCAAATCTGTCACTACTACAAGGGGCGCTTATAGCCGATTCTTCTATCCATTAGGATTGTGATAAATATAATGCTCTTTTTCATCAGATCTTCAGATATAGAGAACAAGAATAGAAATTTCTTAGGCCAGCTTTAAAAACTGACATATCGAACGGTTGCTTTAATTTTTTTTATATACATCTTTCGACACTACAAGGGAATTACTTGGGCCCTTGCATTCTTCATGTTGTTCTTACAGACTAAGGTTCTATAGCGTCCCGACCTGCAATGAGGACCACTGAAGTCTTATAAAATGCCCCGAAGTGAGTGTCAGACAAGTGCTGAAAGTAATTTACGGACCGATGGGAAGCCTACAGTAAGTTGTTTCCAGTGTTGTGTCGTACTCATTGAATGCCACATCACCCAGTGGCAGCCTTCGACAGGCCACCCTCAGTATTCGGAGAGATCTTTAAGCTGTAAGCCATCATAGGTAGTCCATATGTCTCAGCTCCCTAACCTATTCTCGGGATGTACGACGTAGAATACCGCACTGAAGTCTTAGCCCTGCCGCATTGCGTCACACAATCTTCTGCTGTGGCTGCCAGAAGAGTTGGCACCACACCCATGCAGAGAATTACTCCTTTTGACTTCAAAACATCTCAGTGGCTTCTTTGTAGATGAATAACCAAAATGTTGTTGCTCTTGGCACAAGCATTTTCTTCGCTTGTATTATGAAGCTCCGCTGACCTCTCTACAAGCTGCTTCTGCTTATTCACAATATGTCAAGGGGTACGTGGAAGCCACCACAGTGTCCTGTTCATGTAGTACGCTGCTGCCAGCGGTATGTGACAAGAGGTGTCACTGGCCAGGTCGATGCAGACTGGACAATATCCTGCAAAACAATACTTGTTGCTTACTTGACATAGTGGGATCGTAGTAATTCTCATGCTTGGAATAGAGGTATTAAGCACCCTTTCACGGAGATTATGAGGGTAATACTAATTATATTGTGTTAAAAGAGAGCTATATATGCAGACTTTCACAGATTTTGCTGTAATTTATACCGTGAAACTATTATCTATTTCTTATGTAAGTTATGTGTCTTAAAGTAGCAGAGTATGAAATAGATGGGTACCCACATGGCTCCATGAGTTGGCATGATCATATAAAATAAATGTAAAATGCACTGCAGGTACCTAAACGGACGAGTCCGGCGAATGAGTGCCTTAGTGCGGTAATACAACACTACTTACGTAAGTTATGGCAGTTAAAAAAACGGTCGGCAGTCCGAGGTAAACAACACTTTCCACAACCACGCGGTTTCTTGACGTTACCAAATAAGTGCTAACTTCAACTATTATCTAAAAATGCCTTATAAAATGAAAAGTCATGGAAGTTGTTCGAAGATAATAATTTCTTACTACTGTGAGAAAATTCTGTAAGCTGTTTTGAATAGTAGTGAAACACGTTAATGAAACGTCGTCAATTCAATGTGTACTACTTCCAGCCATCAATAATATAGTGACTAATTTATTACATTACAGTACTTTGAATGTAAGCCACCAATGGCACAATACGAACGCTGATGAAATCACACAGGAAATAAAGCAGATCATTCATGCAACGCGAATACAGTTTCAGAATACTACTTTATATATTTCCGTAAACTTACCACAGGTCTGAAGGATTTCGTTAGGAATTGAAAGTCCTTCTATCCTGAAATTATTAAATTAAGGGAATCGAAATCTAATTATAGTTCTGTACTTTGAACAAAACGGAATTTGGAGCTCGGACATAGATTGAAAGTATACACGAGTCACTTATTCTCTTTTCTTAACACAAAATATGCAGAGTATGGAAGTAGCTCTCAACATTCATTGAATTTTTTTCATATAGTCGTTTATGAATATTTATTACATAAAATCTCTGAAAAAATAACGTATGAGCATAGTGGTTACTTGACGCTGTGTGTTAGAAGTTGTTGAGTAAAATAACATTTCGTTACAAGATGAACAGAATTCAAAAGACAGCCCTGTGCCATGTCTCAGATGTATCTCAAGCGTGACAGTAAGTTGGCCATGAACAAAACAGATAGTAAAATGCTGTTTCCCTAAGTAACTAATGAGTATATTTGCATATACGATATGAGTCTACAGATGTTTGCTTGTAACTATTCTTTTCTGGATTTTTCAACGAGGCACTTTTAGCTATGCACAGAAGTGACCGTAACGTGGTAGCATCGAAATGCTGTAAGCGGCTTTCAACAGACCGAGAGAAGGGATGCCGTTGCGTTTTTTTTTTCTTTTTCTTTTTTTCTTTTTTTTTTTTTTTTTTTTTTTTGAGACCACAGTTTCCCCTGTGTTAAGTACATAAGATTTCGAGCATTTGTCATGAAGTCGTTACTCCTCCAGTTAATGACGAACGGCTTAACGTCTGTGCGTGTTGGAGAACGAAGGACGGAGATTCTGAACCAACCTTTGTTGAGAGAGATAAAGCAGAAGCTTGCATTACACTCAAATGGTCAAATGGAGAAGGACTCTACACTCCATTTGCCTAAATTCATTGTATCACATTACTGGAAACTCAGACAGCGAATGGAAGCGTTTGCACCCCCATTCCTTCATATGCTAGTTTATATCTGTAACCACTGTTAAGTTTGATGGTGTAACTCAACTGGGATTGAATAACAAATAAAGTTGTTTGGTATTAACAGCCGAACAGTACCAATTCATTGCTACCTAACCGCCAGAGGGCCAATACACACACTGAAATCTGACTGTTGCTCGTCTGTTTGTAGCAGTATTATCGATATTACCTGCAATGGTTATATCTAACTTCTTTCTCTGCCTTAACTTAATAATACTTATGTATAACCATGATCTTTGATGTAACAGATAATATGTTTTATTCTTTATCTATGATAATTTATGTGATTGTAATTAATCTATGAATGTAATTTCCAAAGTAATGTACTGTAAACAAAACGTAACAAACTTTGTGTTGTTTAAAGTACTTAATTATTGAGTGACCGTCAGTTTTGAATTGCTCCACATAGTTTTATTATATAGTCAGTTAAAGTATTCTGTTCAAAGATTCATTTTTTGAAACAGTTTTTCCCATTTAGTTTTGTGACTTAAGTGTTCAGCTACGATCTGAATTTGCCGATAAATTTATTTCTGGCTACCAGTGTTCATAGTTGAGCCAGATTTAAACATATTACAATAACAAAAATCAAGCGTAAGCAACTGGCCACGAATACGCAGACTATGCTGTATCCATGGGTCATATATTCCACTTGAGGTAAATGTAAGGAATTTAATGTTCATTGAGAATGCAGTTAATAATCAGTACGAAAAATACTAACACTGCGTAACCAGGTCAACAGTAGTAACTTCCTGTAATTAAATTGACCAAAGAAGATCTTGCCAAAGTCAACAGAGCTCGACCATTTGTAATCAATTACCTATAATTATATTTATCCTCTATTTATCCTCCTACTGTAAGTTACAGATGGTGAGTTTAACTGAGAACCAGTTGTTGTCTAAACACATTAATATTCCTCCTGTGTAGTTCAGGCCAAATCACTGGTACATTCCTTGCTAATTTGTGCTACTGTTGTGCATCTTATCACCAAAACATGAAGTCAACTCAAATGGTTAACTTTCCGTATGAATTGTACTAGCACTGGGTAAAACTTTGCCTTCTTAGGCGGGGAACCATGTCTCTTTACATAATTCTCTTTACGTATTACTAATAGGACCTGGGTTCAGTTTCCGTTCACCTTCCTTCTACTTTTTTTCAACAGAAATTTTGAGCGAAACAAAATTATTCCGATACTTTGCTACTTCACATCGTCACGGTTAAGTAATTAAAAATCCCTTGAAAGGAAAAAACATTATCGGTATACAGCCAATTTAATATTTTCCGCTAACATTACACAGATCGTAGGATATGTACTAAGCGCAAACGAACGTAGTGCGAGCACTGAATGTCCAGCGGCTCGAACTTACAGTAAATATAATGAAACAAATAGTAGCAAATATCACGGGAGCTTGTAAAGTAAACTGAAAGTCATACTCAGTATTAAATGGACGCAAAAACATAATAGATCAAGGGGAACAGAACTAGTCATTACAGGGAGTACCGAGAAACATAATGGAGCCTGCCAGCAATTACCGAAATGAGTACACAGGTAACGTCACAAAAAAAGGCAATTGGCTTGCATAGTATAGCACGTGTATGTAAATCATCAGATTCAGAGCGGTCATATGGATGAATCGGTCGACGTGTTCAGTTCACAGTAAATAGAGAAAGAACCGATCGAGGTACATCTCGTAGAATCAGAATATGAATATACAGCGGAGCAAGACAGTGAAAAACCTTTCAACATGAATGTTAAGTTAAAAATTTTGTCTACACAAATTAATGCAAAAAGTATCAACATTAATAGGTTAAGGCACAAGGAAGTGGTCTTGATAACCAACTGTAGACACTAGTTGCGAAGTTCAGTAAACAGATGGAAAAAGTAGACGTTTTGAATATTGCAGTCAAAGACTTGACACATG